>NC_081413.1:90960677-92160677 GCF_030272615.1 Cryptomeria japonica | reverse complement strand
GGTAGTTATCTAATGTGATAACTCTGTAGCTATTGACATATCTAAGAATCCAATATTTCACTCTAAGACTAAGCATATATCAATAAAGTATAACTTTCTGAAGGACAAGGTAGAAGGAAAGGAAGTCAAATTGGTTTATGTGAACACTAAAGAATAGATTGTAGATATATTCACTAAACCACTATCTAAGGAGTCATTTGAGTATTTGAGAGACAGGTTAGGGGTTTCTTCCCCTCCGGTAGAGACTTGATTGATGTAGTTTATCATTAGTTTGGCATGCATTATCAAAGATATTATTCATTCTGGCAGTGATGAGTGATGCTGCTACTCAAGGGGAGTAGGCATCTTTGAGAATTAGAGGAGAGTTACTGATATTCAGGAGATTGTTGGTTGTCTTCCATAGGGGGAGACTTATTTGGCATTTCTTCATACTTAGATGTTTTTCACATCTAGTGTTGCCATCAATGCCAAATGAGGAGATTGTTGGCATTATGGATGAATTGATTATGTGTTGCATTGATGTTTTTTCATTGATGTCAACACTAGCTGTTATGGTTGGTTACTAGCAGACAAGTTTTGGTTACCAGTAGAAGATCTAGTGTTACTAGCATAAGAGACTATCTGTTGGACACTTCCGACATGTTTGGATCTATGGAGTATGTTTGATGTTATGTGTTACATGCTTCTAGAGCATGTTTTGGTTAGTTGGTATTGACTTGTTAATCAGATGCTATCATACACTCTTGTAAACCCATACCGACATTGGTTTAAGGTTTAACCAACAGAGCTTTCACAAGAAATCTTGATAGGATGCATAATTGGTGTTGGTGCAGCTTCTAGATGGATTTTAGGATACTGAAGATGTTCTTTGATCTTGCCTCAACTGAGTGAAGACATTTCTTTGGCATGGTGGACCAAGATTAGGTTTGGTGCCTATCTAGCTTATGGACCGGTATCATGTTAACGTATTCTCTACATATTACCAGGATGATTTATGGATTGGTTATTGTTGTTTTGGTCTTAAGTCAACGTGGCATATCATTGTAATATGGATGTATGTAATGATCTTATTGTAATATCTTTTAGGTGGCCAACCTAATTGGTTTAGGCCTTAGGTTTGGTATAAAATTATGTAAGATCTCATTATAGAAAATGAGTCATGGTCTTGGAATGCAATATCATATGTGAAGGAGTTTTGGTCAATCATAGGTGATTGAATTGGGATTAAGGAAGAGGTCAAAGGCCTCTAGTATTGAGGTTAACAAGGACTATAATCAGGCATGGTAGATGCTATCTCTGGCAGTTCATTATTTTAGATTGTTGTCCATTTATCTTGAGATGGTTATTACCTCTCTGTAGTTAGTGAGAATCTTTTGTAATGAGTAGTACGGTCTAGGCAGTGTGCCTTCCTACATGTGCAAGCCCCTGATTGTATAACATACTTCTATAGAAGTATCATCTGATAGTGTGTAGGCTTCCCACTGTGGTTTTTCCCTTTCTAATTTTTCCACATACAAATCATGGTGTTATGTAGTATGGTTGCATTGTGTTGATTATCTATTTCATTGTTATGTTTAATTTCTTACGGGTATCTGTTTCTACTAATCCAATACTTAATGTTTATGTGATCTGGTTAAAGGTTATTAAGTGGATTAAATTGATATAATTTGTTAACAACTAATTGACCCTCATCTTAGTTGTTCACCAGTTATCCTAACACGTTGTCATTAGGTTTATAAATGATCAAGTGGGTATCTTTGAAATTACCACCATAATCTCACACGTCTTCTCAATTTTCTGACCATATGTTTTTTTTAATTTTTGGACAACATTAGCATAGTAAACTTCAATTTTCTTTACGAGTGCCTTAACAGTCCTCATAGACATATGTCTACCATTTTTTTAAATACTTCTGATATAGTTGACCAAATTCAAAATAAATTATATATTATTGTTCTACACTAGATTTTGTACACTTTTAATAAAAGAAGTTTTCATTTTCGATTATTTTGATGCAAGTTATGCCCAACACACGAATCAGTACCAAATTTTTAGGATGCAGTCACTTCAAAAATCATTGAAAAAAAAATACTCAAAGGAAAATTACAAAAAAAATACACAACTTCTAGATCTCACTCTTACCTATCATCCTACTAAAGGGTTTTGTAAAATACTAAATCTACCTATATATTTTGTGCAACACATGAAAAAATCTATGTTATGTTTTTATGAAAAAATTAGGAATAGTTTTTCGTGCTCAAGAGGTTTGACCCTCTTAATCTTATCCAATTTTTAAAAAATTTAGTATTTTAGAAACTAGATTTAGAGCACTACAATTCTTATTCTTTTGTCAACTCCTAGTTTTTAGTGCATGACCTTCAAATATCTCTTTGAATTTAAAGTTTACCTATTTTTAGAAAAAGAAGTGGCCACTTATACCCCCATTTTTGTTCACTATATTGGTGCACTTATCCTACTATTGATAATTAGAAGGTTATGGACTGCGGTGAATCTGATCAAAATTCTCCGGTAATAGTTGTTGAATCAAAGAAGGTAGCCAAGGAGGTTGGTGATGAAAAGAGAAAGGATGCAGAGAAAGGGGAAGATGTAGTGAAAGAGAAGGATGGAGACAAGCCTAAAAAGGTTGCAATAGTAAGAGACACTATAGACAAGAGCAAGCAGATTATCAGCAACACAAATCTCACCAAAGGGCAAGAGACATTGTTTCATGTTTTGCAAATATTTTAAAGCCAACATATTGGTGACCTAACCAAGTGGTGCAAATATATAAGATCGATCTATTTGATCATTTTGAGTATGGATATGTATGGATTTTGATGTACAAAGAGTGTAGGAGCATCTCAACATAGTTTTACGTGCACTATCTTTGATTTTGTGCTTCGATATATGAAAAAGTACCAAAACAGAGCAAGTTGTTTGAATAGTGGAAGACACTCACATTGTGCTTAACTAAAATTTCATTTTGGCATTTGTAGATGCTACCCATCAGTTCAAACATTCTTGTTATCATTTGTAATATTTTGTAGGATAGTAAGTCCTCCATGATTGTAGCCCTCTTTTGTAATTGAGTAGTGAGCTCTAGGTAGTGTGCTTGAATGCATGTTCATTCCTCTCTTGTAATATTATTATACTCTTGATCACAACATTATAATATTGTGGGTCTCAATCCCACCATGGTTTTTCCCTTTCCATGTTTCCATGTAAAAAAATTTGGTCTTATGGTTTTGTGCTTGTTTGCATTTAGTTTTTGCACTTTTTTTTTATTCACTTGCATCTGGTGGTTTAAGAATCATTTTATGAAAATTTTTAATTATAGCACATTGATTCAGTAGCCTCTCAATGTTCATTGATTCCAATAGTTTTTGGTCAAGTTGGTAATGTTGGTTTGAAAGATTGTTTGGTAACCTTGTTTTGGAAAGTTGCTATGTTAACAAACAAGAAGATATGATTGCAATTTTATTTTAAACAAAGATGCTCCTACACATTCAATAATAAATCCTATGGCAGGGCAGGACAATATTTGTTGGGTTCCCACTTGAGATTACTCTCAGCCATGCCTACTCATAGAGGATAGCCTAGGAACTTGGTAGTACTGGCTCTGCTCCAGGTCACTTACTTCTTTGAGCATAAAAAGTTCCAAATTCCTTAGCTTATCACTTCCCAAGGAATTTCTGTCTCTACCATGATCCATGAAAGTATGGGACAACTTCAGAGGTTCAACCTCCTATGCAAGAAAATAGAAGGGTTTGTCTCTAAACACAAGGGGTTGTAGTCAAGGCATCCATACAAGTGGCCATACTTAGCAGCCTTTTCCACTTTGTTAAAGGAGGAGACCTCCCATCCTACAAACCTTATTCTCTATAGGTTTTTACATTCCACATGGGCACTAAGGAAGATATAACACCATTATGGAAGCATATAATACTTGTCACTTGCAACTTTTGTCACAAACACATTTATTTATAGTGGCTCGGAAGAGCTTGGCTTTAGCTTGTCACCCCTTGGGTCGTTCTCTCTCACCTATCCTTATAGGCTTCTCTAGAGGTAGGCCCTCTAAATTTTAAAACATGCATAATATCTAAGAGAAGACATGACAAACATTGGTTCTTTAAACTTTAGAAATCAAAATATGCTCTAAGCTACAAAACACAAACAAGTGTTTCAAATGTAATCCTTTGACCACATCCTACACCAAATGAATTAGTAGTTTGCATTTTAAACTTTGACTTGTGTTTTCCATTAAGCTTCCAATAATGTTAGAAACTCAAGAACTATAAATCACCAAAAGAATATTTTAATCTTAAGCCAAGATATATGTGCTATTCTCATAATTAAACACGTTCAAGATTACAACAAATGTGTCACAAATAACCATGTTGATTAAAATAACCCATCAAAATTGTTATTTTTTGACCTCTTATATTAATTTATGTGAAACTTGTCCAATTTACGACCCTAGGTTAATCTAGATGAAATTTGCATGAATGCAAGATTAATTTACCAACCTAAATTAATCTAAATAAGATTTGCATGAATGAAAGATTAATTTACCATCATAAATTAATCTAGATGAAAGTTGCACAAGTGCAAGATTAATTTACCAACCTAAATTAATCTAGATGAAGGTTGCATGAATGTAAGAATAATTTTCCATCCTAAATTAATATAAATGGGAGTTAATTGGGTTAAATTTGTGATTCATTGCATGTTAAGAAATCTTGCATAGATTATTGTTTAGATTCTAGAAAACCTACATGCAACCACAAATCAACACCCAAATTAACACTTAAAACCTGCACACAACAATAAATCCACTCATAAAACTTGCATGCAAACATAAACCCATAAATTATTTGATTTTTATGTGATTCAAGTCGGGTTCACCAAAAAAAGTAACTAGGAATTTAGGAGAAGGCATGAAAGCATGTAATTAGGCAACCACAAACCTAACAAGCTAGGATAAGAACTTCAAATTCAATCAATAAAGATATGAAGACAAAGCACTTAAAATGAAATGTAAGCCATCACAAAGTGTGTCCTCCATGATTCTCCATTGTCCTTCTTTCTCCTTCCAATGGATGTTTGTGGATCTCACCTACAAAGCAAATTCAAGTGAAAATCAATATTGCAAAGTGAAATTCACAGCATAAGGTTACTTGAAGTGTGGTTGCTAAAAATGAGCAATGAGAGCTCAATTTATAGAAAAGTTGAGTTTGATTAGATGGCTAAGATTGATTTGGGACTAAAAATAATCAAAGAATGAGATTAATTGAGAGGACTTGTTAAGTGAGGATAAAAAGGAAATTGAATTTCCAATATTGAGGAAGAGATATAAATGAAAAGGGTTAAGTGAAAATGCATATAAATATTCATTTTCAAAAAAATATGCCAAAATGAAATAAAGCTATGTGGAAATAATTATTGGAAGTATTCATTTTCACTAAAATATGCCAAAATAAAAGTGGAGGAAAAGACTAGTGTAGAATTAATAGGTTGAAGAGATAAGGGAGATGAAAATTAGAAAGTGGAAGAGATAAGTGGAAATAAAAATAAAAAAGTGGAAGAGCTAAGTGGAAATAAAAATTAGAAAGTGGAAGAGCTAAGTGGGTCATAAATAAATAAATAAAATTTATTTATTTCACCCACACATGGTCATTAAATCAATTACAAATTTATTTAATTAGAATAATTTGGAGAAGGGAATTAAATAATTATTTAATCCTGGAAGAATAATTAGCCTAGAATAAAAGAATTAAATAGCTAAGTGAATTATTTAATCAAAGATGAATAGTTATGATTAGTCGATTAAGATCAATATTGATTGATTAGAAATGGACATTGATGAAAATTAATTAAATAATGAAGATTTTTTAATTCATGGTTTAGAAGAACAATAATTAAATAATTAAGAATTATTTAGTTATAGGATATTAAAAGAATACAATTAGTATTAATTAAATAATTAAAATTATTTATTTAGTTTAGATGAAAAAGATTAATGAAAAGTGTTGTTGAAGATTTAGGACAATTTTTCAGTGTCTACACCACCAAGAACAAAGATGTTACTACTTGTAACTTAACAACAATTTTGATCTAGACTATTCGATGGTAATGTTAGTGAATGCTTTGATTCCTTTCGTTTATATCTCTTAATGTGAGGGAGGCGTCATGCCCTTTCATCATGTATGCCCTTTGGCAAGAGACACACGCTTTCACTGTCAACACCCCTTCAAAATGGGTGTGACTCTTAATTATTTATGCCCTTGGAAAGGGACAAAACCTTTTGTGATCAGATATGCACTTTTCTTTAAATTAGATCTGCACTTTCATTTCCAAATTTCCCCTCAAATGAGGTTCTCTTCTCCCTTTTATATCTCATATTTGAGGGAGTCACAACTTTTCATTTCATGTCTTTTGACCATTCATTAATGTAAGTAAAATTTAATTATATTTAATTATAATCATTTATATTTTGTTTTTAATTTTATTCTTTTTATTTACCCATAAATTATATTCAAAAGTGGGAACATTACATATTTAATTTAGGAACCCACAATTAGTCTTATACACACACATGCAACCTAGCTACATGACTTTAAGTGAGTTTGTGTATTGATTCCATCATGACATTTTAACTCCATGCCCTAGAAAATTTTTGGAGATGATACTCTCTCTAACACAACAAAATATCATGATTCTTACTACACTTGAATATATAGTTGTCAAAACAATCATTATTTCAAAATACTTAACAAAATCAAGTTATCTACCTAATAGATTTCATTAATCAATTTATACAATAATCTAGTGATTAAGCTACACTAATTTAATGGGATGTGACATAGAAAATCAACGTGTCTCAGAATCATGAATACACAAAACCATTGATATCAATATTTACTTTTTTGTACAAAATTTTTCTAACATTAAATAATTTTCAATGTGCAGCTCCCATATGAAATATCCAACCAATGTCACATATAAATATACAAGTGGAACCAAATAGACATTTAATATCACTAAACACATCTCTAAGGATTCTGTAACATAACACCCTTTCCCTCACATGAAAAATTTAGGGATCCCTCATCTAGAGACATAAAATAAATAGTTTCAATTGATGAAGATTCTACCCTCTTGAATATAATAGCCTAGATTAGTTTCTCGACCAAACAAATGAAATGGGAAGCACTTAAAGATTGCATTCATGGACTATTGTGTTGTCATTGATTTCAATTGTAACTGGTAATGACGTTGTTATGCAACTGAGAGTTGAGAAAGTGATGGAAACTGGTATTACTTTAAAAGAAGTGAGATCAATCGGTAATCCTACCTGTTGATGTGACAAACCCTAATCGATGGAGCTTGGTGAATCGGTTGTTTTGTTTTATGATCAAATGGTGATCGGTAATGATTATGCCATGTATGCATGGTGTATGTGATAAGTTTCAAATGGTTTTTGGCATGTAGAGATAACTGTTTTATCTTGGAAATGAGAAAGTGCATAGCATGAAGAGGAAACCACGTGATGAGTTAAAGGAATCGATGAAACGGTGATCAAGAAGCAGTCAAGGTTGTCTTGTATAATGTGCAATGATTTCTATGTAATCCAATGGTCATATTTGAACCGATTTGTTTGTAATCTCTATGAGATCTTAGGTTTGTGATGTGTTACCAACCTATTATGTTTCCTATAAGGTCGATGAGTTGTTTTGTTGTAGTGTTGGCAATTTTAGTTAAGTGCTAGAGAGATTGATTGTTGAACCAAGAATATATGCAGTATGTGTGAAGGCAAATAGTAGCATGAAAATGATCTAATCAAGTAGAGTAGTGCTATTTACCAGATCAACAAACCCTTGTTATTCTTTAACAATTACAATAGTTAAATCCCTTAACTGGGTAAGCTTTAATAGGCTTAGTGCTATCCAAATCCTCTAACAAGGTGATCCATTAGCTTGGATTTCAAATCCTCTATCAAGGTTACTCCTAATAGGGAATTGCTTCCAATAGGGCATTATAGTCAATCCCTTAACCAGGTGGTCCCTAACAAAATCTATTCTTAATAGGAGTTTTTGTAAAGCTTTAAAAGGCTTGGCTCCTAATAGGGTGAACTTCATAAGAGTTCAGAATACTTGTGGGTATTCATCCTCACCATGGTTTTCCCATTTGGGTTTCCACATCAAAAACCATTGTGTCAAGTGGTGAATGGATTTTATGGTTATGTTTTGATAAGGTTAATTTGCTTAATTGTTAAATCCACTTAGTTATGTTAAGATGATCGACATAAATTTGAAATGTACTTTTACTATTATTAGTAAAGTATTTTGATGTTTTGGTTAAATGGTTTGAGAGTTTCAGATCTATTATACTATTATTTTGATATGCCTGTAAACCGATAAACTGTAAGTGCTATTTGCAGTTTATTACTCAGTGTTTGAACTAGTTTGTTTAGTGATTGATTTGTGAGATTGTTTAGGAGTTTGGTGAAAGTTAGTCAATTTTCTATCTACTGATTCACCCCCCCTCTTAGTAGTTGTCCAGATCCTTATTGATTCAACATATCATCAATTTGTATCAGAGCATTTCAGGTCCTCTAGTGTCTAAGCCTAACAACTTGAGGTAAAGATCTAGTAGAACATGATGAAGAAAGAAGGTCCGAAGTTTAATAAGGATTTAACTACAAAATATGGAGTGATAGGATAAAAATATATATCAAGAGTCTGGGAAGTCAATACTAGGAACATGTTGTTACACAATATACTATACCTAATGGGACTTTTTCTAATTATAAAAAAAAAGAGCAACAAGAGAATAATCAAGCATTGGAGACCATTGTCGGTTCTTTGTCTGATTCAAAGTATGTTGACATTCATGGTCTAGAGACTGCTTATGATGTGTGGAAGAAACTTGAGGAGATCTATAGCGGTGATGAGCATGTGAAAATTTCCAAAGAGGAGAGTCTGAGAGGTAAATTTGATGACATACGGATGGCTGAAGATGAGAATATTCAAGAGTATGGTCAGAGGATCAATGAGATAGTTAGTGAGATCAAGAGTGTTGCTGGTAAGGTGGAGGATGCCATAGTGGTTAGTAAGGTGTTGAGAACCCTTCTACTGGTCTATTCTATTTGAGTTGCAGCCATTCAAGAGATAAAGTCTATTGATAAAACAAAGGTAATTCTTGACTCCATCATTGGTAAACTTACTACATTTGAATTATATGGTTATGATGGTAGTACTCAGAAATCTGAATCTACATTTAGAGATTCAGTTTCTAACCCACCTGTGAGGAAAAGTAGAGAAGCCAGTCATAGCTATCAGTCTAGATCCAGTAGAGAAGTTGATGATGAAGACAATAGTCTGATCAAGCTTGAAGCATTGTTGGCCAAGTGGTTACCCAGAGGTACCAATAAATACATAGGTAAATTACCTTTGAAGTGTTTTGCATGTAACTGAATTGGAAATATTGCTGCTAACTATCCTAATGGTGACAATTAGAATAAATGTGAGAAGTACAAAGGAAAAGGAAAAAGAGATTTCCTCATTGTAGTTGATGGTGGTATCACAAATGAGGAATCTGAGGGAGATGTTAATGAAGACATTTTCTTTGTTGTCATTACAAAAGAGACATCTTATTAGAAAGCATTAGTTTCTCGCATGGATACTTCTGATCATTGGATCATAGATAGTGGTTGTTCACACCACATGACTAGTGACCAGAGTAAATTTCTTACTTTGAAGGAATTTGATGGAGGAGTTGTGAGATTTGGAAATGACTCACCTCGCATGGTAAAAGGAAAGGGAACCATTTCTCTTAATGGAAAGAGTAGTGTAGATGATGTCTACTGGGTTGAAGGATTAAAGAACAATATTTTGAGTGTAGCTCAACTCAATGATAGAGGTTATCCATTGGAATTAAATAATGAAATGTGCAAAATTTATTGGAGCAAAGGTGAACTGATTGCAATTGGCAAGTAGAAACAAGATAACTTATTTCACCTAAATCCTAAAGTCAACAACTATTTAATTGCTAAAGTAGATGATAGTTGTCTTTAGCATTGAAGATTTTGTCTGATAAATTTTGATAACATTGTCAAAGTCAGTAAGTCCAAGTTAGTAGGAGGTTTGCCTCAATTGGACAAACTGATGAATTCTTTGTGTAAGGAATGTCAGTTAGGGAAGATGAAATCCTCAACTTTTAAGAGAAAATCTTTCTCAGTAGAATATTTGTTAAATTTGGTTTATACAGACCTCTATGGACCAATAATGACTAAAAGTATTCAAGGTAATAGATATTTTATGATCTTCACTAATGACTACTCAAGAATAATGTGGGTCAGATTCTTGAAGGACAAAACATAAGCCTTTAGTAAGTTTAAGGCATTCAGGGCCTTAGCTGAAAATGAAAGTGGTAAGAAGATAAAGTGCTTGAGGACTGATCAAGGAGGTGAATTTACTTCTAAGGAATTCATTAGATATTGTGAAGACAATGGAATTAAGAGGCATTTTTCTGCACTGAGGACACCACAACAAAATTGTATTGCAGAGAGGAACAATCGGTCAATTGTTGAAGCTACTAGAATGATGCTAATACAAGGAGGTGTAGTAAAAAATTTCTGGAGAGAAGTTGTCAGCACATCTATATATGTTAGGAACTGGGAAGGACAACTGAGAGGGGGGGTGAATCAGTTGTGAACCAGTTATATTTAAATTGTAATCCAAATGAAAATTATTCCAACGTAAAATTTATGTCGGTAAACCAAACTTAAGTGTGGGTAAAATAGATTAACAGTTATAGCAGTACCAGTTCAACTTAATGCATAAAATGGAAAGAGAAACAACATCCACAACACATGACACAATGATTTTGACATGGAAACCTGGTAAGGGAAAAACCATGGTGGGAAACCTTACTCACAATCAGATGATACTACTGCAGATACTATGTGTATACAAATGGGGTTTGCACATGCAGAAAGGACAACTGCCTAGAGCTCACTGCTCAATCACAAAATAGGAGTCACATTGACTACACAATTTGATGGTTAAATCCAATGATAATGTACTACACAAATTAGCATCTGCAATGCTGGATTCAGTACCAGTTTAAGCTCTGAACATATTCATAACCTTTCCTTCAACCTTCAAATAATTTCTGTGTGATTCGCACAAGGATTTGCTTACATTTGCTCTTCAATATTTGCTCATACCATTTGCATATCCATGTACATATCCAATCTTCAATAAGATCTTACATTTATACGCAACCTAAGACCAAATGTATAGGTCATCTCACTAAAGGTATTACAATTAAAATCAATTACAAATAAGTCTTGATGTAATACAAAATGTTGGCTCAATACATTTACCATATAATCCAATTAATAAACAATCTCCATAACATGTTGTGTTGATCTGGAATATGAAACATGTACTAGTCCATAACTTAGATCTATCTGTCGGTAAAGGCATATATGTCAACCTGATTAGACTAATAAGAAAAACACCAAAACCAAGCTTCCAATCAATGTCTTCAACATAACCAAATGATCTCCAGATGATAACAAGTTATCATCACTATCGGTGAATAATATAACCTATCGTTGAACACATATACTGATGACTATGCATAAGACACTAACCATAATATGTTGGTTCAATAATAAACCAATATGACCATAGTGCCAAATAAACAATGTAGCTCTCCAAGAAGACAAGTGTTGACATCAATGACAAAACCAATACAACACATGATGAAGTCATCCATAATACCAACTGTTGGGACTTGTAAAATTTTGAGGATCTAGGGTTTTTGCTTTTCCATGAACATTTTGTAAAAAAAAATAAAGCCTTTGTAGCACATCATTGTTTTTTATATTGACCTTGAACCATTGAACCTTTTTTGGTTCAAGGTTCAAGGTTCAATCATTCCTAATGCATTATTCATAGTTGTGTGGTGCTTTTTAATAAACCAATGGGAGTTCGTTATGTCAGCCTTGAACCATTGAACCTTTTCGGTTCAAGGTTCATTGGTTCAAAATGTCCCTTTTCCTTCATTTAATGTTTTTGCTTGTTGCCTTTTTCTTCTTAGGTAGATGGGTCTGTGCATCATTGGGTAGGTTCTGATAAGTTTTATTTTCCAAGGCCCTATGTCTTTCCTTATGTTTCTGGCGGTCCTTGAACTTTTTCTTAAGCGGTGCAACTTACCTCGATCAAGAGGACTTATCCCAATGAGGTCACAGGCGGTGTGTGTGGAGCTATTGGGTATTAGGTTGAGAGGTTCCAGGCTATTCCAACCACCCGATGACATGGTGTGGAGTACAAAAAGATGACATTGGGTATCAGGTTTGCAATTCTGAAGTAATCTTGATGACCCAATGGAAAGGGCCCAGGTAGTCCATTTATCCCACATTGGCCATGGGGAGGAGCATCTTAGTATTTTTATGCAAAGGTGCATATATCCTAAGTGACAAAGCTTACTGGCTTTTGACAAGTGGTGGCTCTACAGTAGTGGGGGCCTCACATGCATCTCAAAGCAGCTAAATTTTGTAGTGAAAGGGAAAGATAACCAGCAAGCAGGTTGCTGAAGAACGCATGACCATCGCTATACTGTAGGATGGAAGTGATCGACTGTTAATAGCTATGACTTGGTGATTGATGAGCTAGCAGGACAGGTGGCACCGAGGTAAGCACTAAGAAAATCTAGATATTGGATGTGGTGACATGCAGTAGGTCCAGTGGTGATGTGGCATTCCAAGATGGTATATCAAATATCAAGCAGACCAAAGTTTCGATGAACTGTCACACCAAATTGCAGAACAAAAGACCTAGATAGGGGTGTGGGGTGCCCTGGTCCTACTAGGACAGGGGCGCTGGGCGTGCTAGTCCCTAGGACAGAGGCGCTAGGCACCCTGGTCCTCCTGACGGACAGCATTTCCGACAGTTTCCAGAGTGCAAGACAACAGTTTCAGGAGCAGTTTCTGGCATAGTATCAGGACAGTGGCACTCGCGCCCCTATCCTGAACATTTTCAATTAGATTTTGACTCCAGGCATGCATCTGCATTCTTGTTTTGTCCTTGTGTTTATAGCTGTTCATTGTTTAACCTCAATTCTACAATCTTGTTGTTAGTTCATACATGCATTTTGGGATTAGGACTTGAACTTGCATCATTTTATCTTTCAATTTCAATAAAGGAATAGAAATCCTAATAGGTAGCCCGTGGCTCTCTCTTTCACAAAAGGAAGTAGCCAATTGTGTGATACCTCTAGGCTCTTTCGTATTCCATAATGTGTGTCAAAAGGTAGGATTAGGGCATGTTAACCTAGTCTCGCTTTTTCCCCTACACATTTTGGTGAACCTGACGTGAAACTATTATTGCTTCCTCTTGCATTGCATTTGTTAGATCTAGATCTAGATTTAGCGTGTTTTCATTTCATTTTCATTAAAAAGAAAAAAAAAAAAGAAGGGTGTGTTTCTTTGCATTGTGTGTTTAAATTTTATGCAATCTTTATTTCAAAATGTCAGATTTTTATTTGCAAAATGTTCATGTTTATGATGGTTATTATGAGTATAGCCAAGATGAATTAGATGAAGCTTTAGATGAGTTTTTGAACCCTAAAGATGCCAAACCTTCATTTTACCAAAGACTCATAAACCTTGTTACTATGCCATTTAGGTGTGATGAGAAAGATAAGTCGAATGGTTCCTCTCAAGGGTACATGCCTATCAACTCTTCCCCTGAATCTAGTAACATGGTTGTTTTCAATAATCCCCTCTATGAGGAGATGTCTCCTTTTGAATCAAAAGATAAACCTTTTAATCGATATGATCATGCTTTGTTGGATGATGCTCTTGATGACTTTGTGGCTTTATCAAAATCTTTAAACAAGAACAAGACTTCTAAATTGGTTAACATGATAAACCTGAATGAGCATAATAAGCCTCTCTTTGAAGTCCAAGGTGCTTATCCTTCTCCCATCTTTCAAGTTCCTAAATCACCTCTCCTTACTGTCCAAGGAAGGTATGATCATGATTCCTTTCTTACTCCGAATAAACCAATCATCACTGTGCAAGGAAGAAAACCTATAAGTCCTTACAGTTATGCCAAGCAATTAACTAGAGAGAGTTATCATGCGGTTGCCCATACTTATCACACCAAAAATAATAGGCAGCCTAATCCTCCTCCTGTTATTCTAGTTTCTCTTCCTAATCCTCAACCAATTCTTCTGCAAGCTCCCTGTATTTCGCAAGTTATGGGTAAGGAATATGATCTCATAGAACAACTTAAAGCTACCCCTGCTAAGATATCCCTCTGGGATTTGATTCAAACTTCTTCCACTCATCATGGAATGTTACAAGATGCCTTGAAAGATTTGAATGTTCCTCCACCGAATACATCTAGTAATATAGCATCTTTGGTTAACTCTGTGATGAATCCTAAAGCTCAAATTGTGTTTACCCAAGATGAGTTGCCTACTAGTGAAATTCAACAACAATATGATCCCTTGATGATTGTGGTTATCATGAAAGACACTGCTATAAGACGAACACTAGTAGATAATGGCTCTGGCCTTAATGTGTGTAGCATTAATCTATTGCATAAAATGAATGTGGATACATCTCTCACCGAGCCTGACTCTCATCCCATTCGAGGCTTTGATAATGTGGCTAAGACTTCATTAGGTATTATCACCTTACCCCTCACAGTAGGACCTGTTACTTTGCCTACTCCTATCCATGTTATGTCAGGAAATTTAACATACAACTTGTTATTAGGGAGGCCATGGATTCACAGTATGCAAGATGTCCCCTCTACATTGCATAGACAAGTTAAATTTATCTATAACAATAAGACATATACCCTGATAGGTGATACTAATTTCCAAGCTTGTCTACAAACATCTACTTCCAAAGGGGGTTCTTCTAAGCTTTCCTCGTCTAGTGATGACTCTTTAAACAAGATACCTATCGATGAATCCTCACTCTCTAATGATCAAAATTCTTTGGATGAGTCTGGAGCTCCTAGAGAAGATTCTTCTTGACTTGAATCTATGCATAAGAAGGATTTTGATCCTGAGAAGGTCCTCGCAGAAGACAATTGGGGATCTCTTGATTTTAATCCCACCTTTGTAGGTGAATATAAGGTTCCTTCTAGAGAGCTTAAAGTTGAAAAGAAGGAAGAAGCTAAAAATCAGTCAATCTTACCTGAACCTATGAGTAATAACTTTTTCACCGCTTCTCAAACTTCTTCTCCTCACACCTCTAATTCTGAAGAGTTTGATTCTTTGTCTTATGAAAAACCACCTTCTCTTTCTGAAATGGCTGATCGTTATGGTCATGGTTTTCGCATTTCTGCTAAGCATGGGTATCATGGAAATGGTTGTGGGGCTCATGAACAAGGGATAAAGGTTCCTCTAGAGAATAATTTTCACAATCATGCCTTTGGACTTGGCTATAATCCCTGCAAGTGCACTAAAGCTTCTAAGAGACCATGTATTAGTGTTAATGCTATTTCTACATCTCTATCAATGCAACACCCCGAGTATATTGATGGGGATCCTTCGTGTGACTATTCTTTGGATATCTTTCCTACCGATGATGCTTTAGCTGAGTTTTTAGGAGCATATGACACTCTTCCTCATTATCATCACAATAGGGGACTCCCTTATTGTTTGAACATTGAAGCCTATTTTGGAAAAGAGATTGATAATGATGAGATTGTGAAAGAATTCCCTCAGTTAAAGGATACTCCTCAACAAAGTAATCTTCTCATAAGTGACACCACTGATGTTAAGATGGATCCTTGCAATAAAGAAAAAGTTATTAAAATTGGAAAATGTTTGGATGAAGAGGAACAAAAATGATATGAAGATTTATTGCATGAATTCCCCGAGATCTTTGCTTGGACATACTCTGACATGCGTGGTATAGATCCTAAGATTGTTACTCATAATATTGTCTTAGTTCCCAATGCTAAGTGCGTGAAACAAAAGATTCAAAAAATGAATCCTAAGGTGGCTCTGTTGGTTAAGGCTGAGATTGAAAAATTATTGGAGGCTGGATTTATTCGCCCTATTGATTATTCCATGTGGATTTCAAATATTGTCACTGTGGCTACACTAGATAATAAAATAAGAATGTGCACTGATTTTTGAGATTTAAATAAGGCTTCTTTAAAAGATTATTTCCCTCTTCCAAACATTGACATGATAGTTGATTCTACGGCAGGACATGCCTTGTTATCCTTCATGGATGGTTTTTCTGGATACAATCAAATTTTCATTAACCCTCAATATCAATTCAAAACCACTTTCACCACTCCTTGGGTTATGTTTTGTTGGATAATGATGCCTTTTGGACTTAAAAATGTCGGTGCAACTTATCAATGAGTGATGACGCTTATCTTTCATGATTACATGCATAAGATTTTAGAAGATTATGTTGATGATATTTTAGCCAAATCCATTCTTCGCATAGATCATATTAAAATCCTTCATCAAATCTTTGAAAGAATTCATAAATATCACACACGCTTGAATCCCCGAAAATGTGTTTTTGGTGTGGATAGTGGAAAACTATTAGGATATTTTGTTTCGCATCGTGGGATTGAGGTGGACACTAAGAAAATAGATGCTATTGTCAACATGCCACCTCCTAGAAATGTGTCTCAACTTAAAAGCTTACAAGGAAAGATTCAAGCTATTCGTAGGTTTGTATCTCAACTTGTGGATCGTACCATTCCTTTTACTCAACTTATCAAAAAGAATATCACTTTTCAATGGAATGAAGATTGTCAGCAAGCATTTGAAGATTTAAAAGTGTATTTGGCTAGTCCTCCTATTCTTCAACCTGCCGAACCTTCTAAACCCTTCCTTCTGTATATAGCTGTTTCCTCTCATGCTCTCACAGCATTGTTTGCACAACATGATAAAGATGGTAAGGAATGTTTGGTTTATTACATAAGTCATACCTTACTCGATTATGAGACCCGATATTCTACGATAGAAAGGCAATGCTTGGCCTTGGTGTTTGCGACTCAGAAATTGAGACATTATCTTCTAAATTCAGAAGTCCACGTCATGGTAAAGTTTGATCCTTTGAAGCATCTTTTCTCTAAAACTGATTTATCAGGATGCCTAGCTAAGTGGGTTATGATGTTAACTGAATTTGACCTTAAATTTGTTTCACAAAGAGCAATTAAAGGGCAAGCATTGACCGATCACTTAGTTGAGGCCCCTTCACCCTTCTCCTTCCCTAATTTTGAGTCTTTCCCTGATGACTTCATTTTTTCTATAGAGAAAGATGAAACTTGGGAGTTATACTTTGATGGCTCTAAGTGTCGTACGGGATCAGGGGCAGGTGTTGTTCTGATTTCTCCTACAAGGAAATCCATTCCCTTATCCTATCGTCTAAATTTCCTGTGTACCAATAACATTGTTGAGTATGAGGCTCTTATAGCGGGAAAAAAAGTAGCCTTAGCTCTGAATATAAAGCACATACATATTTATGGAGATTCTCAATTGATTATAAGACAAGTAACAGGACTGTATCAAGCAAAACAAGACAAATTATCACAATATAAAGATCTTGCTATCTCTTTATTACAAAAATTCAATTCTTATACCATGGAACCTATTCCTTGAAAAGATAATCGACATGCGGATGCAATGGCATGTGTGGCTTCTCTTGTATCTTTAGAGGACCCTGTGGTTGATCTTAAATTTGTTATTCACAATCTTATGTCTCCAGCTATTGTAGATGATTCTAGCTTAGTAACATGTTGTGACTTTATAGACTCAGATGAATGGTATTCGCATATCGTAAGATATTTGACCGATGGTACCTTTCCTGATTCTACCAATAGGAACACTAGGGCTAGAATCCGCAAGCTATCTGCTAGATATATCATTCTTTCTAATGTCCTTTACCGAAGGGGTTATGACGGTCTTCTCCTTCGCTGTCTTAACAAATTAGAAATCCCCATTGCTCTTGAAGAGGCACATTCAGGTGCCTGTGGGGGGCATTTTGGAGGAAAATCCTTGGTTTGTAGATTGCTTCGTATGGGATACTATTGGCAAACTATGCAGAAGGATTCTTTTTCATTTGTTAAGAAATGTCATCAATGTCAACAACACAATAATCTGATTCATGCTCCTGCCCAAGAACTTCATTCTCAAGTAGCTTCTTGGCCTTTCTCCGCATGGGGTTTGGATCTCATTGGTAAAATCTCTCCTCCCTCATCTCAAGGACAAACCTTCATTATAACCGCAATAGATTACTTTACGAAGTGGGTAGAAGCTATTCCCCTTCGCTCTACTACTGCTGAAGTGATTTGTCAATTTCTTCTAGAAAACATCATTTCTCAATTCGGGATACCTTCCACTATAATCTCAGATAATGGGACACCATTTAAGAACAAGGGCGTGAAGAAATTCTTTGAGAAATATCATATCAAACATCAATTTTCTACACCATACTATCCTCAATCAAATGGTCAAGCCGAATCATCTAATAAGATAATTGAACAAATTCTTTGCAAAACTATAAATAAGCATGGTAAGGATTGGAGTAATTAGCTAATCTATGCTCTTTGGGCCTACCGAATGAGTGTACGAATTGCTACAAGAACTACCCCTTATAATCTTGTTTATGGTGTTGACGCTATTATGCCTTTAGAGTTAGAGATTCCATCACTTAGGGTTTTTCTCAAAGGTATAGTAGATGATGACTCTTATAGAGAACAACGACTTCAATAGCTTGAGATGCTTGATGAATAGCATATAAACGCTCTTGAGCATATTCAAGCGTATCACAAAACTCTACAACGAAGCTATAATGATAAGGTTATTCAACGTTCCTTCTCAGTAGGTGACTTAGTCCTCTATGAGAATCAGTGCAATGTGAATGCCTTACCTACAGAAAAGGGAAAATTTAGTCCTAATTGGCTTGGACCATATATCATTATTGAAGATTATGGATCGGGTGCTTACAAAATAGCAGATGTAGATGGTACGCCTCTTAAAGAACCTATCAATGCTATGCACTTGCGTAGATATTATGCTTAATTCTTCATTCCTTATCTATCTTCTTTGCAATTCTTCAACATTAGGTAATATGTTAGTATATCTTAATTAGAGAAAAATAGAGTTAAATGATATGGTGTTTAATCTATATTGCTTCATTCTCGACAAGCGTGTCTCTTTACTTTATAGTTTGTCTTGAATACATTTATTTAAATTGTAAAAGATTTACATTTTCATTATGCTAGCATATTGCACAATGTCTTTATGCATTAAGTAGAATCGTATCATGTTGTGTTTAAGTTCAAAATTAAATCACATTAGTTATATGATTCTTAGACTTAATGCATATTTCTTCCTTATCATCAATGTAGTACTTGATTAAATATTTTAATTAAGTCACACATGTATTAATTTAATCATGGAGCATTGAGAAATCAATCACATGGAAATTAAATCCTGAATATACATGTACATCTACCAGATGTATTAGATTTAATCAAAGCAAAATATACATTGTTTTAGGCATTAAAGATAACACATTTGAGACAAAGAGAAGCATGTATATATATATATATATATGTGGATCATATACAAATATAGGTCACTGTACATCCAAAATGTGACCTCTCCTACATCATAAAATCATCTCCTATCCCTAGGGTTGGTGGCTAGAGAGTGACGACTAGATGCTCCCTCTTGATCTAGCCATGTAGGTGGACCCATAGGTGTGTAGCACGATATAGATCGTGAGTGACTCCGAGAGGAACTCCTGCGATCTCTATCCATAAGGATCGCGCGATAGGAGGTAGCCTCGGCCTGAGCTGCTGCTAGATCTCACTGCGCCCGCTGAAGGTCCTCTGATAGGACTCTCTCTCTCTCCCTCCATATGTCCACCTATACTCGGAATGGGGAAAACAAGTCCTCATGCTGACTCGCGTTCCCCTGAGGCTTATAAGCAATCTGTGAGGAACTAGGGATTTGTGCCATCGTGGAAATGTCTATCACTGCTTGCTAAATCAGGGAATGCCACTCCTACACATTAGCTATAGCAGTAGAGAAGATTTTTGTATTAGTACCATTCTATATCATCAAAACATTAATCAATCAATATAAACCTACTATACCTAGATCTCCCTCACACCAGTAGGGATCATGATATGGTAGCATCTGTGACTGGGAACTACTAGGCTCCCCACGCTCAAATAATCTATGCATGATGGATGTAGGCTGGCTTGTACTAGAGACAGGTCTCTGTATCACCTCATGTTCCCCCTTTTGGGGAATAAGAGGAGGATCCAAGGCTATGGTATCATCTCTTGAATGGTGGGGAGCTGCATCTGACCCCTCCTCATCATCTCTATCCTCCTCCTCCTCGTCATCCTCATCGTCATCCTCATCCTCATCCTCTTCCTCATCCGCATCCTCACCTGCATCCTTGTTCTCCTCATCTCTATCCATGTCCTCCTCCTCCTCGTCCTTGGCACTAGGTTGATCTCTTGTGGGTGGATCAAGATCTCCTGCCTCCTCATGACCCTCTCCCTCCTCTAGCTCCTCTGACCTAGATCCCTGGTCCTCATCTCGGTCTCCATGTCTCCATGGGCCTGGATGGCCTATCGGGTGATCTGGTGGAAAGATAGGCCCTGGGTATGATCTCATAAACCATGAGACATACCTGCGCTATGCTCCAGGCTCTGCAGAGTGATTAGTAACCGCATCCTGATCGGATCCCTCTATATCTGTAGTCTCGATGTCATCTATCGTCAGTCTCGCTACTGCTCTAGGTCTGGGAAGGACTCGTGAGTGTCAAGTATAGATGGGCACATCGGCTGGAACACACTGCTCTAGCCCAAATTGCCTCCATACTCGGTCAAAGTAGAATGGGACTATGATATGTGAATATCATCCCCGCAGTAGGTGGTTCCTCTGTAAGCATGCTAACTGTCTCTCCATCCCATCCCATCTGTGCATCCGCAAATAGGGTCTCCATACTGTCACCTTGGCTGTCAATCTATCAAATATCACTCTCCAATACAACAGATCTCCAAATCTCCACTCACTAGTAAGTGGATAAGCAAACACCCTAGGTCGCTCACTAGCCATACTCATCGGAAAGCCAACAGGCCTGGTGCATGTGAAGTGCTCAAATATCCACACCTGCAAAAGTGTGCATGTCATCAAGCTGCAACCCTGTCCAAACACATACTCCTCAAGGTCGTGATAGAGATGTGCAAGCATACTTTGACCCCAAGCATATACTCTCCTATGTCTCTCCATAGCTCTAATGCACCATGTGAGACCCCCATGCATGTGCGTACCTCACCCATTAGGGCAGATAGCTAGTGCTATGATGGCGATCATAAGACATCTCACAAGGGGCACCTCTCCTATAGGATGTAAGAGCCAGCTAACCATGATGCGACCTCTCATCTCGCTCGACATGACTCTCCCTATGCAATATACCTGCTCCCTCTGATGGTCCTCCACTGACCGATCGGTCGTGTATGTCACAGTAGCTCCTCTGATAGGAAGATGAAGTATGTGGTACACATCCTCAAGTGTAACCGTCAGCTCTCCTACTAGAAGATGGAATGTGCATGTGTCAGGATCCCATCGCTCCATCAATGCCATCAGCATCGCAGGATTGAACTGAATGGCTGGCATGAGGATCACATACCATAATCCCATGATCGACAATGTGTCTCTCTCTGCCTGAGTCAGTCGGGGAATCTGATCTCGCAAACTACGAAGAATTTGTCCTACCATATGCTCTCTCATGTATGGGAGACCCTACAACACAAAAACATAACTATAATCAGTACTCAATCATCAAAATCACTCATGCAAACTGTCGAACATCATATGCTAACCCTAACATCCCTCGCCAAGTCCTGATTGGGACCATGGCGCCCTGTCATGGACCATGGCACCTTGAAGGGACCATGGCACCCTGTCAGGGACCATGGCGCCCTGTAGGGACCATGGCGCCCTGGGTGGGACCTAGGGTTAGATTCCAGGTCCCGCAAATGATCACGAAAAGTCAAATGTAAAAAATCAAAAGTCAACGTTCAGTCAACTCACCTTGTCCAATGGCTTGTCGTCGATCACGGCCTGGCACAGGATCTCAATCCTCGTGGGATGCTCTGGTCATCGTGAAGGCATGATGATGGCTATGTAGGCTCTGTTGTAATGAACAGTACTCAGAAATCAACAAAGTGACAAATGCAAATGTCACTTTCAAGGTATATACTTTCATTCCTTTACCTTTACTTTCAAAACCCTAATTTTCCTCTATCACTCATTTCATCATAACTTGAGTTTGGGAGATGCGATTTTCAAACTATTTGTTGCATAGGAATCATATTTTCATTTCCCTACTCTCGAGATGTTCAAAAATGTTCTCTAATGAAGCCTATTCAGTGAACATCCCTCATCAATACTCTCTTACACAATTTGTCGTAAGTAAACATGCTACCCTGTTTCACCTCCCTAATAAGCAAGTTGAAATAGGGGGGGGGCATATAGCTACTCACAAATTTCATCACTTTCTTTAGTAAGAATTAGGTGATTTTGTGATCTAACGTGTGTTTTATAGGGTGCAGTTCCTAACTGTGTACTGCAGATACCGCTGGGGGCTTCGTCCAACAACTTATGGATATATCCTTTTTCAAATGATGTTTACTTTTCTCTACTTTAGCTTGCATATGCACGTAGTACTCATATGACCGCTAAAGTGGGGGCTAAATGTAGCATTGTAAATTGTACGCACTTGCTAGGGTGGTACAATTTCACACCTAGTTTAGCACCCACCTTGGTGCATTTTACATTTTGCATTGCATTTCTCCTTTAGCACTTAATTAATCAAATTAATTAGGTCTAAGGTCCTATTTCATCATCCTCTACATCATAAAGTTGGGCCCTTTCGTTAAAGTGTGCCCTTTTCATTTTATTCCTCCAATACATCATTCAATCAAAAACCCTAATTAAGTCCTATTTTGAACTTGGGGGCTTGGTTTTGGGGGTCAAAACATCTCAAAATCACCTGTAACTTCAGGATTCTCTCTAAAATCATCATATCCGGCGGCCCTGAAAATTTGGTGAAAAGTTGTCAGGACCGTGGTGCCCGGAGTGCACATGGTCCTGGACATTTTTCCCAAAATTTTAGGAGCACAATCCAATCATAAAATAAAGCTTAACCCCAAGAAATTGGTAGGAGATTCAATCTCTAGGTCAGCCAAAAGACAAAATTACAAGCTAGGGTTTCATACATAAGAGCTCTCTTTCTTCATTTGAAAGGATCCGAATTTTGTTTTTCAGGAACCTCATATGCAGCGAAAGAGTAGATCTTTGAAGTCTCAACAACACTCAACATCCATCTATCAAGCATTTATCAATTTCATTTATCCATTTAGGGCTTGGAAGACATTGAAGAACAATAGGAGATTACCGACTGAAGATTGGCTTGTACCCCTCCCTTGGGGGTTGGGTATGATTTCATGTTGTTTTCATGTCTTTGCATAAGCTTCAATATATCATTTATTCATGCTTTAGATCACTTTGCATCTTGATTTAGAGCATTTACAAGAAATTAGGGTTTACTTTCTAGGTTGCTCTAGTTTGCTTACTTGCATTTTAGGATCTTGCACACACACAAGATCTGCACAAACAATACATTTTACAATACAACTTGGCTATTTGTGGAGGTGGAAATCACCGAAGTGGGGGTTTGACTAAGGAAAAACCCTATATAGCTGCCCACTATACCCTTTTTCAGATATAAGTGCAGGTTTTGGGACTCGGACGACGCCGCAGGTTACAAATCCGGGAAAAGCAGGTCGAAATAGCACTCCACACCAAATTGCAGAATAAAAGACCTAGACAGGGGCATGGGGCACCCTGGTCCGTGGGACAGAGGCACTAGGAACCTTGGTCCTCCTAACAGACAGCATTTCTGACAGTTTCTAGAGTGCAAGACAGCAGTTTCAGGAGCAGTTTCCGGCACAGTATCAGGATCGTGGCACCCGTGCCCCCGTCCTGAACATTTTCAATCAGATTTTGACTCTAGGTATGCATCTACATTCTTGTTTTGTCCTTGTGTTTATAGTTGTTCATTGTTTAATCTCAATTCTGCAATCTTGTTGTTAGTTCATACATGCATTTTGGGATTAGGACTTGAACTTGCATCATTTTATCTTTCAATTTCAACAAAGGAATAGAAATCCTAATAGGTAGCCCATGGCTCTCTCTTTCACAAAAGGAAGTAGCCAATTGTGTGATACCTCTAGGCTCTTTTGTATTCCGTATGTGTGTCAAAAGGTAGGATTAGGGCATGTTAACCTAGTCTCGCTTTTTCCCCTACACAATGACAGACTAGAAAACAATGAACAATTTATCTCTATTAAGTGGCATATACACTCTTAGAATAACATTCTTTATTAATCATGATTCCTTACTTAAAGGGAGTAGAACCCAGCTTGTATTCAAGCATCTAAAATCTTTCAAAGAGATCTAAGGCATATTTTTATTATCAAATGAAAAATCTTTCATATAGCCTCCAAAATTATAGACCAAGATAATAGTTTGGCTCACCCAAATCACTCATATGAAATGAATGTTTAATATTTTATTTTAAAATAATTTATTTTCTTCATATTCAATCTAGAACAATGAGTAAATCATCTATATAAATTGCAATAGGAACAATATTGATGAGGGCACAACCCGAAGAATAGAAAAACACAACAAAAGAGACATAGAAAATCTATATGTTATTATTATCTGAAAACTATTTTTCAATACATGTAATTAAAAATAAGAGGAATCAATCCTCACACATTGCAATACAATAGTTATAGATTTTTCATGAAAACCCTTACCATGCAATTTTCCAACCCAGAAATAACTCCCAAAAAATCACATACAACAACTAACTATTTTCAATACATGCAATTAAAAAATAAGAGGAATCAATCCTCACGGGCTGCAATACAATAGCTTACAAAGTTTTCTGGAAAACCCTTACCATGCAATTTTCTAACCCAGAACTAAACTCCCAAAAGCTCACATACAACAACTAACTCCCAAGTTTCCACATATGTGTTCTAACACATGTGTGACCCCTTATAACATCCTTGTGCGTATGAAATACTCCTTAAGATCAAACAATGTCCCAAGGGATCATATGTGGTCATAAGGGGTCACACATGTATTCTAACACATGCATGACCCCTTAGAACCACATATGACCCCTTATAAAATCCTAGTTGTAGACAATTAAATTAATTATTTTAATTAATTTAATTCTCTCACATAGTTAATTTATTTAATTATGTTAATCCTTGTTCTTCTTAGTATTAATTAAATTAAATATAATTAATATTATCACTATGGTCCAATAACTGATTTATCTAATAAATCAATTCTCCTCCATTCTTCTAAGGTATAGTAAATTAATTAATTAACCTAGGTGATTCCTACAAATCACATTTTTCTAATCTACCATTACCCTAATTAATTCTTCTAGAACCCTCATAATCATTCTTATTATTATTCTTCTATTTTATATTCCCCAGTCATGTCATATCAACATTAAGCCTCTCAAAGAAATTTAAATTTCTTTAAAAATTCTTTGAAGCCCTCCATGAATCCTTTATTTTGGAATTTTTAATTCCTCTCCCCTTTCGCCAAGGAATTTTATATTATTTTCTCAAGGAATCCTTAATCCATGCCCACCATTTCAAATCAATCTCAACCCTTCTTCTCAAATCAATCCTAGCCCTCCATTTCCTCCCTATCTCTTCTATAAATTGGAGACTCCACTCCTTCATCTGCAGATATCTCAAAATATCATAACTTCATCCTACTTATTTGGATCCAAGCAACTAGTGCAAAGCATCAAAACTCTAGCCAAATGCATACTCGTCCAATACTTAGCTATTTGTCCATTCACTCCATTCTCCTATCTATCATATTGTACACATCTTAGAGAGACAACTACACTCAACCAAGGAGCTCATCAAATCAAGTCAAGACAAGGGTGCTTTTTCACTTCATCCATAGCTCAATCCGAAGGAGAAGGTAAAATGACAAGGTATAAATGGTTTAGTTTATGTTTTTATTGCTTTGTTTGAATAGTAATCATTGAATCTTGCATTGCTCATTTTCACCTCTTCATTTTTGCATGCCCAGTGGGACCCACGTCTCTAAATTTAATGGTTTTTGTAGTTTTTGTGATTTTTTAGTCGCAGGTGTTGGAACAACGTGACTACCATTGGATCAGCACAAACATTACCTACTTCAACATGTATGCACACACTTTAGCGCATGCGATTTAAATTTAAAATTTTAACCTGCTCTTCTTCAAATCTGCATATTAGCATGAATGCCCTAAGAATAGCATGAGTGCTCTGACAAAATTCTGCCTACTTTTAAGTTTTTAAAATTTAAAATTTCTATTGTACTAACCTATTTTAGCGTGAGTGTACACGTTTCAACGTGATCGGGAAGAGGACAATACGACCAATTAAGTTATATTCTATATTTTCAAATTTTGTGTATTTTTCTACATTTTCCTGATTTTTGTTTTTGGGCCCCTTTGTAGCCCATACGACATTTCAACGCTTGTGTAGGTGCTTCAGCACAGGTGTCTGTAAAACAGCGCGAGTACTATTTCTGTAAAATTTTGTGTATTAATCATATTTTTATGAGTCTTGCAGGTTTTTTTTTATGGGTCCAAGGCATGATCCTAAATTAATAACCTATTTTTCTGTAGGACTTGGCCCAAGGATTTGCTTGTTAAAGAATTCATTGATCAAACCATAAATAACTACTAATCTACAGTTTGCCTAATAAAATCCAACCAAACGTTGTGTCTTTATTTTAATTATTTTATTAGGCACTTAAGTTGCGATGTGGTAAATGAATAAATCTATTTTTTGTGTTTGAGAAGATTCTAAAAGGTAGGAGAGTATGCTCTTGTCTGTATAGACAATCAGAAATCCAGACCCTTGAAGCTTTTTTGGTTTGAGATTTGTGTTCGTTTAGCGGACATGTCATAGTGGGAAAAAGTAATCATCTTGTGAGAATGACCCAAGTGAGGATGGCCAAGACTCAATCATTTCAACTCACTATAATAAATTGGCCTTTTGGGATGAAAATCCTAGAGGACGAAGCTATTTGAGAGTTCAATCTCATATTGGGCATTTTGTAGGGCCTTTTGGCCTCAATCATGCTTGTGTGACTACATCTTTCTTGTTACTTTGTATGGTAATAGGCCTCAATCATTCTTGTGTGACTACAAGGGGTAGTCTTCAAACAAAAATCCTTACTAAGAGCTCTTAGGAATAGAAGCCACCTGATTCACCTTCGAAAGCTAGATAATTTTTGTGCAAGGGAGATAGTAACTCCCCAAGAGACTTGCCATTTCGTGCCCCCATTAGTGGTTGACTTGGATAATATGGTGTTGGGAATCCATTGTGTGAGACCCAACCTCCATATTCTGATTAACTATTGGGTGTGTACCTGAGTCAGCAAGCAAAGGTTTTCCTCCTCAACCAACTTCCTAGGGTATCATGTTGTGCATGATGTCTTATTTTGAACCCATGACTCATGTGTTTTCTATGTCTTCTTGCCAAGAGTAAGATTAGTGTATCAAAGATAACATCCTAGCCATCATATTCCAAGTTAATCTAATCTGAATCATGATCCCTAGTCATCCTCATATCATGTCCTAGTCATACCCAAGTCATAGCCAGGTCATACTCATGTCTTGGTCCAATTTTGAACTAGCCTTAATCAAGTTCAAGTTTCACTCAAGTCCAAACTTTCCAACAAGTCAAATTGCATTGCCTCATGTTTCATAACCCCAAATTGTACAAGCATCTTAAGAAATCAATCCACCGCCCAATCAAGAAGAAGAAGATTACCCAAGAAGAACTCATTAGACATCGAAAGTTTTGGTATACCAACTACAAACTCTTACTCTAGCATAGGACCTTGCACCAATATCATGATTATACTCATGGTCATAGCAATGAGTTTGATGCTAGTGATGAACTAAGAGTTTGAGCTTTACACCAAGGATCCAGCTTGTCTTTCAACACCAACTATCACTAGAATCAAGGTCGTCACATCCCTTCATACAACTTTCCTTTCGAACCCATCACTTATTGAGCCATGCTCATAACAAGAATGGTCTAGTCATCAAGTTCCCCCTAATCATTACTATCACCCTCGTTTAATCTTTCATCATCAACCTTTTCCAAGGACTCATCACATCAATCAATCATTCTCAATTAAACATCCTTCAATCAAATTAACCTTATGCTAAAGTTTTATGCCTTATAAATTTCTATCGAGACCTCATCTTTAATCAATTAATCATTTGGCCTTTGTGCTTGGGAAAGAATCCCCTTTCATATAACTCTGCCTCATCCTTTGATTCGATCAAGACTCTCATCCTACGTCTTTTATTTTTCTTAGGATCATTAGTCAATCCTTAGTAGAAGAGAGACTTTGATCATTATCCTAAGGTATAAATTTTACTTAACTTGGTGGATCCCTTTCTTGTGGTTTTCATCAACATCCCCCACCTAAAATCATCATCCAAGGACTAAGGTGTGATATTAATCAAACTTGTGTCATAATCTAGGGACCCCATCAATCAATCAATCCAATTTCATCAAATCCAAATCAAATCCAAAATCCAGAATTTTTCCCAAGTCCTTTCATCAAACCTTTTTATTCTTATTAATCTTCCTAAATTTATTCTTATTTGGTAACAATTCAATCTCAAAAGAAAAAGATGGCCCAACAACAATATGGCATGCCAAACATCAGTGTCCTATACCAAGACTCTAGACAAGGTCCTATGTAAAATGCACAACCTGATATTCAAGATCAACGACCACAAGTGGACCTGAACATGGTCGATCAAGATGACCTCTCTCCAAAAGTGTGAACATTCCTAGAAGACTCTTACAATCAAGAAATGATGGAGAAATTCATTTGACATAATCCTCGTGGTCTTCTAAAAAGCCTTATTGAAAATGGAGTGCATGCCTTCCCCTTGAATTTGATAGATCCATTCTTGATCAACAACCATAAGGAGACCTTTCTCCTAGACAGATCGTCATACCTATTCTTCAACCCCATTCAATTGCACCCCCACCTATCATCCAACCCCAATCGATAACACCCATGTCATCTATCCCCATAATGTCTATCCCACTTGCTTCCCTCTTAACATCCATGCCAATATCCAACCCAATTACATCTATCCTCCAACATGCTTCCATTCCATCTTCTTCTACCTGACCACACATCTCCTTTCCACAATCCTCCATTTCTCTCAATAATGTCTCTAATTTCATCCAGGTCTTACTTCCTCTTGTCACAGTAATTTGTGGGTCACAACCAATTATTACCCAAGTCCCCATGGCATCGGTCATCACATCTCACATCCCCATTTCTTCATAATATCAATATTTTAGTTGTGGTGGCACACCTTTCATGACTCATCTGATACCGAGGAAAAAAACAATTCATCATGCCCAATATCCACAATAGGACATCATTAAGGAAATTCAAGACATGAAAAACATCATCAAAAAGATGAAGGAAGGGACTAACAAAAGAAAACCTTACTCGTATGAGGAATTTTGTCCTTGTCCTTATGACTCGTTAATGGGATGGAGTTTGGGATAGACTAGCCTAGTCTATGCTCTTGGATCCTCTCCTTGGATCACCAGGTGTTCTAACCACCCCTAGGGTCTCTAGGACTTCCTCTACTTGTGGAATCCCCTGACCTTGCCCAATCCACCCACCACCAACTTGTAAAACTACTCCTAAGGTCTCACCTACTCATGAGACTCAAAGAACCCTTACTTAGGCTAATAAGGGTTTGGCTTGTTCCACACCTTCCTAGGTCTTAGCAAGGATAGGTCAGGTATATAAAATGGTTTTCCACCCATTCATGTGCCCCCAATAGGTTTCAAGCTTCCTACCCCTTACCGATTTCGCTATTTTGTCTTTTACCTAAAAAATAGGGCTACAAGGATTGTGACCAATTAGGCCTCCTATCTGGACTTTTAGGGCTCCCTCTTACAAATGATGCACTTGCTTGTGAAGCTACCTAAAACACTCGCTATTCATTTGGCAAGGGCTCAAGGATTTTTCTAGTTTTGGGCCTCCAAGTGTCCGTACACTGCCCTTGGTGGATTTTAAGGTTTTTAAGGGTTTTAAAGAGGGTTTTTAGGCCTACCAGGGTCACAGTGTTGGTTTAGTGCTCTTTCCACCTTGTCTAGATTGGTGGAAGCTCCTCCTTCACATCAATGGTTCTCCACTCACCCCTCTACAACTCCTCCAAATGGTGCCTCCTCCTCTAACCTTCCTTTCTCTCCAAGACCTCTACAACTTAACCCTTCCTAACCGGGCACTGTCCAGTCTCACCTAGGAGTGGGTCTTTAGATGGCCTCCTTGCATTTTCAAGGGCCCTACTTTCTTTGAATTATAGTACAAGGTATGTACTCTCATTCCCCATGGTTGCATGGTGATTCCACAATGGGGAATGGAATTATGAGCCCACTGACACAAACGAGTCCAAAACTGGACAGTGAGAAGCAAGTTTACAAACTATTTACAAACACACACAACTTGCAAAATAAAACCTAATATAAATGCTCACAATGAAAGTAAATACACCATACAAGACACTCCACACAAGTTTGCTTGAAAATTAATCCATTAACAATCTTCTATTACCCCATTTGTGTCGTCTGGCAACAAAATTGCAGTCACAGTCAAGTCACTTTGCTTGGGCCGTACAACATCTAACATCCAACCCCTTCTCTTATGGTTTGAAACTACTTATACCACCCTCTCCTCGGTCTATGTGCCCATATTAGGGTTATCCATGCTAAACTAAAGATTTGGACCACTAGGTGGAAAAGTTGTTTGACAACTTTTGAAAAGTTGTCATGCAACTTTTGAGCAACTTTCTCAATGTTGCTTTCCTTGACTCCTAGGCCCGCATTGGGATAAGCTAAGTGTTAGGGTTTCAAGTAGATCCAAAGAAAATATGAACTAACAATTATATGCAGATTTAAATACAAAAGATAAAGAAATAAAACAGGACATAGATAACACAGAGATTTAACATGGTTCACCTAGAATGGGTTACATCCACCATACACAACCATCCAATCTTTCTTATTATCCAGCAAAAATAGTACATCAACCTTAAAATGCCTTAAGCATCCCAGCTGCTTATAACATGCATTTTTAGGGCAACAAACAAAGTTGGCCTTTTTAGGGTTTTATTACAATTTTGGTTTTCATCAATGAAAAATGGCAAAAACAAATTTTCTTGGGGGCTGCCGCCCCCGAACCCCTGCCTGGGGCCCAGCCTGGCCCCAAACCTTAGTGAGGATACATGCTGAGTGTACAATACTTTGCTGATCAGTCACCACATTTCAACAATCTCCCACTTGGAGACTGATCAGGCTCCACACCGAACAATCTCCCACTTGGAGACTAATACTACACGACACCACTCTACATGCAACATCCACTAGATAAAACACTAGGACTTGACTAGTATAAATTCCATAATTATCAATTAAGAAGACCAATAGAAACTGATGAAGAAATCAGCTTCTCCTATGGAACTACCTTTGTGAACATATCGGTAGGATTCTCACTTGTGTGAATCTTCTCAAGCCGTAACTGACCCTCCTCCAAAATAGTCTGGATGAAGTGGTACCTAAGGTGAATGTGCTTTGTCCTTGAATGAAAAGTACAGTTCTTCGCAAGATGAATGGCACTCTGGCTATCAGTATACAATGGGCTATCCTCTTGTGTCTGACCCAATTCCTTTAGAAAACATTGCAACCAAATCATCTCCTTGCTGGATTCTATAGCAGCAACATACTCAGCTTTAGTGGTTGAAAGTGCAACAACCTTTTGTAGCCTAGAAATCCAACTGACTGTAGTTCCCGCTATAGTAAAAAAATACCCTATAGTACTCCTCCATGAATCAATATCACCCACTAGATCAGAGTCAACAAATCCACTCAGAGCAGCATTAGATCCTTTGAAACATAATGCCTTCATAGTAGTTCCTTTCAAATACCGAAGAATCCATTTCACAGCATTCCAATGTTCCATACCTGGATTACTCATAAACCTGCTCACAACTCCCACTGCATGTGCAATATCTAGCCTTGTGCATACCATTGCATACATCAGACTACCAATAGCTGATGAATATGGGATGTTAGACATTTTATTAACCTCTTCCTGTGCCTTTGGGAACATCTCCTTATTCAATTTGAAATGACTAGCCAAAGGTGTACTAACTGCTTTTGCATCCTACATGTTAAATCTTTTCAACACCTTCTTTATATACTCACTTTGGGAAAAATTCAAGGTTCTATTTTTCTTGTCCTGTGTAATCCTCATACAGAGAATTTTCTTAGCTGCACCCAAATCCTTCATAGCAAATGACCTTGCTAATTTCTATTTAAGATCATTTATATGTTGCATGTTAGACCCAGCAACAAGCATGTCATCAACATAAAGCAACAGGATAATATAACTGCCATTATCAACTCTCTCAAAATATACACAATGATCAAAATGACATCTATGATAACCGTGTTCATCCATGAAACTATCAAATTTTAAATACCATTGTCGGGGTGCTTGCTTTAGGCCATATAGACTTTTCTTCAACCTGCACACCAAGTTCTCCTTACCTTTGACCTCATATCCCTGTGGTTGCAACATGTAAATTTCCACCTCCAAATCTCCATGGAGAAAAGCTATTTTGACATCTAATTGTTCAAGATGTAAATCATCTACAACCACAAGACTAAGTACAGTTCTAATTGAAATAATTTTTACAATTGGAGAAAATATTTCATCATAATCTATACCCTTTTTCTATGCAAAACCTTTTACCACAAGTCTGACCTTATATCTTTTCTGACCTCCTTCCTCCTCCTTCAACCGATAAACCCATTTGTTAGGCAAGGCTCATTTTTCTGCAGGTAAAGGGAGTAAGTCCCAAGTCTTATTTTTCATCAAGGAGTCCATCTCCTCTTTCATGCCTAGCTCCCACTGTTGTTTGGCATCTACCTGCATTGCTTCTTCATATTCTTTTGGTTCACCAGAATCCATTAATAAAATAGATTACAAAGAAGGAGAAAATCTTTCAGGGGGTCTACTTGTCCTCGTAGAACATCTAACACTTGCAGGAGTTTGTGGGACAATCTGTTGTTTGTGAGCATCAGGTACCTGTGGCATTTCATTTTCAGGAATCTCATCCAACACCACATATTCTTGTTTGTCCTATTCATGCTTCTTTTCCTGCATCTGTTCTTTATACATAACCTTCTCATTGAATATAACATCTCTACTTCTAATTATTTTCTTATTTTCAAAATCCCATAACCGATATCCATATTCATCTATCCCATATCCAATGAAGGTACATTTCTGAGATTTAGCATCAAGCTTGGTTCTATTTTCTTTATCAACATGGACAAAAGCTTCACAACCAAAAGATTTTAGAAAAGAATAATTTACCTTTTTACCAATCCATGCCTCCTTTGGAATACCACCATCCAAAGGGGTTGAAGGTCCTCTATTTATCAAATAGACAACAATATGTACAACATCTGCCCAAAAATGTAAGGGCAATCCAGCATGCAATCTCATGCTCCTCGTATGTTCCATGATGGTCCTATTCATTCTCTCTGACACACCATTTTCCTATGGAGTTCCTAGAATTGTCTTCTGCTTTCAAATCCCATTTAAGGAATAGTAATCTTCAAATGCTTTTCTGCAATACTCACCTCCATTATCCAATCTGAGACACTTCAACTTTTTTCCTGTCTCATTCTCAACCAAAACTTTCCATTTCTTAAACGTTTCAAAAACATCTAATTTTTGTTTTAGGAAATATAACCATGTTTTTCTAGTTGAGTCATCAATAAAAATAACATAATAACAAGAGCAACCAAGAGATGATACCTGAGCCGGTCCCCATACATCTGAATGTACAAGCTCTAACTTCTCACTCTTCTTCTCTTTCCCAACCTTGAGAAATCTGACTCTTTTCTATTTACCATAAACAAAGTTTTCATAGAACTCTAAATCAATCTTCTTTAGTCCTGGCAATAGATTTTTGGAGTGAAGGATTTTCATCCCTTTCTCACTCATGTGCCCAAGCCTATGGTGCCACATTATCGAATCTGTTCTTGCAACATTTATTGTTGTTGTCCCTGCAGTAACTTTATCTGTAGCAACTAAGGTAGAGTAAGTGTTACCAGTGCATAGATATAATGTGCCTACCTTCACACCTTTAGCTACTACTAATGATCCTTTAGTGACCTTCCACATATTCTCTGAGAAGGTAACTATGCAACCTTCACTACCTAGTTGCCTTGCAGAAATTAAATTTCTTCTTAAATTAGGAACATGTCTTACCTCCTGCAAAAACCAGTCATTACCATTTTGCAACTTGATCTTTATCTTTCCTTTTCCAACAATTTGACAGGGCTCATGATCACCCAAATATACTTGTCCAAAATCACCTTGAACATAATCTAGAAAATATTTTCTATGGGGTGTAGCATGAAATGAAGCCCCAAAATCTATTACCGAGGAATCATTAACATTATCCAAACATAAGATTAAAGCATCTTGTAAAGTATTACTTGCAATATTAGCTTCCTTACTATCATTTTCATTTTTGTCTCCTTCTTTGTTTTTCTGAGACCAACAGTCTTTCTTTAGATGACCAGGCTTTCCGCAGTACCAACAATCTTTCTTTCCTCTAGATTGAGAGCATCCTTTCTTTGACTTCCCTCATGACTTCTCATTCTCAGGGCCTTTTCCTCTTTCCTTTGATCTTCCTCTGTTCTCCACATTCAAAACACTACCCGATGATGTTGAAGTCTCACCTATGCTTTTCCTTTGCATTTCCTCGCTTAGGATAACACCAACAATATCATCAAATACCAAAGTATTTTTACCAGAGACAGAGTTACTTACAGCCATAACCAATCTATTCCAGCTTTCTGGCAAAGAACATAAAATCAAGAGAGCCCTAACCTCTTCTGCAAAAGTAATTTTTACCGAAGACAATTGACTGGTAATTGTATTAAATTCATTTAAGTGCTCCACTACAGATCCTCCCTCACTCATTTTTAAATTAAACAAACGCTTCATAAGAAATACCTTATTCGAAGCTGAGGGTTTCTCATACAACTTAGCCAATGTTGCCATCAAATCTACAGTCATTTTTGCTTCTGTTATATTGAATGCTATAGATGACACAAGGCATAATCGAATGGATCCTAGTGCCTTTTTATCTAAAATGTCCCACTCTTCATCTGATATTGTGGTCAGTTTCTTTGCCTTTCCTTCCAATGGCCACCACAAATCCTTTTGATACAGGTAATCCTCCATCTGCATTTTCCATAACTAATAATTCTGGCCGTTAAACTTTTTGACCTTGAATTTGGAATCCTCCATTGCTCCCACTCAAATCTGAAAGTCCTGCCAATTTACAGAAAACCTCACTCTGATACCAATTGTTAGGGTTTCAAGCAGATCGGAAGCAAATATGAACTAACAATTATATGTAGATTTAAATACAAAAGATAAAGAAATAAAATAGGACATAGATAACATAGAGATTTAACATGGTTCACCCATAATGGGTTACATCCACCATACACAGCCATCCAATCTTTCTTATTATCCAGCAAAAATAGTACATCAACCTTACAATGCCTTAAGCATCCCAGCCGCTTATAACATGCATTTTTAGGGCAACAAACAAAGTCGGGCTTTTTAGGATTTTATTATAATGTCTATAGTACTTTGCTGATCAGTCACCACATTTCAACACTAGGGACACCACCATGCTAAGAAGGACCCTAAACACCTCAAAGGCACACATACCCTCTACTTTCAAGAAAATCTCAATCTTGACTTATGACCCTAAGACGTCAACTAGGACCAATGAGCACATGGCTCTTATTTTATATACAATGGCTTCATAAAGAAGCAAGAACATAATCAAAAGAAAATGGTGGGATCCCTTTGAAGTGTACTCCTACACCATACTCCCCCTCTGCAACAAAGTAAGGAATTAGGGGAGTGAGAAGAGCTGGATCAATGCCAAGCTTCTTGAACTTGCTTTCTTCAACCCAAGTAGCTTCAGACACAGGTTGACCTGCCCATTTCACCAAGTGCTCCATGTAGACCTGGTATCTAGTAGACTTCTTCACCCTTGATTCCAAAATATCCTCTGCTATAGGCTGCTTCACTTGAGGTAAGGCATTCACATCCAAGTCTTGTAGCACCTTGGCTTGGTTCTTAGTTTGTCCTTCTATCTCACCCTTGTACATGATTAGATCAACAACATTGAAGACTGGTGAAACGGCTAAGTTTGTAGGAAGTTCAACCTTATAGGCGTTCTCACCATATTTTTATAGAATTCTACAAGGTCCTACCCTCTTCATTTACAGTTTAGTAAGCTTGCCACTTTGCATTCTAGCTTTTCTCAAATGGACCCTCACAAAGTCACCCACCTTGAACTGAACCTCTCTCCTTTTCTCATCCATTTTGGCCTTCAATTTTTTAGTGGATTCAAGGATGGCTTTCTTGACTTTCTCTTGGACTTCCTTGATGGTTTGAGTGAAGTCCTCTGCTTGGCCACTCTTCATCTCCATGGAACCAAGTTCCTTGAGTTCACACACTCCTCTTGGATGTCTACCATAGACAACCTCAAAAGGACTTCTTCCAATGGTCCTATTTACACTGTCATTGTATGCATACTCTGCTTGAGGAATGATTAGGTCCCATTTCTACCCATACTCCTTAGTTAAACACCTCAACAAGTTGCCTAACACCCTATTGATGACTTCAGTTTGACCATCAATTTGTGGATGGTAAGCTGAGCTAAATGAGAGATTATTTCCAAGTCTCCTCCACAAAGTTTGCCAAAAATGGCCCATGAACTTGTTGTCCCTATCTGAAACAATGCTTAAAGGGAGTCCATGAATCCTAACAATCTCCTTAAAGAAAAGATGTACAATATAGCTAGCATCATGTGTAGTCCTACATGGAATGAAATGGCTCATCTTGGAAAATCTATCTACTACCACATAGATGCTATCCACACCTGTCTTAGTCTTGGGGAGTCCTACTACAAAGTCCATGCTTATACATTCCCAAGGCCTATTTGGGACTAGAAATGGTTGATAGAGACCAGCATTACTTGATCCTCCTTTTTCTCTTTGACACACACCACATTGCTCCACATACCTCTTCACATCTCTTGGCAACTTGGGCCAATAGTAGTACCTCTGCACTAAATCTAAGGCTTTGTTGACTCCAAAGTGTCCACTTAAACTACCATTGTGTTTCTCTTGGATGAGGTTTTCCCTCATGGACCCTCTTGGCACGCACAACTAATTACCTTTGAACAAGAGACCATTTTGGAGAGTGTAATCTACATACTCACCATGGAAATGGTTTTGAAACTCCTTGCAAACCTTGTAGGCTGATGAGAAGTCTTTATCTCTTTCATAGAGGTCCTTGAAACCTTCTATTCCTATGCTCTACAATTGTAACTCTTGAACTATCAACAACTTCCTGCTTAAAGCATCTACCACCTTGTTGAGTTGCCCCTTTTTATGCTTGATGGTGAAGGTGAAGGATTGGAGGTATTCCATCCATTTCAAATGTCTATTGCTAAGCTTCTCTTGAGTGTTAATGTAACTCAAAGCCTGGTTGTCTGTGAACACCACAAATTCCTTTAGGAGTAGGTAATGTCTCCATTTTTTTAGAGACTGCACTAATGCATACAACTCTAGGTCATAGGCTGAGTACTTATTCTTTGCTTCATTGAGCTTCTCACTAAAAAATGCCACAGGTCTTCACTCTTTACTCATTACACCCCTTATTGCAATTCCACTTGCATCACACTCCAATGTGAATAGCTTGTCAAAATTAGGTAGGAGTAGGATAGGTTTTGTGGCTACTTCTTGCTTCAACAATTGAAATGCTTTATCAGCTTGCTAAGTCCATTTGAACTTAGTTTTAAGGTCTCCTTTTATGGTGTCATGGACTAGTGCACATATGCCACTGAAGTTCCTTACAATCTTCCTATAGAATTGAGCTAAACCATGGAAACTCCTAACTTTAGTCCCTATTCTAGGGGCAAGCCAATTCAAGATTGCCTCCACTTTGCTTGGATCCATCTTCAAGGTTCCCTTAGACACCAAAAATCCTAAGTAGACCAGCTCTTCCTTCAAGAAGTCACACTTCTCTAGGTTGATTGATAACTTCTCCTCATGCAACATCTCTAAGACTAACCTCAAATGCTCAAGGTGCTCCTCTTTGGTTCTGCTATAGACGAGAATGTCATCTAGGTACACCACCACAAACTTGCTTGTGAATTATTTTAACACCTCATTCATCAACCTCATGAAGGTTCTTGGGGCATTGGTGAGTCCAAATGGCATCACAAGACATTCATACAATCCTTTTGTGGTCTTGAAAGCATTCTTCCATTCATCTCCCTCCTTAATTCTAGTCTGGTGATAACCACTTTTAAGGTCCAACTTGGTAAAATACATAGCACTTCCTAAACAGTCCATCAAATCCTCTATTCTAGGAATAGGAAACCTATACCTTATGGTCATCCTATTGATTTCCCTTGAGTTAGTGCAACGTCTCCACTTGCCTCCCTTCTTTGATGCTAGCACTACTAGGACTGCACATGGGCTGATGCTCTTCTTGATCAGTCCTTGTTCCAATAACTCCTACACTTGCCTTTCTACCTCCTTGTTTTGGTTAGGTGTGAGCTTATATGCAGCTTTGTTGGGTAGGGATGCACTAGGAACAAAGTCTATTTGATGGCTTATAGACCTTCTTGGTGGGAGTGTTGCAAGTGTTCCATCACTCACTATGTCCTTATACTCCTACAACATTTGCTTCACCTCCTTGGGTACCTCTGCCTGCAACTTGTCTTCTTCCTCCTTTGGCTTCACAAATATGGCACACTTCACTACTTCCTCCTCATGTAGCAAGTGTAAGAACTCTTTACCAGTAGCCAATAAGACACTAGGTGTTCTTGAGGTGCCCTCTTCATTCTCTATCAAAGACTGAATCTTAAAGGTCTTGCTATCCTTCTTTAAGGAAATGGAGTTCTCCTCTCCATCATAGATCACCTTCCTATCAAATTGCTAGGGTCTACCTAGCAATAGGTGACATGCATCCATGGGTAACACATCATAAAGGATCTTATCCTTGTATCCTCCAATAGAGAACTCTACCCAAGTCTGTTCATTGACAAGCACACTCTGCTCATGATTCAAACATGTCACCTTATATGGGTTAGTGTGGGGTATCCTTGTGAGTTTCAACTTCTTGGTTGCCTCCTCTAATATTATGTTATCAGTTGACCCTGAATCAACTATCACCTTGCAAAATTTATCAAGGATCTTGCATCTCACCCTAAACAATAATCTCCTATGCTTAGGTTCATCCTTAACCAGTTGTCTTATCAAGACCCTATTGAACATTAGATTTTCTCCAATCTCTGATTCAATATGGTCCACCTTAGGTGTCTTGCTACTTGAAGAGTCTTCATGTGCATAAGCAACCCTCTTTCCACTGTTTGCTGAGGTAGGCTTGTCAGGACATCTATAGACTGGGTGTCCTAATTGTCCACAATTGTAACATTTCATAGTTGCAAAGTAGGAGTTACCTCTGCTGATACCTCTACCCCTACTTGGACCACCTTGTGCCCCTCTTCCTCTAGAATGGCCTCCTCTAAGATTGGCTTCACTACTATGCTCAGTCAACTTGGCTTCTCCTTGGTTCCTTTGCTCATTTGCCTTACTTTGGTAACCACCTCGGTGATTCATTTGTTCTCTACCTCTACCTCTACCCCTGTTATTAGAGCCTCCTTTCCTTTTGTTCCTCTCTTCCACCTTAGCAGCAAGCTAATGACATTTTTGGATAGTGGTAGGAATCCATAGCATTATCTCCTCTTTAATGTTCCACTTTAGGCCGCTTAGATACTTAGCCACCTTAATAGATTCATCTTCTTGGACTTTGGGTCTAAGACAAAGCTTTTGAAATTTTTCAGTGTAGGAGGTCACATCAAGGTCTTTTTGCTTCAATCCCTATCTCTTCTTATGAAGTTGGACTTCATAATCCTCTGGTAAGTAGTTCTCCTTGATCTTACTCACCATGGCCTTCCAATTGGCAATAGGTAGCTTCGCCATGCTAACTCTCTCTTCTTACAAGTACTTCCACCATGTCAAAGTTGCTCCTCTTAATCTTGATTTGACAACCTTAACCTTTTGAGCCTCTATCACTCCCTCACACTCAAAGTGGTTCTCCATACCCTCAATCCATTCCATGACAGTGTCAATGTCCATCCTTCTACTGAAATGTGGCAATCCTTCAAAAGCTTTGGTGTTTAAGGCCTTAATAGCCTTTACAAATGGTTCTTCATTGAACAAGGGATCTGGTTCAGGTATAATGTCATCTATGTCTATAGTTTTCTTGCCTTTATCCTTGGTGTCTTCACCCCAAGGTCCTTGTGTCCTCTGATCCACCACTACCTGTAGCTTATCCCTTCCCTCACTCATAGCTTCTTCAAGGAGTTTATTCTTCTCCTTTTGCTCTTCTACCTCCCTAGCTAGCTTTGCATTAGTGACCATTGTGCTTTCCCCTATTGATTCACCAAAATATAGAGACATACACGGTCCACCAAATCTTTAACTTGCTCTGATACCAATCTGATGGGATGGGGTTTGGGATAGACTAGCCTAGTCTATGCTCTTGGATCCTCTCCTTGGATCACTAGATGTTCTAACCACCCCTAGGGTCTCTAGGACTTCCTCTTCTTGTGGAATCCCCTGACCCTTCCCAATCCACCCACCACCAACTTGAAAAACTACTCCTAAGGTCTCACCTACCCATGAGACTCAAAGAACCCTTACTTAGGCTAATAAGGGTTTGGCTTGTTCCACACCTTCCTAGGTCTTAGCAAGGATAGGTCAGGTCTAATACATGGTTTTCCACCCATTCATGTGCCCCCAAGAGGTTTTAGGCTTCCTACCCCTTACCGATTTCACTATTTTGTCTTTTACCCAAAAAAATAGGGCTACAAGGATTGTGACCAATTAGGCCTCCTATCCGGACTTTTAGGGCTCCCTCTTACAAATGATGCACTTGCTTGTGAAACTTCCTAATAGACTTGCTATTCATTTGGCAAGGGCTCAAGGATTTTTCTAGTTTTGTGCCTCCAAGTGTCCGTACACTGCCCTTGGTGGATTTTAAGGTTTTTAAGGGTTTTAAAGAGGGTTTTTAGGCTTGCCAGGGTCACAGTGTTGGTTTAGTGCTCTTGCCACCTTTTCTGGATTGGTGGAAGCTCCTCCTTCACACCAATGGTGCTCCACTCACCGCTCTACAACTCCTCTAAAAGGTTCCTCCTCCTCTGACCTTCCTTGCTCTCCAAGACCTCTGTAACTTAACCCTTCCTAGTCGGGCACTATCTAGTCTCGCCTAGGAGTGGGACTTTAGATGGCCTCCTTGCATTTTCAAGGGCCCTGCATGCTTTGAACTATAGTATAGGGTTTTTACTCTCATTCCCCATGGTTTCATGGTGATTCCACAATGAGGAATGGAGTTATGAGCCCATTGACACAAATGAGTCCAAAACTGGACAGTGAGAAGCAAGTTTACTAACTATTTACAAACACACACAACCTGGAAAAGAAAACCTAACCTAAATGCTCACAATGAAAGTAAATACACCATACAAGACACTCCACATAGGTTTGCTTGAAAATCAATCCATTAACAATCTTCTTTTACCCCATTTGTGCCGTCCAGCAACAAAATTGCAGTCACAGTCAAGTCACTTTGCTTGGGTCGTACAACATCTGACATCCAACCCCTTCTCTTAGGGTTTGAAACTACTTATACTACCCTCTCCTCTGTCTATGTGCCCATATTAGGGTTATCCATGCTAAACTGAAGATTTGGACCACTAGGTGGAAAAGTTGTCATGCAACTTTTGCAACTTTTGACCAACTTGACTCCCAGGCCCACATTGGGCTAACCTAAAGACACAACCATGCTAAGAAGTACCCTAAACACCTTAAAGGCACACATACCCTCTACTTTCAAGAAAATCTCAATCTTGACTTATGACCCTAAGACTTCAACTAGGACCCTAACTAGGACCAATGAGCACATGGCTCTTATTTTATATAGAATGGTTTCATAAAGAAGAAAGAACATAATCAAAAGAAAATGGTGGGATCCCTTTGAAGGGTGCTCCTGCACCACTCATCTATGTTAGGTGCACCGTACCCTCCAAGGTTTGAGATGCCCAAGTTCACAAAGTATGAGGGAAAAGGAGACCCCTGAGACCATGTTTGTGAATTCTATATCTTATGTCAAGAAGTATCCTATAGTGATTTATACCTTCAAAGGCTCTTTCCTAAGAGTCTCACAAGAGACACTCTTGTGTGGTTCTCATCCTTTCCCCAAGGATCTATCACCTCCTTCCCAGACTTAGTGGAAAAGTTCATGTCCCACTATGCTTATAACATTGTCAATGATGTTTCCATGATGGACCTTTGTTACACAAAACAAAGGCCTAGGGAAACTTTCGTTAACTTCTTGCAATGGTGGCGACACCTTATCAAGAAATTCCAATGGGACATGCCAAAACAATATCAATTGAATTATCTCAAAAAAATATGATGCCCAAACTATCAAGACCCTTGACATCTCAATGCATAAAGACTTTCCAAAAGTTGATTGACAAGGGCGTAGCCCTTGAATGTGTCTTGTTAGAGAAAGGTACCCTAAAAGTTTATCAAATCTCAAGACAAAATTCCTCCTCTTATCACAATGACAAACCAAAATTTTGGTCTAAGAACAAGAATGTAGTCAAGGATGGTGTGACTGATGCAAAATGAGTTTAGAGCATGGCTGCTCCTTCAAAGCCCACCACCACTAATCACCAATTTAAGAATCAAAACAATCAAAATCAATCTCAAAATCCTCCTAACAATGTCTCCGTTCAGGGGCAACAACCATGATCTAACAACATGACTCCAAGAGACTTCATGTTAGGATTAATGATAGTGCCAAAGATACTGAGAGGGGGGGGGGGGGGGTGAATCAGTATCTAGCAGGTTAATAGAATATTTAACCTTATTAACTATTTTGCATTCCAAAATAATGTACCAGTAAATAAGAATTAATGGAGTAAATAGGAACATTAAAGACAACATAGAAAGCACACCATAACACAAGAATTTTAATGAGGAAACCCGCTGTGGGAAAAACCTCAGTAGGATTTATGACCCACAATATTCACTCACTAGCCAATGAATGGATATTACTTACAAGAGGGGCTTGGACATGCAGGAAGGCCAACTTCCTAGAGCTCATTGCTCAATTACAAAAGGAAGTCTCACTGACTTACAAAATGGACTATGAGAATCCAATATAATGTATTGCTACAATTCAGCATTTGCTATGCCAAGTTCAGTACCGGTTTAAGATTATACTATAACTATAAACCCTTATACAGAATTTGCCTTAATATTTGCTTATCACTTCTACATTATCCATGTGTCCATCATATCCATTTCATTACAAAATGATTTACAAGATATCATACATATATGAGTCTTATTAAAATATTTCATGTTGTATTTACAAAAGATATTTACAATTAGATATAATAAACAAAATCCTGTCGGCTGGGGTGCCAGTATACATTATTGTTGATGTCGGTGAAGTGTCTGTTGGTGCAAGTGCCTACTGGTGATTTACCAGATGAATGTTGGGTGGCTGCTTGTAGGTTGTTCGTAGGTTTCCATCATTGACAACACCATCATTTCTCAATAGAGTGTAGAATGCCAACAATCTCCCCCTTTGGTATTGATGGCAACACTCATGAGAAAAATCAAAATAATCTGTCTCAAAAAGTGAAGTCCAAAATTTTGCCAAAAATGTGTGCTCCTCCTGAGCAGATGATCTCCTCTGATAGCCATTTTTCTTTGTCCACTACTCCCCCTTTGACATCAATGACATAGGTTGTCAAAAACTATCAAATGAGTGCAGATTTCAGCTTGAACTTTGTAACCGGTTGGTTACAATCTGGAATACATCTGCTAATACCAAGTTTAAGCTCTATATAAACCTACTATTGTCCTTCATAGCTGCCTCAGTTCTCTAAATTGTACTGGTGAGATGATGCATATTTTCCTCCAGTGTCTTTGTCATTGTATTAGTGCCTCAGAGTTTTCTTTCCTTAGAGAGATAAGGTTATCTAACTTAGGACTTAGTTTGCACTTAAGCTCTCTAGCTTTTCCCTTTAACCTTTCCTTCTCTTTCTCTAACTTCTCTAGTTTTTCCTCAAATCTAGCAATTTCTTGTTCAATAAGTGATATAGGTTCAAATGAACCAATGATATTATCAGCTATATTATTTATCTCCTTTTGAAATTTGCTAATTTCCTTATCAATGTCAACTATTAACAGATTTGTCTTGCAAGTATCCCTATATAGTTCCTTATACTCCAAAATTGTTTTATTCAATGTCGGTAAAAGTGTGTTGATGTGTTTCATGCACTTGTTTATTGTTTCCTTAAAGAATTTGTCTTTTTCCTTTTCCATTTTCTCCTTGAATGTTTCCTCATTTATTTGATCAACTGTCAGTATATTACTAGTAATATATTTAGACAATGTGTCTAACTGAACTAAAGAATCATTTACATGCTCTAAATTGCATTTGGGTATAATCATATTAAGAATAGGAATTGTGTCATCAATCGCCTAATAGGCAAATGCATTACAATCTGTTATTTTCTTTATTGAATCCTAAAGTACTTCAGTCACATTAGTAGGTCTAAATTTTGTTAGTGAAGTACCAAATGTCTAGCCAACTACATTTACAATTTTTGTGCTTCTAGTGGGAGTAACCAATTTTCCTAAGTTGACCTCTGGTGGGTCAGTCTGTGTCTGCATTTCTACTAGCAATGATTTTGGTTTCTTTGTGATTGTCGGTTTTTCAGTTTATTTTTCTGTTTTATCCACGGTTGGTGTCACAATTACCATCTCTGTAGGTTTCTTAGTGCTTGCATCAATATTATCAATAACCGTTCCACTGTCCAATGTTTCCACTGAATGCTTAGCTTTCTCTGCTTGTGTCTCAACACCAATATTATCTGCCAGTGTTGCAACCTCAATATTATCCGCTGGTTGCTTAGTAGCAATATCATTGTTCTTTTCCTCTATTTTCTCCTTATCAACTACAATGTTTACTTCCTGAGTGTCAATATTCATAGTGTACAAAATTTATGACTCAAGGTTGGTATCCTCATGTGGTGTATCTACATTCTCAATAGCCGGTGTGTTATCAATCTATATCAGTGGAGTAACCAAAGGTGGTGGTAGGTTGTCAATTACTTTAATGTTGGGTAATCCACCTACTTTACCTTTCCCTGTGTCTCTGTCCTTTTGATAAACTTTCAAGGTATTCTTTGATCTGTTTAGCTCTTCCTATTTTTCCTTCTGAAAAAAGAAGATATCCCATTTGTCTATTGTTTCTTCTACAATTTCATTTACCCTTCTAGCCATTAGGCTCACATGTTGGTGTCCACTTGCAAAAATTGATCTATTAGCTTCACTAATTAATTCATCAGTTTCTTCTATAGAGTTGATTGGATGAACCGATAGTAGTTTTTCAATCTTTAGTTTTTTGTCAAGCTCCATGACTGCAATTCTCTTTACATCTAACCTCTTATATAATTCACTAGGCAAATCATCTACAACTTTAATTAATACTTTCTTGTAAATATCAAGATGTAAAATAATGTTGTTCTCAATACTTTCTTTCTTTACATCAATAAATGTATTGTACAGTTTGCTAACATTAGCTAAGTTGCCTTCATCAGTTCTCTCACTCAATAAGTTATCCAATGGTGGTATAACCTATTGTTGCTTTTTCTTCTTTGGTGTCAACTTCTTTGTTGGTGGTCTCTCTGCCTCTTGCTTTTGCCTTGGTGTTCTTGTTTTCTTTAGAGGAGGAGAGGGTACCGGTGATCGTTTTCTCTTCCTATAAACTCTTTTAAATTCTATAGGAATTTCACTGTCAAGGGATGTACCAACTGGTGAGAGATGTGCCTCTAGTTGTTATCCTTCTAAGTCACTTTCCTCTATTCTAGTTATGTTCATGACATTTTATTTTATTTCCTTAACTTGTGTAGATGCACTTCTTATGTATTTTTCTCTTCTCTTCCTCTGTTTCAATGTTTGTACATCACTTTCTATTGTTTGTACATTTCCAAAAGCCTTTTCTTCCGGTTCTCTAGGGGCTTCTAATAGGGCTTTGGCATAATTTTCAATGATGTTTACATCTACCTCATACCCCATTTCTGTTACCCATATAGTTCTAGGAAGAATTGCCTCCATCCAAATCTCATCATTTTTAATCACAAAACATATTTCCTTTTCATACTTGTCTACAATACTTTGTGGTAATCTCTCTCTTGTTTTCATTTTTGCTTTGAATGTTTTGAAGTGCTCTATTATATTGCTATCCTTATTAGTGCCCATACCGGTGAAGATTTCTTGCAGTTGTTTGCCTACTGGTATATCATAACCAAAGTCTTTCTTACCAATATCGGGAACCTCTTTTGTGAGATACAACATCAGACATACTAGAAGATTGCTAATATGAAAAGTGCCTTTCTTATCACCTTTGATCTTTTTCATATTATCTATCAGCTCATCCTTTAACTACTCACACACGTCTATTTTTGCATCATTATTGACCATATCACATGCACTTTTAATACAAAGACTGGAAATAGAGTTGAGTCGGTTTGCATGTGTGGTTTTGTAACCTAGGATCATGTTTATGAATCTGACATTCTCATCTTTAACATCATTTACTCTCAGGGATTTGTTGTCATATGTTTCTCCTGTTAATGTCATCACTATGTTATTAGGAACCTTCTTAGTTTTATTTGGCCTACTACTAGTGGAGGGTAAACCAGTCACTACCCTAACTGCTTCTTTGGTGATTTTGCAAATAGAATCTAGCCAAAATAATTCTCCATGAACTCTGCTAAGTATAATGCTTACTACCTCCTTAGGAAAATCAGGGATGTCCAAGATTTCCACAAAACTTAAAGTCTCAATTACCTTGTGTTCAGGTTTTACATTTCCATTTTCATCCCAGATAACAGTTTTAAACATTTTGAATATTTCCTCTGAACCTAGTTCCTCAATATTGCAATGAATATAGATTCTAGGGTCTTCATCATACACAACACCTTTTGGAATTTTTGAAAAAGCACCTAGGGAATTATCCCATTTTGCTATCTCGAGAATGATCTTAAAAATGGGCCTAGGGCACTTCACAACTTCTACAACAGTAGGGTTTGCAATAAATTCTGGAGCAGAGAAGGAATCCAATGATAAATACCTTAATCTGCCTAATAATGGTTTGAGTGCTTGAAATAACTTTCTTCACTTCTTCACCTTGGATGCCCTCACTTGGATTTTGCACTCTCTAAAAGTTTGAATGCTCAGTGAATTGAAAAAGAGGGAAAATCACTGATTTATAATGCCTTTTCCTTCAACAATCGCAATAAATTCTCATCGGTTAAGTGAAACTTAACACATCTGCCTGGTGGAACCTAAAATTATAGGCAAAAAATTTGGTAATTGATAACCGGATTGCTCAGGTTGGACAATCAAAAAATTATTCTACAGGGAGTATATCTTACCCAAGAATATTTTTTGCAATGTGATTATATTTTTCATATAAATGATTTAAAAATAAAATATATTTTTACAAAAAGGCAGGGAGAGGGAGTTGAACACTCAACCTCTCAACCCGACCTTCCTAACTACCCATACCTACCCTCCCCTTTTACCAATTGCTCTATTGTACTACTTGAAAATGTTTATTAGGGTAAATTACTATGGATAATAATTTCCAAATATTTCCACAAGATTTTAATTTATTAAAGTAATCTTGAAATGTGGAAATAAATTTTGAAATATGTGATTTAAATAAATTATTTTTACCCTAAAACATTTGTAAAATATATATTAAGGTAAAATGCTATTTCATATAAATGGATCTTATTTTGAAAAATATTTCAAAGTGTGAAATGTTTCAAATCACAAGTGGAGATAATAAAAAGCATTTGTTTATTTAGGTGGATTTTTAATGTTTTCATATGCATATTATTCGCCCTAGAGTTAATAAATTGAATAATTTATATTAGGGTAAACCATTTTATCATGTAGTTAATGGTTTGATTGGTTCATTGCAAGTATGCATCCCATGTGCTAAATTATTTCCAACCAAATTGAGTTTTGCTTCAAGATGAAAATCTATTCTGGAATATTTGCCAAGGTAGTGTATTTTTATCAAGCTGAGGTAGGTATGTTTTAATCATTTGCTTTTGATTTATTATTTTAAAGGTAAAATTAATTTCAAGAGGTTATTATGGCAAATTCTTTGTTACTTTGGAAATTATTCAAGTGAAAGTAAAAAACACTCTCAAATCTTTAATATCCTTATTTGAATGTTTACTCAAGAAGTTTCCATTACTTTTGGAGTTTTATGTTAATATCATATTTTATTAGAAATATTTTACCCTAATTGTGTGCAAAGATCATATGTCTCTTTAGGGGGAAAATATTTTTATCTGCATGGGGAAAATATTATCAATGATTTTATTAAATATATCCCTATGAAATAGGAACATATGACCTATCAAGCTAGTTGATTTTTTTTATGTTTTGTGCAGGATACTATAGACAAAAAATATATTTCTTGAGTGCATATTAACAGGAAGTATCCCTTACTCAAGAAATTTAATTTAATGTTTTGATATTATAATTTGATGACCTTGGTAAAAGAAATCTTGTTTACAACATTTGATACGATAATAATAGTTTTCAATATTATCTTTTGAAATTACCTTTTGAGAGGTTATAAAGGCATATATTTTATCACAAAGGAATTTATATTTTATAAGTTCTTTTACCATGGTTAATTATTTAATTTGATGACCTAATAAATTTTAGCATTTTGATATTATCATTTGATCATTTATATTTTTCACCCTAAGTGAATAAAATGGAACATGTATATATTAGGGTTGATTTTATGCAAGATCAAATAATGATTATTATTATTTTGGAGAAAATGTACTTTTACCATAAGTAAAATGATGAAAAGCATTTATTTATTTAAGTGATCCTTCCATATACATATTATTTTCACCATAGGTAAATAATTTGAACATATTCATTAGGGTGAGTCATTTAATGCTTGATTGGTTTTTGCAAAGGTTACTTTATATGATATAATATTTCCGACCCAAATTAAAGATTACCAAAAGGTGAGGAAGTATTGTAACATTATCAGAAGGGAAGTATTTTACTATACAAAATCTTTTACCTTATGTTATTTAATAAAAACTATTATTGGAATAAATGTTTACAAGTGTTTAATACTTTGATTTAACTGAATTGTTGTAAATGAGTATTTTACATAGGGAAAAATGATTATTGCCTAATCTAAAGTGGAATATATTTAATCTTTAATTAATAAGGGATTTGATTGGTTTATTTTATGTGCAGGAGATATTGAATATTTACGGGAAGTATTATCAAAGTGGAGGATAAAGGATATATTATTGAAGCTTTATTTAGTGTGTATTTTAGGGATTCAAATGCAATTGTCTGTAACTCCCTCCTGTATGCAAAAGGGTGTGTCCTTTCACATATGTCTTTTGGATTAGGTATTTATAGGGAGTCTTTTTCAATTAAGAAAAGGAGATCCAGAATAATTCACAATCTGTCAGGCTGCCAGTAGGGGCTATGGGATGTCTATATAGCAGAAGTCTATAGGAATGGAAGTATCATTTTGAGAAATCACTGTGTAATGGAGTATCTATAAGTGTAGCTATTGTATGCATTCACTCTCCAAAAATTAATATACAAGATTCACTATTTCAATCCCAGAATTCATGTATACTTTTGTGTTGATGAATTTCATTTTGTCCTCTTGCTAAATCTGATAAAGGGTTTAATACAGTGTGCCACCACAAGTTGCTGTAATTGAATATAAGATTTTCTTCTTCATGTTCTTATAGAACTTAATGGAACCTTTGTATTGATAGTCTTGTGTTACAAGTTGCCTGAAAACTATCTCAAGAGTTTAATTGAATTATTTGTCCACAAAGTATCGTGCATATTCCTGGATAGAGGCACTGGTCTATTATTTATTTCTAAGATTTTGATTTGTATGCATAAGGTCCTTACAGAGAAACATTCTTCCATATCATATTTGATCTAATCCTTGCAGATTTCATTCAAGTCTTAAAAGCATTTTATTTTCAATATACAATATCTTTAACATACACTTTTATTCATATTCAGTTTTTCAGTTTTCAAAGTATTCAGCTAAAGCACATGATATAGCATAGTTGCAGAACACTAATTTGCCAGTTGTGTAAACTTGCTTAGAGGATTAAATCCACATTTAAATAACTCATTTGTGCTTGAGAGGGAAGGGTACACCTTCCTAGGTCTTGTGGAGCCTGAAGTGTAGAGGGATTTGGTCTTCGACCATCCCTGTTCGTTGGCCAAGGCTAATTGGATTTCCTAAGGAGTTGGCAAGTCTTTGGGTTTTCCAATCTATAGTTTTGGGCACCAACACTACCAATAGAGAAGAAGTCCATCTTCTTAACATTAACTGAGGGTAAACTTGTATGATTTTCAGCTTGTTGCAATACCTCCAAGGGTTACTTTTTCAATTGGATGAAGAGTCTCCTACCGGTGGAGTAATACTCTGTTCTACTAGTGAAGGATTGGTCTCATCAAGATTTTGATTTGTCTCTCTAATCCATTGTCTTGAAAATTCTTTCTTTACCTCATCAACCTTCTCTTTGCCTTTCAAACTAGGTCCTTTATTGTTTGTTGGTGAAGTCTTGCTTCAACAAAATTTTGCAATATGTCCAATCTTATTACAAGCATAACAAGTCACATTGTTTTTGTGAATAGCCTTTCCATATCCTATGCTTGTTTGTGTTCTGCATTGATTAGATAAGTTCCCAAATCTTTCACAAACATAACATCTTACATTCATTCCACAATTTTCTGTATTGTGACCAATTTTGTTGCATTCGGAACATTGACCGGTGGGTGCATTAATTTTCTGATTGTTTCTAGATCTACATTGATTTTCTCTATGACCATACTTGTTACAGTTAAAGCATTTCCCATTAAATTTGTAGGCATCAGGTTGTCTTACTGATTTACTATGATCATGATTGTTTGCAGTACCAAAACTTTCTCCAACTTCAAATCCAAGTCCATTAGTGTCTCCATTAGGTCTTTGACTTTTCAGCACACCATCAAGTTCTTCTGAACTTTTCTTGAATTTCTCTTTATGTTGATTTGCAGTAGCCAACTCATTTTCCAGAGTTCCCTTTTGTCTCATAAGTTTAGTTTTATCATGTTTCATGTGAATCAAATCTATCTTCAATAGATCATTTTCATGACCGAGTCTTAGTTTTTCATTTATAGCATCATTGAGTCTCCTAGTCAAGTCATCTTCATTCTTCTTTCTGTCTTCAATGTCTTTATTAAATCTCATAGTCATGTCTAGCATATCATTCCTCAAAGTCATGTTTTCTTGCCTCATATTGCTTACAAGCTCATTAAGAGTTTCATTTTCATCATCATTACTCTGCATCTTCTCATGAAGTTCTTTTCTCTTGTTTCTAGCAATAGTGAGATTATCCTAAAGTCCTTGAATGAATTCTCGTGTAGTCCTAAGATCATCTTCAAGTTTGATATTCTTCAACTTCTCTACATCATAGTCCACAAGAGCTCCTTCTAATTGCTTTCTTAAGTTCTTCATCTGTACCGGTGTCAGAATATTCCTCAAGTTGTTAGACTTTTGAAAATAGAGGACTAGGCTCTGATACCAATTGTTAGGATCAATGATAGTCCCAAAGATACTGAGAGGGGGGGTGAATCAATATTAATGTAGTAAATAGGAATAGTACAAACAACATAGAAAACATAGCATAACACAAGATGTTTAATGAGGAAACCTAGTGTGGGAAAAAACTCGGTGGGATCTGTGACCCACAATATTCACTCACTGGCCAATGAATGGATATTACTTACAAGAGGGGCCTGCACATGCAAGAAGGCCAACTGCCTAGAGCTCACTGCTTAATTACAAAAGGAAGTCTCACTGACTTACAAAATGGATTATGAGAATCCAATATAATGTACTGCTACAATTTAGTATCTGCTATGCCATGTTCAGTACCGGTTTAAGCTCATACTATAACCATAAACCCTTATACAAAATCTACCTTAATATTCGCTTATCACTTCTACACTATCCATGTGTCCATCCTATCTATTTCATTACAAAATTATTTACAAGATCTCATACATATATGAGTCTTATTACAATATGTCATGTCAGCTTTACAAAAGAAATTTACAATTAAATATAATAAAAAAAATCTTGTCAGTTGGGGTGCTGATATACATTGTTGTCGCTGTCGCTGAAGTGTCTACCGATGCTGGTGTCTGCCGGTGATTTACCAAATGAATGTCGGGTGGCTTCCTGTAGGTTTTCATCAATGACAACACCATCATTTCTCACTAGAGTGTAGAATGCCAACACTTTACTCCTCTTGCTGAGCCCATTGAGGTTGTGTTCCAAAAGCTTGTCCAAGAAGGGGAAGCAGTCTTTTTGATAACTCACTCATTTGATCCTAATCAGCCCAAACCTTGGTGGTAGAATGAAAATGAGTATTTTGAATATCATCATATTAATGTGCATGATACACGAAAGTGTATGAAGCTAAAAATCTACATATAAGATCTCATTGATAAGGGTGATATTGAGGTAAATACAATAAAACCTGTTGACAACAATGACAAACTCAAGATGTACCAAGAACCATTCCCAAAGCATGACAAAGGCAAAGGCTCATCATCTAGTGTTGTGAAATACTATTATACCAACCATATAATAGGTTTTAACTCTTTAGTGGGTCGCATTGAGCCTCTAGATACTCATGTCAATGTCATAACTATCCAAGGAGCTAATGCTCCCCTACCCAAAACTAGACCAAGGATTACCATCAAAGGTGGCCTTGCCCTGTCCCAATGAGAAAGTCAACCTCATCCCGCTAAGATAGTCATTCAAGGCACCACATCTTCCCCTTCTCAAAATGAGGGCAATGTAACTACCCGTCACGAGAGATTAACTATTCAAGGAGTCCCTCCCCCGCCAAAACCTCCCCCCATGTCTTTCACCCATTGATATGAGCTCCTTGACCATCTTGAAAAAACCCCCACACAGATCTCCATCCTGGAGCTCCTCAAGACTTCCCCCATCCACAAGGAGATTTTGGAACAGGCTCTTCGTGAGTCATGTGTCCCTGACAACATCAATGCTACCCAATTCCTAGCTCTCATTGGAAACCTTTCTACCCAACAACACCTTGTTCTCACCTTGAATGATGCTCCTATAGATGGAGACCATAAAAAACCATTGCACATTGAAGCCCTTATCCAAAAACACAAGGTTAAATACATCTTGATAGACAGTGGATCTGGACTCAATCTTTGTACATATAAATTAATAAAGCAATTGGGACTTTCTGAGGACCTAGTAGATGCATCAAGAAGAATCACAATAAAAGCTTATGATGATGTAGAAAGGGTTTCTAAAGGAATAATCACTTTTCCTCTTCAAGTGGGTCCTATTACAATTGAGACCCCTTGCCAAGTCCTAGATCTTGGTCTCCCCTATAAAATCCTCCTTGGAAGCTTGTGGATTCACTCCCTTCAAGATGTTCCCTCTACTTACCACCAATGCATCAAATTCCCCTACAATGGTAAAGAGATCACTATTAAAGGTGATCCCCAACCCTTCCAATATTGCAAATTCCTAGAGGGAAATCATCCATATCATTTCCCACTAAACAGACCTACTCCTACTACATCTAGTGCATCAAATGTTGCTTCTACCTCATCTCAACCAGAGCCGAAAGTCAAGATCTTGGACAATGGTTGTGGAGACTACAAACTTGAGGATGTTTGATTAATAGGCAATCTCCCCTTGTCTCCTAATTCATTTGGTAAACCCAAAGAAATAAAAAAAGATCAAAACCCCATTATACAATGTATGGATACCACCTTCAACCAATGGGGTCCACTTGATGATGAGATTCTTAAGGCAGATGCTTCTACATGGTTGTACTGTGAAGAAGATGAAGATTCAACAAAAATACCCAAGAAGGTGTATCCAAAAGCATCAGCCATTGTAGAAAAGATGGGCTATAAAGGACACAACCTGCTGCCAAAAGAAAAATGAATCAATGCACTATTAAATCCCATCTCATACAAATATAACAGGGGCTTGGGTTATACTCTAGTACCTAAGATCACTATCACTGGTGCCCCTTTAAGTCCTTCTTTGGATGTCGAAGACTTTGATGAAGAGGATTTCCATGAAATTCCTTTTGAATATGAAGTTGCTATCTTCTTTGGCACCCACGTCAACACCATCACCCCCATAACCCCTTCCACCCCATATATACTACAACTCATTCAACTTGACCTCATAGACTAGGACCAATGAGGAAAACTTTCTTTAGACATCTATGTCGATGATAATGCTCTCATGACTCTCCTAAACATGTGTAATTTGGAAGACTACAACAAAGATCATGGGATTCAATTACTTGAAAAAGGTTACTTTGGTAGTCAGGTCAATGCCCTTAGTCGCAAAAATGATAATAAAAAGAAAAATCATGATTCCCTAGGTGAAAAAATCTTTGGGGCATCTTTGCATGAGGAAAAAGGAAAAAAAAAGGGTGTATCTGAAAGTGAAAACTTGGATCAGGCACTTGAGGATGAGGGAATTGACCTCCCTACCATTGTTCCTCCTTAGCAAGATAGGCCAACTTTGCTGATAGAGGAAATAGATACTATCAATGTCAGTGTTGAAGACACTCCAAAGAATGTATTCGTTGCCAAGTCCTTGATGGATCAAGAGAGATAGGACTTTATCAGTTTCCTTACAGAAATGAAGATCAATTTCACCTAGTCATATGCTGACATGCCCGACCTAGATCCTAACTTGGTGGTTCATAATCTTATTGTCTATCCAGATGCAAAACTAGTAAAGTAGAAGCTATGCAAAATGCATCAACACATTGAACTCCTCATCAAAGAAGAACTCCAAAAGATGTTGGATGTTGGATTTATAAAACCAATAGACTATCTTGAGTGGGTGTCCAACATTGTACCTGTCAGTAAACTTGTTGGGGGCATCTACATTTGCATAGATTTCAGGGGTTTGAATAAATCCTTCCCTATGGATGATTTCTCTCTCCCTAACATAAGTGTCATTGTAGACCTCACAATGGGACATGAAATGTTGTCACTTATGGACATATTTTCTAGATACAATCAGATTAGGATCATAGGAGAAGATCAACACAAAACAACTTTCACAACACCATGGGGCACCTTTTGCTATAAAGTCATGCCTTTTGGCCTCAAGAATGTTGAAGCTACATACCAATGAGCAATAAAAATAATTTTCCATGACCTTTTACACAAAATCATGGAGGATTATGTGGATGATCTTCTAGGAAAATCGAAGACAAGACATGAGCACATCCCTATCTTAAGGCAAATTTTTGAGAGATTGGAAAAATACAAATTGTGCCTAAATCCTAAGAAATGTGTCTTTGGTGTCACATCAGGGAAACTTCTAGGTTTCATTGTGTTGATATGTGGCAACTAGTTAGAAAAGTACTGTACAGTCAGCACATTTTTGTTGATGAAAACCAACATTGTAATAAACCCCTAAAATGGCCGACTTTGTTTGGTGCGCTAAAAATGCATGTTATAAGCGGCTGGGATGCTTAAGGCATTTTGATGTTGATGTACTATTTGTTCTGGATAATAAGAAAGATTGGACGACTATGTATGGTGGACGTAACCCATTCTAGGTGAACCATGTTAAATCTCTGTGTTATTTGTGTCCTGTTTTATTCCTTTATCTTTTATATTTAAATCTACATATAATTGTTAGTTCATATTTGCTTTGGATCTGCTTGAAACCCTAACACATTGTATCTCACAGAGGCATAGAGGTTTATCCAAAAAATGTGAAAGCTATCTTGGAAATGCCTCCCCCAAAGACCCTTAAATAGTTGTGCAATCTCCAGGGAAAACTCCAATTTGTCAAACGATTCTTCTTACAGCTTGCCGACAAATGTCACCCATTTGCTCATCTTTTACACAAAGATACCAAATTCAAATGGGACTGCCTATGTCAGAAGGCTTTTGAGAAATTAAAATAATATCTTGCATCACCTTTGGTTTTTATGCCTCCTATTCCAGGGAAGCCACTTCTTCTGTACATATCTACTACTACAGTAGCACTAGGGGCTTTATTGGCACAAACAAATGATCTGGGAAAAGAGCATGCTATATACTACATTAGTCACATATTAAAAGGGTATGAACTCAATTATGCCCCTACTAAAAGAGCATGTTTAGTGCTTATCTTTAAAACACAAAAGCTCTAGTACTACATGCTAAATAACAAAACAAAATTGATTGCTAAGATCGACCCCCTTAAGTACATCTTGTCAAAAGCTGCTCTCACCAGCATAACTGCTAAATGGGTCATGTTGTTAAGTGAATTTAACATTGAATATTTGGACATAAAAGAAATCAAAGGATAGGTAATAGCAAACCAACAAGCCGATGCTCCACTACCAGGTGATCAACCTATCCTCATAGAATTTCTAAATGAATTCATAATGATTGTCACCACATCCACCCCATGGTAGTTGTATTTTAATGGTTCTTGCATCCAAAACAGATTAGGGGCAAGAATATTGTTGATCACACCCTAAGGAGACTGCATCCCTAAATCATGCAAGATATCCTTTGTATGCACCAACAACATTGCAGAATGTGAAGCACTGATTACTGGACTACATTTGGCTATCCAATGGAGGATATTGGAATTACATGTTTATGGTGATTCCCAAATTATCATCAAACAAGTTAATTATGAGTATCAAAAAAAAGATGATAAGCTTCTGCCCTATCACAGTATGGTTGAAGATCTCAAGAAATATTTCACATCAATCAAGTTTGATCAAATTCCATGTACCAACAATAGAGCTATAGATGCAATGGCCATTGTTGGTTCCCTCTTTCAAATGCCGACATAGTCAAAAGTGTGAGTTCTTGGTCGAGCAACTCTTCATACTGACATATGAACTACTAGAGTCTAAAATGGTATACGTACTCATTGGTCTTGAATCCCTGTGGTATCAAGAGATCTACACTTACCTAAGAGATAATACCATTCCCCCACACCTTACCAAAATCCAACAACAAACCTTTATCTGCCGATGTGCCCATTATACTCTCCTTGGAGACACCCTCTTCAGAAGGCATTTCAATAGTTCCCTCCTAAGGTGTTTAACAAACAAGAGGTCGAATGTGGACTACATGAAGTGCACGAAGGTATCTACGAGGCACACTAAATTGGTCTCACTTTGGCTAAGAAACTCTTGCAAATGGGATACTACTGGCCTACATTGGAAGATGATGCATACAATTATATGAAGAAATGTATCCATTACTAAAAGCATGGCGACAAGATCCATGCTCCATCACAATTTCTGCAGCCTTTTATTACACCTTGGCCCTTCTCGTAGTGCGGGCTCGATCTCATTGGGAAAATCCACCATGCATCCTCCAATGGCCATAAATTCATCATTACTGCCACTGAATACTTCACCAAGTGGGTGGAGGCCATTCCTCTAACCTTTACCATAGGTAAACAAATCTCTAAATTCATTCTAAATTATTTGATCTGTCGATATGGAATCCCCAAGGTCATTATTACAGATAACGATAGACCTTTCAAAAATCAGGATGTAAAAGAGCTTTGTCAAAAATTCAATATCCAACACCATTTCTCCACCCCCTATTATCCACAAGGTAGCGATCAAGTTGAGGCTTCTAAAAAAACTTTAATGAAAATTCTTAAAAAGATAGTCAATGAAGCTGGCCATGATTGGCACCTCCAACTCCATCCCACTCTGTGGGCTTACCGTACCTCCATCTGCACACCCACAAGTGCCACTCCATATTCCCTTGTCTTTGGCTATAAAGATGTCCTCCCTCTTGAGATTGAGATCCCCTCCCTAAGGGTGTTACTACAGAATATCCTCCCAGACAAGGAATATAGAGTTGCCGAATTGCAAGATCAAGAATTGCCAGATGAAAGGCATCTCAAGGCCTTAAATCATATCTAGATATATCAGAATCTCTTACGTTTGAACTACAATAAGAAAGTTAGAACCCAAGAATTTGAAGTGGGTGACCTTATTATCATGGAAAATTAGAAAAAACCTTCAAGAAAGAGACAAGAAAGCCAAGTTCGAGCCCAATAGGCTTGGACCATATGTGATCACAACAAAGAATGGGTCAGGGGCATATCAGTTGGCTACTCCTGAAGGAGATCCCTTGGATGAGCCAATGAACATCATGCATCTGAAAATATTATATGCCTAGTCCTCAAAAGGTCACCAATTGTCTTCAAAAAATAAAAAAATAAAAAAATCAAAAAATCTAAAAATCAAAAAATCAAAAAATCAAAAAATCAAAAAAATCAAAAAAATAAAAAAAAATGAAAAAAGAGAAAAATGAATTTGTTCATTAGTCAAAACCACTTTGTGGCGCTATGGGAAAGTACCTTGGTGAAAACCTACATGTAGGCACCAAGGTAAATAATCTGAATCCATCTTCTATCAGGTCAAAATCTCCCCATTACTTTCCCATCAGGTATATCCATGATCCCCACTATCCAATCCTTCTAGCATAGAATTCACCCACTCTTGGCACAATGGTCATGCGCATAATGATGACTCTTTGCTTGAATCATGAATAAGGGTTATCCCATTATATTGAGCTTTTTCCCACATCTTGAGCTTGTTCCTAAATGAGAGCATCATCAAGTCTTGATGTTTGTCCTGCATCTACAAGTTAGTCCTCATGGTCACCTAGTCAATTGCCTAGTCAATCATATCCACCCTATCCTTTGCCCTAGGGATGAATCCTTCCCTCACCTAGCAGTTTAATAATTTATCTTAATCTTACTCTTGGCAAGAGATGGTAGTTGGTCATGTATGGGTGACTTGTTTGATTATTTTGATTTTCATTATTGAATTGCATCTTTTTGGTCCTACGACTACTCCTATTCATGACTACCCAGATCGTCCATATCCAGGTATGTTTACAATGGGTGTATACTAGGACATATTTTAATGGAATGGAATGTTTTGGATTTCCCTTGTATGAATCAACAACTTGGTACTAGTGTTTATCAACACTTACCTTGTCGTGTACAATTAATATCTATGTGTTTGAGGGTTTCCCTGCACATACCCACAAATTTGTATCTGTGTTTCTCAACACTTACATAGCTATGTGTAGCGAATTCCTACTTGACTGAGAGTCAGTCCACGCCTTGGGTTTCTCATGGCATCCTAGTTCCTATAATCAATAGTGTGGGTTACCTAGGGTAATATCAAAACTAGGTTGGCTCTCCTCATCTTTTGTGTACAACTCTCCCCATCATTCCATAAATTCTTAATTCTCCCTATTACATTTTCCCTACCCACCATCCGTGAGGAGTCTTCAATTTTTCTCCTCCAAATCTTTTATCCTAACTATGGTCATTGTATTATTACAGGCATTTTTTTTTTTATATTGCATATAAGGGGATAAGACTATTACAAAAAAACAGTTATAGATTCACCAATATATCTCAATCTGGATAGCAGGTCCAGCCATCACCAGTTTAACAGTTTTACCTAAAGTATAAATAGAGATATAGAAGTTTATACATATAGTACGATAGTATTTATGCCAAAAATGGAACAACCATCCATGAGGTACAAAAGGGTGCATCCATCCATGTCACTTATCCTTGAAGGATTTGATCCTGCGGAGTTTTCATCCATGCGGTCTAACCCCTGGGGCCCTCCATCCAAACGGTTTGTTTTTCATCAAGGAGCTCTGTAAGAATCTAGATCTGGTCTCTGATAGGGTCTCTCACTCTAGCTACCTCTGCTTGCAGGGTCTCCAAAGCAAGGTCCACTTCTTTCTTCCCTTCGAGTGTCTTTTTCCATTTATACCCATTCTCCATCTCATGAAGGAACATCCTTGCATTTCCATCCTTTATGAATCTAAATAATTTGTTCTTTTCCATAGGCATATCCACAAATACACTTTGTATTATTCATTTATATTGCAATATCGCTTACATTGCATTATTGATGTACATTTTATTTCATTGCATTAATTTATCATTCATTTTGCATTATTCATGTAGATTTAATTTTATTACATTATCAATGCATTTATCATTTATTTTGCACTATTCATGTAGATTTCATTTCATTTCTTTTTCAATAAATTTATCATTCATTTTGCATTATCCATGTAGATTTTATTATGCATTTTCATGACATTTATCACTTAGATTGCATTATTCATTTTCATTGCATTTATCACTTAGACTTTGTTTACATCCAAATTTTGTTCCATCATTTAGGTTTAAAATTTTGTTTATAAGCACATTTGATCATTTCATTATCATTGCATATCCATCACATTACATATCCACTTTTCTCATTACATTACATATCCATTGCATCATTAGAAAAATATCAAACCAGCACATCATAGAAATATACATACATATACACATTATAAAATCTCAAAAACATATGCATCCACATAGTCAATCATCCCGCATTCATCAAAGGGTTAGTAACATATCATAAAACATATACACGTGTATCCATCCTGCACCCATCACCATGTCAGTAGCGCATTATAAACATATACATATATAAACATCCATCTTTCATCACAAATAGGTCAACATAATACATCTATAATCATCATCCATAAATCATATCATAAAATAAAAAACAAGAGAGTCCATCATAATGTCCACAATAAGATACATGTATAACTGCCTCCAAAAACTTCTTATATATATATATAGACAGAGCTATTTCTCTCCACCTCTCTCCCCAACCCCCTCCTTATTGCCTCCCCCATTTGATCCACCTGCTCCCCCTTCCCTAGGCAACTTTAAGCCCACTAATCCACCTGTATGTTGGCTCTGTGTGGGATAGTGGTTGTGAGTCCTATGGGAGCGTACACTCTTTGTGTACGAGGGTTCTCTCTGATTTACAAGTACCACCCCATGGTACAATCTCATTTAGTACACTACCTCCCTCTTTGCCTTCTCTTCCCTCTCCCTCTCCTGTATCATGTCATAATACATCTTCCCAAGCCTTGTAGGGACCAACATCTACCATGTTGCATCCCTCTCCCCCCATAGGTGTGTAGCACCTGCCTCTGCCCTATACGCCCTAGCTCACAATCCCTCCAACTCCTCATCTCGTTGTCATGGAGCATCTTGTAACCCCCCAAAGGTAGTCCCTGACTTGGCCTCTTCCAAAATCTTCTCTGACTCCTCCCTGTCCCTGCATAGGTCATCTACCTTCATCCTAGTTGTTTGGAGGCTCTTTGCAAAATCCTTAATCTCCCATTGCAGCCTCTCAACCTTCACCTCCAAACTCTCCCTCCTCACTCACTCGATCTACACCTCATCCTCAAGCAAGTGTAACCTTGTCCGAGTGGTATCTCTCTACTATAGGAGTCTATCAAAATCGGCTTGTGCCACCCCTCTTCCAACCTCCACCCCTATGCCCTATGCCTATATCTCTGGTATATCCATAGGTATAGCCTCATCTACACCACCCTCTCCTCCCCTTGCTACTTCTAGTGTATGTACCTATGCTTCCTCATCCTCTCTCCTCGGTACCACTCCTCTTTGTTGTCTGCCAACACCCCTGTCTACTCTAGCCAAAATCTTGTCACTAGGTGCATCCAACTCCCCGTCAACCACCTCATCCACTATTAGTTGTAGATCATCATACTCCAAAACCCCTAAAATGCTAAGACATACTAGAAAATGTCCTTCCCGCCAACTCCTGTACACTCTAGTAGTCCCTAGATCCTCTCCTACACTTCTCCACTCATCCCATACTAAATATGCTTTCATTTGGAAGCTGGTCCTCCCCTCCAATGGGCTCACTATCATACCCCACCTCGCAACCTCTCGGATGACCCAAGGATATAATGGTATATCCCCTACTATATCCTATAGCAATCCAAATTGTTGAGCTACCCTAAATGGAGCATAATACTCCATAACATATACTGATCGGCTGAATAACCACATCTCTACCCTAGCCCAGTGTAGTTGCCAATCCCCTCTCCATATCTTGCAGTCCAAAAATGGCCACCATATGAACTCCATAAGCTCATCAAAAACACAAATATAGGACTAGATAGATCCTATCCATGTATAATGCAAAAGGCCTCTAAATCTGTCAATATATGGATGTCGGGCCTACCTATCCTGTACACCTAATGGCTACGTCACTGCAATATTCTCTGAAACCCATATATGTAGAAGGGTCACCCCTACAGATAGGTTGACATAATCCCTATAAACTATAAGATGCATGTCATGATAGAGATGATCCAACATCATGGCTCCCTAAGCATACTGCATAGTCTTGAACCATATAATACACGCATCTACTCCATCCAATGGGAAATCCACGCCTTCCTAGATCAGGCATGATTCATCTTCTCAAGAACCCACAGATCACAAGTACTATGTGAGGGATGTGTGGGATCTCCATTTCCCTTCCCATGTGCTTCCTGCTCCTTTCCAACATCAGTAATGCATCATACTCACAAATATCCTGAAGGTAGAAGTCTACTACATCTAACCGGTACTCAGGGATGGCACCATGAATGGGGATCTTCAAGATCCTCCATACATCTAATAAAGTGAATGTCACCTCTCCAGTGGGTAGGTGAAAGGTGTTATACCTACTGTCCCATTTCTCTACTCAAGTGATCATCATAGCAGTATGATCTTGAATCCTTGACCACTAGCCGACGAAATGCAATCCCACCACAATAATAACCTCTAACTCATCTACCTCCAACTGCCTATAGAGTCTCATGCTTGCTAGCCAGTGCTCCCTCTATGACAATGGTGCCAACTTCACCTACATCCAAGAATACACTTCATCATCTCATAACATTGTAAGCCCTATCCTATTCGTAAAGCATTCAAGATCCCCCTGAAAGCATTTTCTACATTCATACTAACCAAATTCCCCATTCCTTCCTCTCTTAGTGCTCGTATTGATTTATCTAGTGCTCATGCCAAACACATGGCACTCGTGCTAGGCTATAGTCAGACGCGTGAGTTCTCATGCCCTGCTACATTCCAATGCTAATCTACCATAGTGCGAGTGCTCATGCCACGCTACATTTCCTCCCTCCCCAAGCTAACCTTGACCTATCCTACCACGAGTGCTTGTGCTAAATGCACTTTCTCATGCCATCATCCCCTAAGACCCCTTCGAACCACAACCACTTGCGCTAACCACTAACACTTGCACTAACCGCTAACACTTGCACTACCCTAGGGGCACAGGCATTGAAATGGCAATCAACACATTTGCCCCATTAGACTTTTAAGTTTATTTTAAACCCTAGACTTAACCTAAATCTACCAAATTGCAGAGGGGGTTAGCAATACATACTGGTGGTCTAGAGCCCTCAAGTCTCTCATAGCAATGAACTCTCTCGGTATGATGCTCATGTGTGGGAATGTGATCCATCTTTTCTCCTCTTCTTCTAGGCTCTCAAATGCTCCAATGATTATGTGTGACAATGACCCATCATGGGGCCCCATGTGACTTATATGGACCCCCTTGTGAGCCCACTCTCCTTGTCCTCTCCCTTATTCTATTATCCTCTTTTATTTCCCCAATCAGCTCTTTTGCTTTCTCATTCACTCGTCACTTCTCCTTCTTCCTTCTTTTCTTTTCAAGAATTTTCTGCTTATTTTTCAAAAAATAAAAAATAAAAATTCTGAAAAAATTCTCTAGGGGGCATACACCACTCATGTGTAGTGCCCCTACCCTAGTTGGCTTTGTAAAAAAACTGGTTTGACCTTGGTTGACTTCCTATGTGGCATTCTTGAATGGTTGATTTACCATGATGTAATGTTGTAGATTAGATAATATGATTTTTGTGCATACCTGTTAATGTGCTTTCGCATCGATTCTTATGTAAGTTTAATTATTCCCTAATTCTGGTTTTTGATCTTGAGCTAACACCTACATTTAATAAATATGTATATATATATATCTATGCTTGCGTGACTCATGGTTGCAGGAGATTGTAGGTACAGTACCACCTAGGTGCAAGGTTCGTCTCCATCGCGATTCACAAGGTTGAGTATACCTCTTTCATTCCTAAAATTTGGATTAGGTGGTTGTAAAACCCTTGTCTTGCCTTAGCCATGATCAAGTGAGTGTCGTGTGTGGTCCATCGGTTTCCCTTTTCGTTTGGGTTTGCGTGTCATGTGATTGGTTAGCTTTCTTGGGTTGCATGCCTTGCATGTGGTAAAATGGAGTATTTTATCCTAAGTATTTAATTCAATTTAATGTGTTCATTTACGCATTAGTAATTGAGAAATTAAAATAGATAGGTTTCTTTTATGCGATTAATCGTTAATTAAAGAGATCGCTTTATTTATGTTTGTAGTAAGTTTGAGTATTTAATTTAATTTAATGTGTTCAGTTACACATTAGTAATTGAGAAATTAAAATAAATAGGTTTCTTTTATGTGATTAATCATTAATTAAAAAGATCCCTATATTTATATTTGTAGCAAGTTTAAGTATTTATTTGATTTAATGTGTTCATTTACGCATTAGTAATTGAGAAATTAAAATAAATAAGTTTCTTTTGTGTGATTAGTCATTTATTAAAAAGATCTCTTTATTTATGTTTGTAGCGAGTCTAATTTAATGGTTAATTTTAAATAAAAAATTTAATTAGTTTATGCGTTTTAAAAAAGGAAAGATTTAAAGTTATTTGAAGTAGAAATAGTTTAATCTCCTTTGCATTTTGGAAAATAAAGGTTAATTTTACTTATTTAAGAAAATCAATTTTTTTATTAGAAAAGAAAGTTTAATTTATATGTATATTTGATATAGTGTGAAAGATTGATTTTGGGAATTAATTTAATTAAAATATTTTATCCTCGTCAATATTGTGAAATATAAATGTTAGCTTAGTTAATATTGAGAAAATTAAAATTAAATGAGAGAGAAGCATTTTAATTTTAATTAGGAAAGCAAATAAGATTATTTGAATAGTTGAAAAGAATGATTATTTTCATTTTTTATTTAAAAAGTGTTTAAAATTCGAAATTTGAAAATTAGGTCAAAATTTCATTCTTTTAACCTAGGTTGGAAAAATATTTTGGGGGTTGTTGATTTTCTTTTGGAAAAAAAAAAGATATTTTGGAAGGATGGATTCTTCTACAGCTCCAGGTTGGGCTCTTCTTCAAAAATCTTGCCAGGAATGCTAAAGGAGGTAGCAATTCATGTTTACTTTTGTTATTTCATTGAAAAAAAAAAAAATGTGTTGGGTTCTTCCTCATGAAATTCTGGCTTTAAAAATCCAAGAATGTTCTTAAAATTTAGTGTTTAGTTTGGGAAAATTTCTCATATTGTTGTTTTTTTTGAACATTTTGGAAAATATATGGGCCTGTGAATGAAAGAAATTGGGGGTTTTAGTTTATTATTATTTTAGTTTACTTTTATTTCATTTGAAGGTTTGGTTTGAGGTTATCAAAATAAATATACATGTCTGTAGATTGAAAACGAAATTTGCCTCTCAGAAAATTTTAAGTCTAAGATTGCATATTTGGAGGTTTGTTTATATTTATTTTTTTGGAGCTATTATAAGAAAAAAAAATTATTTAAATCTGGTTTTGGGCGTGGGGAGCTTTTGCTCTACCCATGACTCCGTGGAAATCCACGGTTGTGGTTCCATGCTATGGAAACCCCAGACTATGGAGTCCATGTCTGTGGCTTCACATCGTGGAGGCCATGGCTGTGGTTCCACAATATGGAAACCATAGTCATGGCTGTGGAGACCATGGTCCGTGGTCCATGGCTATGGAGACCACAGTCCGTGGAAACCATGGCTGTGGTAACCATGGTGTGGGGGCCACTAAGTGGCAATGCATTTTAGAAAAAAAGACAAAAACAAACAAAATATATATTAAAATTGTTAATTATTAATTAGTATGTATGGTATTAATTGGGAATTAATATGCATATTTATATTAATTAATACTTAATTTGTAAGGTTATTATGAATTGTTAATTAGTATATATTTTATTGAAGGTGGATTAATATATATATATATATATATATATATATATATATTTTAACATTTAATTGCTATTATTCCTATATGTATGCAAGGAGGTGTCAAATTAATTAGGAAAATGACCATTGACTTTATTTCTTTAAAAATTGTATTTCCATTTTTGGAAAGTCTACATGTGTTTTGCAAGAGACAAGATTTGATTATCGTGTTTGATCAAAAATGGAAATGATGTTTTTATTATTGCTTGTCGTATGTTTTTTTAGTTGACCAATGTTTATCTAATTATATTCTTGATATTTTGTTTGGAAATTCATAATAATGTAACCATGTTTTTGTATGATGTTAATGAATGTAGTGAGTAGAAAACCAAGGATAACCTGGACCTAGATGGGGTAGAAAATTGAAAACAATGTAGATCATTTAGAAAACTTGATCTACCTTTAAATGTTTAAATCAATAGGGGAAAAGATTTTTTTTTTTTTTGGTTCTTGCTTTTGCAAGGTTTAATTTATTTGTATTCGCTCTATTTAAAGTGATGGAAGACCCTGCTATGTTTGTTTATCTAGCTAAATTGTGGTTGGCCCTAGGATTGTCAGGCTCCTAGTTAGAGTATCGTCAGGCAATGGACCTTTGTATTAGCTTTTAATATGCTTAGTTGGATCCATTTCTATGTAGGGATCATTTAGGATTTATTGACTGAAGTAGTCATTTATATATTGGTTGTGTTTGCCTAAAAGGAAGGAATTGTAAATGACATGAACCTTATGTAACCTCAACTTATTTAAATGATCAGAGGGGTCTTGCAGTTGAGCAGACCTGAAGATGTAGCCCACTAGGGGTGAACTCCGATACCATCTTGGTGTTATGTGATGCTTTTGTCCTTGTGTTTCATGGTTAGTGTTAGCATGTATGGATGGCATTTTGATAGAATGTATAAGTGGGTTAGATGAGAATTATCACAATGCATGTATGTAGTCATCTTTTAAATGCAATAAATGGATCATGAAGGAATGTATTCTGTTAATGTTAATGAAAATAAGTATGCATGAAAAGACCTCATAGTTATGATGACATTATAGAGCATTTTGGATCAAGATGCATGGTATAAGTTTAATGCAAAATTGAACGTAATGAATGGATAACGAATATAATGGATGAACTCATTTGGTTATTTACATTTTAACTTTAATAAATGAACTTCATATTCTTAGCAATATTTTAACTATAATGGATGAACTCATTTGGCTATTTACATTTTAAACTTAATAAATGAACTTCATCTTCTTAGCAATATTTTAACTATAATGGATGAACTCATATGGTTATTTACATTTTAACCTTAATAAATGAACTTCATCTTCTTAGCAATTACTATAACTATAATGGGTGAACTCATTGGCTATTTACATATCAATCTAAATAAATGAACTTCACCTTATTAACTATATTTTAACTATAATGGATGAACCCATTTGGTTATGTACATTTTAACTTTAATAAATGAACTTCGTTATGTTAGCTATATTGTAACTAAAATGGATAGACTTGTCAGGTTAACCATATTTTAACCTTAATGGATGAGTTTGCATGTGATCTATGTTTTAACTTCTATGGGTAAATTTCCTCATGTTAGCCTCATCTTCAACCATAATAGATGAGCGCTTCCTAATTTCTATAATGTTAATTCACTAAATAGATCATATCCATGTTTCAAGCAATAACATGTAATTAAGATATCCTGTTGAATTGGATCAAATGTTGAGAGTTGAGTTAGGTGTTAAGTTACATAATCACGTTGGTAAACCCTTTAGGTTTGTTTAGTCTTCCGTTGTGTTATTGAAGCTTTAGATAACTCCAATGTATCTTAATGTTGTATCTTAAAAAAAAAAAAAAAATTGCACTCCATTTGGGTGTTTTAGCTTTAACCCATCGGGGTTTCCTAGCGGGGCATTACATCATGCTCTATGTTGGGGCATCCTCTTTCTTCTATCTTTTACCCATCGCCAAATTTTTCCTCTGCATAAAAGAGGGGCAAAATGTAGACACTTAAATTAATTATTTTAATTAATATAATTCTCTCACAATTAATTTATTTAATTATGTTAATCCTTGTTCTCCTCACTATTAATTAAATACAATTAAATTAATATTGTCACTATGGTACAATAATTGATTTATTTAACAAATAAATTCTCCTCCATTCTTGTAAGGTATCCTAAATTAATTAATTAATTAACCTAGGTGATTCCTACAAATCACCCTTTTCTAATCTACCATTAGCCTAATTAATTCTTCTAGAACCCTCATAATTATGCTTATCATTATTCTTCAATTTTATATTCCCCACTCATGTCATATCAACATTGAGCCTCTCAAATAAATTCAAATTTCTTTGAATCCCTCCATGAATCCTTTATTTTTGAATTTTTAATTCCTCTCCCCTTTCCCCAAGGAATTTTGTATTCCTATTTATTTTCCCAAGGCATCCTTAATCCATGCCCACCATTTCAAATCAATCTCAACACTTCTTCTCAAATCAATCCTAGCCCTCCATTTCCTCCCTACCTCTTCCATAAATTGGAGACTCCACTCCTTCATCTCCAGATATCTCCAAATATAATAACTTCATGCTTCTTATTTGAATCGAAGCAACTAGTCCAAAGCATCAAAACTCTAGCCAAATCCACACCTGTCCACTACTTAGCTATTTGTCCATTCACTCTATTATCCTATCTATCATATTGTGGACATCTTGGAGAGCCAACTACACTCAACCAAGGAGCTCATCAAATCAAGTGGAGATAAGCGTGCTTCTTCACCTCATCCATAGCTCAATCCGAAGGAAAAGGTAAAATGACAAGGTATAAATGATTTATTTTATGTTTTAAATTTTTTGTTTGAATACTAACCATTGATTCTTGGATTTCTCATTTTCACCTCTTCACTAGTGTGTATGACATTCCCCTTAGTCCATCACAAAGTATCCTAAAGTATCATATGTGGTCCTAAGGGGTCACACGTGTGTTCTAACACATGTGTGACCCCTTAGAAGCACATATGACCCCTTATAAATCCTAGGGTGTATGACATACCCCTTAGTCCATCACAAACTATCCTAAGGTGTCATATGTTGTCCTAAGGGGTCACGCATGTGTTCTAACACATGTCTGATCCATTGGGACCACATATGACCCCTTATAATATCCTAGTGTGTACGACATATCCCTTAAGATAAAATAGTGTCGTAAGGGGTCATATATGGTCATAAGGTGTCATATGTGGTCCTAAGCGGTCACACATGTGACCCCTTAGAACCACATATGAACCCTTAAAAAATCCTAGTGTGTACGAAATACCCCTTAGTAGATCACAAAGTGTCCTAAGGGGTCATATGTGGTCCTAAGGGGTCAAACATGTGATCTAACACATGTGTGACCCCTTATGACCACTTATGACCCCTTATAACTATAATATGGCAAAAAGTTGATGATAGGAGATCAAGTGGAAAGGTTTTCCCTCCTCAAGAAAGGAGTGAAAGTGTCACAAAGGATTCCCTTCAACTTCTCATGAACATTACATTTAAAAGAGGGGTATTTGAATTCACTAGATCCACTCTAAATGGAAAGAGATTGAATGCTAAATGAATTGACAAATCTGGAAAGTAAATTAACCCTCTTTTAAAATAGACAAGTTGAATTAAGTGAATTGAAACTAAGTGTAAAGATGATAAAGAAATGGTTATATCTTGAGATTAAGATGCAAGATGAAGCTGTGTACTTGGAATTAGCTATAATAGGTCAAGAAGAAGCTCCCCTACAAATTTGAGCAAAAGTTGTTGGGATCAGGTTGAAAGTGTACTTAGGCCTCAATAAAATCAATGCGTCAAAAAGGGTTTTTCCATCTCCAAAAATAAATACTAAACCTACAATTATAGCTACACGCCTTGGAAAAAGAGAGGAAATGTTGTTGGTATTGGGGGTTTGCCTTCAGGTCAAACTGCATTTTGGAATTAACCAAATAATGAAAAATACTTGCAAGTAACTGAAAGGAAATGTCTGAAGTAGAATTAACCTCAAGAGAGGATGCAATTGAAATGCTGATAGAGTTGTTTGAAAGGATATGTGAAATAGAATGTCTTGAATGTTGAAAGAGATCTCCTCTTCAATGGTTGAATCCTTGACTTGAATGCAACACCTAGCCTTGGAAGGGAGACTTGAGATGCTCAGTGGATGCTTGAGTCCTTGCACTTGATTTCTCTTATGATCAATTTTGATTCTCATCTACTAACTTGTGTCAATAGGAGGGTAAATGCTCCTTATATACTTGTCAATTAGGGTTTTTAACTAATTTTCCATCTTCGGTTGACATAGGAAAACTTTTTCCCACTCCCAATTGACAAGCCCAATGCAGGATTAGGTCAAGGGAGGCCCAAAATAGGGTAGGGATAGGGGCGCCACCCCCTTTCATGCCCTAAGTTAGGAAATGAAGAGACAAAGAGCAGTATGGGGTGCACATTTTAGGTGTTTTGAGTTTGTCTCGATTCTCTAGTCAGGCTTAGGGATTTGTTTGCCAATGAGAAGACCCAAATGGGATAAAAAATTGCAAGGTCACAATTTTATGATGCTACATTTAGCCCCCACTTTAGCTGGAGTATAAGAATACACCAATACTATCGGTAAAGTAAAAGAAAACAAGATTGAAAGAATTTCACCACATCAAGGAGGAAAGATACACCAATCCCCCAGTGGACTAAGGATCTTACGACTTCGATTGACAAAGCAAAAGAGAAGATTAAAAGGGAGAAACCATGACTACAAGTAGTAAGGTTCCCCTCATTATGAGTCATGAAAAATAAAGGATACCAAAAATTAAAAACTAAAGCCAAGTTCACTAAGTAACGTTCAGTATCAAGAAGGAAAATATGAGCAGAGTGCATGCCCCCAAGTTAAAGCGATTGCACATGCCTTATCAAGAGTGATTTATTTAAGGTAGGATACACCAAAGAGAGAAAGAGAGGGAGCACATTATCATAAGGATTTAACCCCCAATCAAGGAATAAACCAAAGGATAATGAACACAAAACACAAAGCACGAGGTGGTTTCTCTTTCCTTGGGGTCAATATGTTGTATGATAACTCATATATACAATGCATATATAATAGTAATCATTCCCCAAAGAAAGGAAATTTCCTTGGAAGAAAGGAAACACATGTGTCTTTTGAGTCAACATGAAAGAGGGGTGGGTGCAAGAAGTTGAGTCCTACTTTTGGGCAAAAAGTGTAAGTGTTCTCCCTATTTTTCATTTTTTTGGTCGTTTGATGTCAAAATTTGAGGTACTTAGAGTTTGAATCTGAAAAAAACTTTAGTAATAGAAAATGTAGTGCTCGGAGTCTAATTTTCAAATATGTAATTTATTCCAATACCCACATGGTAGAAATTTATTTTTAGTAGGCATTTTTAAAAACCACTTTTTCAAAATGCTTGTTTCAAGACCATACCACACGTGTACGACCACCATATTTTGACGTAAATAAAAGAATGTTTGCAAATCCTTCTGGGAAAAGATACCTAATACACCAAATATTGATGAGAATATTTTTTCTTTATTTTTTATTTTTTATTTATTTTTTAGTTAATTTTTAATTGATTATAAAGTACATTTTCAAAACATCTGGTGTACGACCACCATAATTTGATGAAAATTTCATATTTTTTAATTTTTTTTTAATCTTCAAAATAATTGTATGTAGATTGATGTCATATAATTTATTTTCAAAAAAACCTAAAACTAAAAAAGTTATTAAAGTTTTACTAAACCTCACTATTTTACATTTAGGTACCACTTTTGATTAATAAATAATGAAAAAATAGTAAAACTAATCATATCACTATGAAATTTACATTTTTGAAATTAGGACAGTGAGAAATCTAATTGGTTTTTGTTTCATCAAAAAATACGATCAGGAAGACCTTCAAAAAATTACGTCAAGGCAGAAATCTGGTATTCCAGTGCCTTAGCTATTTTTTTGGAGGTCCAAGTATAGGCTTGGTCCCACCAAGCCTAACCCGAAGCCAAAACTGAGGCATAGGTGTGTTTCCCTCTCCATCTTTTATGAAACAGGTGCCCATTATTTAAAATTCAAAAAAAGGGCACCCGTTTTGAAATTTATAGTACTTTAAGAAACGTGTGCCTGTTTTTAGAAATGGGTACACATTTTTAGAAATGGGTGCCCATTTTTAGAAATAGGTACACATTTTTAGAAATGGGTGCCCGTTTTTAGAAACAGGTACCCATTTTTAGAAACGTGTGCCCGTTTCTAAAAATCGTGCACCCGTTTCTCTACGGTGGTCCGATCCTAAATGGGCACCCATTTTTCAAAATGTGCACTCATTTTATTTTTTATGGGTCGAGGCTCCGAAGCTAAATGGGTGCCCATTTCTTAAAAAATGGGCACTCATTTCTAGCGGCAAACTTTTTTGCTCATAGACTTCCATGAAATTGGGACCCAACTTCTTGCACCCACCCAGAGACAAAAAGAGATCTCAATTCTTTGCATTGTCCTCAAGTAGACATCACTAGGGAAAATAGAATAACAAGGATACACATAGAAGAATAGTCACAAAAGAACAAGAAAAGAGAGAGAGAGGTAGATGATCTACGTTGCTAATGTACCTAGTCTAGCACAACATCCACCTCTCGATCTTGCTGATCACTATTTCAGGAAGGTGAGAAACATGCCAGAGGAGTGAGATTGAGCACAATAGATAGAGCTATCACAAGATCCAAACAAGGACTATTCTCATGTCCTAAGTCTCTTTGTTCATTTCAAGGAGCTAGGATTAAGGCTTTTGAAAATTTTGTAGATAAATGTTTGTCAACATCAACATATTCATAGTCACTACCAAAAGCATTAGGAGTTGTATTTCCATCATGAATAACATTTTCACTTATTTCTTCATCAATATTTATAGAAAGAGGAGCTCGAACATGAATAGAAGTAAAACCATCACATGTTTTTTGCAACTTATGATTTGGAGATTTAGGTTCAACATCTTACTTAGGAGAAAAGGGAATCATGTGAACTATTGGAGTTTTCGGAGATTGAATATTTTGAGGAACAATTTCATGAGTTCGAGCATGATGATTTTGTTGAAGGAGGAATATTCTCATCTTTGGTAGTTGGAGGTTTAGGTTGTCTTTTAGGTTGAGCAAGAGGAGAGGCAGGTCTCTTCTCTCTATAAGAGCAAGGAGGTAGAACTACACCATATAAAGGAGGAATGTTTGGTGTAGGAAGGAGACCAGGTCCATCATGAGGGAGAGGTATAGGTCTACCCTTAGGAGGAACATTATTGTTCTTCTTATGAGAAGTCATAGTTTCATCCATAGGAATAGGTTGGGAATCTTCCCTAGGAGGAGGATTAGTTATGTCCATCAAGGGTAGAACTTCATCCTCAAGAATGATAGGAATATCGAGTGTTGGAGTGCGAGGTTGGCTTAAGGATAAGATCATATCTTTCTTTCATTTTTAATAATATTGAAAGAGAGCATCACTTCTTGGTTGAAGAGATTGAAATTGTTGAGGCCAAAAGTAATCAATAGGAACACATGGACTTCTTTTGGTTGGTAAAAATAAGCTATGGTTAATAGTTATGATTTATCCATTGTGGGGAAATTTCAAACACTTATGTATTGGGGAAGCAATATCTTTCATAGAGGATAGCCAAGGGTAGCCTAACTTCAAATGGAATTGTTTAGAGGAAGGAATGATAACAAAGTTGACATCCATAGATTTAGTGTGAACCTCAATAGGGAGTGTGATAGAACCAATGATAGGACAAGAAAATCCATCAAATAACTTAACAACCATATTAGTATCAAAATAGGTTGGTTTATTCAAATGTAAAGTATAAAGATATTCATTAGTGATAACATCAACCATGCAAGAGGGATCGATAAGCACACCACGGCAAGGTTTGTCTTGAATCTTCACAATTATGTATAAGGGGCCATCAGTTGCTCTAATGGTCTCACAAGGGTCAAATGTGATACATGGATCCTTAGATGTTTCTTGTTTCTCTACCATATTCACCAAATTTTGAGTCGAGGTAGTGAAATCAGAGGGAGAGAAAGAGGTATGTTTAGTATAAATCACGTTAGAGGTATGAGAGGGTAAAGGATCAGTGAAAATCTTAAGATTTTGATTAGGAGTAGCTACTAATTTGTTTCCCTTATCATTCACACTTGCCACAAATATAGTATTATTATCAATCGGGTCTTGAATTTTTCTTTTTAATGCAAAAGATTTCTTAGTATCATGACCAGGTTGACGATGAAATTGACAAAAAGAATTATTATCAAAGTAAGGTGAGGCTTCCTTAGAAGGGTAAACTAGTTTTATTGGAGGAAGTTTAATAACATTTTTTTGTAACAACTGAGACATAATGTTATGCAAAGACTCATTCAAAGGAGTAAATTGTCTTTCTCTTTTGAAAAATTTAGAAATAGGAGGCACACCAGTTGTAGCATTCATGTTGTTGTTGTTGTTGATGGTGTCATTGAATTTGATGAAGCCTTTTCTTGGTTTGCACTTTGAAAATGGTTGTTGAGCACTCTCACCCTTATCACTCAGAGCTATAGGAGTAGATTACTCTAGTTGACTCACATTGAGTTGATAATTGTGAAGTGTTGTGCACAACTGCAGAAAGGAAGTAAACTCAGAAAGGAGTCATTTTTTCTCAAATGTAATTTTGCAAATTAGAAATGAAAAATCTTTGAATATCGTTATTAGGCACTGGAAAAAAATATGAGAACATAAATTCTTATATCTACCAATGAAATTAGTCACTTTTTCTTTAACACCTTGTTTACAATGCATTAAATTAGTTAAAGTGATTTTAGGACCTATGTTGTTTTGAAATTGTTGAATAAAAGCATTTGCTAATTGTTGAAAAGAAGTAATAGAATAGGAAGGCAAAGAGAAATATCATTGAAAATCCTTGTCTCTTAATGTTCTAGTAAACAATTTGGAAAGAAATCTTTGATCATAATCAAAGTCAGTACACAAAGTTTGGAATGTTTTGACATGTGTTAAAGGATCACCTTTTCCATTATAGAGTTCCAAATGAGGGACTTTAACATGTTTAGGAGGGACAACTCTAACAATATCAAGAGAAAGTAGGCTTGCAACATCAAATGTGGGCACACTAAACTTGGATTGACTCATAGAAATTATTAATTGTTGCAATGATGACACAATTTGAGAAAGGTTATTAACATGCTTGTTTTGATTGAAGAATTTATGTTAGACATGTTTGATTGAGAAGGTGGTGTGATGTTATTAAAAGAAGGAATTGATTGAGAATAGGCTGGTGGAACACTATGGTAATTAGGCATGGGTGATGATTGAGTAGGAAATAGGAGACTAAAAGGAGGAGTAAAATGATTGGATGAATTTCCTCCTTGTGTCACATTGATTGGTTGGGAGACAATAGGAATACTCTTTGAAGGCATAGATAAAGATGGAGGACTAATTGAGGAAGAAGGATTGCCCCCATGACTAATGGTTATAGGTATGAAGTTTTGAGTTGATGTAGCAATGATGTTTGAAGTGAAAGTAGGAATGCTAGTCATTGAAGTGGTCAAAGGAATAGAATACTTGATTTGTGTAGAATGTTATGAATAACCGAAGTTCTCAGCATAATTATTTATAGGCATGAAATTAGAATCAACTATGTGAGCAATACCACACAATATACCAATTCCATTCTTATCACTTTGAATCATACATTTTAGACCTTCAATTCATGGAAGAGCTTCACTATTAGGATATTATTGGGACATCCATTGTTGGATTTTGTTGAATTGATTGTCCAATTTTGAAAGTTGATCTATGGAAACTCTAGTCAACGCTTCTTCTTCATCATTGAGATTATCAATTGGGTAGATAGGGATATTATTAGGATGGGAAGAATTAACATTATCCTCATTGTAGAAGTCACCCAAATTATGCTCCATCTCTTTCGGAATTAAACCTTGGGAAGCCTTAATTCTAATGCTTCATCTAATGGGGATAGTACAGGTAGGACTAATAGTGGTAAAACTCATGCACTGGAGGGAAAATTTGAAATTTGACTTTGAATTTTGAATTTTGGGAACTAAGTTGGCAAAATTGAATAGTGCAAAATTCAAGAAAATAATGATTATACAATTTGAACTTTGTGGAAAGAAGACAGACAAACCGGTGGAGATACTTAACAAGTTTACTTAATACTATGCATGCAATCCAAAATGATATTAAAGCATCCACAACAAGTAAAACATCCACCATAACACAAGTGTTTATACATGGAAAACCCAAATGGGAAAAACCATGGTGAGATGGGACTCACAAGTTCACTATCTGTAGTAATAGATAACTGACCGGTTAAGGTCTACAAAATTTCTCTGCTAGGAGTGAATCCTATTAAAGATCCCAAAGCTTTGTTAGGAGCTATATCTTGTTATGAGTAACCTTAGTAGAGGATTTCAGAATCCAAACTAATGGATCACCTTGTTAAAGGATTCATACAATGAAGCTTGTTAGAGCTTACCTGATTAAGGGATTTGACTGTTTTAGTGATTAGAAAACAACACATGGTGTGATCTAGAAGTAGCACAACTTGCTTGAATAGATCCTATTATGCTCGCTCAAAACTACATCACCAACATATTTGTCAATGCCTTCAACAACTTAACACTTCTATTTCACATCATAAAAATAGTTCATCATAATGTCATTATATAGACATTAGATTTCATGTCAGCTCAAGAATCATATCACAATTTCCTAGGTGTAGTGTATCTGGACAATCTAACATAACTCATCACAGATTTCCACCAAATTTGTTGGTTAGGGATAACTCATCATGACCAGTGAGAACTCATCAGACAATCAATGAATACTAGTTGGAACATGGATATCAGTTAAGAGTTAACCACATTCAACACATAAACCAATTGTCCTTCATTTGCTTCTTGATGGTCTCCACTGAATATCCAAGCTGGTGTCAAGTCATTCTTGCATATACTGGTTGTCTATATATACCAGTTAGACACCCTCTAGACCATCTTTAAACTAAACATCCAATACCGGTTGCAATACAAAGAATTTTAGGAGTAATATTGGTTTCTCTCAACTAAGATGACTAAGAAAATGTGATCATATGTGTGTGTATACATGTGCTATCAATGGCAACACATGAAGTCATCTATTACAATCATCATCAAGCCAACAATCTCCCACTTTGGCATTGATGACAACACTTAGAAAATTCTACAATTGTACAACTAAGTGTGCTTACAAAAATTACACAACACAAAATTTCTACTCCCCCTTAATAATACATACAAAATTTTCACAATACATACATATTTCTACTTCCCCTTTGACAACAATGCCAAATTGAAAAGTAAAAGACATATATATATAGAAAAATTTGCATCAAAAGTTTCCATATACAAAAATGTAAGAGTCTTTATCATGGAAAATTCATTGCAATTTTGAAGAAAATGTCACTAAAAGTGATCTTCATCTGAGAAAAATCATTTTCCCATGTTTCCAATAAGGTTTTAGTGATCTCAATTATTGTCATAACCTATGCAGTGAATTCTTCTATTGCATTTGTTGTGCTCATCTTTGGAGTAGCTAAAACCGCTTCTACATCCCTATATGCCCGTTATAGGACGTCCACTTTGGGTCTCAACTGGTTCTTCAGTTCCTTCGGGGATTGAAGTCTCTTAGCCTATTCACAATCATAGATATCTAACTGATTTTACAAATCATCAACTGATTTGCTAAAGGCTAAGGCTAATTCTTGTAAAGGTATGTAAGAAGTACATATCTTTTCCAGATCCTGTTCTGTCTCTTTTTGCCTCTTAATCAAATTAGTATAGAAAAATGAAACATTAGATGTATAGGCTAGTATCCTTCCTCCTATTAAGATGCCTTCACTTCAACCTTTTTCTTAGGTTTCTTCAGAGTAACCATTGTAACCAGTGGCAATTGAGTTTCTACTTGATGATTTTTTTTGGTGGAGGTGGAATAGCCACACTAGGTTGAATTACCAGTATCAATTGTTTTTTTCTGTGTAACTGAAATAACCGGTGGCAGTCGAGGTTGCTTAACTAGTTCAATGATATTGCTAGATAGATCAATGGTGTCTTGAATATCATCAACAAAGATAACCAGTAGAGAAGTAGTGCCATCCTTATGCTTAATAAGATACAGTATCTACTGCAACAATTTCTTCTTCATCTAACTCTGGTTGTTCTCCAGTCTTTGTTTGATCAGTTTCATGAGACTTTATCTACATATGCATCTATTGAATATTTCTAGCTATCTGATGAGTTTAAACTTCAATGGATTGCACCTTTCAATTCATTAACATCCATCTTCTTGCCTTAAAATGAAACTGTCCTTTGAAATTATCAATCAATGCTACTAATTCATCTCTACACAATTCAAGAAAATATTGAATGAAAATACTATCAATTATTCCTTGATATTTTTTAATAGCCTCTTTCCACTTTATTACAAGAATAGAATACAAAGAATCAGAAATATCATCTTTAAGATCCTAAGGCAATCAACTGTATTGACACAAGTAGTGGATTACCTTTTGAACAACTTGTTCCTTCTGATCTTCATCAAATGAATCAAAAGATTCTTTCACATTATCAAAACTATTTCTCCCTAATGTTTTTACAGTTCTCTCAAAATTAGTCATAGGTTTGTAAGATAAAGAATTAATAGGAATACCCTATTGAGAGGTGTCTTCTACTGGTTTGACTTTCTTACCAGTTGCTTTCATTTTATTTGGCTCCTCTTCAGTGTCGATATCATCAGATTCTGCTTGAAGAATAAGTTGCCTTCCTCTCTTCTTCGTTGGAGTTTGCTTCTTAGCATAGAATTTTGGTGTCAGTTTCTTCTTGACTTGGACACTTCATGTCACTCTTGTATTAGTTGGCACTGAAGGTGCTTTCTTAGCCTCTTATTTCTTTTAGCACTACTTGGTTGAGCACTACTAGCTTGAGCCAGTGTAGTTTTCTCCTCGAATGTTCCCAGTCTTTTCTTCTACTTATCTACTGGAGATGCCAATAGATTATTAGCATAACTAATTAACAAGTCATAATTGATTTCATAACTCATATCTTCCATTTCATCCTCCTTGGGTTCGATGGCTTCCATGAGACAAAATTTTGTGGTGATTGTGAAACAGATGTCTTTTGCAAAGTTTTTCACCACATCTTCAGGTAGCCTCGCCCTCATACTCATCTTATTTTGGAATTCATTAAAGTATCTATTCATTGTAGCAGAGAATTTGTTCTCTACAACCTTAATCATGTTCTTGATTTGAGCAGTTACCGGTAGATCCTTTGACCATTGAATGTCACCAATTCCTAGTAGGAAATTCTAAAAGTAAAAGAATAGACCAATCAATAATAGACCAAATTTGAACTTTTGACTATTGTCTTTCTTTATTGATTATAGATTCAACATATATTGACTCCTTTTAGCCTTGCATAGGTCATAATCTGCATTCTCATTAATCATTCTATAAGTTGTATGCATAGCTATAGATGACACACTGTTCATTCTACTGGAGTAAAATATCTTATAACTAATAACCATAGCAGCCAATCTAATCATTGGGTCCTTAATATTGTTAACTAAAAATGCACATCCATTAGAGGTGGTGTGAGTTAATGCAGTCATAGTTTCTTTTGAAATCTTCCTTACCTTTGTAACTTCACCGGTTTGCAAAAAACCAGTCACAACATGGATTGCTTCCTTAGTGATTGTGTCTGACCTTTCAAGATAAATATTTTCACCATGCACATGACTAAGAATTATCCTAAAATGTTCTTCAAAGTCTTCAAGAAAATATGCTACATTGTGAAAACCCTTTTCATAAACCCTAATGTACTCGAGTTTGATCTTGCCGCTTTCATCACATAAGGGTTTCAGTTGAGAGTAAATTTATAATGATCATAAATCTTCAATTTTACAGTCAATGTAACTGGATAAATCACCTTTTATAATAACACCGTCAGGAACTTAAGACAAAGCATTGTAAGATACTGTTTGTTCAAATTCCATAGTCTCCATAGCTTCAGAAGTGATCATAAGTCTCTCTACTTGCCTAGACGATGATAACATTTTGGATAAAATCGATTTGAAAGAGATTGACAAAATAATACCTTAATTCTTCCACATTGGCACGGTTTCTGGTTGATCTCTCAAATGTACACCAGTTCGGCCTTCACTAATCTTTGAATCAACTTTAATATTTCAATTAGCAGCACAAATCCATCTACAAACAACTAGCAATTCTCTTTTCACTTTGCAGGTGCTCAAGAATTCTCTTTCAGAAGCAATTAGGGTAAAAATAACATAGAAAAACTCACTTTTATAAACTTTACCTATTGCATTAATTTCTCGACTAATAGGGTTACAAACCCTAATATACCACTTAACAATACTTCCAATATTGACAGGTATATAATCGATTGACAATCTTTCAAAAAATCGATAGACAAAGATATCAAGAATTCTCATAGAGCAACTCAAAAATGCAAACTTCCTTACCACACATTTTTCAAGTGGTCCGGAAGTAGATTTAGTGCTATGCTCCCCTTGGGCCTATTGAAAGGCCTAAATCACTGGTGTAGGATTCACCACACTGGGTGAAGGATTAGGTTCTTCTATAGGCTTATCCTCGCTCTTCTTCATCTAGATTCGGTTCATCTCCTCTCTAGTTTCCTCAATATTTACCTTCTTCTTACCTTTCTGATCTACAAAATGATTTACTAGTTTTTTCTTTTTGGTTCTATAGAACTTCACCATGTGTCTTGGTTTGGGACAATGATAGTAGACCATTCCGAATGATCTCCAAGGTCCTACATTACCTCTTCTAGTTCTCGTTGTGTAGTTCATAGCCACATGACCATAATTGTTACAAATGGTGCAAATAATATTAGTTACCTTTTCCATTTCAAATGGACTAAACTGATTGATATAGGGGTTTTGCGAGCTCATGCTTCCCAAATTGTCATAGGTTCTCCTTCTGTCACCATTAGGTCTATGATTCATGTGAGGTGTGGAATTATTTGCTCCATATCTTCTTTCAACTAATCTATGTCCATACATTTTGCATGTAAAATAGTGACCTTCAAATTTCATAGATACATACCTAGCATTTGCATTATAGCCTATATTCTCATTGGGTCTATTTCTACACACATTTGTAGTATGTCCATGTTTATGACAGACAAAGAAAATAGGTTTAAAAACTTTCTTACCAGTAGGATTGTTAGCCTTAGGAGAAGTTTTACCTTTGTGTATGTTGCTCTTTGTACGGGAAGATTCTCCTTTCTTAGATGTATTAAAACCTAGTCTAGATGTATCACCTTTCATCCTCTAAGATTGGATCTACTCATCCAGCATAGAAAAAATCTTATTGAAATTTTCCAGCTTTCCATTACCCATAGTGAGCTCTCTGGTAAGATTTTCATTGTGTTTTGTAAGAGTCTCTCTTAGAGATGTTTCTAGTTCAAGATCTAGCTACAAAGCCTCCATTTCTTCTTTTTTTTCATGCCAATGCTCATGCAAAGTTGCATTCTCTTGTTTGATTTTAGCAATCTCATGATCTCTTTCTTTGATTAGGTCTTCAGCTACCCTCCTTGCTTCAAGCTCTTGGCTCATGCAAATAGTTAGGGATTTTAACTCTCTTCTCAAATTTATCTTTTCACCATTCAATTACAAAAAGGAAGTCTCACTGAATTACAAAAATGGATTACATAAATCCAATATAATGTACTACTTTAGTTTAGCATCTGCTATGCCAGGTTCAGTACTACTTTAAGCTCATACAATAACCATAATCCTTACTCTAAAATCTGCCTTAACATTCACATGTTACTTCTGCAATAATCTTCCCATATTTCACATCTATCCACATACCAAATGATTTAAAAGACCTCATACTTATATATGAGTCCTATTACAATATGCCTTGTCATCTTACAAAAAGATATTACAATTAAATACAAAATGTAATAATTAAAATCCTATTGGCTGGGGTGTCGGTAATCATCTTTGTCACTGCCAATAAACCATCTGTCGATGCCAGTCCCATAAGATTGCAAGGTTGCCATAGGATTGCAAGGTTTCCATCAATGACAATACCTTCAATCACCTACAATTTCTCATTGGAGTGTGCAATGCCAACAATCTCCCCCTTTGGCATTGATAGCAACACCCATGAGAAAAATTCAAAAATGTATCCAAAATTTGAAGTCCAAAAATCTTGCCAAAAATGTACTCCCCCTGAGAAGATGATTTCTTTTGTTCATAATTTTTCTCATCTACTACTACTCCCCCTTTGGCATCAATGACAAAGGTTGTCAAAAATGTCCACTGAGTGTAGTTATCAGCTTAAATCTTGTAACTGGTTGGTTACAATCTGAAAAAGATCTTCCAACACAAAATTTAGACTCTGAGTGAACCTTTCACTTTCCTTCAATGTTGCTTCAGTCCTTTGAATTGTACCGCTGAGGATGTGCATTAGCTCTTCCGTTGTCTTTAGTCCTAGAACGAGTGCCTCTGAGATCTATTCTCTCAAAGAGATGAGGATGTCAAGTTAAGGACCAAGTCTACATTTAAGCTCTTTTTCCTTGAACTTTATTCTTTCCTTTTCCTTTTCCAATTTCTCAAGCTTTTACTCAAATTCTGCTATTTCCTACTCTATAACCAATATGGTTTCAGGTGAACCGATGAGATTATCAATGATATTATTTCTTTCTTTTTGAACTTTATTGATTTTCTTGTCAATATCCACTGTCAAAATATCCATCTTGCATGTGTCCCTGTACAACTCTTTAAATTCCATTATTATTTTGCTAAGTGCCAGTAATAGGGTATCAATGTGTACCATGCACTTCTTTATTGTCTCATCAAAGAATTTTTCCCTTTCCTTATTCATTTTCTCTCTCAATGTCTCCTTATTAATTTGATCAACTATCAATAAGTTATCAGTGATATACTTAGACAACGTGTCTAATTTGCTCAACGAATCTTTATTGTCCATATTACACTTGGGTGGTATCAATTTTAATAAAGGAATTGTATCATCAATAGCCTTATATGCCTGTGCATTACACTATGTGATTTTCTTGATGGAATCTAATAATACCTCTATCACATTAGTTGGTCTTAATTATGTCATGGAAGAACCAGATGAATGTCCAACTACTTTAACAATCTGCATTCCACCGATGTGAGTAACCTCTTTGCTTGTATTATCCTCTGATAGGTCATTTTGTGTCTACATCTCAACTAGCAAAGGCTTGGGTTTCTCAACCTTTTTCTATTCCTATTTCTTTGTGCTTTCTACTACCAGTTTCTTTGATGAAGTCTTAGTATTCACTATTGGTTTTTCTATATGAACCTTAGAACTGTCCACTGTCAGTATCTCTAACTCTATGTGTTTTTCAATATGTGTATTAGTGGTACCATTCACCATTCCAGAAGCTAGGGGATCAATTGATTGTTTAGTTTGTGTCTCAACCCCAGTTTCAATATTATCAACTGAATGTTCTACATGTGTTTCCACTACAATATTCTCAACCGGTGGCTCAGTACCCACATCTTTCTTTTCACTAGTGGTTTCCTTATCAACTACAATATTTACCTCTTGTGTATCAATGTTCTTTGTGTATAAAACTTCTAAGTCAGGATTGGTTTCCTCATGTGTTGATTCCAACTCAACATTATCAGTAGCCAGTGTATCAATAGTCTCAACCGATGGAGTGTCAGAAGGAGGTGGGGGCAAATTATCTGTTACTTTTATGTTTGGAGGTCCACCTACCTTGCCTTTACCTTTGTATTTTTCCTTTTGGTAAACTCTAAAAATTTTAGGTCATTTGAGCTCTTCTTGCTTTTCTTTCTCCACAAAGAAGATATCCCATTTATCTGTTGTCTCTTTAGAGATTTCATTCACTCTTCCAGCCATTAAACCAACATGTCCGTGTCCACTAGAAAATACTATTCTATTTTCCTCACTTATCAATTCATCAATTTCTTCAACTGATTTAACTAGGTGAACTGCAAGCAATTTTTCTATCTTTATCTTCTTGTCCAATTCCATAATAGCTAGTCTTTTTGCATCAAGTCTTCTATACAAGTCACTTGGTAACTCATCTACAACTTCTATCAAAAATTTCTTGTAAATGTCTAAGTATAGAATGATACTATTTTCTATGCTTTCCTTTTCTTAATTTGTAAAAGCATCATACGGTTTGCTGATATTAGACAAGTTTCCATCATTTGTTATTTCATTGAAAAGATTATCTAAAGGAGGAATAACTTGTTTATCCTTCTTCTTCCTTGGTGTTATTTTCTTTGTTGGTGGTCTTACTACCTATTGTTTCCTTCTTGTTCTCTTTGGTGTAGGAGAGGGTGCCGGTGAAGGTTTTCTTTTCCTTTCTACTATCTTAAACTTTGTCGGTATTTCACTGTCAGTTAAAGTTCCAACCGGTAAAAGATGGGCTTCTGGTTGTATCCCTTCCTGGTCACTTTCCTTAATACCAGTGATATTCAATAAGATTTCCATGATCTCTTTGGCATGTTTAGAATAGTTTCTGATATTCTTTTCTCTTCTCTTTCTTTGTTTCATTGTTACAACATCTTTTTCTATGGATTTGGCACTACCAAATATTTTCTCTTTAGGTTCTCTAGGGGATTCAAGTAGGGCTTTAGCATATGTCTCAATTATGTTTTCATCTACCTCATAATCCATTTCAATTACCCAAATTGTTCTAGGAAGCACTGCTTCTATCCAAATTTCATCTTTCTTTATAACAAAACATATTTCTTTCTGATATTTGTCAACTATGCTCTGAGATAACCTTACCCTTGTTTTCATTCTAGCCTTAAATGTTTGGAAGTATTCAATTATGTTGCTTTCCCTATCATCTCTTATGTTGGTAAAGATATCCAAAAGTTGTTTGCCAATCGATATGTCAAAACCAAATTCTTTCCTACCTATACTGACAACTTCCTTAGTAATGTATAGCATTAGGCACACAAGTAGATTACCAAATCTGGACGTACCTTTCTTATCACCTTTAATTTTCTTTAGTTTGTCAATCAATTCATCCTTTAGCCATTCACATATGTCAATCTTAGTATTTTTGTTCACCATGTCATAAGCACTCTTGATACATAAAATAGAAATAGAGTTCAATAAGTTAGCATGTGTAGATTTGTATCCTAGCATCATGCTAATGAATCTGACATTTATATCTTTCACATCATTGACTCTCAAGGAACTGTTGTCATGGATTGCACTAGTTAGTGTCATCACAATGTTGTTAGGAACCTTCTTACCTTTTTCTGGTCTGCTACCAGTGGAAGGTAAGCCGGTCACTACCCTAACTGCTTCTCTTGTGATCTTATGGATGGAGTCAAGCCAAAAGAATTCACCATGAACTCTACTCAACACAATTCTCACAACTTCCTTAGGAAAATCAAGAATACTAAGAATTTCCACAAAACCTAGGGTTTCTATGATCTTATGTTCAGGTTTTACAATACCATTTTCATCATAGATAATAGTCCTATACATGTTCATGATTTCATCAGCACCAAGTTCCTCTATATGACAATGTATGTATATCTTCGGGTCTTCTACATATGCAACTCGTTTGGGTATTTTAGAGAATGCACCTAGGGTATCATCCTGCTTCACTACTTCAATTATGATTTTAAATACAAGCCTAGGGTGTTTAACCACTTCAACAACAATAGGGTTTGCAATAAATTCAGGTGCAAAGGAGGAAGCCATTTAATAAATACCTTAATCTGCCTTTAGGTTTGAATGCTTGAAATATTTTGCTTCACTTCTTGCTAAGGATGCCTTCGCTCAAGTTTTTCGTGCTCTTAGGAAACTTGAATGCTTGGTGTGTGAAAAAGAGTGAAAAACACTTGCTTTATAATGTCATTTCCTACAACTACCATAATAAATACCTGTCGGTTAAGTGAAACTTAACACATTTGTAGGTAAAGAAGAAATGCATCTTCTTACCATCAACCGAGGGTAAACTAGCATGATTTTCATTTATTTTCCATACCCCCAAAAGGTTTCTTTTTAGTTAGATGAAGAATCTCCTACTGGTGGAGTGATACTTTGTTCTACCAGTGAAGGAATAGTTTCATTAACATTCTGATATGACTTTCTAATCCATTGTTTTGAAAATTCTTACTTTACCTCATCAACCTTCTCTTTACCTTTCAAACTAGGTCCTTTATTATTTGTCGATAAAGTCTTGCTTCTACAAAATTTCACAATATGTCCAATCTTGTTACAAGCATAACAAGTCACGTTGTTTTTCTGAATAGCCTTTTCATATCCTATGCCAGTTTGTGTTTTGCATTGATTAGATAAGTGTCCAAATCTTCCACAAACATAACATCTTTCATTCTATAGTTTTCTGAATTATGACCAATTTTGTTGCATTTAGAACATTGACCAATGGGTGTATTAGTGTTCTGATAATTTCTAGATTTGCAATGATTTTCTCTATGACCATACTTGTTACAGTTAAAGCATTTCCCATTAAATTTGTAGGCATTAGGTTGTCTTACCGGTTTACAGTGATCATTATTGTTTGTAGTACTAGAGCTTTCACCAACTTCAAAACCAAGTCCATTAGTGTCTCCACTAGGTTTTTGACTTTTTAGCATATTATCAAGTTCTTCTAAACTTTTCTTGAATTTGTCTTTATGTTGATTTGCACTAGCCAACTTATTTTCCAAGAAATCCTTCTGCCTCACGAGTTCAGTTTTATCATGTTCCAAGTGAATTAGATCTGTCTTTAACATATCATTCTCATGACAGTCTTAGATTTTCATTTCCAACATCATTTAATTTCCTAGCCAAGTCATCTTCATTTTTCTTTCTATCTTCAATGTCTTTACAAAATCTCATAGTCATATCTTGCATCTCATTCCTCAAGGTCGTGTTTTCTTGGTTCATCTTGCTTACAAGATCATTAAGAGTTTCCTTTTCATCATCATCACTTTGTATCTTCTCATGAAGTTCTCTTCTTTTGTTTCTAGCAATATTAAGATTCTCCTGAAGTCCTTGAATGATTTCTTATGCATCCTTCAAATCATCTTCAAGTCTGATATTCTTCAACTTTTTTGCATCATAATTTGCAAGAGCTATTTCCAATTGCTTTCTCAAGTTATCCATCTGTACTGTTGTCAGAATCTCCCTCAAGATGTTAGGCTTTAGAAAAAAGAGGACTAGGCTCTAATACCAATTGTTAGGATTCCCAAATATATTGAGAGGGAGGGGTGAATTAGTATCTTGCTAGTTAAAAGATTTTCTGAACTTATTAAATAAATTGCATTCCAAAATAGTGTATCAGTAAATGAAAATTAATGTAGTAAATAAGAATAGTAAAGACAACATAGAAAGTACACCATAACACAATATTTTTAACAAGGAAATCTGGTGTGGGAAAAACCTTAGTGGGATTTGTGACCCACAATATTCACCCACTAGCCAATGAATGGATATTACTTACAATAGGGGCCTGCACATGCAGGAAGGCCAACTGCCTAAAGCTCACTGCTTAATTACAAAAAGGAAGTCTCACTGACATACAAAAATTGATTATATAAATCCAATATAATGTACTACTTTAGTTCAACATCTACTATGCCAAGTTTAGTACTGGTTTAAGCTCATACAATAACCATAATCCTTACTCCAAAATCTACCTGAACATTCGCATGTTACTTCTACAATAATCTTCCCATGTTCACATCTATCCGCATAACAAATGATTTACAAGACCCCATACTTATATATGAGTCCTATTACAATATGCCTTGTTGTCTTACAAAAAGATATTACAATTAAATATAAAATGTAATAATTAAAATCCTGTTGGCTAGGGTGCCGGTAATCATCTTTGTTGCTGCTGGTAAACTATCTACTAGTGTAGAGTCTGGTGATGTTGGTGCCATAAGATTGTAAGGTTTCCATAGGATTGCAAGATTGCCATCAATGATAATACCTTCAATCACCTACAATTTCTCAGTGGAGTGTGCAATGCCAACAAATTTATCAAATTCTTCAACCAATGCATCAATGTTAGCTTTATCTAAAGAATTGTTATCAGAGATCTCCAATAGTTGTTTAGTCAACTCTCTCCTTTTAACTTGTGAAGCTTTAAATCTGACCCTTAGGGTTTCAAGCTCTTTTTTGGTAGCTTCAAGCATTCTAGCCATCTCAAAGTAGCTCATATCCCCCATGGTGGCTATAGGGTTTCCTTCTAAGAGATAAAGCCTTCAGGAAGTTTGTCTCTTTTACAAATTGATAGACTTATAAAGCATTGAGAGGGGGGGTGAATCTGTGATAGTAAAAACAATACCACTTGAAACTCACACCGATAGAGATACTTAACAAGTTTACTTAATACTATGCATGCAATCCAAAATGATATGAAAGCATCCACAACAAGTAAAACATCCACCATAACACAAGTGTTTATATGTGGAAAACCCAAATGGAAAAAACCACAATGAGATGGGACTCACAAGTTAACTATCTGCAGTAATAGATAACTGACCGGTTAAGGTCTACAAAAGTGCTTTGCTAGGAGTGAATCCTGTTAAAGGTCCCAAAGCTCTGTTAGGAGCTATACCCTTTTAAAGGTAGTACCCTGTTAGGAGTAAACTGAGTAGAGGATTTCAAAATCCAAACTAATGGATCACCTTGTTAAAGGATTTGTACAATGAATCTTGTTAGAGCTTACCCAGTTAGGGGATTTGATTGTTGTAGTGATTAGAAAAAAAAAAGGTGGTGTGATCTAGAAGTAGCACAACTTGATTGAATAGATCCTCTTCTTCTCACTCAAAACTACATCACCAACATATTCCTCAATGCTTTCAACAACTCAACACTTCTATTTCGTATCATAAAAATAGTTCATCATAATGTCATTATATAGACATTAGATTTCATGTTGGCTTAGGAATCATATCACAATTTCCTAGGTGTAGTCTATCTGGACAATCTAACATAACTCATCACAGATTACTGCCAAATCCATCAATTAGGGATAAATCATCTTGACCAATACTCATCACATAATCAATGAATACCGGTTGGAACACCAAAACCGGTTAAGAGTTAACCACATTCAACAAATAAACCTATTGTCCTTCATTTGCTTCTTGATGGTCTCCACTGAATCTCCAAGCTAGTGTCAAGTCATTCCTACACATACTGATTGTCTATATATACTAGTTAGACACCCTCTAAACCATCTTTAAACTAAACATCCAATACTGGTTGCAATACAAAGACTTTTAGGAGTAATGTCAGTCTGTATTAACTAAGATGACTAAGACAATGTGATCATATGTGTGTGTATACATGTGCCATCAATGACAACACATGAAGTCATCTATTATAATCATCATCAAGCCAACACCAACTTTTTTGGAAATTTACAGGGATGAAAGCTACAATGATTTTAGGCTAACCTGAAAAAATTGGTTAATTTTACTAATTTTAGATAGGCGATATTAAGGTTTGAATGTCAAAATAGGACCCTATGAGGGTTTTGAAAAATATAAGAAATTGAATTGTAAATTTAAAAAATGTCAAACCTAATTGATGGCCCCACCTTTAATACAATTTAGAAAAATAAACTTTATTGAAATTTATTGAAATTTACACAAAATCCAAGTGATTATGAAAATTAGGGTTTTAGGACCTAACCACTAAATTTTAAAATTTTGAATTTTGGAAAAAGTAAGGAAATTGAAAATTTGAATTTTAGGCAAGAGGACAAATCTGAAAATAGTTCCAAATCTGAAAATTAAATGTAAATCCAAATTTTGCGCAAGTTCAAGTTGATTTTTGAAAATTAGGGTTTTGACAATTAACCACTTAATTTTGTAAATTTGATTTGCAAATTGAACAAGACAATGAAGAAATTGAATTTGACAAGCAATACAATTCTCAAATCTAAAACAATAGATAGCAATTTTTACAAAACACAAGATCAATTTCAATTTAATAACTAGGGTTTGATTGAATTAACCACTAAGTTTTGTAAATTGCAAGAAAATTAAAGTTGTAAGTGAAAAATATGCAATAATTTTTAATGTCAAGCATGTAAGACGTCGATTTCACCAAAATGTAATGTGGTGAAAAGGAGATGAGAGGAGATCAAGTGGAAAGCTTTACCCTCCTCAAGAAAGGAGTGAAAGTTTCACAAAGGATTCCCTTCAACTTCTCACACACATTACATTCAAAAGAGGGGTGGTTGAATTCACTAGATCCAATCTCAATGGAAAGAGATTGAATGCTAAATGATTTGACAATGAATTTGGAAAGTAAAGTAACCCTCTTTTAAAATAGACAAATTCAATTAAGTCAATTGAAACTAAGTGTAAAGAGGACAAAGAAATTACTATATCTTGAGATAGAGATGTGGGATGAAGTTGTGCACCTGGAATTAGTAGCAAATTGTCGAGACAAAGCTCCCCTACAAATTTGAGTGAAAGTTGTCAAGACTGGGTTGAAAGTGTACTTGGTCCTTCAAAAACTTCGCACACGAAAAAGGGTTTTTTCTTCTCTGAAAATGAAGCCTAAACCTCCAATTACAACTATGCACTTGCAACCTACACATAGAAAAAAGAGGAAATGCTGTTGGGATTGGGGGTTTTCCTTCAGGTCAAACCCTAGTTTGAAATTAACCAAATAATGAAAATACTTGCAAGTGAAAGGAAATGTCTAAAGTAGAATTAACCTCAAGAGACGATGCAATTGAAATGTTGATAGAGTTGTTTGAAAGGATATGTGGATTAGAATGTCTTTATTGTTGAAAGAGATCTCCTCTTCAATGGTTGAATCCTTGACTTCAATGCAACAACTAGCCATGGAAGGGAGACTTGAGATGCTAAATAGATGCTTGAATGCTTGCACTTGATTTTGCTTGTGATCAATTTTTCTTTTCATCAAGTAACTTGTGTCAATAGGAGGGGAAAGAATTCCTTATATACTTGTCAACTAGGGTTTTTAATTGATTTTCCATTTTAGGCCGACATAGGAAAAATTTTTCCTTCTCGCAATTGACAAGCCCAATGTAGGATTAGGTCAAGGGAGGCCCAAAATAGGGCAGGGACAAGGGTGCCACGCCCCTGTCCTACCCTAATTTAGGATAGGCAGAGACAAAGAGCAGTGCAAGGTGCGGGTTTTAGGTGTTTTGAGCATGTCTTGTGTCTCTAGTCAGGCTTAGGAATTCATCCACCAATGTGAGGACCTAAATGCAGTAAAAAATTGCAAGGTTGCAATTTTATGATGCTACAATAACATCCTAATGTTTATAATGTACCCCTTAGTACCCAATTTGACCACATACTTATCACATTGTGATTTAGTCTTTTTCTCTCAAGTCCCTTGATTTTCTTAGCATGTGTTTTAATTTAGTACATGCATGTATATATCTTTAGTGATTTGTCTCTCTCTTTGAAATTAATGATATCTCTCTCTATCCACATACCAAAATGATCTCCCTTTCGCTCTTCTTTAAAATAATTTATTTAAATTTGAATTATGTGAGAACTTCATGTATATAGATGAATTATGTGAGAAGTTCACGTGTACATTTTAATTTAATGAGCTCAAGATTTATGAACTCTCTCTCTATCTATCTAGAATTTAATTGATTTTAATTTAATGTTTTAAATTAAATGCACTTCATGTGGGTGTGCTTACGTAAATTTTAACTTTATGATCTACCTAGATAGATGGAGGATAAGGATCCAATTCATGGACCTATGCCTGATTAGGATCTTCATGTAGAGGCTCCTGGTTAGGATCTACCTCCACAGGCTCCTAATCAGGACCCTCTCCCTAAAGTGACCAAGAGACATGAGGAAATTGAGACGTATTTTAAATGACCCATGGACTGATGGCATGTACAAGACTTCATGTCAATCTATTTTTAGGATTTTATAGTATTTGAGGGGTTGTCTAGTTAGCCACACCTCATTTTCAAAACAAGTTATAGATTCTATCTATAGATAGTTGGGGGCTTAGGTGAGGGGTCCTCGTTCCTTCCCTGACCTATTGGGGGTAGTCTCGAAGGAAACTATTAAGGATAGGTGTTTTCCATAGTATTAGGAGAAGAACAAGGTGAGAGGATATTGGTGACATGATGCATTGATCTCTAGGTTGTAGAGTTGATTTACCCATGATTCTTAGCTGCCCATGGTCGTTATCCTTATAACGACCAGATACCATTATACTTTGTACAACATGTCTATATTGAGGTTCACTGTTAGTTGAAACCCAACTACCTTAACATTTCTGGATATTATGGACAAGGGAGGGGCAGGATTGTTGATAGAGATGCATATTGTAGGCATGATAGAGCTCTGCCCAGACATAGGGAGCTTGTTGGTGAGAGATTTCCAGTGATAGTCCCAACCCTTTCTCCCACAATAGATCATGTTTTGATTGATTCTCAAAGAGAATCAATTGATAGGATTGGAGATATTTCATCGACAATAGCCACCATATCATTAGATAGGTTGGGTAGATATATGATGACTCGAGCATATTCCAGATCATCCACAACTATATCTTCCAATCATAGGGTGGCTTTAGATTTAGATCAGTATGTTATTATTGGCATCCCCTCACCAGATGATGTAGAGGCTATAGAAGGAGGTAATAAACATGTACAGATGTCACAGTATTTATCTAAGGACCTACTATATTCATATTAGTTCATTTCATCTCAACTTGGGATACCATTGGTTGTTATTAGAGATGAGATTCTCAAAGACACATAGGCTACTACATTGACTCATACATGAGGATAGTCACATCATTCTCATTACTCTATATATGCTCTGGGTGACCCACCTACAAATCACTCAATTGATGTAGAGGAGCATATATGAGTTGATTAGGTCCATATCATAGATGAGGGCTTGAATTCATTCGAGGAGCAGTTACAAGGTTTGAGCCAGACTAGTTTTATGGATATGCTATTGATATATATAACACTTTAAACCTAGACCGATAAAAATAATTAACTAGTTTACTTAATACTTTCCATACAATCAAAAGTGTTATAAAATTATTCACAACAAGTAAAACATTCACCATAACACAAGTAGTTATACATAGAAAACCATGGTGAGATGGGACTCACAAGTTAACTATCTACAGAAATAGGTAACTGATCGGTTATGGTCTACAAATTGCTCTCTTAGGAGTGAATCATGTTAAAGATCCCAAGCCCTATTAGGAGCTATAACTAGTTAAAGGTAACATCAGTAGAGGTTTTAGATCCAAGCTAATGAATCACCTTGTTAGAGGATTTGTACAATGAAGCTTGTTAGAGCTTACCCGGTTAGGGGATTTAACTATTGTAGTGATTAGAAAACAACAAGTGGTATGATCTAGGAATAGCACATTCTGCTTGTATAGATCATTTTCTGCTTACTCAATACTGTGTCATTGACATACTTTGCAACTCCTTCAACAAATCACATCAACGGGTTAGAATAGGATCATGGGGGGACAAAAAGTGGCGATGCAAAAAAAATAGCCTTTTCCACTCGCCTAAAAAAACAAAAAATATGTGTTGACTTTTTGCTTGATTTGGGTGTCAGTACTCCTTGGCATGGTAAACACCTACGCAAATTGGATATCCAAGAATATCGGATATCTGATTTTAATAGTTTATTTTAAATTCAAAAATAAATTATATATTATATAATATATTATTATATTACATTATATATTATATAACATATAATATATTTATAATACTATATATGATATAATACGTATTATATAATATAATATTTTATAGCATATAATATAGTAATATATTATATAATATAATATTATAATATTATATAATTTATTATTATATTATATAATATAATGTTATTTTAAAATAATTTAACTATAAAAATCGGATATCCGAGTTTTCGAGACAATAGAAGTGGACTGTGACAACCAGTGGGTTATTTTTCACCGACAGGCTATGCGAATTCTATCAAATCCAATATCTATTTGTACTTGATATCTAATTTTGTGACCCAAGTTTATAGAAAACATCCAATAAAAGGTAGGATTTTTATTGTTTTTCATCATTTTCATTCAATTTTTTTCTTTTTTTCTTTAATTTTTATTTGTTTTTTCATTCAAAATATGTTTTTTTCATGAAAACTAGGTTTTTTTAAATCAAATACAAAATTGTTCAAATTTTTTAACTAAATTCAATTGTTTACATTCAATTAGGTTAAAAATGGGGGATAACAGTGAAAACATTGATCAACCACAACTGCAACAACCAAACCCTCCTACACAAAACCCTCCTTTGCCAACCACCACCCCCAATTTAGGATTTAATTGAACAAAATTTGAACCAGTTGAGGGGGATTGCAGATGTCTATCATAGGATCCCTCACCTAAACCCAATGTTTGATCCCGTCATGTCCATCATAAAGAGTATAGAAACCACCACTGAGGAGCACAATGCTTCTCTTTTGTGGCGAGATTCTATGAGGGAGCAATATGTGGATGGCTTGTCCTATATGGAGATCATGGATCTTGAGATATCCAAAGCCTCTATCACTGCATTGTTTATGAATCCCCACATTGATCAACCCGTAGACCCCCAAAAAACAAAAAATTCTATTAAATGGTGCACAAATGATGATATTGTGAAAAACTTTTGGGATCGTTGGTAGATGGTTTTTGATAAACCACCCAACAACAATCTTGATGTCCCCTTCTACTTCATCAAAAAATTGTATGTCGATTTTGTTTTAGGAAAACATGTGAACTACTTTGACATCCAACTTTTCCAAGGTGTGGGTTTAGGTATGCCCCAAAATAGACTTGGGGCAATCAGAGTAGTCTAGGGCCCAAATGTCCCCCCTCCTCTTGTTGATCCCCCACCTCTAGTGTAGCATCCAAATATCATCTATGAGGTAGCATCACAGACCATATTGTCTATTCAATATTTTAGTAGCCTTTTGGTTTCTCAGACTAGGGCAATAGCTCAACCTACTTTTGATGGTAGCAGTGCTTCTAGTGGCACTGACACATCCTCCTCGATTCCACACATTTGTGTGCCCCATAGTTGTGTCATGTGTGGGAACCTATGCTTGGGTCCAATTGGATAGCCTGTTGATCCTCCTATGCACACTATAGATTATGATGTGCATGAGATGTACGATGCACCAGATGTTATGAAAGGGACTTGAGGATACCTTGGAGACTCCTCACATGCTATAGGCGAGGAGGCACCTTCATCATACATTGATGATGTAGTGGTAAGATTTGTATTTTCACAGTTCATTCTGTATGTTGGTATTTTGGTATGGTTTTTTCATTGATGTCAACACCTACTAAACACTTATCAACTCTAGCACTTTGGAGAATCAACAACATTCACCGACAAGCAAGTGACTTATGCACAATCACCGGTATCTGGTACACTGACAGGATATAATGATCACTGACACTTGGAATGATATGGAAAACACTTGGTTATGTCGAAGACATCATGTGGACACCTTGTCTTGGAGTTTTGTTAGTTGGCATATTCGTATTTACATATTTGTTGTTACTGGCAAATAGGTCTAGGTTACACCAGTAGGTTTATCTTTTCCAGATCAGCATGGGACGCTATGAAGATGACTTATTATTGTTGTAAATGTATTAAGCCGACATGGTGAATAGGTTATTGCATCGAGTATTAATTAATTTGTAAATTAATTTTATTGTATTATCCTTTAGAGCTGACCTACTAAAATTGGTCTTAGGGTATGGTATAGATTTAAGATCTTATTTGTAAGATCGAATGTGGAATGCGAAAAAGGATTGTGTGAAGGTATATGTGAGAATAAGCAGAGCTATACATGCAGACATCATTTGAAGGTTGAAGGAGGGTTTTTGTGAAGACAATCATAACTACACCAGTACTAAATCCAACATATGAAGATGCTATTTTGAGCAGTACATTCTTATTGGATTTAACCATCCAGTTGTAGTCAGTGTGACTCCTATTTTGTGATTGAGTAGTGAGCTCTAGGTGCTTGGCCTTTCTGCATGTGCAGACCCCATTTGTATACACTTACTATGTGTAGTAGTATCATCTGATTGTGGGCAAGGTTTCCCACCGTGAATTTTTCCCCTTACAGGGTTTCCACGTACAAAGATTGGTGTTATGTGTTGTGGATGACTTTGTCTTTTTGTTTCATGCATTAATCCTTACCTGTATTGCAATTAACTATTAAAACTGTCTACCAACATATTAGACTGGTTTACCTATATTAAGCATTAAGTTGGTTTAATTATTTTTGGTTTGAATTTGTTATACAACTGATTCACCCCCCTCTCAGTTGTCTCCAGGACCTAACAATTGGTATCAGAGCCTAGTCTTCTTTTGCAAAAGTTTAACAGCTTGAGGAGATCCAATGTCTACTAACCATTTCAGGAAGCACGGTCCTAAACTTGATGGAACCAACTATGGCATATGGAAGATCACAATGGAGACACATCTAAACTGCATTAGAAAGGACATCTAAGATGTTACAAAGAATGGTTATACTGCTCCTACTCAGAGTCAACCCAATCCACCTAACTTGACTAAAGATGAAGAAAATGATTGCAAAACAAGAGAAGCACTTTTGAGTGCATTATTTGATCAGCAAATCATTGGACTATCAGATAGGTCTACTGCTAAATCTATTTGGGATCATTTGGAAACATTGAATGAAGGAGATTCCACTATCAAAATTGCAAAACTTGAAAGATTTCGGGTCAGGTATAAACAACTAAAAAATGGAAGAAGATGAAAGGATTTCTTCTTTAATGGAAAGAGTAAATGAGATTGTTTTGGGTATTAAATGTTGTGGAGGAACCTTAAGTGAGGAAGAAATTATTTCAAAAGTTTTAATAGGATTTCCACCGACATATAAAATGAAAGTCACTACTATAAATGAGCTAAGAACAATGCCTAATATATCAGTAACTAGGGATGCATTGATTGGAAAACTTTCAGCTTTTGAAATTGAAGAATTTGGTCTTGTTGCTACTATTAAGATAGATTTAGCCTTTAAAGCATCTACATCATCTGCACCATCATTTGACAAATCAGATTGGAAAGCCTTTTATGTAAGAGAACTTGAAGAAAGTAGAAAAGAAAATGAAGAACTTGAAGAACTTGAAGCACTATTTGCAAGGAAAATGCCTAAAGGTCCAGTTGGAAGTAAGTATGAAGGTAAAGCACCCTTTAAATGTTTTAACTGCAATAAGATTGGTCATATGGCTTCAAGATGCCCTGATAGACATGCTAGACTAAGAGAAGAAGCTAGAAGAACATACAAGCCTAACCTTGAATATCAGAGATACAGATTTAAGAAGAATAAAGACAGATCTTGTTACATTGCTGATAAAGGAGTGAATGATGATTTTGATGAGGATATGGCAAACAATGGATGGGTTTTTGTTTCTATAATAGAAGATCAACTGGCACGTACTGCTCAACCGGTAGAACAAGCCTTGGCAGCTAAAGTTGAATTAAAGGATGAGTGGGTCATTGATTCAGGATGCTCACATCATATGACAGGAAATAAAGGTAAATTCTTGAACTTTCAAGAATTCAATGGAGGCTTAGTAATATTTGGAGATGATAAAGCTTATTTGATCAATGGTAAGGGTACAATATCTCTTGATGGTAAGAATAATACTGACAATGTCTACTATGTTGAAGGTTTAAAACATAATCTTTTGAGTGTTGGTAAATTAGTTGAGAAAGGATTTCAGTTAAAAGTCAAAAATGGAAAATGCAAAATCATGAATAGAACTAGTTTGGAAATTGCAACTGGTAATCAGACTAGAGGTAATATCTTTTATTTGAATAATAGTGAAAAGACATGCTTGATTGCACATATTGATGAAAGTTGGCTATGGCATAAGAGACTCTATCATGTAAACTTTGATTGCATGGTGAAAAACAGTACTACTAAGGTAGTTAGAGATTTACCTAAAATTGTCAAACCTCACAATACAGTATGTAAAGAATGTCAATTTGGAAAACAAGTTAGAGCTAGTTTCAAAAGTATTCCAAAAAAATCCAATAATGCTCTTGATTTAATTCATATTGATTTATGTGGTCCAGCTAGAACTAAAAGCTTACAAGGTGATAGATATTTCATGCTAATCATTGATGACTATTCTAGAATGTGTTGGGTTACTTTTCTCAAAGAAAAATCAGAAGCACTTGGAAAGTTCAAACTATTCAAAGAAATGGTAGAAAATGAAACCGGTAAGAAAATCAAATGTCTAAGATTAGATCAAGGAGAAGAATTTACATCTAAGGAATTTAATACATTCTGTGAAGTAAATGGAATCAGAAGACAACTATCAGCACCTCAGACACCACAACAGAATGGAGTTGTTGAAAGGAAAAACAAAACTATCTTGGATGCAACAAGAAGTATGCCATCAGAAGCAAACCTACCACATGTATATTGGAGACAGGCAGTAAGTACAATGGTCTATACATTTAACAAAGTTCACATTAAATGTGAAACAGATAAGACCCCTTGTGAAATATGGTTTGGTATTACTCCTACTCTTAAATATTTTAGAATTTTTGGAAGTAAATGCTATATCAGAAGAGATGCGTATATTGGAAAATTTGATCCTAGAAGTGATGAAGGTATATTTCTTGGTTATTCATCTAAGAGAAAGGCATATAGATGTTTTAACAAAAGATTGCAGAAAATTGTTGAGAGTACAAAAGTAAAGATTGATGAACAATTCAGAGGAACTTCAAGGTATATAGACTCTGAACTGGCAATAGAAATTTTGACAAATGAAACTACAATGAATCCACCAGTATACAATGAAGATCCATTTACACCGGTATCATCTAAAATTTCCACAATAACTAAGGAACAACAAAAAACAAAGACACCCTAGTATGTAAGACCGAATCATTCTGAAGATCAGATAATTGGAAACAAGTATATAGGAGTTATAACAAGAGGAAGATTGGCAAATAAAGAGGTGTGTCTTATTTCTCAAATTGAACCATCATCAGTTAATGAGGCATGTGAAGATAAATATTGAATTAAAGCTATGGAAGAAGAACTAGAAAAAATGAAGAAGAATAACACTTGGACATTAGTTCCCCGGCCTAAAGATGAAAATGTAATTGGAACCAAATGGGTATTCAGAAACAAACTTAATGGAGATGGTAAGGTTATCATAAATAAAGCAAGACTAGTGTGTAAGGGATATTCTCAGAAAGAAGGAATTGATTACAATGAAACCTTTGCACCGGTAGCTAGAATTGAGGTAGTTAGATTATTTTTGGCTTTTGCAGCACACAAAAACTACAAAGTATATCAAATGGATATTAAATGTGCATTTTTGAATGGTGATCTTGAAGAAGAAGTTTACATTGAACAACCTGTTAGATTTTCTTTGACAGATAACAAAGATATGGTTTGCAGGTTAAGAAAAGCTTTGTATGGGTTGAAGCAAGCTCCAAGTGCTTGGTATGCAAGATTGGATAAGTATCTTTTGAAGATTAGTTTTTCTAAAAGTAATGCAGACAACAATTTATATTATAAAGTGACTAATGATGACATCTTAGTTATAGAAGTTTTTGTTGATGATATAATCTTTGGAGGAGAGGATGGATTATGTAAAGAATTTTCTATCAAAATGTAGCAAGAATTTGAAATGTCTATGATTGGAGAAATAAAATTCTTTTTAGGATTGTAGATTTCACAGATTGATAAAGGTATATTCTTGAGTCAATCCAAATACTTAAAGGAGTTACTAAAGAAATTTGTGATGGAGAACTCTAAACCGATAAGCACACCTATGACTACAAATGACAAACTATCACTACGGGATGAATGTACACCTGTTATTCCAACTAGATACAAATCTATGATAGGAGGTTTACTGTATTTGACACAGACCAGACCTGATATTATGAATGTAGTATGTATTGTTTCAAAATTTCAGAGTAATCCTAGAGAAAATCATGAATCAGTAATAAAAAGGATTTTCCAGTACTTACAAGGCACTATAAATCTTGGATTATGGTATCCTAGAGATAAAAAATTTGAATTATGTGTATACATAGATGCAAATTAGGCAGGAGATGTGGATGATAGAAAAAGCACCACTGTCGGTACATTCTTTCTTGGAAGCAGACTAGTTTCTTGGTTGAGTAAGAAACAAAGTTGTACATCTTTATCAACAGTAGAATTAGAATATGTTGCAGCAACAACTAACTATACACAGGTACTATGGCTTAAGAAAATGTTGAAGGACATAAAGGTAAAATGCAAGGAACCTATCACTATATATTGTGAAAACACTGCAACAATTGATATATCTAAGAATCCGGTATTACATTCTAAAACCAAACATGTTTCTATCAATTTGAATTTTCTAAGGGAAAATATTGAAGCAAAAGAGATAAAATTGGTCTATGTGAATACTAAAGAGCAGATTGCAGACATCCTCACTAAACCTCTACCTAAGGAGACTTTTGAATATCTCAGAGACCAGGTTGGGGTCATATCCCCACCGGTAGAGACTTAGGAAGTTGATGTTTGTCATCAATCGACAAAATTAATAGAGAAATCTTTTTACTCCGACTTTGATGAGGAAGCTACTTCTCAGGGGGAGTAGTTGGTATTTTGTATATGAACTTGGCCTAGTAATAACTTTGGCATTTGATGTCAAAGGGGGAGAGATTGGTATGGAAAAACACAAGGAGACACATGTTGCTCTGAGGGGGAGAGATTGTTATTTGGGAGAGATTATCACTCTCTGTATTTTGATTTCTGGTTATGATCACTTTTTGGGAAATTATTGGTTTTTGGTATTTGACATTTTTGTTTTGGCACTTTGATGATTTTTCCATCTTGTGTTGCCATAAATGCCAAAGGGGGAGATTGTTGGTATTTTGGTATAGTTTTGTCATTGATGTCAACACCTACTAAACACTTATCAACTCTGGCACTTTAGAGAATTGGCAACATTCATCGACAAGCAAGTGACTTATGCACAATCATCGGTAGGATGTAATGATCACTCACACTTGGAATGATATGGAAAACACTTGGTTATGTCAAAGACATCGTGTGGACACCTTGTCTTGGAGTTTTGTTAATTGGCATATTTGTATTTACATATTTGTTGTTATCGACAAATAGGTCCAGGTTACACTGGCAGGTTTATCTTTTCCAGATCAGCATGGCACGCTATGAAGATGACTTATTATTGTTGTAAATGCACTAAGATGACATGGTGAACTAGTTATTGCATCGGGTACTAATTGATTTGTAAATTAATTTTATTGTATTATCCTTTAGAGACGACCTACTAAAATTGGTCTTAGGGTATGGTATAAATGTAAGATCTTATTTGCAAGATCGAATGTGGAATGCAAAAAAGGATTGTGTGAAAGTATATGCAAGAATAAGTAGAGCTATACATGCAGACATCATTTAAAGGTTGAAGGAGGGTTTTTGTGAAGACAATCAGAACTACACTAGTACTGAATTGAGCATATGAAGATGCTATTTTGAGTAGTACATTCTTATTGGATTTAACCATCCAATTGTAGTTAGTGTGACTCCTATTTTGTGATTGAGTAGTGTGCTCTAGGTGCTTGGCCTTTCTGCATGTGTAGACCCCATTTGTATACACTTACTATGTGCAGTAGTATCATCTGATTATGGGTAAGGTTTCCCATCGTGGTTTTTCCCCTTACACGGTTTCCACGTACAAATATTGGTGTTAGGTGTTGTGGATGACTTTGTCTTTTTGTTTCATGCATTAATCCTTATCGGTATTGCAATTAACTGTTAAAACTATCTATCGACATATTAGATTGGTTTACCAGTATTAAGCATTAAGTTGGTTTAATTGTTTTTGGTTTGAATTTGTTAGACAACTGATTCACCCCCCCCCTCTCAGTTGTCTCTGGGACCTAACACTATATTTTAAATGAATATTTATAATCTAGATAATATTAAGTACTAATTTTTATTTACATGATCTATTTAATAGTTGATGACAAAGGAGTTGACACAGATCTAGGAGGGCACCTTGATGGCCATTTCATTTGGCCTTCATAGCTTTACGATACATATATTATTGCACCTAGTCATTTGTATTTTATTGTACATACATGCTCATCATTTATATTGGTATTAATTAGATTATGTAGTAACTTGCATGTATATCTTATTCTACTCTTGTAGGGCACAAGTAGCACAAGTTCGGGGTTGTGTGATTCAAGATCTGGTAGTGCAGTTGGAGACAAGGGAAAGGTAATTGAATGAATAGTTTAAATAACTTATAATGATTATACACATCTAGACATAGACTGATAGTTTTACATACTTGTTGTGTATATGTACAAAAAATTCTTGGCTTCACATCATTGTTGACTACACCCACTATACCTAAAGATGAAGAAGAAGAGGAAGAAGAAGAGATGCCTTGAGTACATTTGCATTTATTTTATTTTGTTTTAAGTAGATATAATTCATTATTATCAGTGACAATTATATGCTAACTTGTATCAATGTCATGTTTGTGAACATATGTAGGTTGTGTATGAAAATATTGAAAACATACCTCCTCTACCAAAGACATACATCAAGATTCCTCCAAAGCCGAAGAGAAAACATGGAGATGAGGTAAACAAGGGTAGTTCAATTATAGTTCATTTTTATGTTACATCAAGATTCCTCCAAAGCCGAAGAGAAAACATGGAGAATGTGAGTTATATATTATAACTAATCTTAATCGTGGTTTGTTTTTCCTTGTGCAGGATCCTTCAGAGCTGAACAGTGCGGCGAAGAGGATCGATTTTGACGATCCATCAATAGCTTAGGATTTTATACATACTTTTGGGATGTTTACATGTCTAGTTGGCATGTATATTTTTTATATTGACATACATTCATGTATATAGACATACATTTATTTGAGTTGGCGTTTATGCCATATTTGTGTATGGATATGCACTTGTAATCATTTGACATTTTCATATATATAGAAGTTGATATTTGATCATATAAATTGTTGCTCTTGTGTGCATGGTGTTATCATTTTAAACTTTAATCTTCAATACAATAATTAACAATGGTTAATAATGGTTATTTAATGAACAATACACTTCATTTCATCGAAAGTGTTGTTTGTATAATCTTCAGATTATATATAATTCATTGCATCTAAATTGTAAGTCTTAAATTTGGTTGCCTTTGGTGACTTCACCAAATTTAATGACCTCCTTCCTCATCAAGCCTCCATGAGGTCAAATTTGGAAGACAAGCATTTTGATGGATTATCAATGTAAATAAGGTGAAATATAATCAATTTTTATGTAATAAGGTCATCTAGACCAATATTTGTTATGTCTAGTCATAGGTTACTCATATTGGTAAAATTGCTCAAGATTGTTTTGCTCATTGTGATCTTGTTCTGCTCATCGTGATCATCAACTATCAGTTTTGACATGTATAGTGAGTCATTCTTACCCTATGCATGCTCCTATCCCCCCCCAACTTAGTTGAATGCTTGGGGTCATACCCTACCAACATCGTCCCTTGAGCACCCTAAGTGCTAAAAATTATCAAAATTTGACAGACTCTAACTTAGAATCTGATGCACCTACGAATGAGCCATTTGAACGTACGGGGCCATGAGAGGGGTTCCTAAAAAATTCTATCTCAGTTTTTCAAGATTCTCTATAGTTTTATTAGGGCAACATTTTTCCAGTTGGCAAAAAAAGCATCACCCATTCAATCAAATGTTATCACGTGGCCAATTTCTCATTCTTCTCATCCTGATCATGAACCATTGGTTCTGACATGTTGAGTTAAGTAGTATCACCCTATGCATTTTCCTATTCCCCCCCCCCCAAACTCAGTTGAACACTCGGGTTCATACCATACCAGCATTGTCCCTTGAGCACCCTAAGTGCTAAAAATTGTCAAAAATTTGACAGGCCCTAACTCAGAATCCATGGCACTTGCAAATGATCCATTTTAACCTATGGGACCATGAGAGGTGTCCCTACAAAATCCTATCTTGGTTTTCAAGATTCCCTATGGTTTTATTAGGGTGACATATTTTTAGTTGGTGAAAAAATCATCAATCTCATTTAATCAAATGTTGTCGTGTGGCCAATTTCTCATTTTGCTCATCCTGATCACAAACTATCAGTTATGAAATTTTGAGTTAGTTATTCTTACCCTATGCATGCTCCTATTCCCCCCTCCACTCGATCGAACACTTGGGGTCATACCCTACTGGTGTCGTCCCTTGAGAACCCTAAGTGCTAGAAATTGTCAAACTTTGACGAGCCCTAACTCAGAGTCTGTAGCACTTGTGAATGATCCATTTGAACCTATGGGGCCATGAGAGGGGTCTCTACAAAATTTTATCTCTTTTTTTCAATATTCCCTACAATTTTATTAGGGCAACATTTTTTCAGTTGGCGAAAAAATTGTCAATCTCATTCAATCAAATGTTGTCACGTGGCCAATTTCTCATTCTACTTGTCATGATCATGAACCATCGGTTCCAACATGTATGGAGTTAGGCATTATTACCCTATGTATTCTCCTATTCCCCCCCCCCCCCCACTCGATCGAATGCTTGGGGTCATACCCTACTGACGTTGTGCCTTGAGCACCCTAAGTGTTAAAAATTGTCAAACTTTAATAGAGCCTAACTTAGAATTTGTGGCACCTGCAAGTGATTAATTTGAACCTACAGGTCCATGAGTGGGGTCCCTACAAAATTCTATCTCAGTTTTTCAAGATTCCCTACAATTTTATTAGGGCATCATTTTTTCAATTGGTGAAAAAATCATCAGACTTATTCAATCAAATGTTGTCGTGTGGCCAATTTCTTGTTTCGATCGTCATGATCATGAACCACTAGTTTGGACATGTCCAGTTAGACATTATTACCTTATTCATGGTCCTATCCTCCCCCCTCCACTTGGTCAAATGCTCGGGGTCATACCTTACCGACGTCATCCCTTGAGCACCCTAAGTGCTAAAAATTATCAAAATTTGATGGGCCGTAACTTAGAATCTGTGACACCTGCAAATGATCCATTTGAATATACAAGTCCATGAGAGGGGTGCCTACAAAAGCCTATCTCGATTTCTCAATTTTTCCTACGGTTTTATTAGGGAAACATTTTTTTAGTTGGCAAAAAATCTGTCAGTCTCATTCAATGAAAAAATATAGATAAACAAGCATTACACTGTAGACACGTAATGATCATCAATATTTCCATGTATTGTATACACATAATTACCATTACACTTTCATGTGACATCCATGAATGAATATGAAAACATGATTTTTTTATCATTATCAATACAACTACACTAATGTACTCATGTACAGATACACTGTATAGCATAAATATAACTAAACCAGTTTGCTCATGGACATTGTATATCATCATAACAAAGTTACATCAATTAAAATCCATATACAAATACAATATCCCACTTCATCTACATCAGACATCCTCATGTCCTAAGAGAAAAGCTTACCTAGAGGAATGCCTGCATATAATTGAAGACCAAAATAAGGAACCTTTTTATGCAGAATGAATGTGCTACAAGAAACAAAATATAACACTTAATAGAAATTATTTTGTCAAATTATAAATAGATCATTTGAAACATTTTTAAGACATACAAGATTGTATAATTATGAAACTTACCAGTTTCTCTGCAAAGTCTACAAGCATAACTTTGAAGAAAGACGCATGTTGATTAAAGCCCTTCTCACTGCATTTCTCTGCATGGTTGAAGATGATGGTAGATATTGACATTTCTAAATGGCAATACATTCACTTGACATAGTGTGTGAAAGTTTACAAAATTTAATATCATTGACAAAGTGAGGGACTTAGTGTTTATACACAAAATTTAATCTCATTAATGCACACAGAGAATACAGTGTTGTGTTTGGCTATAAATGTTTGCAGTTCTTGAAAAGAAAATTTCAAAATTTGCTAAATATTAATAAGCCCAAGGAATATGTACCATCACCAAGAGTAAAGTAGTCAATGATGAATGATCTAGCATGAACCTCCATTTTTAAGAATTGTTAGTCTACACATAAAATACATGCATGAACATAAAGACTTTATGATAATCACTTCAATTGAAATGCATGATAATAAAAGAAAAGGTGGGATTATATACCATAAAATACATCCCTTCGAATTATATCAAGAGAACCCACTATTTTGATGCAAAAATCATAATGTGGTAGTGTTGTATATCATCAAAAAGACTTGCATGAGCATAAAGGTTTTGCAATAATTATATCATCAAAAATTATCAAATAGTGTTGTCCATTATCAAAAATTGTAATTCTCATCAAATGCATGATAATAAGACATGTTGCAAAAATATGTCCCTTTGAATTATATCGAGTGTACCCACTATGTGCATGCAAAAACTATGTTGCAAGAAAAAATGTTCATCAATAGACCTGTATTTTGAACACATTCTTAATATACACATAAAAAACTTGAACATTAAGGTTTTATGATCATTGTTTGAAATGAAATGCATGATAAAAAAATAAGGCACCATTAAAGACCTACTAATCAAGCATGGTTGAAGGGTCATCTCCTTGCTTAAGAGTATCCAGTATTGCTTCATGATCAGTAGTAGTCACTGTCCATAGGTCTTTGGTCTTCGGTTTTACTTGATCCTTCAACAACTTGACATTTGTAGCTATAATAAGGTGTGAATACATGATAATGGTTTTGTGTCTCTCATAGTCTTCAAATACAGGTATGCCATTCTTTCTAATCATGTATGTTGACAACCAAGTTCCCACAACAACAAATGAACCTATAGGATATGTGAACTCATCATCATCTATCACTAGTTGTGTTAGCTTTTATTTTTCCTTTACACATCATGCCAACCAATATTCTGATCTATCTTCATTCCCTTGTGGTGAAATAACTATAAAAACATGTCCTGGTTGTACAAGATCTGATAGACGCTCATACTCAAGTGAAATTTCCATGTCATGGTCTGACAATGATATTGTTTGAGATAAAGGAGTTAGATATTATGGAACCCATGTATCAACCCACTCACTTGACTCGCACTGATCCCAATCACACCAAACACAACTCTAAGAAAACAAGCCAATGCTCATTTCCAAATGGTCCCTATACTTGCATTTGAGTTGAGAAATGAATGCATCTTTGAAGAATCTTTAATTTTTTGACAATCCAATCTAGCTCCCACTATCCCCTCCTCAACCAACCAAAAGAATTTGGTCATTACTGAATCAAGAGTACCTCCATGTGACAATGCTAAACTACACCAATCAACAATAAAACATGCATCAGAGAAATTTGCACCTGAAATCCTTAATTTCTCCTTAACTAGAGCTCTCTTCAAACATGCACCTACTCTATCATGCTCCCCCTTCCCATGCCCTACCTAAAAAAACACCAAATATGAGGTATATTCCTCTCTACATGAATTCTACTCAACCAATAAAGCATACAAGAATTCTTGAATTGACCCATATAGTTATTTGATCATATGATATGTCAATCAATTGAAATATCTTTCTCATGCAAGAACTCAAAAAATTTCTCGAAAGAATGTTGCACATACTCGAAGGAGTGTGGTGTGTCATCACTCATATAAAAATGATACTCCTTGTTATCTTCCCATCCTCTTCTGTACTATTAGGAGCATGTCTATATGTAATGTGAACAAAAATAGAAATCTAGATTGAATTGGAGTACTGAGACTGTACCTCATTCTATGGTTGCAATGTATAGTTCTCTACAAAATCAACCACTGATACAATAGTTCCAATTGGGAAAGAGTTCTTACACATCCTAAACTATTGATCCAACCACTGAGACCTATGGGTGTGTCTTGCATACTTGTAGAAAATATTTTCCTTAAATTCCAAAATAAAATCAGCAACACTCACTTCTCTTGAGACTAATTCGTATCTAGAACCTTCACCTCCACTCTTCAAAGTATATTTCACTGTCTCATATCTTTTTTTCTTAACATAATTCTTTCCAAACTCGTGTTCCCTGCCCTCATGAAAACATGAAACAAAATTTGACAACTCACCACATTGTGAACACTTCTCATTCAAACAATAAATTCTATAGAAATAGCAACCATCATCTCTAGGGCATAAAAATAGATATTGAAAGTCTCTTGATGATCTCAAAAATAGCATTGCATCACACTCCTACAACATCTCATTATATGCATCGTAGAATGAATATGGCATAAAATTTCATGGTACATTAAAAACTCCACATGGTACTTGCAACAAGTATTATGAATCTTAAGAGGTACACAATTTTTTTTGTACAACATTGTTTGGCTTGATTCCAAGAAATTTTTGGGATGAGGTGTTTGGCTTGATTCACAATTTCAAAATGTCCTTTACATTGGGTGATACTCTAGAAATAGAGTCCCAAAACTGTTGAATCTCCTCCTTCACATTGTTACTCAACTTTCTATCAACACGTGGAAGCCTCCCACCAAAAGCCCATGTATCATGTTGAAGTGGATCGTCAAGTCTTTGTCTTGGTGCAAGTACTCTATCCAAATTTTTACAGTTTATGTTCAAATCAACACAAGTTTGTCTCATTTGACGAGCCTTCCTCAATTTATGACTTACTAAAGAGTTTTTAATCACTTTTCGAGCATCTCTCTTATTTGTTTCCTTGGTATTCTTTCCAATAGAATTGAGAGCATCAAATAGATTTTTGGCAATAATAGTATTTATCTCCATCTTCTTGTTCATACAAATCTTCAATTTGTTTAGCAATAGTCTCATCTTTATCATCTTTAGCAATTGAAAAAAAAGTTGCCATTGCTTGGTCAATGTCTTATTGCTAAAATTTTGGTCGAAAAGTTGTGTATCCCACAATCAAATGGTTCTTGTTGACCTCTTGCCTTCAAGATTTGTAATAATGTTCTCATGAATTTCAAGTAACCATTTTGGGGTTCTTGAAGGTCTTGGATTTCAAATTTGTGTTTCATCCATGAGAGGGTCTTCATTTTTGAAGTAATTAGGTGTTACATATTTTTCACTTGGTTGAGCAATTCAACCTTCAATGTCAAAGTTTTCCACATTTTCACCTCCAATGTCAAAAGTTTCCACATGTTCACCTCCTATGTCAAAATTTTCTACATTTTTAGCTCCAATGTCAAAAAAATTTATATTTACACCAAAATTATGGACACCTTCATTGTCAAATCCCAAATTTTCACTTTCCATTATCATGTCATGTTGAGCATTTTCATTATCACTTTCAACATTTTCAACATGTTCAACATTTTCAAATTCAATTTCCTCTTCACTTGAAGTAACATTATAAATATTTAACATACCTTGTCTTCTCCTCCTATTACCTTCTCTATCTCTTTCTCTATACACTTCAATTTGGTCATTTGGAAGATTTCCTTTGCGTTTAGACTTCTGATGACTACTACTCCCCATTTACCTCCACAAAGATGCTCCTAAATGATTGACAATGTAAGATTTGACTTTAAGAATCTCTCAAAAGCACAAATTTGTCTCAACCTATCTGAAAACCTATGATTGTCGACAAAAACCAGAATGTGAAGAATGTGGGACATTGGAATCCACAAAATGGCCCACAAGGCTCTTTTTTATTTACAAAAAATTGGATATCTGATTTTAATGCATAAATTTGGGGTCCCAAAAATAATTCTCGTTGCTGCCATTTTTTTTTTTACTATTGCCACATTAATGGCAGTGGTTGAAAATGGATATCTGATTATATCAGATATCCAATTTCAGTACTCATAATTTAGAGAGAGAGATTAGGGGAGAGAGGGGAGAGGGGGGTAGGGGGAGAGAGAAATTAGGAGATAGAGAGAGAGATTAGGGGAGAGGGAAAGAGAGAGAGATTGGGAGAGAGAGAAAGAGAGAGAGAGAGAGAGATTAGGGGAGAGGGAGAGAGAGACTACGAGAAAGCGGGAGAGAGAAAGATTAGGGGAGAGGGAGAGAGTGATAGATTGGGGGGGAGAGAGAGAGAGAGAGAGAGAGAGAGAGAGAGAGAGAGAGAGAGAGACTAGGGAGAGAGAGAGAGATTAGGGGAGAGAGGGGGAGGGGGTAAGGGGAGAGAGAGATTAGGGGAGATAGAGACAAAGATTAGGGAAAAGGGAGACATAGATTACGGGAAAGGGGGAGCGAGAAATATTAGAGGAGAAGGGGATAGAGAGAGAGATTAGGGGAGAGGTAGAGAGAGAGGTTAGGAGAAAGGGGAGAGAGAGAGAAAGATTATGGGAGAGGGGGAGACATAGGGAGAGAGAGAAATTAGGGGAGAGAGAGAGAGTGACTCGGGGAGAGGGAGAGAGAGAGATTAGGGGAGAGGGGTCATATGACCCCTTAGGAACCATAACCACCCAATATGGTGTCATAAGGGGTCATATTGTGTCCTAAGGGGTCATATGGTGTCTTAAAGGGGTCATAAGACACAATATGACCCTTTAGGACATTATATGACCCATAACGACACAATTTTGTGTCATAAGGGGTCATATGGTGTCCTAAGGGGTCGTAGGACACAATATGACCCCTTAGGACACCATAGGACCCATAACGACCCAATATGGTGTCATAAGGAGTCATATGTTGTCCTTAGGGGTCATTTGGTTTCCCATGACCCCTTAGGACACCATATGACCCCTAATGACACCATATGGTGTCATAAGGGGACATAAGGGTGTTAGGTCCTAGAGACAACTGAGAGGGGGGGGTGAATTAGTTGTCTAATAAATTCAAACCAAAAACAACTTAACCAACTTAATGCTTAATACCGATAAACTAGTCTAATATGCTGGTAGATAATTTTAGAAGTTAATTGCAATACCGGTAAGGACTAATGCATGAAATAAAAAGAAAAATTCATCCACAACACATAACACCAATATTTGTACGTGGAAATCCTGTAAGGGGAAAAACCACGATGGGAAACCTTACCTACAATCAGATGATACTCCTACAGATAGTAAGTGTATAAAAATGGGGTCTACACATGCAGAAAAGCCAAGCACCTAGAGATCACTACTCAAACACTAAATAGGAGTCACACTAACTACAACTGGATGGTTAAATCCAATAAGAATGTACTACTCAAAATAGCATCTTCATATGTTGGATTTAGTACCAGTGTAGTTCTGATTGTCTTCACAAAAAACCTCCTTCAACCTTCAAATGATGTCTGTATGTATAGCTCTTCTTATTCTCGCATATACCTTCACACAATCCTTTTTTGCAGTCCACATTCCATCTTACAAATAAGATCTTACATTTACACCATACCCTAAGACCAATTTTAGTAGGTCGGTTCTAAAGGATATTACAATAAAATCATTTTACAAACAAAACAATATCCAATGCAATAACCGATTCACCATGTTGACTTAATGCATTTACAACAATAATAAGTCATTTCCATAGCGTGCCACGTTGATCTGGAAAAGATAAACCTGCCGGTGTAACTTGGAGCTATTTGCTGGTAACATCAAATTTATAAATACAAATATGCCAATTAACAAAACTCCAAGACAAGGTGTCCACACGATGTCTTCGACATAACCAAGTGTTTTCCATATCATTCCAAGTGTCGATGATCATTTTATCCTACTGGTGTACCAGATACTGGTGACTGTGCATAAGTCACTTGCCGATGAGTGTTGCTGATTCTCCAAAGTGCTAGAGTTGATAAGTGTTTAGTAGGTGTTGACATCAATGAAAAAACCATACCAAAATACCAACAATCTCCCCCTTTGGCATAGATGGCAACACAAGATGGAAAAACCATCAAAGTGCCAAAACAAAAATGCAAAATACCAAAAACCAACAATCTCCCAAAAAGAGATCATAACTAAAAATCAAAATGCTGATACAGAGAGTAATAATCTCTCCCAAGTAACAATCTCTCCCCCTAGGAGCAACATGTGTTTTCCTTGTGTTTTTCCATACCAATATCTCCCCCTTTGACATCAAATGCCAAAGTTATTACCAAACCAAGTTCATATACCAAATACCAACCAATTTAGTATACCAACTACTCCCCTTGAGAAGTAGCTTCCTCATCAAAGCTGGAGTAAAAGATTTCTCTGTTAATTCTATCGGTTGATGACAAACATCAACTTCCTAAGTCTCTACTGGTGGGGGTATGACCCCAAGCTCGTCTCTAAGATATTCAAAAGTCTCCTTAGGTAGAGGTTTAGTAAAGATATCTGCAATCTACTCTTTAGTATTCACATAAACTAGTTTTATTTCCTTTGCTTCAACATTTTCCCTTAAAAAATTCAGTTTGATAGAAACATGTTTGGTTTTAGAATGTAATACCAGATTCTTAGATATATCAATTGCTGCAGTGTTATCACAATAGATAGTAATAGGTTCCTTGCATTTTACTTTTATGTCTTTCAACATTTGCTTAAGCCATAGTACCTATGTAGAGCTAGTTGCTACTGCAACATATTCTGATTCTGTTGTTGATAAAGATGTACAACTTTGTTTCTTACTCAACCAAGAAACTAGTCTGTTTCCAAGAAAAAAAGCTTCACCGGTGGTGTTTTTTCTATCATCCACATCTGCTGCCCAATTTGCATCTATGTATGCATATAATTCAAAGTTTTCATCTCTAGGATACCATAATCCATGATTTATAGTGCCTTGTAAGTACCGAAAAATCCTTTTTACTGCTGATTCATGATTTTCTCTAGGATTACTCTGAAATCTTGAAACAATACATACTGCATTCATAATATCAGTTCTGCTTTGTGTCAAATATAGTAAACCTCCTATCATAGATTTGTATCTAGTTCGATTAATAGGTGTAGATTCATCCCTTAGTGATAGTTTGTCATTTGTAGTCATAGGTGTGCTTACTGGTTTAGAGTTCTCCATCCCAAATTTCTTTAGTAACTCTTTTAAGTACTTGGATTGACTTAGGAATATACCTTTATTAGTCTATGAAATCTGCAATCCTAAAAAGAATTTTATTTCTCCAACCATAGACATTTCAAAGTCTTGCTGCATTTTTGTAGAAAATTCTTTACATAATCCATCTTCCCCTCCAAAGATTATATCATCAACAAAAAATTCTATAGCCAAGATGTCATCATTAGTCACTTTATAATATAAATTGTTGTCTGCATTACCTTTAGAAAAACCAATCTTCAAAAGATACTTATCTAATCTTGCATACCAAGCTCTTGGAGCTTGCTTCAATCCATACAAAGCTTTTTCTTAACCTACAAACCATATCTTTATTATCTATCAAATAAAATCCATCATGTTGTTCAATGTAAACTTCTTCTTCAAGATCTCCATTCAAAAATGCACATTTAATATCTATTTGATATACTTTGTAGTTCTTATGTGCTGCAAAAGCCAAAAATAATCTGACTGCCTCAATTCTAGCTACCGGTGCAAAGGTTTCATTGTAATCAATTCCTTCTTTTTGAGAATATCCCTTACACACTAGTCTTTCTTTATTTCAGATAACCTTACCATCTTCATTAAGTTTGTTTTTGAATACCCATTTGGTTCCAATTACATTTTTATCTTTAGGTCGGGGAACTAATGTCCAAGTGTTATTCTTCTCAATTTGTTCTAATTCTTCTTCCATAGCTTTAATCCAATATTTATCTTCACATGCCTCATTAACTGATGATGGTTCAATTTGAGAAATAAGACATACCTCTTCATTTGTCAATCTTCCTTTTATCATAACTCCTTTACACTTGTTTCCAATTATCTAATCTTCATAATGATTTAGTCTTACATACCGGGGTGTCTTTGTTTGTTGTTGTTCCTCAGTTACTATGGAATTTTCAAATGATACCGATGTAACTAGATCTTGATTCTATACTGGTGGATTCAGTGTAGGTTCATTTGTCAAAATTTCTATTTCCAGTTCAGAGTCTATATACCTTGAAGTTCCTCTAAATTGTTCATCAATCTTTACATTTGTACTCTCAACAATTTTCTGCAATCTTTTGTTAAAACATCTATATGCCTTTCTCTTAGATGAATAACCAAGAAATATTCCTTCATCATTTCTAGGATTGAATTTACCAATATACTCATCTCTTCTTATATATTATTTACTTCCAAAAATTCTGAAATATTTAAGAGTAGGAGTAATTGTAATGCCTCGCCAGGAACCCTAAAGGAAACAACACAACTAGGCAACTAAACTGTGAAATAAATTTTTTTTAAAGACTAAGTGCACTAACTATAACCATTGCACGTTTAATAACACAACGAAAGTCTAACATATGATTTCCTAAGGGTTACCAACAAAGATTAATTCATAGATTATATTAACACCACAGTTAATCCAATTGTCCATTTAATTAGATAAATTAAATGCTTAAGTTTAAAAACTACACATACATCTAAATTCCATAATGAAGAAATGAAAGTACTCCAACATATCCAATTTCCATAAAACAATTTAACATAAGATCAAAGCAATTGAAATAACATACAATATCCATAAATACTCGACTTCCAATAATGCCATAGATTACAAAGTTACAATATCAAGGTTACATAAAAGTCTGATACAATGACCACAAAGTCTCAACTGAACAATGATCTCGAACAAGAGTTGGTACATGAACCACAAACTAGGAAACACTAGTGAAGCCTTTCCTCGCCTAAATATACAATCCAGAACATCTGATGGGAAGTGGCACTACCACCCGACCATGTGATCCCAAAATGGAATCACCCCACTGTGCTAGGAGATAGTAGAAAACCCTCAAGCAAGCAAAGAAAGACAAGTATGAAAGGACTACAAGACTTCGCAAACATCCATGTAACTCAACTCACAAAACACAAGTGACTCTAAGGAGAGAGTGTCATCGCATGTCTTATAGTGGATACCATGGTACAACCTCCATAGGTCCCGGCCCCCATCCTGGGTTTCTCATGGTAACCTCTCTCAAGCCTCTGGTTCCAACTAAGTCTCATGCGGACCCTACCAATCCTTTTGTGAAGACAAGGTGGTAAGTTTGCCATTCCAGGCCTTCTCATAGCATTATGAGTCATGTACTAGTAGTACACCTATGCACGAGGTGCATTATCTTAATTAATATTTATCTCACTCCCCCCCAATATATTATTAGGTTATCACTTTTTAATCAACTTTCGATGGGTTATCTTGTCATCCACTTCGAGCATGGCCCCCACTCAAAAGCCACTCTCTCTCATAGGACACAAACAAGAAAGGTCTCCCTACGAGAACTCTATGGTGAAACAAACAGCCATAACTAATCCTGACAAAGCACAGGTGAAGGATACACAATCACTAACCCAAGATTGACCATTTGGACAAACACACACAATGGCTCACATCAATAAGGTTATACAACAACACCTGACCAAGGAAATATAACAACATAGGACACAATGACAACTCAACCAGAATTGCAACAAAATTAAGCTTGATTGCAAACACCATTTACACAAGATCCTAGCACAGGCAATCTTTTCTTAAAAGAACCAAAAACACAAATAACTTACAATTAAAGATTTTCCAGACAATAAGAAAATACAACTATATTAATACAAAGAAATCAATTTTTTCATTTGTCCAATAAGGTTAAATCAATCACATAAAAATTAACCCCCTAATTATATGTTCATGATTACTTTACAAATAAACCCGATTAGATTGTATCAATAATCTAAATTAAATTTCAAATTCCAAATTATATATAATAATATAATATAATTACATAAATATATATATTCTACGAATATAATATTATATAATTATATCACATTAAAATATATAATAAAAGGAAGATTTAATGTTGAAATATCTTTCATTCCCAAAATAATATAATTAAAACCACATAAAATACTATATACATATATATATATATATATAATATTTTTTATTGTTATTTTTTTTAATTCAAATTTTTATTTTTTTTTCAATTAATTTGTTTTTTAATTAATGTTTTTTTTTAATACAATAATCTAAAACAAGTAAATTCTATTTTCACCCAAAATTTATTTCCAATCAAATTTATTTACAGAGAAATTAATTAATATATAATATTTCCAAAATAATATAATAAAATAATTTCCCTTAAATTTTAATAATACAATAAATTTAATTAATAATTAAATTTATTTCTATAATAACTAATAATATCACAGGGATGCACAAATATTAAAAAATACTGCCATAGCCAAATATCGAAACAAAAATCAAACAAGAGGGAATGATTTCTTTGGTAAATCCCATTCCTCTCAAATCTTGCAATTTCCATGCACAATAAAAATCTTGGCAAAATTTGTCATAATAACTTTTCCCAATTTTCTCAAAATTTAATCTACAAACACCAAGGTAATAACTTATTTCCACAAACTAGAAATTAACTTTAGGAATAGAACTTAGCCAAGAACAAGAAATAATTAGACAAAGTTTTAGATTTGACAAACATCTTAACACACACATCATTTAGAAATAAGAAAGAAATAAAATATTTTCTTAAAACAACAATCAAAAGAAGCAACCCAACCTGGTATAGCTTTCTTGGAAGAAATCTGTAGAAGAGCCCTAATCTTTTCAACAAGCTTCCAATAAATTTCTTCACCTAAATTCCTTACCTGTTTCCTGTGTATCCTAAAATAAAGACCTATTTTCCTATTTAAACTAAAATTCTAGGTTCAATAGTTTTTTCTCAAAAACCTAAATTTATAATAAAAGTAATTTTCTTTTCTTTTCTAATTTTATAACAAAAGATAAGCTAACATGCAATAATTAAAAATCATTATTCTTTCTTTTCTTTTCTCATGCAAATTAATTAATTTTTTAAATAAAGAATTAAAATAATACTTAAATTCTAATTAATTCTTTTATTCATTTGTTGATTTATTCTTTTATTTATTTATTCTTTTATTCTTTTATTTATTTAAAATTCTAGGAAATAATAAATACAATTAATTTAATTTATTTTTCCACAAAAATTTAAATAAAAATATATTTATAATATCATGCAACTTGCAACTTAATTTAATAATTTCTTTTAATTAACTAAATTTATAATCTCAATGCATAAACAATTCAACTATAAGATAATACCATAAATTTAATTAATTAATTAAAACCACTTAACACACAACTAAGCAAATCAAAGCAAAGACTCATAAGAAGATCAAAATGACAAAAATATGAAGGTCGAACAAACTGATAGGATGACCAACAGATGACACTCACACGAGTGTAACTGAATAAAATAGGGTCAACTACTATCTCCTCCACTTCCATCGAAAAATATAAGGCACACTCAGACTTGTGAAGCCAGGTGGAGACGATACCCCATACCTACCCGGTACTTGTACCTGCAATAATCTGCATCACCGAACCACACATGCATATATATATACAATATAGAAAACACAACATACACATCGATGAAGGAGAATCGTGATGTTCCCTATCTCACCAAAATGAGTGAAGGAAAATCATCCCCTTGCATCCAATACACTCGCAAACACACATGTAATTACACATTGCATAGATAAAGTAAAATGTTAGTACATAACAATAATCCATAAAATGTCATAAATCACAAATACTGAAATACTGCAAATAAATTATACATCTCATCTCCAGATAAAGCATAATGTCATACAAATCTGAATAACATATCATGGTAATGTATCCACTGAAAACAAACAATAATAAAATATGAGTCTAATGAGTTCAAACAAGTAGGGGTAATACAATAATGCCAAACCATAGTTCATGAGGGGTCTGACCAGTTTCACCTTTGATGTGAACTTTGTTGAATGTATAGATCGTTGTACTGACTGCCTTTCTCCAATATACATGTGGTAGGTTTGCGTCTAATAACATACTTCTTGCTGCATCCAAAATAGTTATGTTTTTCCTTTCAACAACTTCATTCTGTTGTGGTGTCCAAGGTGCTAATAGTTGTCTTCTGATTCCATTTACTTCACAGAATGTATTAAATTCCTTAGATTTTGATTTTCTTACCGGTTTCATTTTCTACCATAGCTTTGAACAGTTTGAACTTTCCAAGTGCTTCTAATTTTTCTTTGAGAAAAGTAACCCAACACATTCTAGAATAGTCATCAATGTTTAGCATGAAATATCTATCACCTTGTAAGCTTTTAGTTCTAGCTGGACCACATAAATCAGTATGAATTAAATCAAGAGCATTATTGGATTTTTCTGGAATACTTTTGAAACTAGCTCTAACTTGTTTTCCAAATTGACATTCCTTACATACTGTATTGTGAGGTTTGACAATTTTAGGTAAATCTCTAATTGCTTTAATAGTACTGATTTTCACTATGCAATCAAAATTTACATGACAGTCTCTCTTATGCCATAGCCAACTTTCATCAATATGTGCAATTAAGCATGTCTTTTCACTATTATTCAAATGAAAGATATTACCTCTAGTCTGATTAGCGGTTGCAATTTCCAAACTAGTTCTATTCATGATTTTGTATTTTCCATTTTTGAATTGTAATTGAAATCCTTTCTCAACTAATTGACCAACACTTAAAATATTATGTTTTAATCATTCAACATAGTAAACATTGTCAGTGTTATGCTTACCATCAAGAGATATTGTACCCTTACCTTTGATCAAACAAGCTTTATCATCTCCAAATCTTACTAAGCCTCCATTGTATTCTTGAAAGTTCAAGAGTTTACCTTTATCTCCTGTCATATGATGTGAGAATCCTAAATCAATGATCCACTCATCCTTTACTTCAACTTTAGGTGCCAAGGCTTGTTCTACCGGTTGAGTAGTAGGTGCCAGTTGATCTTCTATTATAGCAACAAAATCGCATCCATTGTCTGTCGGATCCTCATCAGAATCATCAGTCACTCCTTCATCAACAATGTAACAAGATTTGTCTTTATTCTTCTTAAATCTGTATCTTTGATATTCAAGGTTAGGCTTGTATGTTCTTCTAGCTTCTTCTCTTAGTCTAGCATGTCTATTAGGGCATCTTGAAGCCATATGACCAATCTTATTGCAGTTAAAACATTTAAAGGGTGCTTTACCTTCATACTTACTTCCAACTGGACCTTTAGGCATATTCCTTGCAAATAGTGCTTCAATTTCTTCAAGTTCTCTTGTATAAAAGGCTTTCCAATCTGATTTATCAAATGATGGTGCAGATGATGTTGATGCTTTAAAGGCTAAATCTATCTTTATAGTAGCAACAGGACCAAATTCTTCAATTTCAAAAGCTGAAAGTTTTCCAATCAATGTATCCCTAGTTACTGATGTATTAGGCATTGTTCTTAACTCATTTATAGCAGTGACTTTCATTTTATATGCCGGTGGCAATCCTCTTAAAACTTTTGAAACAATTTCATCCTCACTTAAGGTTCCTCCACAACATTTAATACCCAAAACAATATTATTTACTCTTTCCATAGAAGTAGAAATCCTTTCATCTTCTTCCATTTTCAGATGTTCATACCTGACCCAGAAGCTTTCAAGTTTTGCAAATTTGACTGTGGAATCTCCTTCATTCAGTGTTTCCAAATGATCCCAAATAGCTTTAGTAGTAGACCTATCTGATAATCCCATGATTTGTTGATCAGATAATGTGCTCAAAAGTGCTTCTCTTGCTTTGCAATCATTTTCTTCATCTTTAGTCAAGTTAGGTGGATTGGGTTGACTCTGAGGAGGAGTAGTATAACCATTCTTTGTAACATCCCAGATGTCCTTTCCAATGCAATTTAGATGTGTCTCCATTCTGATCTTCCATATGCCATAGTTGGTTCCATCAAGTTTAGGACTATCCTTCCTGAAATAGTTAGTATACATTGGATCTCCTCAAGTTGTTAAACTTCTACAAAAGAGGACTAAGCACTGATACCAATTGTTAGCTCCCAGAGACAACTGAGAGGGGAGGGGGTGAATTAGTTGTCTAATAAATTCAAACCAAAAACAACTTAACCAACTTAATGCTTAATACCGGTAAACTAGTCTAATACGTCGGTAGATAGTTTTAACAATTAATTGCAATACCGGTAAGGACTAATGCATGAAACAAATAGACAAAGTCATCCACAACACATAACACCAATATTTGTACGTGGAAACCCTGTAAGGGGAAAACCCACGGTGGGAAACCTTACCCATAGTCAGATGATACTACTGTAGATAGTAAGTGTATACAAATGGGGTCTGCACATGCAGAAAGGCCAAGCACCTAGAGCTCACTGCTCAGTCACAAAATAGGAGTCACACTGACTACAATTGGATGGTTAAATCCAATAAGAATGTACTGCTCAAAATAACATCTTCATATGCTAGATTCAGTACCGGTGTAGTTCTGATTGTCTTCACAAAAACCCTATTTCAACTTTCAAATGAGGTCTGCGTGTATAGCTCTTCTTATTCTTGCATATACCTTCACACAATCCTTTTTCGCATTCCACGTTCCATCTTACAAATAAGATCTTACATTTATACCATACACTAAGACCAATTTTAGTAGGTCGGCTTTAAAGGATATTACAATAAAATCATTTTACAAACAAAACAATATCTGATGCAATAACCAATTCACCATGTCATCTTAATGCATTTACAATAATAATAAGTCATCTCCATAGTGTGCCATGCTGATCTGGAAAAGATAAGCCTGCCGGTGTAACTTGGACCTATTTGTCGGTAACAACAAATATATAAATATGAAAATTCCAATTAACAAAAATCCAAGACAAGGTGTCCACACGATGTCTTCAACATAACCAAGTGTTTTCCATATCATTCCAAGTGTCAGTGATCATTATATCATGTCGGTGTACCAGATACCAATGACTGTGCATAAGTCACTTGCTTGCTGGTGAATGTTGTTGATTCTCCAAAGTGCCAAATTTGATAAGTGTTTAGTAGGTGTTGACATCAATGACAAAACCATACTAAAATACCAACAAAGGGGTCATAAGACCCATAAGGACATTGTATAGAGTCATAAAGGATCAAATTGTGTCCTAAGGGATCATATGGTGTCTTAAAGGGGTCATATGACACAATATGACCCCTTAGGACACAATATGACCCATGACAACACAATTTGGTATTGTAAGGGGTCATAGGCTATCCTAAGGGATCGTAGGACATAATATGACCCCTTAGGACAACATAGGACCCATAATGACCCAATATGGTGTCATAAAGAGTCATATGTTGTCCTTAGGGGTCATATGGCATCCCATGACCCTTAGGATACCATATGACTTATAACAACACAATATGGTGTCATAAAGGGTCATCAGGGTTCATATGACCCATAACGACACCATATAGAGTTGTAAAGTGTCATATTGTGTCTTAAAGGGGTCATATGACATCTTATGACCCATAACAATACAATTTTGTGTTGTAAGGGGTCATATGGTGTTCTAAATGGTCACAGGACACAATATGACCCTTTAGGACACCATAGGATCCATAACGACCCAATATGGTGTCATAAGAGGTCATATGTTGTCCTTAGGGGCATTTGGTATCCCATGACCCCTTAGGACATCATATGACCCCTAACAACACCATATGGTGTCATAAGGTGTCATAAGGGGTCATATGACCCACAACGACACCATATAGTGTTGCAAAGGGTTATATTGTATCCTAAGGGGTCATATGGTGTCTTAAAGGGGTTATATGACACAATATAATCCCTTAGGACACAATATGACCCATAATGACATAATTTGGTGTTGTAATGGATCATATGGGGACACAATATGACCCATAATGACACAATTTGGTGTTGTAATGGATCATATGGTGTCTTAAGGGGTCGTAGGGCACAATATGACCCCTTAGGACACCATAGGACCCATAACAACCCAATATGTTGTCATAAGGGGTGTTGTCCTTAGGGGTCATATGGTATCCCATGACCCCTTAGGACATAATATGACACATAACAACACAATTTGGTGTCTTAAGGGGTCATATGGTGTCCTAAGGGGTCATAGGACACAATATGACCCCTTAGGACACCATAGGACCCATAACGACCCAATATGGTGTCATAAGGGGTCATTGTTTGTCCTTAGGAGTCATATGGTATCCCATGACCCCTTAAGACACCATATGACCCTAATGACACCATATGGTGTCGTAAGGGGTCATAGTGTGTCATAAGGTGGCAAGGTGAACCATTATTACAATATAAAAAGTAGTGCCAATATTGGTTAGAAAAAATTGACACCTAAGGGGTCATAGGACAGAATATGACCCCTTCCCCCTCCCTCTCTCTATCTCACTCTCCCCCTTCCCCCTCCCTCTCTCTAATCCCACTCCCCCCTCTCTCCTAATCTCTCTCTCCCTTCCCCCTCTATCTCTCTCTCTCTTTGTCTCTTTCTCTCTTTGTCTCTCTCTCTCCCCTAATCTCTCTTTCCCCTAATCTCTCTCTCTCCCTCTCCCCTAATCTCCTAATCTCTCTCTCTCCCTCTCCCCTAATCTCCTAATCTCTCTCTCTCTCTCTCTCTCTCTCTCTCTCTCTCTCCCCCTTCCACCCTCTCTCTCCCTTCCACCCTCTCTCTCTCCTCTCTCACTTCCCCTCCCCCTCTGCCTCTCTCTCTCTCTCTCTCCCCTCTCTATCTCCCCCTACCCCCTCTCCCTCCCTCTCCCCTAATCTATCTCTCTCTCTCTCTCTCTCCCCTAATATCTCTCTCCCTCTCCCCTAATCTCTCTATCTCTCTCTCCCTTCCCCCCCTCTTTCTCTCTCTCTCTCTCTCCCCCACTCCCCCCTCTCCCTCTCCCTAATATCATATACTAATATATTTATAAATTAATATATTGTACATTAATATATTATATATTAATAAATAATAGATTAATTATGTGCAAATTTAGTTATTGAATTTACTTATTAAAATTGGATATCCAATATAATCAAATATTCAATTGTACCAGATATCCGATTCTATCGAATATCTGATTTTTGTTGTACAAATTTCAAATTTGTAATTTTGGCTTGTGTTTGCTTTGGGATTTGGCTTGGAGGTGACAAGCCTAGAAAGTCAATTGAAAAAACATGTTTTTCAGTATTCCTTGATTTTCTAGACTTTACAGTGGTGGTTGACGACTTTTTTTATAGCCAAAAATGATAAAATGAAAAGAGTTTTTTTAAGGACATTCTCAGCTTTCCAAGAATATAAGGCTTGTCTTATTTCAAGTTTAATTAATAATTATTATTTATTTTCTAATTGAATTCTGAGAAAAGTCCTGATTGATAGACTGATTGAAAAACACTCATAACTTTCAAACAGTATAACATTTTTTGAATCCAAAACATGTGTCACATCTTATGATTTGTCTACTATAGAGAAAAATTAAAAAACATTGAATTTAATAAGGTTTTGACCAAGTTAAGGTGGTCAAACGTAGAAGTTTCTAAATTTCTAAAAAACTGTAGTAAAAAAATTATAAATAATTATTTACTTTATAAAAAATTATAAAAAAATGTGTCATATCCGAACATGAGCCTAATACTTATATTATAAATATTATAAAAAAATATTATGATTTAATTGTGATTAGGGTGGTCAGACATACGCCTACTTCTGATCTTTTTCTTGAAATTTTAGTACCACCAAATTGAAATTTGAAATTTGAAGTTTTCATCAAATAGGATTTTTTTTCCCAAAACACAACTAGTGGCTTAGAAACTACATTAAATTTTCTATAGATTCTCTTCTTACATATTTTAAAAATAATCTTCACAACTTATTCAAATTTTCATGTCAAGTTGCACAACTCTAGTTTTCTGAAATTTCATTGCCACTTAAGGGCCTATTCTGGCACACCATGATCCTGCACATACCCCAACTCTAACTCTAAAAATCACTTTTATCTTGCGTATGAAAATAACTCAGCACAGTGTCTTTTTATAGACTTTAGATTTCATGTTGGCTCAAGAACCTCAACACAATTTCCTAGGTTTAGTGAATCTGGACAATCTTCCATAACACATCACAAATCACCACCAAAAATGTCGGTTAGAGGTAACACATCATGACTAGTGATAACTCATGACACAATCTATGAAACTGGTTTGAACACTGATACCGGTTTAGTTTTCACCACAACAAACTCATATACCAATTGTCTCCATTCGCACCTTGCTACATCTCGAAACTAGTAACAGTGGAATTGACAAAAACTGATTGTCTTTACTGCATATACCAGTTGTCTACATATACTGGTTTAGACACTTCATATCGGTTTAAAATGTAAAGACTTAATAGTAGTATCGGTTTTACCTAACTAAGACAATCGAAACATATGTGTGCCATCAATGACAACACATAAAGTCACCCAATACAACAATTATCATCATACCAACAATCTCCCCCTTTGGCATTGATGGCAAGACTTAGGAAAATTGTGTCAACTAAGTGTGCTTACAAAAATGTACAAACTCATCTTAATAGTACATAAAAAATTTACATATCTTTACTCCCCCTTTGACAACAATGCCAAATTGAAAAATATAATACATATATTACATCAAAATTTGTCATCAAAATCTGCATATATATAAATATAAGAGTTTTTAATGTGTGTATAATGCAATTATTAAGAAAATGTCACTGAAATAAATCTTCAACTGTTTAAGACCATTATCCCATGTTTCTAACAATGTTTCAGTGATCTTGACATTTGTCAAAATTTGTGCAGCAAATTCTTCCATTGCATCCATTATGCTCATCTCTGGGGTTGCCAAAACTGCTTATGAATCCTTGTATGCCCTCTGTAGGATTTCAACTTTTGGAATCAATTGGTTCTTCAGTTCCTTCAAGGACCTGATCTGCTTCACCTATTCACAATCATAAACTTCCAATAGATGTTGTAAGGCATCAACTGATTTGCCAAAATTTAAAGAAGAATCCTATACTGGGATATAAGCATCACTTATAATCTCTAGTTCTTTCTCTGTATCTTCTTTCTTTTTCTTCAAATCTGAATAGAAAAATGAAACTTTAGATATATTAACCAAAAATTTTACCTCTAGTTTCAATACTAGTTCTCAATAGATCTTTATTCACTGATAAAGCAATCTTTCCTTTATCAATTTCTGAAATTAATTGCTCTCCCCTTTTCTTCTTGTAAGCTTTTTCAACTAAGGCATGAGCTACCTCTTCAAGTGATTTCAGTTGGTTAGTAGCATCAGCAACCAACTATCCAAGCTTGGCAATAGGGATAGACAAAGTACCAGTATCAATCTCCAGTAGGAAGCTTGTCAAAATGTCAACAACAGTCTGAATAGTCTTTGCTTCTTTTCTCTGCCCTTTCAACCTTTTCTTTTGAGCCCTGGATTGCTTAACGGTAGAAATCTCCATTAGATCAGATGCACTCAAATTGTCTATATCTATAGGGCCTTTTATGTTGATTGAATCATCATCATCATCATCATCAATTTTCTTCTTCTCCTTTGTTTTTTACTCTTCATCCTTTTTCTCTTCTACCTTCTTCTCTATTTTCTATGTTTCTGTTTGTTCCTCCTGTGTGGTTGTAGGGACCAGTGGAAGTTGAATTTTAACTTTGTGCTTTTCTTCTGGTGGTGGTTGTATGTCCACACTTGGTTTAGTAACCGATGCTTCCTTTGCTATTTGTTTCTCAACAATATCCGGTTGTTGTTTTGTTTCCTTAACCAATCCAATGTTGTTACCAGTTATATCAACAATATCTCGAATTTCTTCAATTTCATCTACAAAGAATATGACCAGTGGAGAACTTGTGTCATCCTTATTCTTGATAGGGTAGAATACATCTAGTGTAATAATTTCTTCAGGATCCAGCTCTGGTGGAGCTCTAGTCTCAGTCTGATCAGGCTTATTATCATATCCTTTCAATAGTGCATTCATCTTCTAAATATCTTGTGCAATTCGATGAGTATCATCTTCAACAGGTTGAGTCTTTTCATGTAATAATCTTAGTCTCCTTGTTTTAAAATGAAATTTTCCTTTATATTTAGCAAGCAATGCTAATAATTCTTCATGAGACAACTCGGGAAAATATTGAACAAAAACTCTATCAATAATCTCTTAATCCTAATCTAAAATCAACTTCCATTTATTTTCAAGAATTGAATATAAAGAATCAGAAATGTCCTTTTGAATATCTCATGGTAACCGATTATTTTGACATAGGTGATTGATCACCTCTTGAACAATTTCTTATTTTTGACCTTCATCAAAGGAATCAAAATGTTCTTTGACTTTATCAAACCATTTTCTCCTTAATATTTTTCAAAGTCCTTTAAAAATCACTCATTGGTTTGAAAGATACAACATCAATAGGAGTACTTATCTTAGGAATTTATCCTATTGGTTTAGACTTCTTACTAGTTACCTTCATCTTCTTTGATTCTTCTTCAGTTTTAGTTTCCTCAGATTCCTCTTAAAGGATGAGATGTTTGCCTCTTTTCCTCGTGACAGTCTGCTTCTTTGCATCTACCTTAGGTACCAGTTCCTTCTTCATTTGAATACTCCTTGTTATTCTTGTATCAGTGGACATAGAAGTTGCTTGCTCATCTTTCTTCTTTTTCCCTTTCACACTACTAGGTTGTGCTAATGCAATCCTTTCTTGATAAGTGCCCAGTCTTTTCTTCTTTGTATCCTTAGGAGATGCTAAAAGGTTGTCATAACTAACTTCAAGGATCATTTCCTCTATTTTTGTTAGGATAAATGATGAACAACTAAGAGGGTGTGGTGAATCATTTGTTTCTAGATTATATCAACTAATCCACTTAATAACCTTTAACCAAATTAAGTACCGGTAAAGCAGAAACATATGCTGGTAGGAATAGATACCGAGAAACAATACAACTTAATAATTAAATAGATAATCAATGCAAAGAAACCAAACCACATAACACCATGATTTATACATTGAAAACTTGGAAAGGGAAAAACCATGATGGTAAGCCTACCCACAGTCAGATGATACTTTTGCAGAAAGTATGTGATACAATGAGGGACCTGCACATGTAGGAAGGCACACTGCCTAGAGCACACTACTCATTACAAAAGAGTCTCACTGACTACAAAGAGGTTATAACCACCTCAAGATAAATGAACAATAATCCAAAGTAATAAATTTCCAGAGATAGCATCTACCATACCTGATTACAGTCCTAGTTAAGCTCAATACCAGAGGCCTTTAACCTCTTCCTTAATCCCAATTAGATCACCTATGATTGACCAAATCTCCTTCGCATATGATATTGCATTTCAAGACCATAACACTTATTCCCCATGATCTATAATGAGATCTTACATCATTTTATACCAACCCTAAGCCCTAAACTAATTATGTTGGCCACCTAAAAGATATTACAATAATATTGTTACATAAATTCATATTACAATGATATGCCATGTCATCTTAAGACAAAAACAATAATAACCAATCCATATAACATCCTGAAACATCCCGGTAATGTGTAGAGTACACATTAATATGATACCAGTCCATAGCCTAGATAGGCACTAGACCTATTCTGGGTCCACCACACCAAATAAATGTCTCCACCTAGTTGAAGCCCCATCAAATAACATCTTCAACATCCTAAAAGCTGCACCAACACTACTTATGCATCATGTCAAGATTCCTCAGTGAAAGCTTTGCCGGTAAAACCTTAAACCAATGTTGGTATGGGTTTACAAGAGTGTATGATAGCATCCAAATACCAAGTCAATACCAACTAACCAAGACATGCTCCAAGAACATGTAACACATAAAATCAAACATACTCCATTGATCCAAACAAGCCAGAAGTATCCAATAGATATCTCTTCTGCCAGTAACACTAGATCTTCTACTAGTAACCAAAACCTATCTATTGGTAACCAACCATAACAGCTAGTGTTGACATCATTGACAAAGCGTCAATGCAACACATAATCAATTAATCCATAATGCCAACAATTTCTTCTTCTCTTGGTTCAATAGCCTCCATAAGGAAAAAGTCAGTGGTCATAGTGAAACAAATGTCATTTTCAAAGTGTTTCACCACTTCATCAGATAAACTTAATCTCATGCTCATTTTCTTTTGAAACTCATTGAAATACATGTTCATTGCAACTAGAAATGTCTTCTTCACAACCTTTATGCTATTCTTAATTTGGATTACAACCGGTGTATCCTTAGACAATTGTATATCACCAATTCCTAGGATAAAATTCTGAAAGTAGAAAAATGGACCGATCAAAAGTTGTCCTATTTTAAACTTCTTACTATTGTCTTTCTTTATTGATTCTAAATTCAACATGAATTGACTTCTCATTTCCTCACATAGATCATAATTTGCATCTTTTTTCATCATCCTATAGGCAGCATGCATTGCAACATATGGTACATTGTTCATTCTACTAGAATAGAATATCCGGTAGCTAATAACCATTGTTCCAAACTTGACTCCTTGATCTACAATGTTATTGTCCGATATAGCACAACCATCAGTAGTGGTCTTTGTCAACTTGATAATAGTCTCCTTTGAGATTTTCCTTAACTTAGGTAGTTCACCAATTTGGCAGAAACCAATTACTGGATGAATAGCCTCCTTTGTGATAGTGTGAGACCTATCAAGATACATGTTCCCACCATGTACACGACTATGGATAATCCTAACATGTTCTTCCTCAAAATATTCAAGAAAATAGACTACATTATGAAAACCCTTTTCATAAACCCTAATATATTCAGTTTTGATTTTCTCACTCTTGTCATATAGATATTTAAGCCGAGAATAGATTGCCAATGACCCTAGATCCTCAATTTTGCAATCTATGTAACTAGACAAGTCACCTTTAATCTTAACACCTTGGGGAACTTGAGACAATGCATTATAAGACTCTATCTTATCCGTTCTCATAGACTCCATAGCTTTAGCAGTGATAAAAAGACTTTCTACTGGTGTGGACGACGATGCCATTCAAAATACTCTTGATTCACGAGAGAAGATTGGTCAAAATACCGTGTTCCCTTCATGCTGCTAGGGTTTTCGCTTTTTCTCTCACTTGCACATCCAATTCAAATTTTTAATTTGTAGCACAAATCCATTCTCAATCTGCTAACAATGCTCTGTTTTGCTCTGCAAGTGCTCAAAATGCTTCTTCAGATGCAATTGGGGTAAAAATGACTTAGTGAAATCTCCTTTTATTAACTTACCCACTGCATTTATTACACTATCGATAGGGTAACAAACCCTAATTACCACTTAACAAGTCACCTATACCAGTCAGTATACTAACCAGTTGGTAATCCTTTAGAAAATGGATAGATAATAATATAAAAAATTCTTATTTTACAACTCAAAATACAAAATTTTCTTACCATACTCTCTTCAAGGGGTCTGGAAATAGATTTACCGATATGCTCCCCTTAGGCTTGTTGAAAATCTTAATTCACCGGTGTAGGATTATCCACACTAGGTGAAGGATTTGATTCTTACAATAGCTTGTCCTCACTTTTCTTCTTCCAAATTTTATTAATCTCCACTCTAGTTTCTTCAACATCGATTGTCTTCTTTCATTTCTGATCTTCATTGTGGCTTACCAGTTGGTTCTTCTTAGTTTTGCAAAACTTGGCAATGTGTCCTTATTTGGGACAATGATAGAAAACCATCCCAGATGCTCTCCAAGGTCCTACATTACCTCTACCAGCCCTTCTTCTATAGTTCATAGCCACATGTCCATAGTTATTGCAAATTGTGCAAATCAAATTTGTTACCCTCTCCATCTCATAGGGACTAAACCGGTTGACATAAGGTTTTCAATAGTTCATGTTTCTCTAGTTGTCATAATTCCTTCTCTATTTACCAATAGGTCTTTAATTCATGTGAGGTGATGGGTTGTTTGCTCCATATCTACATTCAACTGATGTACGTCCATACATGTTGCATGTGTAACAATGACCTTCAAATCTTCTTGACAAATATCTAGTATTAACATTGTATCCCATGTTCTCATTAGATATGCTTCTACAAATATTTGCAGTATGTCCTGGTTTGTGATAGTTAAAACAAATTGGCTTAAACTTCTTCTTACTTGATTTCATGCCTTTAGATACCGATTTATCTTTTGATGAAGTTGTTGGCATTATACACTCAGATGAGAATGGTTGATGTTGTCATTGATGGCAACCAACTGGTAACAAGGTTCTAAGGTTATATTGGCAATATACTTCGCATACCGACACCGACAGCTACAACAAATATCATTCACATCAGCATCGAGTTACAATGGCAACAGATCATACTGACACTCCAAGCTAACAAGGATATAATTTTGTTTATGAGAAATATATCGTAATGAAATTAATTATTTGTATAGCCAACATAATGTATTGTAAAGACTCATATATGCATGAGATCTTGTAGGTCATTTGTAGGTATTATTGTGTGTGGAAATTATTGTAAGTTGAAAGTGATAGGATAAAGATATGATAGCAAATGAACTGTATATGAATTTTGATTTAATTATCTTATGAGTATATAAGAGAATAGCAGAGCGAAGCATGTTTTGGCAAAGGTATCAAATAGAGCTTAAATCGGTACAGAATCCAACATTGTAGATGCTATTTTGAGCAGTACATTATTATTGGATCTAACCATCCAATTTTGTAGTCAGTGGGACTCCATTTTGTTGTTGAGAAGTGATCTCTAGGTTGTTGGCCTTCCTACAAGTGCAGACCCCTATTGTACAAGTAATATTTATTCATATTGGCCAGTGAGTAAATATTGTGGGTCACAAATCCAACCGAGGTTTTTGCCCTACTAGGTTTCCTCGCCAAAATATCTTGTGTAATGGTGTGCATTGATTTTGTCTATCTTATTTCTCTTTACTGCATTATTATTTATTTACTGGAATATTAATTTCATTTGTAGAATTGCAAAAAAGTTTAAATATTTCATCTACCTGTCAAAAACTAATTCACCCCCCCATCTCAGTCTCTTTGGGACTAATCAAGTATCTAACAGAAGTAACCTTTGTTTTGGAAGACTCACCTTTCTCAAATGTATTGAATCCTAATCCAGATGTGTCACCTTTCATCCTCTAAGATTGGATCTATTCATCTAGCATAGAGGAGCTCTTGTTGAATTTGTCAAGCTTCCCATTAGCCTTAGTAAGCTCTTTGGTAAGATCTTCATTATTCTTTGTAAGAGTCTCTCTAAGAGACATTACCATTCCAAGATCTAACTGTAATGCTTATTTTTCTTCCTTGTCCTCATGCCAGTGTTCATGCAAAGTTGCATTATCCTACTTGATCTTAGAGATCTCATGATCTTTCTCTTTGATCAGGTCTTTAGATACCCTCTTTGCTTCAAGTTTTCTCCTCTGGTTAAGTTTTTCACCATTCAGTTTCTCTACTTCTTCAGTGAGTGCATCAATGTTGGCCTCATCTGAAGAGCTGTTGTCAGAGATCTCCAATAATTGCTCATTTATTTCTCTCCTCTTCCTTTGTGAAGCTTTGAATCGACCTCTTAGGGTTTCAAGCTCATCCCTAGTTTCATCAAGCACTCTAGGCATCTCTCTATAACTCATATTCCCCATAGTGGCTTTAGGGTTTCCATACAAGCGATTAAGCCTTAACGAAGTTAGTCTCTAATACCAATTGATAAAATTATAAAGCACTAAGAGGGGAGGGTGAATCAGTGATAGCAAAAACAACAACACTTTAAACCCAAACCGTTAAAAATAATTAACCACTTTACTTCAGAATTTGCATGTAATCCAAAGTGTTATTAAAGTATTTACAAGTAAAACATTCACCATAACACAAGTAGTTATACATGGAAAACCCAACTGGGAAAAGTCAGAGTGAGATGGGACTCACAAGTTAACTATTTGTAGAAATAGGTAAGTGGTTGGTTAAGGTCTACAGAGTGCTCTGTTAGGAATGAATCCTGTTAAAGATCCCAAGCCCTATTAGGAGCTATACCTGGTTAAAGGTAACCTTAGTGGAGGATTTAGATCTAAGTTAATGAATCACCTTATTAGATGATTTATACAATGAATCTTGTTAGAGCTTACTCCGTTAGGGAATTTAACTACTATAGTGATTAGAAAACAATAGGTGGTATGATCTCAGAATAGCATATTTTGCTTGTATAGATCCTTTTCTACTCACTCAATACTGCATCATCGACATACTTTGGAACTCCTTCAACAAATCGCATCAAGTCTAACTCATAACATCAATTGTATCTTTCATATGAAAATAAGTCATCACAATGTCTTTTTATAGACATTAGATTTCATGTTAGCTGAAGAACCTCAACACAATTTCCTAGGTTCAGTGAATCTAGACAATCTTCCATAACACATCACAAATCACCACCAAAAATGTCAATTAGAGATAACACATCACGACCGGTGATAATTCATCACACAATCTGTGAAACTAGTTTGAACACTGATATTGGTTTAGTGTTCACCACAACAAACTCATATACCGATTGTCTCCATTTGCACCTTGTTGCATCTCGAAACTGGAAAAAGTGGAATTGACCAAAATCAATTGTCTTTACTACAGATATCGTTTTTCTACATAGACCGGTTTAGAGACCTTCATACCGGTTAGAATTATCTATACATATGATACCAGTTTACAATGCAAAGACTTAATAGTAGTACCGATTTGAAATAACTAAGATAATCAAAACATATGTGTGCCATCAATGACAACACATAAAGTCATCCAATACAAAAATCATCATCATGCCAACAACTACTAGCATCAGACACTTCATCGATGCCCCAATCATATAGTTATCTCCTTACACTCCTCAATCATTCGTACAGGCAGAGAGAGATATGCAAGCATGACTGATGTGGTTGATATGATCATAGGAGATGATCAGACTATACGGGCTCCTTATACACAAGTGTGTATGTGTGCATAATTTTTAAAAGGATGTACATGTAATTTTTAGATTTAATAAATAACTTTAAATAAGTACATCATTTATTATTCAAACAAATCCTAAAATCCACATGTGTATGCAAAACAATTACCTCATGTCACTCCTAGCTTGATCTCAGAGCCACGTGTGCATAGGTAGGATGCTTTGGATTCTAAACCTACTAGTGGACAAGCTATTAATGAATTTTATATGTACATGTGTATTACAGTGTATTTTAATTTACTCTAGTCTATTTGATTATGTAAATTTAAGATTCGCACATGTCTAGATATATTTTTAATATTTAAATATAAATTCTACTTTTGCAGGGGTCTATTGGAAATGTAGACTCTCACAAGGACTCTCACTCACACAGTCACTTTTTTAATGGCCGACATGATGCATGCTGATTTGACACTTTATAGCTCATTTGTTTATCTTTTTATATATGTGTAGCATCGTAAATTGTATGCACTTGCTAGGGTGGTACAATTTCACACCTAGTTTAGCACCCACCTTGGTGCATTTTACATTTTGCATTGAATTTCTCCTTTAGCACTTAATTAATCAAATTAATTAGGTCTAAGGTCCTATTTCATTGTCCTCCACATCATAAAGTTGGGCCCTTTTGTTAAAGTGTGCCCTTTTCATTTTATTCCTCCAATACATCATTCAATCAAAAACCCTAATTAAGTCCTATTTTGAACTTGGGGGCTTGGTTTCGGGGGTCAAAACATCTCGAAATCACCTATAACTTCGGGATTCTCTCTAAAATCATCATATCCAATGGCCCTAAAAATTTGGTGAAAAGTTGTTGGGACCATGGCACCCAGAGTGCACATGGTCCCAGACATTTTTCCTGAAATTTTAGGAGCACAATCCAATCATAAAATAAAGCTTAAGCCCAAGAAATGGGTGGGAGATTCAATCTCTAGGTCAGCCAAAAGATGAAATTACGACCTAGGGTTTCATACATAAGAGCTCTCTTTCTTCATTTGAAGGGAGGGGAATTTTGTTTTCAGGAACGTCATATGCAGCAAAAGAGCAGATCTTTGAAGAATTCGACAACATTCAACATCCATCTATCAAGAATTTATCAATTTCATTCATCCATTTAGGGCTTGGAAGACATTGAAGAATAATAGGAAATTACCGACTGAAGATTGGCTTGTACCCCTCCCTTGGGATTGGGTATGATTTCATGTTGTTTTCATGTCTTTGCATAAGCTTCAATACATCACTTATTCATGCTTTAGATCACTTTGCATCTTGATTTAGAGCATTTACATTGTCATTTACAAGCAATTAGGGTTTACTTTCTAGGTTGCTCTAGTTTGCTTACTTGCATTTTAGGATCTTGCACACACACAAGGTCTACACACACAATACTTTTTACAATACAACTTGGCTATTCGTGGAGGTGGTAATCACCGAAGTGGGGGTTGACTAAGGCAAAACCCTATATAGCCACCCACCATACCCTTTTCAGATATAAGTGCAAGTTTCGGGACTCAGATGATGCCGCAGGTTGCAGATCCGGGAGAAGCAGACTGAGACCGACCTTCCCACCAAATTGTAGAGAAAAAGACCAGGATAGGGGTGTGGGGTGCCCTGGTCCTACTAGGATAGGGGCACTGGGTGCCCTAGTCCCTTGGACAGAGGCGCTGGGCACCCTGGTCCTCCTGACAGACATCAATTTTTGATATTTCTGACAACTTTCCGGAGTGCAAAATAGCAGTTTCAGGTGCAGTTTCTGGGATAGAATTAGGACAGTTGCGCCCGCGCCCCCATCTTGAACATTTTCAATTAGATTTTGACTCTGGGTATGCATCTGCATTCTTATTTCATCCTTGTGTTTACAACTGTTCATTGTTTAATCTCAATTCTGCAATCTTGTTATTAGTTCATACATGCATTTTGGGATTAGGACTTGAACTTGCATCATTTTATCTTTCAATTTCAACAAAGGAATAGAAATCCTAATAGGTAGCCCATGGCTCTCTCTTTCACAAAAAGAAGTAGCCAATTGTGTGATACCTCTAGGCTCTTTCGTATTCTGTAATGTGTGTCAAAAGGTAGGATTAGGGCATGTCAACCGAGTCTCGCTTTTTCCCCTACACATTTTGGTGAACCCGACGTGAATCTATCATTGCTTCCTCTTGCATTGCATTTGTTAGATCTAGATCTAGATTTAGTGTGTTTTCATTTCATTTTCATTAAAAAGGAAAAAAAAAAAAAATAGTGTGTTTCTTTGCATTGCGTGTTTAAATTTTATGCTACCTTTATTTCAAAATGTCAGACTTTTATTTGCAAGATGTTCATGTTTATGATGATTATTATGAGTATAGCCAAGATGAATTAGATGAAGCTTTAGATGAGTTTTTGAACCCTAAAGATGCCAAACCTTCATTTTACCAAAGACTCATAAACCTTGTTACTATGCCATTTAGGTGTGATGAGAAAGATAAGTCGAATGGTTCCTCTCAAGGGTACATTCCTATCAACTCTTCCATTGAATCTAGTAACATGGTTGTTTTCAATGAAGAGATATCTCCTTTTGAATCAAAAGATAAACCTTTGATAGCTATGATCATACTTTGTTGGATGATGCTCTTAATGACTTTGCGGCTTTATCGAAATCTTTAAACAAGAACAAGACTTCTAAATTGGTTAACATGATAAACCTGAACGAGCATAATAAGCCTCTCTTTGAAGTCCAAGGTGCTTATCCTTCTCCCACCTTTCAAGTTCCTAAATCACCTCTCCTTACTGTCCAAGGAGGGTATGATCATGATTCCTTTCTTACTCTGAATAAACCAATCATCACTGTGCAAGGAAGAAAACCTATAAGTCCTTATAGCTATGCCAAGCAATTAACTAGAGAGAGTTATCATGCAGTTGCCCATACTTATCACACCAGAAATAATAGGCAGCCTAATCCTCCTCCTGTTATTCTAGTTTCTCTTCCTAATCCTCAACCAATTCTTCCGCAAGCTCCCCGTATTTCGCAAGTTATGGGTAAGGAATATGATCTCATAGAACAACTTAAAGCTACCCCTGCTAAGATATCCCTCTGGGATTTGATTCAAACTTCTTCCGCTCATCATGGAATGTTACAAGATTCCTTGAAAGATTTGAATGTTCCTCCACCGAATACATCTAGTAATATAGCATCTTTGGTTAACTCTGTGATGAATCCTAAAGCTCAAATGGTGTTTACCCAAGATGAGTTTCCTACTAGTGAAATTCAACATCAATATGATCCCTCGATGATTGTGGTTATCATGAAAGACACTGCTATAAGACAAACACTAGTAGATAATGGCTCTGGCCTTAATGTGTGTAGCATTAATCTATTGCATAAAATGAATGTGCATACATCCCTCATTGAGCCTAACTCTCGTCCCATTCGAGGCTTTGACAATGTGGCTAAGACTTCATTAGGTATTATCACCTTACCCCTCATAGTGGGACCTATTACTTTGCCTACTCCTATCCATGTTATGTCAGGAAATCTAACATACAACTTGTTATTAGGAAGACCTTGGATTCACAGTATGCAAGCTGTCCCCTCTACATTGCATAGACAAGTTAAATTTATCTATAACAATAAGACATATACCTTGATAGGTGATACTAACTTCCAAGCTTGTTTACAAACATCTACTTCCAAAGGGGATTCTTCTAAGCCATCCTCATCTAGTGATGAATCTTTAAAAAAGATACCTATCGATGAATCCTCGCTCTTTGATGATCAAAATTCTTTGGATGAGTCTGGAGCTCCTAAAGAAGATTCTTCTCGACCTGAATCTACACATAAGAAGGATTTTGATCCTGAGAAGGTTCTCGCAAAAGATGATTGGGGATCTCTTGATTTTAATCCCACCTTTGTAGGTGAATATAAGGTTCCTTCTAGAGAGCTTAAAGTTGAAAAGAAGGAAGAAGCTAAAAATCAGTCAATCTTACCTGAACCTATGAGTAATAATTTTGTGGCCGCTTCTCAAACTTCTTCTCCTCACACCTCTAATTCTGAAGAGTTTGATTCTTTGTCTTATGAAAAACCACGTTCTCTTTCTGAAATGGCTGATCGTTATGGTCATGGTTTTCACATTCTAGCTAAGCATGGGTATCATGGAAATGGCTGTGGTGCTCACGAACAAGGAATAAAGGTTCCTCTAGAGAATAATCTTTATGATATGATCTTTGGACTTGGTTATAATCCCTACAAGCGCACTAAAGCTTCTAAGAGACCATGTATTATTGTTAATGCTATTTCTACATCTCTATCAATGCAACACCCTGAGTATATTGATGGGGATCCTTCATGTGACTGTGCTTTGGATATCTTTCCTACCGATGATGCTTTAGCTGAGTTTTTAGGAGCATATGATACTCTTCCTTGTTATCATCACAATAGGGGACTCCCTTATTGTTTGAACACTAAAGCCTATTTTGGAAAAGAGATTGATAATGATGAGATTGTGAAAGAATTCCCTCAGTTAAAGGATACTCCTCAACAAAGTAATCTTCTCATAAGTGACACCACTGATGTTAAGATGGATCCTTGCAATGAAGAAAAAGTTATTAAAATTGGAAAATGTTATGAAGAGGAACAAAAACAATATGAAGATTTATTGCATGAATTCCCTGAGATATTTGCTTGGACATACTCTGACATGCCTGGTATAGATCCTAAGATTGTTACTCATAATATTGTCTTATTTCCCGATGCTAAGCCCGTGAAACAAAAGATTCAAAAAATGAATCCTAAGGTGGCTCTGCTTGTTAAGGCTGAGATTGAAAAATTATTGGAGGCTAGATTTATTCACCCTATTGATTATTCCACGTGGATTTCAAATATTGTCGCTATGGCTAAACCAGATAATAAAATAAGAATGTGTATAGATTTTCAGGATTTAAATAAGGCTTCTTTAAAAGATGATTTCCCTCTTCCAAACATTGACATGATAGTTGATTCTATGGCAGGACATGCCTTGTTATCCTTCATGGATGGTTTTTCAGGATACAATCAAATTTTCATTAACCCTCAAGATCAATTCAAAACCGCTTTCACCACTCCTTGGGGTACGTTTTGTTGGATAATGATGTCTTTTGGACTTAAAAATGCCAGTGCAACTTATTAACGAGCGATGACCCTTATCTTTCATGATTATATGCATAAGATTTTAGAGGATTATGTTGATGATATTTTAGCCAAATCCATTCTTCGCATAGATCATATTAAAATCCTTCGTCAAATCTTTGAAAGAATTCATAAATATCACATGCGCTTGAATCCCCGAAAATGTGTTTTTGGTGTGGATAGTGGAAAACTATTAGGATTCATAGTTTCACATCATGGGATTGAGGTGGACATTAAGAAAATAGATGCTATTGTCAACATGCCACCTCCTAGAAATGTGTCTCAACTTAAAAGCTTACAAGGAAAGATTCAAGCTATTCATAGGTTCGTATCTCAACTCACGGATCATACCTTTCCTTTTACTCAACTTCTCAAAAAGGATATTACTTTTCAATGGAATGAAGATTATCAGCAAGCATTTGAAGATTTAAAAGTGTATTTGGCTAGTCCTCCTATTCTTCAACCTGCCGAACCTTCTAAACCCTTCTTTCTATATACAGCTGCTTCTTCTCATGCTCTCGCAGCATTGTTGGCACAACATGATAAAGATGGTAAGGAATGTCCGGTTTATTACATAAGTCGTACCTTACTTGATTATTAGACCTGATATTCTGTGATAGAAAGACAATGCTTGGCCTTGGTGTTTGCGACTCAAAAATTGAGACATTATCTTTTAAATTCAGAAGTCCACGTCATGGTAAAGTTTGATCCTTTGAAGCATCTTTTCTCTAAAACTAATTTATCAAGACGCCTAGCTAAGTTATGATGTTAACTGAATTTGACCTTAAATTTGTTTCACAAAGAGCAATTAAAGGGCAAGCATTGACTGATCACTTAGTTGAGGCCCCTTCACCTTTCTCCTTCCCTAATTCTGAGACTTTCCCTGATGACTTCATTCTTTGTATAGAGAAAGATGAAACTTGGGAGTTATACTTTGATGGTTCTAAGCGTCATACGGGATCAGGGGCAGGTGTTGTTCTGATTTCTCCTACAAGGAAATCCATTCCCTTATCCTATCATCTAAATTTCCTGTGTACCAATAACATTACTGAGTATGAGGCTCTTATAGCAGGAATAAAAGCAGCCTTAGCTCTGAATATAAAGCACATACATATTTATGGAGATTATCAATTGATTATAAGACAAGTAATAGGACTGTATCAAGCAAAACAAGACAAATTATCACAATATAAAGACCTTGCTATCTCTTTATTACAAAAATTCAATTCTTATACCATGGAACTTGTTCCTCGAAAAGATAATCGACATGCAGACGCAATGGCATGTGTGGCTTCTCTTGTATCTTTAGAGGACCCTGTGGTTGATCTTAAATTTGTTATTCACAACCTTATTTCTCTAGCTATTGTAGATGATTCTAGCTTGGTAACATGTTGTGACTTTATAGACTCAGATGAATGGTATTCGCATATCGTAAGATATTTGACCGATGGTACATTTCCTGATTCCGCCAATAGGAACACTAGGGCTAGAATCCGCAAGCTATCTGCTAGATATATCATTCTTTCTAATGTCCTTTACTGAAGGGGTTATGATGGTCTTCTCCTTCGCTGTCTTAACAAATCAAAAATCCCTGTTGCTCTTGAAGAGGCACATTCAGGTGCCTGTGGGGGGCATTTTGGAGGCAAATCCTTGGTTCAAAGATTGCTTCGTATGGGATACTATTGGCAAACTATGCAGAAGGATTCTTTTTCATTTGTTAAGAAATGTCATCACTGTCAACAACACAATAATCTGATTCATGCTCCTACCCAAGAACTTCATTCTCAAGTAGCTTCTTGGCCTTTCTCCGCATGGGGTTTGGATCTCATTGGTAAAATCTCTCCTCCTTCATCTCAAGGACACACCTTCATTATAACTGCAATAGATTACTTTACGAAGTGGGTAGAAGCTATTCCCATTCGCTCTACTACTGCTGAAGTGATTTGTCAATTTCTTCTAGAAAACATCATGTCTCGATTCGGGATACCTTGCACTATAATCTCAGATAATGGGACATCATTTAAGAACAAGGATGTGAACAAATTCCTCGAGAAGTATCATATCAAACATCGATTTTCTACACCATACTATCCTCAATCAAATGGTCAAGCCGAATCATCCAATAAGATAATTGAACAAATTCTTCGCAAAACCATGAATAAGCATGGTAAGGATTGGAGTAATCAGCTAATCTATTCTCTTTGGGCCTACCGAACGAGTGTACAAATTGCTACAGGAACTACCCCTTATAATCTTGTTTATGGTGCTGACGCTATTATGCCTTTAGAGTTAGAGATTCCATCACTTAGGGTTTCTCTCAAAGGTATAGTAGATGATGACTCTTATAGAGAACAACGACTTCAACAGCTTGAGATGCTTGATGAACAGCGTATAAATTCTCTTGAGCATATTCAAGTATATCACAAAACTCTACAACGAAGCTATAATGATAAGGTTATTCAACATTCCTTCTCAGTAGGTGATTTAGTCCTCTATGAGAATTAGTGCAATGTGAATGCCTTACCTGCAGAAAAGGGAAAATTTAGTCCTAATTGGCTTGGACCATATATTGTTATTGAAGATTATGGATTAGGTGCTTACAAAATAGCGGATGTAGACGGTACGCCTCTTAAAGAACCTATCAATGCTATGCACTTGCATAGATATTATGCTTAATTCTCCATTCCTTATCTTTCATTTCATCTAAGCTTCTTTTCAGTTCTTCAAAACTGGGTAATATGTTAGCATATCTTGGTTAGAGAAAATAGAATTAAATGATATGGTGTTTAATCTATATTTCTTCATTCTTGACAAGCGTGTTTCTTTACTTTATAGTTTGTCTTGAATTCATTTATGTAAATTGTAAAAGATTTACATTTCCTTTATGCTAGCATATTGCACAATGTCTTTATGCATTAAGTAGAATTGTATCATGTTGTGTTTAAGTTCAAAATTAAATCACATTAGTTATATGATCCTTAGACTTAATGCATATTTCTTCTCTATCTTCAAAGTAGTACTTGATTAAATATTTTAATTAAGTCACACATGTATCAATTTAATCATGGAGCATTGAGAAATCAATCACATGGAAATTAAATCCTGAATATACATGTACACCTACCAAATGTATTAACTTTAATCAAAGCAAAATATAAATTGTTTTAAGCATTAAAGATAACACGTTTGAGACAAAGAGAAGCATGTATATATATATATATATATATATATATATATATATATATGTGGATCGTATACAAATATAGGTCACTATACATCCAAAATGTGACCTATCCTACATTATGAGATCATCTCCTATCCCTAGGGCTAGTGACTGGAGAGTGACGACTAGATGCTCCCTCCTGATCTGGCCATGAAGGTGGACCCATAGGTGTGTAGCGCGATATAGACCATGAGTGACTCCGAGAGGAACTCCTACGATCCCTAGCCATAAGGATCGCACGATAGGAGGTAGCCTCAGCCTGAACTTCTGCTAGATCTCCCTGTGCCCACTGAAGGTTCTCTAATAGAACTCTCTCTCTCTCTCCCTCCATATGTCCACCTATACTTGAAATGGGGAAAACAAGTCCTCCTGCCGACCCACGTTCCCCTGAGGCCTATAAGCAATCTGTGAGGAACTAGGGATCTGTGCCATCATGGAAATGTCTGTCATTGCTTGCTGAATCAAGGAATGCCACTCATGCACATTAGCTATAGCAGTAGAACATATTTTTGTATTAGTACCATTCTATATCATCAAAGCATTAATCAATCAATATAAACCTACTATACCTGGATCTCCCTCACGCCAGTAGGGATCATGATATGGTAGTATCTGTGACTAGGAACTACTAGGCTCCCCACGCTCAAATAATCTATGCACGATGGGTGTAGGCTGGCCCATACTAGAAACAGGTCTCCGTATCGCCTCATGTTCCCCCTTTTGGGGAATAAGAGGAGGATCCAGGGCTATGGTATCATCTCCTGAATGGTGGGGAGATGCATCTAACTCCTCCTCATCATCTCTATCCTCCTCCTCCTCATCATCCTCATCCTCATCCGCATCCTCACCTACATCCTCATTCTCCTCATCTCTATCTGTGTCATCCTCCTCTCCCTCCTCCTCCTCCTTGGCACTAGGCTGATCTCCTATGGGTGGATCAGGATCTCCTACGTCCTCATGACCCTCTCCCTCCTCTGGCTCCTCCAACCTGGATCCCTGATCCTCATCTCAGTCCCCATGTCTCCATGGGCCTAGATGGCCTGTCGGGTGATTTGGTGGAAAGATAGGCCCTGGGTATGATCTCACAAACCATGAGAGATACCTGCACTGTGCTCCAGGCTCTGCAGAGTAATTAGTGACCACATCCTGATCGGATCCCTCTATATCTGTAGTCTCGATGTCATCTATCATCGGTCTCGCTACTGCTCTAGGTCTGGGAAGGACTCGTGACTGTCAAGTATAGATGGGTACATCGGCTAGAACACACTACTCTAGCCCAAACTACCTCTGTACTCAGTCAAAGTAGAATGGGACTATGATATGTGAATATCATCCCCGCAGTAGGTGGTTCCTCTGTAAGCATGCTAACTGTCTCTCCATCCCATCCCATCTGTGCATCTGCAGATAGGGTCTCCATACTGTCGCCTCAGCTGTCAATCTATCAAATATCACTCTCCAATATAGCAGATCCCCAAATCTCCACTCACTGGTAAGTGGATAGGAAAACACCCTAGGTCGCTCGCTAGCCGTACTCATCAGAAAGCCGACAGGCCTGGTGCATGTGAAGTGCTCAAATATCCACACCTACAGAAGTGTGCATGTCATCAAGCTGCAACCTTGTCCAAACACATACTCCTCAAGGTCGTGATAGAGATGTGCAAGCATACTCCAACCCCAAGCATATACTCTCCTGTGTCTCTCCATAGCTCTGATGCACCATGTGAGACCCCCATGCATGTGCGTACCTCGCCCATTAGGGCAGACGGCTAGTGCTATGATGGTAATCATAAGACGTCTCAGAAGGGGCACCTCTCCTATAGGATGTAAGAGCCAGCTGACCATGATGTGACCTCTCATCTTGCTCGGCATGACTCTCCCTATGTAGTATACCTGCTCCATCTGATGGTCCTCCACTGACCGATTAGTTGCGTATGTCACAGTAGCTCCTCTGATAGGAAGACGAAGTATGCGGTACACATCCTAAAGTGTAACCATCATCTCTCCTACTAGAAGATGGAATGTACATGTGTCAGGATCCCATCGCTCAATCAGTGCCATCAGCATCGCAGGATGAAATCGAATGGCCAACATGAGGATCGCATACCATAAACCCACGATCGACAATGTGTCTCTCTCTACCTGAGTCAGCCGGGGAATCTGATCTTGCAAACTGCAAAGAATCTGCCCCGTCGTATGCTCTCTCATGTATGGGAGACCCTGCAATGCAAAAACATAAGTATAATCAGTACTCAATAATCAAAATCATTCATGCAAACTGTCGAACATCATATGCTAACCTTGACATCCCTCACCAAGTCCTGATTGGGACCATGGTGCCCCGTCAGGGACCATGGTGCTCTGAAGGGACCATGGCGCCCTGAGGGGACCATGGTGCCCCACAGGGACCATGGCGCCCTGAAGGGACAATGGCACCCCACAGGGACCACGACGCCCTGGGTGGGACCTGGGGTCAGATTCCAGGGCCCGCAAATGATCACAGAAAGTCAAATGCAAAAAATCAAAAGTCAACATTCAGTCAACTCACCTCGTCCAGTGGCTCATCATCGATCATGGCCTGTCGCAGGATCTCAATCCTCATGGGACGCTTCGGTCATCATGAAGGCATGATGATGGCTATGTAGGCTCTGCTGCAATGAACAATATTCAGAAATCAACAAAGTGACAAATGCAAATGTTACTTTCAAGGTATATACTTTCATTCCTTTACCTTTACTTTCAAAACCCTAATTTTCCTCTATCACTCATTTCATCATAACTTGAGTTTGGGAGATGCGATTTTTGAACCGTTTGTTGCATAGGAATCATATTTTCATTTCCCTACTCTCGGGATGTTCCAAAAAGTGCTCTGATGAAGCCTATTCAGTGAACATCCCTCATCAATACTCTCTTACATAATTTGTCATAAGTAAACATGCTATCCTATTTCACCTCCCTAATAAGCAAGTCCAAACAGGGGGGGCATATAGCTACTCACAAATTTCATCACTTTCCTTAGTAAGAATTAGGTGATTTTGTGATCTAACGTGTGTTTTGTAGGGTGCAGTTCCTAACTGTGTACTGCAGATACCACTGGGGGCTTTGTCTGACAACTTATGGATATATCCTTTTTCAAATGATGTTTACTTTTATGTACTTTAGCTTTCATATGCACGTAGTACTCATATGACCGCTAAAGTGGGGGCTAAATGTAGCATCGTAAATTGTACGCACTTGCTAGGGTGGTACAATTTCACACCTAGTTTAGCACCTGCCTTGGTGCATTTTACATTTTGCATTGCATTTCTCCTTTAGCACTTAATTAATCAATTTAATTAGGTCTAAGGTCCTATTTCATCATCCTCCACATCATAAAGTTGGGCCCTTTCGTTAAAGTGTGCCCTTTTCATTTTATTCCTCCAATACATCATTCAATCAAAAACCCTAATTAAGTCCTATTTTGAACTTGGGGGCTTGGTTTCGGGGGTCAAAACATCTCAAAATCACCTGTAACTTCGGGATTCTCTCTAAAATCATCATATCCGATGGCCCTGAAAATTTGGTGAAAAGTTGTCGGGACCATGGCGCCCGAAGTGCACATGGTCCCGGACATTTTTCCCGAAATTTTAGGAGCACAATCCAATCATAAAATAAAGCTTAACCCCAAGAAATTGGTGGGAGATTCAATCTCTAGGTTGGCCAAAAGATGAAATTACGACATAGGGTTTCATACATAAGAGCTCTCTTTCTTCATTTGAAGGGAGGGGAATTTTGTTTTCAAGAACCTCATATGCAGCGAAAGAGTAGATCTTTGAAGACTTCGACAACATTCAACATCCATCTATCAAGCATTTATCAATTTCATTCATCCATTTAGGGCTTGGAAGACATTGAAGAATAATAGGAGATTACCGACTAAAGATTGGCTTGTACCCCTCCCTTGGGATTGGGTATGATTTCATGTTGTTTTCATGTCTTTGCATAAGCTTCAATACATCACTTATTCATGCTTTAGATCACTTTGCATCTTGATTTAGAGCATTTACATTGTCATTTACAAGCAATTAGGGTTTACTTTCTAGGTTGCTCTAGTTTGCTTACTTGCATTTTACGATCTTGCACACACACAAGGTTTGTACACACAATACTTTTTACAATATAACTTGGCTATTCGTGGAGGTGGAAATCACCAAAGCGGGGGTTTGACTAAGGCAAAACCCTATATAGCCGCCCACCATACCCTTTTCAGATATAAGTGTAGCTTTTGGGACTTAGACGACGCCGCAGGTTGTAGATCTGGGAGAAGCAGACTGAGACCGACCTTCCCACCAAATTGTAGAGAAAAAGACCAGGACAGGGGCGTAGGGCACCCTAGTCCTACCAGGACAGGGGCATTGGGCACCCTGGTACCTGGGACAGAGGTGCTGGGCACCCTAGTCCTCCTAACAGACAACAATTTTTGATATTTCCGACAACTTTTCAAAGTGCAATACAGTAGTTTCAGGTGCAGTTTCCAGGACAGAATCAGGATAGTGGCGCCCGTGCCCCCGTCCTGAACATTTTCAATCAGATTTTGACTCTAGGTAGGCATCTGCATTCTTATTTCATCCTTGTGTTTACAGCTATTCATTGTTTAATCTCAATTCTCCAATCTTGTTATTAGTTCATACATGCATTTTGGGATTAGGACTTGAACTTGCATCATTTTATCTTTCAATTTCAACAAAGGAATAGAAATCCTAATAGGTAGCCCATGGCTCTCTCTTTCACAAAAAGAAGTAGCCAATTGTGTGATACCTCTAGGCTCTTTCGTATTCCATAATGTGTGTCAAAAGGTAGGATTAGGGCATGTTAACCTACTCTCACTTTTTCCCCTACACAATATGTATTCGAGACTTTCATCTAGACATGCACATATTTCTACATTCAGACTTGCTTTACATTGCTATGTATTCAGAGTTACTTTATATTGAGCTTTTATTCTTGGACTTACTTTATATTGTTATGTATTCAAATTATATCATGTGAACATTATATTATACTTTATACAATTTGTGTTTGATCATACTTGCACATTTTATTATAATTTATATATATATGCATGTGTTTTTTATTATATTGTACTTGAGTATAAATTATATACATGCACAAGTATAAATCATGTGTGTTTGATTATACTTACATATCTAGAAGCCTCTCAACTTAATAACCTTTCAAGTTAATTTGAAATTGTTATCGAACATTTTTTAAATATAAAATAAAAATAAGATGAAAATTTTTTATTTATTATTTTTACACATAAACAACTTTTTTTAATACGATAGATGAACAAAACAATATTTTTTTAATAGTTTGTTTTTCCTCCACATCATCTAATTATTTCTAAAGTCATGTAGAATTGTTAAAAAAATATTCTAAACAAATCTAAATTGTAAAATGACATAAATCGAGTGAAAATCACAATTGATGATATCAATTGTTTGAAAACAATTTTATTAGAAGTTAAGTCAAATATGTTTATTTTAAAATATTTAAACATAAATATTAAAGCTAAATGAATGTTAGAAATGAAAAAAAGTGAGTGTCAACATCTCATATTTATTTCCAAGATCATTACTTGGATTTAAGAATAAATTATAAAAAGAATAGAACTAAATACACTACTAATTTAGTATGAGTTAATTAAAAATATTTATTTATTATACATTGATAGATGTATCAAATAATGTCAATATAGGAAAATGGAAAGGATGGATTTCATAAATAAAATTATTATATTACATTTAATTGATTATTTCATCACAATATATTTTATCTACAACATATAACTTAAATAATTAAAAAAAATATTTTTAATAAAAAGGAGAGCAAAATTAATGCAAATTGGTAGTTAATTTAATTATATATATTAATATAAAGAGCAATACTATAAGCTAGTGACAAATATATCACACCAAACTCCTCCAATAGCTTCTTTCATCCTCTCCACTAAAATACATCCTCCCTTATAGTGTGTCTAGTCTACCTACGCCATCATCGAGCTACATATCTTGACCATTAGCCACAACCTAGATTCTACAACAAGCCTCTGATTCTGCATTCCTAGTTATCTCCATTTTGCTCAAACACATGAATTAATTTATATCTACACCAAGTAGAAGGGGCATTTTTAAAAATAGATCAACTATTACATGAAAATCTTATTGATTGATGTTTTAACAAAACTCAAATTAGATGAGAATGAAAAATGAAATTGCATCTCTCTTGACAGGTATATCAAAATTTAAAAATATAAAATGAATAAGCCCAAGTGTCTTTTTAGTTAGGCCTTGACTTACATATAATCTACTTGTCCATTCTTTTATTCAGATCACATATTAGAGGGACTTACATAATTATTCATTGAAATATTAAATATATGAGGGTTAGATATATAAAACAATTGTACGTTTGCAGTATTCCAAACCCTTAAATGGTTTTTTGATCTCATATTTGATTATATTTTATTATTGAAAACACTCTTGAGGGTAAGATATATAGTTTTTTTACACTTTTGAATATTTGTTTTGATTTTAGATTTTATTTTTAAAAAATAATCAAAAGATGGGGTCAGAAAGGAATATGGTTTATAAATCCTCATATTGAAATTCTATTGGAATAAAAGAATGCATAAGCAAATAGATCTCAATGTAACTAATTTCTTTTCTTAACTAAACACAACCATAGTGCTACAAATAATTGAAATATTCAAAGGATTCTTTAATCATAAACAATAGATTAAACATCCACTTTTGGTGCAAGTTAATAAGATTTATATGTATTAAATAATAATAAATAAAAGGTTTCTTAGACTAACCACACAAGAAAGACGTTAAAAATTCAACTAGACTAGTCGATAAATATTGAAGTAAATTCTATTAAAAAAATTCACATAGTTGTATTATGCATTTAAATTACATATATAGTTGTAAATGCATTTATTGAAAATGAATACATGAACTAATTTAAACTTAAATACAAAAATGTACTAGAAATAATTTAAATCAAATTTCATACATGTCCTAATTTAAAGATATACATGATTCTAATTGTGCATACATCCGGGCTTAAGAAAGTATCAACTCATTCACATGTCACAAATTTTTACTTTGTACATGGGTACACACACGTAAGTTATTATTTTTAACATCACAAGCTATATTAAAATCAATTCATGGGTTCAAACACATTTACTTAGGTGAACTATTTATATTTGATACCACATCAACTAGTTCAAACCAATCTTCAATAACACTTAATATTTTCTCATGGTCTTCACTATCTAGTCTCCACTTTTGAGACCACCCACGACATGGAACTGTATGAAGAATTAGGCCAACGACAATGACCAAGGGGCTATATTGATATACCTTGTTGTCAATTTGGTATTAAGTGAAATGAATCCCATGTTGAATAATTTTAATTTGTTTGAAATATGTCCCTTGCACTACAACTAAGCCTACATGTACATGTATAAGAAATGAGAAATTGAAATATGTCCCTTGCGCTACAACTAAGCCTACATGTACATGTATAAGAAATGAGAAATTAAAACATGTGCACATGTACATGCTTAAAATAAATAAATAAATTTAAATGTTCAAATCAATTCAAACCTATGGGAAAGGACATTTCATCGCTCATTTCAGGTTTTGTTAACTTCTTTCTCTCTTATGTGCAACACAATATATAATAACTAAAAATTTCTATATTTCCTAAAAATATCTCCTGTAATTGAAAACACATTATAAATTTAAAATACTCGATTAAAAACTTATAATTTATTTACATACATGATATTTTTTAAAGGATATATATATATATATATATATATATATATATATATATAATAAATATGTATACCTTTTTTAATCAATCCTAAAATATGGTCCTAATCAGTAGAAATCAAAGGAATGTCTTCAAAGATTTCATGCTTAGTTTCCTCGTATGAGTCAGAAACATCTAGTGGCACCGATTTCCATTCATTGACATATCCAAGCTCTTGGTTCTTGCAATCAACATAGTTTTCCAAAATGCAATCAGAACAAAAACATGAATAATCCCTAGTGTATAATGTCCATGGGCGATTATCCATACTCATGATACAATGCAAAGATCTTGTTCTCTCCATGCTCTTGTATCCATGCATTGATCCTCTATCCACATCTGTAAAATTTACATGTGTACATGAATATACATATCAAGGTGTTTTAAAACATTTTAACCAGGAACATTTAAAAAAATTAAAAAAACATTTTAAAACACTAAAAGAGAACACGTACCAGTTATCTCTCAAAACACTCTATATGGAATGGGTTTGTATGTTCTCAATTATGATTCACTATAATAATTAGGGTGGACAAAGTGTAAGAACCCTTCAACAACATCATGTGCATCATCTATACAATCTCCTATATAATTTATTTGATGCTTTCTTAGGGAACATTTGATACAAGCTCCTGTACCATCATATTCACTGTTTCCATGACCACTCTCAAAAAAACTTCAAACATGTGATGTTTAATCATTTTGATGATATCTACATGGTTCATAAAATGGCCTCAAAGATTTGAATTGTACCACACATCCATCAGACTAAACAAAATGTTTAACTATTGTTATGCCTCTCTCTTTCAAATATTCAAAAAGCTTCTTAAAGCAATGTTGCACAAAAAGTCTATCATTCTCCTTATCATCACTGATATAGAAGTGGTACTCTTTCTTAATGACACAATTTTCAAATGTACTATCAACACCATCCAAATCAATTTGCGCATGTCCAAAACACACATGCACCATAATAGTGATTTGCTTTGAAAAGTAATACTCTAATTGAATCTCTTTTTCATGTGCAAAGGAGTAATTTTCTGCGAAGTCCACTATAGATAGAAAAGTTCCAAGTGGGAAAGTGTCTCTTAATGTTTAAAATTCTTGTGCTTGCCACTTGAAAAAAAAAGGGCATATGTATGGTTTTATCAACTTACGAAAAGTTTCTAGAAATGTTCCAATAGGTATCTCCTCATCTACATAATATAACCTTGTAGATTCCTTTCCAAATTTTGTTTCAACTTTATTGTACTTGTAACTCTTACAATTTACCATTTTCTTTATGTTAGTATCTTCATCTCTCAATGACAATTTAGCCAACTCCCCACATGTTCCAAAATTCCTTTCATGCAATTTATTTGACCAGTTGCATTATCATCTAATTTATCACATAAGATGGATGCTATGAATTGAGTTATTCATTTAGGAGGAGATTTTTCATAACCATCACTACCTTCTCTAATCTTTCAAAATACTTGATAGTATAGATCAACTTCAATGTAATAACGACAACAAGAAGACTTTGTTTACCTTCACATAATATAGCCTTAACCTTTCAAACATGGTTTGTCCAATCTTTATATGAGGGTTTGTTTTAGAAAAAAACACATACAATTCATCTTTTGTTGTGTCTTGTTGGAGATTTCAATAATTGGAAGACAACTAAGAGGGGCAGTGAATCAGTTGTCACAGATTACAAGAACTATTAGCAATTTAAAACATTAACACCGAAAGCCAAAACATTAATACTGGAATAGCAGTTAAACCAATTAAGCATAAACAATAATCATATAATAAAAACCATCCATATGACACCAAGATTTATATGTGGAAAACCCGATAAAGGAAAAACCCATAGTGGGAAGCCTACCCATAGTTAGATAATACTTCAATAGTAAGTATGTGAATTAAAATTTAGGGGCCTACACTTGCAAGAAGGCCAACAACCTAGAGCACACTTCTCATCACAAAAGGAGCCTCATTGACTACATAGAAATCCATACTACAATCTGGAGAAGAGTTGAACTAAAAAAGATAGTGTCTCCTATGTCTAAGTATAGTTCTGGTTAAGCTCAATATCGAAAGACTAAATCCTCTTACATAAACCCAATTCAATCTCCAATGATCGACCAAATCCTCTACCTAAATGATATTACATTATTCACACATTACATTTGTTGACCATGACCTTTTTCCTAACCAGGATGATCTACAATGAGATCTTACATCTATATATACAAACCCTCAACCATAAACAATTAGGTCAACCACCAGATAATAAACCAATTAAATAATTACAAACCATGTCAGCCTTAGGACAAACAAATAATATCCAACATGTAAGATATCCCAGAACCACATCGAGAGGTCCAATCCACATGTTACATTAAAGCCGGTCCATAACCTAGACCAGTCAAAACCTAGTATAGGTCCACACGCTACAACAATGATCTCCATCCACCAAGTCTCAAACATGATCACCAGAAACATACTAAAACTCCACCAGAAGCTGTACCAACACCCCTTATGCAATTCAACAAAGATCCTCATCAAAAGCTCTGTTAGTGAAACCCTCACCGGAACTAGAAACCAAGCTTCTAAGCAAACAAGATAGCATTCGATCACTAGACCAAAACCAACTTACTCAATATGAGCATGAGTATCATGAACAAGATAATTCGATAACCAAATCATACCAAAGCCTAACGGATCATGCCAGATCCAAATCAACTAGAAACAACTCTACCTACTGAGACTAGAAGGGTGTTGGTAAAGCATCCAAACAACTAGTGTTGGATCAATGACAAAATATCAATGCAATACATAATCAATTCCACCAAATGGCCAACAAACTCCCCCTTTGGCATTGATGGTAAGACTAGATGTGAAAAACATCTAAGTACCAAGAAATGCCAAACAAGTCTCCCCCAATGGAAGACAACCAACAATCTCCCACATACAGCTTTGAATGTCAATAGCTATCCCCTTTACTTTTCTTATTCATATCTCTTCCCCTTTGACTTTTATTTTTCTTTCTTTGCCTTTTTCACATCAATATCTCCCCCCCTTTGATATTAATATGATAAATATGATAAAAATATCAAAGCAAAAACATAAACCACTGAATCACAAAGCTGACTACTCCCCCTGAGCAGTAGCATCCCACATCAGTGCCAGAATGAATAGTATCTCTGATAATGCATGTTGGCTTGATGCCGAATCGCATCAATCAAGTCTCTATCGGAGGGGCAAAAACTCCCAATCTATCTCTTAGGTACTCAAATGATTCCTTGGGCAAAGGTTTAGTGAAAATATTGACAATCTGCTCTTTAGTGTTCACATAACAAGTCTAACTTGATTTTTTTGCACCTTTTCCTTCATAAAGTTATACTTGATAGATACGTGCTTTTTTTTAGAATGAAATACTAGATTCTTTGATATATCAATAGCAATAGAGTTATCATAGTGAATAAATACTGGTGCATCACAATCCACCTTTATATCCTTCAACATTTTCTTCATCCATAAAACTTGTGTATAGTTAGTAGCAGTAACAACATACTTAGTTTCAATAGTAGATAAAGAAGTACATAACTATTTCTTGTTGATCCATGAAACCAACATCTTTCCAAGAAAGAAAGCTCGACTAGAAGTACTTTTCTAGTCATCAACATCTCCAACCCAATCAGCATCTGTATATGCACATAAAGCAAAGTTATCATCCTTAGGGTACCACAAGCCATATTCTGATGTACCTTGCAGGTATCTAAAAATCCTTTTCACCGCAATCTCATGTTTTTCTCTAGGATCACTCTGAAATCTTGAAATAATACAAACACCATTTATAATGTCAAGCCTAGTCCGAGTCAGGTAAATCTGACCTTCAATCATAGATTTGTATCTTTTAGGATTTACCGATGCAGAAATATCTTTTCTTGTCAATTTGTCACTTGTAACCATAGGAGTACTTACCGGTTTAGAATCTCTCATACCAAATTCCTTCAACAATTCCTTAGCATATTTAGTTTGACAGATGAAAATACCTTTGTCAGTCTGAGCCATCTATAAACCTAAGAAAAATTTCATCTCACCAATCATAGAAATCTCAAATTATTTCTCCATATTATTAGAAAATTCTATCCATAACTTATCTTCACCTCTAAAAAAAATGTCATAAACAAATACTTCAATAATCAGTATATCATCATCAATGATCTTATAATATAAATTACTGTCAGCACTGCCCTTAGTAAAACCAAGCTTCAAAAGATATTTAACCAACCTTGCATACCAAGCTCTAGGTGCTTGCTTCAATCCATATAAAGCTTTCCTTAACCTGCAAACCATATTTGTATCATCTGATAGTGTAAAACCATTAGGTTGCTCAATATAAACTTCCTCATCAAGATCTCCATTCAAAAATTCACATTTAACATCCATCTGATAAATCTTGTAGTTTTTATAAGCAACATAGGCAAGAAATAATCTTACAACTTCAATCCTAGCTACAGGTGCAAAAGTCTCTCCATAATCAATTCCTTCCTTTTGAGAATATCTTTTACAAACCAATCTAGTATTATTCCTTACAACTTGACCATCCTCATTCAATTTATTCCTCAAAACCCATCTAGTTCTAATAATATTTTTATTTTTAGACTAGGGAACCAAGGTCCATGTGTTATTTGTCTCAATCTGATCTAATTTTTCTTCCATAGCTTTCAACCAATATTCATCTTTATATGCCTCAACTACTGATACCAGTTCAATTTGTGAAATTAAACATACCTTATTAGTTGCTAGTCTTCTTCTTGTCATCACTCAATTGCTCTTATCCCCAATGATCTAATCTTCTGAATGATTCAGTCTCACATACCTAGGAGTCTTCTGACTTTCTGTTCCTCTTCCCTATTCTTTAGTTATTGTAGAATTCTCTAATACTTCTGAAGTAACTGGTTCAATACTTTGTTCTAGTAAAGGTGCTACCTGTTCAGATATAATCATTTCCACTGCCTGTTCCTTCTCATAAACTCTTATTTGAATTTTGTTCAGCTCATCTACTTTGACATTAGCACTCTCCATAATTATCTGCAATCTCTTGTTATAACATCTATATGCTTTGATTTTATTAGAATAACCAAGAAATATGCCTTCATCATATCTAGGATCAAATTTCCCAATGATACCATCTCTCCTAATATAACATTATACTACCAAAAATTCTCAAATACTTAACTGTAGGTGTATTGCCAAACCATAATTCATAAGGTGTCTTACCGGTTTCTTCTTTGATATGTACTCTATTGAATGTATAAACCATTGTGCTCACTGCTTCTCTCCAGTAGATATGAGGTAGACTAGCTTCCATCATCATTGTTCTAGTAGCATCCAAGATAGTTATATTCTTCCTTTCCACAACTCCATTCTACTGAGGTGTCAGAGGAGCAGAAAATTGTCTTCTTATACCATGCTTCTCACAAAAGTTATTAAACTCACCAGATGTGAACTCTCCACCATGATCTGACCTCAAACATTTAATCTTCAATCCTATCTCAGTTTCCACTTTAGCCTTAAATATTTTAAACTTTTCAAATGCTTCAGATTATTTTCTTTCAGAAAAGTAACCCACATCATTCTAGAATAATCATCAATGATTAGCATGAAATATCTATCACCTTGAAAATAGTTAACTCTATCAAGGCCACACAAATCTGTATGAATAAGATTAAGAACATCATTTGATTTATCTTGTATACTCGTAAAAGAGGTTCTGACCTATTTACCCATTTGACATTCTTTACATACCGAATTATAGGGCTTCATCATCTTAGGTATATCCGTAACTGCCTTAGTTGAATTGATCTTCGCAATGCAATCAAAATTCACATGACAAAGCATTTTATGACATAGACAACTCTCATCAATCTATGTAATCAAACATGTCTTATCACTAGAGTTTAAATGAAATATATTACCTTTTGTCTATGTACCCGTTGCAATCACTAAACCTGATCTAGTAAAGATTTTTCATTTTCCATCCTTGAACTGTAATTGAAATCCCTTATCTACCAATTGTCCTACACTCAAAAGATTATGCCTTAAACCTTCAACATAATAAACATTGTCAGTATTGTTCTTACCATCCAATGATATAGTTCCTTTTCCTTTGATCATACATGCTTTGTCATCTCCAAATCTAACTAGACCACCATCAAATTCTTGTAAAGATAGAAAATTCCCTTTATCTCCAATCATATGATGTGAACAACCGTTGTCAATTACCCATTCATCCTTGTCTTCAATTTTAGCAGCAAGTGTCTTCTCTTCAGGTACATTCACTTCCAGTGCCGGATCATCTTCCTTGATAGCCAAGAACACCCATTCCTTCCCATTGTTGGAACCACTAGTAGAGTCTTCTACTAGTTCATCATCAGAATCAATAATGCCTTCCTCATCTGCAATGTAGCATGATTTGTCAATGTTTTTCTTGTATTTGTACTTGTTTTGATATCTAGGGTTAGGCTTAAATGATCTTTTATCTCTTTCTTCAAATCTTAAATTCCTTTTAGGACATCTAGATGCAAAATGACCAATCTTATTACATGCAAAACATTTAAAAAGTTCTTTTCCTTCATACTTACTTCCTACCAGTCCTTTAGGTACTCTTCTAGAAAATGGTGCTTGAAGTTGCTCAAACTAATCATCTTCTCTCATCATATCTTCTAATTCCTTTGAATATAAACCTTTCTAGTCTTGCTTACCGGTTTTAGATGTAGATGCATAAAAAGAAGGTTCAGACTTCATAGATCTAGAAGGTCCAAATTCTTCAAGCTCAAAAGAAGATAGTTTCCCAACCAAAATATTTTTGTTGATAGATGTATTAACCATTGTTCTCAACTCATTAATAGTAGTAGCCTTCACTTTGTAAGCTAGTGGTAGGGCTCTCAAGACTTTAGAAATAATTTCATCTTCACTCAGAGTTCCACCACAACATTGAATTCCCATAACAATCTCATTTACCCTTGCCACGAATGCAATAATCATTTCATCTTATTCCATCTTCAAGTTTTCATATCTCACCCAGTAACCATCAAGTTTAGAAATCTTCACTATAGGGTCACTTTCATTAAGAGTCTCCAACTTATCCAATATAGCCTTTCCAAATGATTTGTCAGTTAATCCCATTATTTGTTGATCAGAAAGTGCACATAAGAGGGCTTCTCTTTCTCTGCAATCATTATCAAGCTCCTTGTCCAGGTTTGTCAGGGGAGGGTTGCCAGATCCTAGATTATAAGGTGTGACACCATTCTAGGTGATCTCCCAAATCTCCTTGCCAAGACATATTAGATGAGTCTCCATCTAAATCTTCCATACTATATAATTTGTTCCATCAAGCCTTAGAATATCCCTCTGAAACATAGCTCCAGAAGAATTGGATGAACTTGAACTACTAGCTATCATAGGATCTTCCTCAAGAGGTTAAGCTTTCTGCAGAGAGGACCAAAGCTCTGATACCAATTGTTAGACAGTTCAATAACCAGAAGACAACTAAGAGAGGGGGGGAATCAGTTGTCATAGATTACCAGAACTATTAGCAATGTAAAACTTTAACACCAGAACACAAAACATTAATACCAGAATAGCAGCTAAACCAATTAAGCATAAAAAATAATCACAGAGTAAAAACCATCCACATGACACCAAGATTTATACATGGAAAACCCAGTAAAGGGAAAAACCACGGTGGCAAGCCTACCCATAGTCAGATAATACTTCTGCAGTAAGTATGTGAATGACAATTGAGGGGCTTGCACTTGTAGGAAGGCCAACAACCTAGAGCGCACTACTCATCACAAAAGGAGCCTCACTGACTACATAGAAATCTAGACTACAATCCAGAGAAGAGTTGAATTGCAATGCAAATAGGATAGTATTCGATCACCAAACCAAAACCAACTTACTAAATATGAGCATGAGTATCATGAACAAGCCAATTTTATAATCAAATCATATCGTAGCCTACTGGACCATGCCAGATCCAAATCAACCAGAAACCACTCAACCTACTGGGATAAAAAGGGTGCCAGTAAAACATCCAAATTGCTAGTGTTGACATCAATGAAAAAATATCAATGCAACACATAATCAATTCCACCAAATGGCCAACATGTCTAACCAATGTCTTACATAGAGATCATAACAATTAGGGCCAATCCTTTGCTTGATAACATCTCTATTGTTTGATGAAGGATGAGTATTATTATTCGAAAAATTTGTCACCAAGTTCCTAACAACTTCTTCAATTCTATCAGAATGAGGAGCTCTACACATATTTTCCCAATTCCCCTCTAAGGTAGTATCATCCATAGTCCTCCTTTTCATACATTCTGATATTGTCCTTCTACTAAACCAAACTCAGATGACAGTGAAGAGATTTGTCTTTTTTGAGTTAATCTTTCATTTACTAAAGATGTCAACACCACTCTTCTTGAAATGGTCTTATCTACTATTCAAGATTTTTTACCAATGTTCATCAAACCTTTCTTAACATTCTCAACAATAGATTTTTGTAGTTGAGAAGTTTTCCTCTTTTGACTTGTTGTATCTATACCCAATAATTTTAGCGGATTTATTAAGTCTTTATGAGTAAGTACAATTGATAACAATTGAGCTTTCTCTAGTGTAGTATCAAGATTATTGAAATGAGACATTATTTCATTTGCACTTTTATTCATTGACCTCCTTTTAGTATTTCTAGGTTCTTAACTGAGACGTTTCAACTCATTCACATCCATTTCAAGTAAATGATCTAAATTTTTATAAGAAATATTTCTCTTTACCTATTTAAATACTATGTCATAATAGGTGGAATATTATATCATATTTAAAACCTAATATTACATAATAGCTCTCAATATCACATGTAATAGGTCCTAATATCTACATAATATAGGTCTTAAGGGGACTCTTGAGTATAATGTGAAATATTTTTGCATACGTGATCATATTAAGTCATTTTAAAAGGGCCCAGTTTGGCCAGTTTTGGTTTTTGGTTAAGGTTTAGTTGTTCTATTGGCAAGATGAAAACTTTGTTAGAGGTTAAGGGAGCTTGGGAAAATACTTGTTTGTTGGTTTTGGGAGCTAGTTTAAAACCCATGATGAAGGTTAGGAGAGCATTGCAAAACCCCATTAGTCCAGATTGTGAGTATATGTTGATCTATTGTAATCTAGTGTTGTTGAAGGTGATTGGTGTCTGGATACACCCACGAAAAAATTTGTTGGTTACAGGAGCCTTGTAAAACCCCTTATTTATGTTTTAGGGATGATTTTATGTCCTCTTTGTGGTTTGGTTGTTGGTATGTTGATGTTCTTTTCTTTTAGCAGTGTTGTATTATGGGTTCTAGATCCTGGTAAAATCTGAGGTTTTCAGGTCCCTTCAAAACCTGTGGGGTTTCAGATCCCCTCAGAACCTGTTGTATGGGGTTTTTGGTCCCCTCAAAACCTATTTACCCTTAATCAAAAACAACAAAATTAGAAAGAGAAATTCATAAAATAAATAGTGACCAAATTGGCAAAGGGAAATAGAGTTGAAGTTTGTCAAAAATCTATATAGGTAGGGTTCTATATGGATTTGGCATGGTATCATAGAGTGCAAACATAAAAAAAATTATTAAATCTTAAAGATCAATTTTGATGAAACAAAATTTTAGTTTTTATTTCTTAGACCTTTCAAACTAAATGATTATGTTCATTTAGGTCCATGACACTTTATTAATAGGGCTAAGCACTCAAGTCACTTTCATTTCTTAAAAGACATAAAATCATAGCTCTAGTACCATATTGGAGAAGCCAATTTATATAAGAAACATCAAGATAGCCTTCTAGAAGTGAACAATGAAAGAACAATAGTACATCTATCATATGAAATGAAAAAAAATTAAATTTCAAATGAGAGTCTTAAATACAAAAGCAAGGAGGATTTAAGAAGGTATAATGGAATGACTAACTACACATCAAAATGTGCAACACATGTTTTCTCATATGACAATTGTGAGAGCATATGTAAATGTACATGAGATAAGTGTCTCAAGAGGTAAGTATATGTGTCTCAACCACCTAAACTAAAATAGAAAAGAAAAGTCATAAGTGAAAAGTTAAGAAATATGGATGGGTTAACCTAGAAAAGATAATATGCTAACTAGATGTGAAATGATCCTATTTATACTAACATTTTCAAGGGAGCTTAGCTCCTACTCTCAAATTTTCCATAGTTTTCTAAATCTCTCAATAAAAAGTTCCACTCCTACTCTCATGTGATTTCATATAATATTTTGAAAGTACTTTCTATAGAGTTTCACTCAGTTACTTCCACATGTTTTCCTATATATTTTCAAGTCCATTTTAAATAGATTCAATTCTACTCTAAATGTCTTATCTACATAATTCCACGAAGGTACTTCCCCATCCAATTCTACTCCCAATGTCTTATCTACATAATTCCATTCAAATACTTCCATGTGCTTTCCTATATTTTTTTAAAACCCTTCCCTCTTCCACTCCTGCTTCCCCATACTTTCCTATATTTATTTAGAATCTTATTCAACTCTACTCCCAATACCTTATCTCCATAACTTCAGTCCTACATTCACATATTTTCCTTCAAAAAAATATTATTTTTTTTAAAGAAATTTATTCCTAATCCCAATACCCTTTATATATAGTTTCCTTGATAACTCAACATGCTAGCACTTTCTAGAAAGACTCCCGCCTACTTCCCTAGCCCTGTTTATATAATTTCACTCGACCTCCACACTTTTCTTTTATATTTTAAAAGCTTTTTAAATAATTTACATGTTCCCACACCGAGGAAAAAGGGTAAGGTCATGGCACATGATATGATTTTTTCTCCACCAACTCCCTTCTTAAAATTCTAATTCGCTAGGGTTTTGTAGTATTTTTACCAAAAACACTACCCCATTTTTCTCATCATGACAAATTTGTGGAAAATCTTGAGGTAAGTCACTTGCCAAGGTTTTCAGTGATCTTTTTTTCTTTGACTGGCCAGATTGCTATTTGCGGTTCTCTATTTCATTCAAAAACAGTTCTACAGTTATCTGTCAAATGAAAGAATTGGATCTATGATTTTAATAATGGCTATGGTTTTAATTGCTGGTTTATTTTAATTTAGGATTTGGGGACTCTTTGTTTGTTCTTTTATTAGAGAAGTTCAAAAAGATTTTTGACATTTGAATGGAAGCCTTTTTTACTCCGTTCATATTATTGAAGATTTATTGATTATTATTTTTTACCTTGAATGTTAAAATTTATTGATTATTATTATTGACGTTTTGGTAGTGAAAGAGTTAAAATTTGGATTGTCTATTCAATCTATCTATTTTCAAGAACAGCTACTTAAAGTTTGTACTCAAAGACCAAACAAGATTGAAGAAGTTGTGTTAGAGGATGATGAGGATATCATGCCTTGGCAACCTCCTCTTCTTGGAGCTAGTAATTCCCAATCTCATTTATCTGTCCCCTCCACTCTATATCAGATTTTATCTTTGCAAATTTTTGCTTCTCCCCCACCTATGGCTCCTCCTTAGATTCTAGTTCCAGAGGAAATCCTTTTAGAGGTCGGCCTGAATGAGTCCTTTGATAGCTTCCATCTAAAGTTGGGATATTACATTCTTTAGCCTTCTAAATCAAACAATCAACTTTTTAATTGTAGAAAGTCATTATAAAAAGAAAATCCACAAAACTCTTTTGATGAACACATTAAGAAAAAACCCTTTTTACTAAATCTTTTTGAACTTGAAACATACAAAAAGTAACCATAAATATAAAAAACCTCATACCCTAAATACATAACCCTTAGAACATTTACAACACATATCATATGCTAAAATGTTTAAAATCTCTGCAAGATTTCCATGGCTTCATCTTTCCATTAGTTCTACAAAAGAAAGGGTTAAACATAAACATTGATCTCTCACCTCACTCAACTACAAGGATGGATTTGATGCCACTTGATAGAAAATTACCAAGTTGATCAAACCATTTACTCCATAACCTTATAAGAGGAAAACATGCATATAGAGTAACTATAATGTAAAAATCCAAGATATATTTTAAGATTACATAAGATATACCACAGGAAAACCTTCAAAAGGGAAAAACCTTGCCTCTAAAATAATCCACACTTAAATGTATTATTTGGCAATGAAACACTACACTTATAAAGTCTCAATGAATATTTCTAAAAAATCAAAGTCCTCTAATATATCCTTCATGTGTCTAAGAGTAATGGGTAACCATGCAACATAACATATTATGCTTCACATATGCACTCTGCAAGAGAGTTTAATAAAAATGACAACCATGTCAAACAATTAGTTACCCAACCTCAATGACTAAATATGTAATTACCTAAATTAATGATTGAAGTTCGCACAAATACAACTTGTGGTATAGAATGTAACAATTACCTAGTTAAACACCAATAAAATATGGCATTAGTGATTAACATGAAGATAATGTAGACCTAATCTACAAGGAATCCAACATTTATCTTAATAATTGTTTTGAAACATATATAAAATGATTCTATATAATAATTTTAATTAGTTCAATCTTTAACATAGTTTTTTACAAAACTGAATTTTTTTCTTACTTATGGATACAAAATCACACTCAAATTCTACAAGGGAATAATAAGTAGTAATTATGAGGTATCTAGTTTCTAAATTGGCAACTCACAAGATAAATACATGCTTTAACATTTGCATACAATACTTCTTCCATTTCCTTTGTAACCTAAAGCTGAAGAGGGAGAGAATCATCAAGGTGATATCCACCCTAGTACAAAGCATCAAGTTGATGTCCCCATTGTTAGGGCCAATTTTGGGAGAGGGAATAACTCTATTTATTAATGCAATATAATATATAATATATCCCAATGCAAAAATACTTACTAAGTAGTCTACCAAGAAAACAATTCTATTTATATAACTAATTCTCTTATCGAGTTAATACTAATCCATATAAGAGATGAAGGGTTTAACCTTCTCAATTTCAATCTATTAAAAACTATAACCCTCTTAAAATTGGTGGAGGGATGATATTTAATTAATAAATTCTCTTAATTCCATGATAGTACTCATATGCCTATTGACAATAAAAATGTTAATCTGGTGATTTCAATGAAACAATATAGCATTTAAATAATCATAAGTTTCAGTGCCTCAATCCAAAACCAAAAGTTCAATATGTTATAGAAAGGTAGGAAGATGAAGAACCAAACCCCCAAAATGTTTTCTCAATAATCTTAACCTAAGAGCAGTTTTGTCTACAATACAACTCACTTATTTTTCATCCGAAATAATAGTTGTATATAAGAAGTAAGAACAATCATAACTATGTTTACATGCACTTAAGTTTGTGTCAATCCTAGTGGATGAGCTATTTGAATAGGAACCTATCATAAAATCACATATGTCACTTAAAGTTTGCATTAGTGAAACATAAAATGTAGATCATACTTCAAACATCAAGAGAACATATTATATTAAATGTCACTTTATTTTTAATTAAAATGCAAATATCATGAACTAGAACGTCTTCTAAATTATAAATGTTCATGGAATCCGATTTTCTCATATTTAAATTCTATTTGGATCCCTCAATCCCATATTATACCTCCTACTTTTTCTACTGAATAAAGCTCATAATTTGATACTACATTTATGAGAACTAAATAAAATTAAATCATAACTTTGTACTTCTTTGTTTTACATGAGGTCAAAATATGAGAGTTTATAATTCTACAATTTACAAAAGAGAAAAATTTAAACCTTGTTCCATTTTCCCATTAGGTATACAAGGAATAATATTACAAGATGAATGTTTTGGAGGTATATCTGTATGATAGAGCATAGCCCAAATTAAGAGATGAAAGAAGAGGTTGGTTTCATTTCAAACTAAGCTACTTTATAAATTGGCAAGCTATTTATACCTCAAGAGGCAAGACTTCAACTTACTGGCAAGACACATTTGTATGGTTTTTCATCTTCTTGATTCTAAAAGGACAAGAGAAAAATTGTTGGGCTACAATCCTAGCCAAAGATGCATTAATAAGATTCTAAATTCATTAGAGGTTTAGTCTTTGCATCCCAAGTTTCCACAAAGCTCTAGCTATTAACTAAGTCAAATTATTACTATAAAAGATTCAAAGGGACTATAAAAAATAATTCATATTGTGACTAGTATAGAGGCCATATTATGGTTACTATATTCATCATATGATGAAGTAAAATTCAATCATAGAGTAGTTGAATGAAGGGCCACATTATTATTTTCTAATGCTTAGCAAAAACGATGACATAAATAATAAAATATAAAATCATTATAACATTTGCAACCTTGCCATTTCTAGTGTAAAAGGCTAAGGCTTCTTGACATATGGATGTGTCATAATCAATTCCAAGCTCAATTATAGTTGTCATCAATTTAGTTTTACTTATTGAAGAGCATGTATTACTTTACCACTAATACTAAAATATTTACAAAAAAAAAAAAAAACATTTGTCCCAAATACATATATAGCTCATTTTGTATAGAATAGAGCTTACCAAAAAGTGGGATATAAGAAATATAAAATGAGGAGGATCGGTCTAGTGAAAATAAACCAATAAACCAATGTATTCTGCCCAATTTCTACAAAAGATTTAGAACCTTATTTGGAAGATTTGACTCAAATTACATCTAGAGTTGCATCAATAAGTTCCATTTGGATGATAAGGTACACATGTGGTGGTTTTCTAGTTCTCAAATCAGAAATGATCTTTCGTGTATTGATTCCATCATGACATGTTAACTCCATGGGCTAGAAAATTTTCCTAGATAATACTATCTCTCCAACATAATAGAATATTGATGATTCTTATTACACTTGGATATATAGTTGTCAAAACAATCATTATTTAAAAATACTTAACAAAATCAAGTTATCTACCTAATTGTTTTCATTTAATCAATTTATACAATAATCTAGTGATTAAGCTAGGATAACTTAATGGGATGTGACATATGAAAATGATGTTTCATAGATTCATGAATACACAAAACCATTGAGATCTATATTTACTTTTTTTTACTAAATGTTTTTAATATTAAAGAATTTTCAATGTGTAGCTCTCATATAAAATATCCAACCAATGTCACATATAACTCTACAAATGGATCCAAATAAACATTTAATGTGGCTAGAAAAATCTCTAAGGATTCCATTACAAAGAACCCTTTCCTTCACATGAAAAACTTAGGGATTCCTCATCTAGAGACATAAAACAAATAGGTTCAATCGATGAAGATTCTACCCTCTTGAATGTATTCATTTAGAGTGATTCAATCATAAACTTCTTGGACCAAACAAATAAAATGGGAAGTACTAAAAGGTTGACTAAGTAGTGACAAATTTTGTGAGAAACAACATTTTTTTGTATTTTGTAATAGTTCTTGTAACAAGGTGAAGATTGAAGATTTGCAAGAATTATAAAAGAATTTAAAAGCTAAAATGCTATCTAATGTTTAATTAGGAGGAATAATACATAGCATATTCAATACACAAGACCTTTTCATGATGTAACTTATAGTTCGGATGCAAATCTATATCTCATGAGCAATATTAAAAAATGTTTCACTATGAACATAAAGATTTGACCGATTAAAATTATTCATGAAGTAGTGAAAAACCTAGTCACGGTCAAGTATAATAGTAGAATATTAATTTTCATTAACAACTTTGTTCTTATCCTTGAAATATTTAACATGATATATTCTAGATAACAACTTTGTTCTTATCATGGCTTTTGTTGTGTTTCTGACTCGGCTTGTTCTTGGCTTTCTCGGCTTGCTTTTGGCTTTAGCCGCTTTTGACGTTCCCGGTTAGCTTTACCCATATGCACTATTCGGTGACTTCATTTGTGAATTTTGGGTCCGGCTTATGGATTTGGTTTCTATCATGTTGTTGATGCTTCTTGATCATATCCTGAGTATTTGATGACTTTACATTGGATGGCGTGCTGTTATGGTGGTCCTATTTGGATCTGGTTAAACTTTCACTAAGGGTTTCTACCGGCTAGTGAAGTGTGTTGGATTTTGGTCTTAGTGGAATGCCCAATAGATTTAATTGTTTGGTTACTTGATTTAGGTCCATTCTATATAATGTAAATCATAATATTAGCCTTGTGGTATCATGTGATATAACTTTTGTAATTATGGGTTTATGGGTTTAGGGTTTAGCCGACCTTGTCAATAAAGTTGATGATCTGTATTTATAGGTGACTTATTCATGCTATTAGAAAAATGGATGGATCAATGATTATGGTTGGTTAATTCTACATTATCAGAGGTTGGTTTAGGAGAAAACAAGTCATATCATTCAGAAGAAGGTTCGAAAGGTTTTGTATTGTATCAGGCATTTGTAGATGCTACTTTCACATTTCATTGCTTTTTGGATTGTAGTCCGATGATTTTGTAAGTTAGTGAGACTTCTCTTTGTGATGAGTAGTGAACTCTAGGCTGTTGGCCTTTCTACATGTGTAGACCCCATTGTAATCATTCACAATACTACTATAGAGTATTTATCTAATTATGGGTAGGGTTTCCCACCATGGTTTTTCCCTTTATGGGTTTTTCACGTCAAAATATTGGTGTTATGTGTGTTGTGCTTTCATGTTGTAGTCCTCATTGAGTTGTTCTCTTGTTTAAGCATCATAATTGTATTGATTATTATTATTGTTAGTAAATTGATTCACGACCCCCCTCTTAGTTTACTCCTTGTATCAGAACATTCTAACAATTGGTATCAGAGCAAGGTTCTCTCTACAGAAGCTTAACCACTTGAGGAAATCCAATGGCATTGACATCTAGTTCTACATTCAATCCTTATCAGAAGGAGAGTCCTAGATTTGATGGTACAAATTATAAGATATGGAAGGAGAAAATGAAGATTCATCTTAGATGTCTTGGAATTGAAGTTTGGGAGATAGCAGAGAAAGGATATATACCTCATGATCCTAATTCTGGTACACCAACACCTACTAATGAACAGAAGAGAGGTGAAAATTATTTAAGAGAAAAAGAAGCTTTGTTGGCTACCCTATCTAATGAAAAGCTATTTAATGTCATAAGATTGGAAAGTGCTAAGAAGATCTGGTTAAAAATTGGAACTCTTTATGAAGATGATCAAGCAGTAAAGATTTCTAAACTTGAAGTTTTTTGGGTAAGGTGTGAAACTTTGAATATGGAAGAGGATGAGAAGGTAAGTTCTTTCATGGATAGAGTCAAGGATATTGTGATGGGTATCAAATGTTGTGGTGGATCTATTAGTGAAGATGAAATTTAGTATCAAAAGTTCTAAGAGTTATACCTTTGGCTTACAAAATGAAGGCTACTACTATTAATGAACTTTGGAAAATGTCAAGTACCCTTGTGACTAGAGATACATTACTTGTGAAATTGACTGCTTTTGAACTTGAAGAAATTGGAGATCAGAATGTTGCTAAAACTGAGATTGCATTTAAAACATCTACTTTCGGTAAACAGAAGATAGATTGGAAAGAGGAAATTAAGAAGAAGAAAGAGAGCTTGAAGAGTTGGAACCTTGATTGCTAGAAGAATCCCTAAATGACCAGTTGAAAGTAAGTATGAAGGAAAAGTCCCTTTTAAATGTTTAACATACAAAAAGATTGGTCATTTTCCTTCTAGATGTCTTGAAAGAGCTATTAGGAATCATGAAATATTTGTGAGGAATTATAAGCCTAATCCTGAATATCAAAACAGACCTAGATTTAGAAGGAATAAGGATAAATCATGTTATTATGTTGGTGATGATGATGAACTTGTGAGTGGATCCAATAATGGATCTTCCTCCACCAAAGGTTGGGTCTTTATTGCTATCAAGGATGATTCTCCAGAATCTGTCATTGAAGCAACACATACTGAGGAAAAGGCTTTGGCTACTAGAATTGAAGAAAAGTATGAATGGGTTATAGATAGTGGGTGCTCACATCACATGACTGGTGACAAGAGAAATTTTCTATCACTACAAGAATTTAATGGTGGATTGGTTAGATTTGGAGACAACAAGGCATGTAGAATCAAAGGAAAAGGAACAATATCCTTGGATGGTAAGACAAATACTGATAATGTTTACTATTATGAAGGCTTAAAGCATAATCTTTTGAGTGTAGGTTAGATGGTGGATAAATGATTTCATTTGCAATTCAAATATGTAAAATGCAAGATCATTAACAAATCTGGATTGGAGATTGCTTCCAGAACTTAGACTAAAGGTAATATCTTTCATTTGAACTCTGGTGAGAAGGCTTGCTTGATTGCTCAGATTGATGAAATTTGGCTATCGAATAAAAGGATGTGTCATGTAAATTTTGATTGCATAGTGAAGATCAGTTCAATATTGGTTGTAAGAGATTTTCCTAAAATTGTTAAACCTCATAATTTGACATGTAGAGAATGTTAAAAGGGTAAGCAAGTTAGAACCTCTTTCAAAAAATATATACATGATAAATCTAATGAAGTTATTCATCTTATTCATACTGATTTATGTGGACCAGCAAGGACTAAAAATTATCAAGGCGATAGATATTTTATGTTACTTATTGATGAATATTCTAGAGTGATGTAGGTGGTATTTTTTATTTAGAAAAATCTGAATCTTGAGAAATTCAAAATCTCTAAGGCTATGGTTGAGACTGAGACAAGACTAAAGATAAAATGCTTGAGATCAGATCATGGTTGTGAGTTTACATCTGGTGAGTTCAATAAATTTTACGAAAGGAATGGTATTCGGAGACAACTTTCTGCACCTAGAACCCCATAGCAGAATGGCTATGATGACTGAAGCTAAATTACTTGATATCTATTGGAGAGAGGTTTTCAATACCACTATATACACTTTCAACATAGTACATATTAAAGGCAATATTGATAATACTCCATATAAATTATGGTTTGGTCATACTCCTACTGTCATATATTTCAAAATTTTTGGAATCAAATGTCACACTAGAAGAGATGATGCATTAGGTAAGTTTGATTGTAGAAGTGCTGAAGGAATATTTTTGGGTTATTCTACTAAGAGCAAAGCATATAGATGTTATAAAAAAAGATTGAATAGGATAATGGAAAGCATAAATGTCAAGGTGGATGAGCATGGCAGTAATCAGATCAGTGCTTATGATTGTGGACTAGAAGATGAATTTATCAGACCCATATAGGTAATGCAAGAATCAGTTCAGAATAGTGAACCTGTGACTCTTACAACATCAAAAAATTCAATAGTAATAGAGGAACAACATAATGAGTCAGAAAATCAAGAAAATTCAAAGACTCCCAAGTATGTAAAGATAAATAATTCTAAATATCATATCATTAGAGATAAAAGGAAGGGTGTGATGACTAGGACAAGGTTAGCTACTGAGGAGGTATGTTTTATTTCACAAATTTAACCAAAATCTTTTATTGAGGCAAGTAAGGATGAAAATTGGATAAAAGCAATTGAAGAAAAATTAGATCAAACTGAAAAGAATAAGACATGGGAACTTGTACCTAGACCTAAAGACAAGAATATTATTGGAACTCAATGGTTTTTTAGGAATAAATTGAATGAGGAAGGTAAAGTGGTAAGGAACAAGCCTAGATTGGTTTGCAAAGGCCATTCTCAAGAAGAAGGTGTTGATTATGGAGAGACTTATGCTCCAGTTGGTAGAATTGAAGCGGTAAGACTTTTTATTGCTTTGTTGCACACAAGAACTACAAAGTATATCAGATGGATGTTAAATGTGCATTTTTGAATGGAGATCTTGAAGAAGAAGTTTACATTGAGCAACCCGATGAATTTTATTTATTAGAAGCCAAGGACATAGTTTGCAGGCTAAAGAAAGCTTTATATGGACTAAAATAGGTCCTTAGAGAATGGTATGCTAGAATGGATAAGTATCTTTCAAAATTTGGCTTTAGTAAAGGTAATGTTGATAGTAACTTATATTACAAAATTGAGCATGATGACATATTGATTATTGAAGTCTTTGTGGATGATATCATTTTTGGAGGAGAAGAAAGTTTATGCATGAAATTTGCTAATGATATGAAGAATGAATTTGAAATGTCTATGATTGGTGAAATGAAATTTTTCTTAGGCTTATATATTACTTAGACTGATAAAGGTATTTTCATTTGTCAAACTAAGTATGTGAAGGAGTTACTTAAGAAATTTGGACTTGATAATTGTAAACATGTCGCTACTCCTATGATAACCTATTGCAAATTGTAAAAGGATAGTGAATCACCTAAAGTGAATCCAAGAAGATACAAATCAATGATTGGTGGATTTTTGTGCCTAAATCAAAATAGACCTAATATAATGAATGTTGTTTGTATTGCTTCTAGATTTCAGTCAGGTCCTAGAGAAACTCACGATATTGCTGTCAAGAGAATATTCAGATATTTGGTAGGTACAACATACCTTAGGTTATGGTATACTAAGGATGATGACTTCACATTATGTGCATATGCAGATTCTAATTGGGTAGGAGATGTGGATGACTGGAAGAGCACTACTGGTATAGTATTATTTCTTGGGAAGAAGTTGGTTTTATTGTTTGGTAAGAATCAATCATGCACTTGATTGTCTACTACTTAAGTGGAATATGTTGCAACTGCTACCAACCATACTCAGATTTTATGGATGAAACAAATATTAAAGGGCATAAGGGTGAGTTATGATGAGCCTATTGTTATTCACTATGATAATAGTGCCACTATTGATAGGTCAAATAATTTGGTATTTCATTCCAAATCAAAATACATTTCTATAAGGTATAATTTCTTGAAGGAAAAGGTTGAAACAAAGGAAGTCAGACTGGTTTATGTGCCTACTAAGGAACAAATTGCAGACATTCTAACTAAACCAGTACCTAAAGACACTTTTTGAATATCTCAGAAATTAGTTGGGGGTTACTAGCACTCTGAAAGAGACTTAGAGATGCAGGGATGCATCAATCCTATGAGCTTATCAAACATACTTTTCTGATCCAGTTTGATGAATTTGGTGCTGCTACTCAGGGGGAGTAGTCTGATGTTTGGTTTAGTATTCTTGGTTTGGTATCCATCCTGTATCATTGATGTCAAAGGGGGAGAGAGGTGTCCATCTAAAAAACTATCAGATCTTTTTGGAGAGCGGTATTCATGTTAATATAAGGGGGAGATATATTTCAGTTTCATCTTTTGAGAGAATGTTGGCATTCCTTGGCACTTGGATGTTTTTCACATTCAGTGTTTCCATCAATGCCAAAGGGGGAGATTGTTGGCAATATGTTGGATTTGGTTAAGTGTTGTCATTGATAACAATATTGTATCCCAGTTGGAGACTATCCCGGTTTGATCTATCCTGGTTAGTCTTAGTGATCATCCTAGCTTTGGCTGTGATTCTGATCTAGTATGATCACATCTCTGGAATCAGTTTTGGATGCTTATTCTGATCATTATATTGTTTCTATATTTTGGTGGTTTCATGATTTGGTTATAACTTTTGGTATCTACCAGTACCCATCTTGTTATTTTCTTTCCTAGCTTGCTTTTGGCTTTATCGACTTCTGACATTCCCGGTTAGCTTTATTGATATGAACTATTTGGTGACTTCATATGTGGATTTTGGGTCTGACTTATGGATTTGGTTTCTATCATGTTGTTGGTTCCTTTTTATCATATCTTGAGTATTTGATGACTTTACATTGGATGGAGTATTGTTATGGTGGTCCCATTTGGATCCGATTAAACTTTCACTGAAGATTTCTACTAACTAGTGATGTGTATTGGATTTTGGTCTTAGCATAATTCCCAATGGATTTAATTGTTTGGTTACTTGATTTAAGTCCATGCTATGTAATGTAAATCATAATACTAGTCTGGTGGTATCGTGTGATGTAACTTTTGTAATTATGGGTTTATGGGTTTAGGGTTTAGCTGACCTTGTAAATAAGGTTGATGATCTATATTTATAGGTGACTTATTCATGTAATTGACATAATGGATGGACCGATGGTTATGGTTGGTTAAGTCTACATTATTAGAGGTTGGTTCATGAGTGAATAAGTCATATCATTCAGAAGAAGGTTGGAAAGGTTTTGTATTGCAGGGAAGACATCAATGCTTAATCAAAACTATATCAGGCATTTGTAGATGCTACTTTCACATTTCATTCCTTTCCGGATTGTAGTCCGATGATTTTGTAAGTTAGTGAGGCTTCCCTTTGTGATGAGTAGTGTGCTCTAGGTTGTTGGCCTTTCTGCATGTACAAACCCCATTGTAATCATTCACAATACTACTGCAGACTATTCATATGATTGTGGGTAGGGTTTCCCACCGTGGTTTTTCCCTTTTTAGGATTTTCATGTCAAAATATTGGTGTTATGTGTGTTGTTCTTTCATGTTATATTCCTCATTGAGTTATGATCTGATTGAAGGTTCATAGTTGTATTGATTGCTATTATTGTTAGTAAACTAATTCACCCCCACCTCTAAATTTACTCCTGGTATCAGAAAATTCTAACAATTACATATTTAATTTAGGAACCCACAATTAGTCTTATACACACACATGCAACCTAGCTACATGACTCTAAATTAGTCTATGGATTGATTTCATCATGACATTTTAACTCCATTTGCTAGAAATGTTTTGGAGATGATACTCTCTCTCTAACATAATAGAATATCAATGAATCTAATTACACTTGAATATATAGTTGTCAATGTTGGCAATTGACACTCATCTGGTCTAGTTGTGTTGTCATTGATGGCAACATACATCATTTTGTGTTGGATACTCACTGGTATTCATTGTTTGGAAACTGACATTCCAATCATCTGACATACAAGGAAATCGACAACCGATAGACAAAGAAAACTAAAAAACTAGGTACCGGTTTATGAGGCTGACATAGAAGATTGATTCGGCAGGTTTACACAACAACAATCAGTGACACTGGTCACAAAGTTTAATTCATTTGTTTTGGTGTAAGCCAATATGTAAATAAATTGTAATATCATTGTAAGCTAACATAAGGCATTTATATTTATGATTCGGAAGTGTATTTAAGTCAGTCTAGTTAGGTTATTTTGAATAGATATGGAATGTACAGTGATGTGATATTGTGCGAGTGATGTTGATTGACTAAATGTGAATCTAATATTTTGTAGTTGGTCTTGGTTATTGGTTTAGAGGTTTGGGATTAAAAGTAAGTTACCAATAAGGGAGGACACAGTGAAAATTGGTATAGATAGTGCTTGAACTGAAACTCATCTAGCATAGTAGATGCATTCTATGAGTTTAGAATTTTGTTTTTAACTCCAAATTTGGTGTTTGTAGTCAGTGATCCTCCTTTTGTGATGAGTAGTTCTCTCTACACTATTGGCCTTCCTACATGTGCAGGACCCTATTGTAATATTTATTCATTTAGACAATGGATAGATATTGTGGGTCACCAATCCCACCAAGGTTTTTTCTCTTTGAGGTTTTCCACATATAAATCTACGTGTTATGTTGTATGTTCTTGTGATTGCATCATTTCTACTTGCTTGTATATCCTTTTATAGTTACTCATTACTAAAATAATTTGTTAATAAGGTTAAAATCAATCTCACTAGTAGAACATTGATTCATCCCCCCCACTCTTAGTGTTCTTGGATTCCAAGAATTGGTATCAGAAAGCCTTTAGGACAAGAAAGTAGAAGGAATCTAAAGTTTGGAAAGGTTTCAATAGGAAGAAAAGGGAAGGAAAAATCAAGAAGGTTGGGAAGCTGTATAGAAGATGTCTTTTGAAATCAAGAAGATCATTGGCCTAGCAGAAGGATCTTCTCTGGCAGTAGTTCCGGCCTCACTGACAACAACAACCGGCAAGGGTGTAGTGAAGAGGAAAAAATCGGAAACATATATTGCCCCTACTGCATCCGATTCTGATACTGATGATGAGCCCCCCAAAGATTCCCAAGAATTACATATGGATTCAGAGGGAGAAGCCTCGAGAAGGAAAGAAACATGAAGTAAAGGTCACCCCTCCAGTAGCCCCAAAGAAAACTTTGAAGGAGAGGAAACCCACGGAGAAGAGGAAATTGGTTAAGGAATCTACTTCTACTCCTGACAAGAAGACGAAATCAGATATAGAAGTCATTCCTCCTCTCTTAGTTGTTGAATTGATTGATGAAATAACTAAAGATGGAATTTTGAGTAATATCAAGCATTACTATGTACATATGGATGATAAGGAACAAATGGTGATTAAGGAAGGAGTTTTGTTATACCTAGATATATATAAGAAGGCATTAATTGAGATTGAAAAATAAATACTAGAAAAAATATATAACAAATTGGATGCTAGGAGATTGTCTAAAGTTGAAGAGGATAAACATATAAAGATGCAGGAGTTATTGATTGTTTGTGGTGCTATAAATGATGAGGAGATGCAGTAGTGTCTAGAATATGCAAATAAAACAATATTCCAGAGTAGATACCGGCATGTAATAGTTAAGGAGACACATGAGGCATCGATAAAATTATTTGTAGATAAAACTGGATTCTTTACATCACTAGAAGTCCCTCCAAAGTCTAACACTCTAGACATCCCTGTAGATGATATGGGGAAATGTATATTGGGTATGGATTCACCAATTTTGGAATAGAAACTATTAGAGGATTTTCCTCCAGTAGAACCACCTATGCATAATGTAGAGAAACCGGTAGATAATACTGAAACTATACGTGATAAAAGAGATAAACCAAAACAAAATATTTTGGATATAGAGGTCATTAATGTGGATACAAAAAAAAAAATAGGTTGATGATATTGAACCTCCGACAACAAATGTACATATAGAAGAGGCTAAGGCTGAGCAGGTAACTGCACCAAGTGGCGAAGCCATCGATGCCAGCTAGTAGGTTGGAGAGTCTATTCATTCATTGTTGGAACTTGGCTCATCCAGTCAAGTTGATTTTGGATAGAGGAATATTGAGCAACTAAGCAATTTTCAATTGATGTATGTTGTAGCTTAGAAGTTAAGGAAGGAAGGGTCTAAAGGCAAGGAAGTTATTAAGCAAGCTAACCTAGTTTTGTAGTAGCTTGCACTAGAATATAAGGTAGATCATATTGGAAACCCATCTGGAAAATTGAAAGGTTTGACAGAGCACATTTCCAAAAAGTTTAAAACTCTTCAATAGATATCAAATCGACAGTTAATAGAGAGGTACAATGTAGCTAGGATGGTCACCTGTGACAATATGATCACATCAGACAAGGACAAGATGATAGAGGAACTAACAAAGATTGATGAGGCTCTTAATTAGTGCAATTGTATATATAGGTCTTGTAATAACACCGGAAAACTTACAGTTGGCCTGGAGGTAAAAATAAAAGTGGAAAAGACTCAGTTGGAACATATGGCTAACAATTTTCATGGTACTCAATCATTGACCAACGCTATTGATGGTCAAATTTTGGTTACAGAATCTGAGAAATTAGCCTTGGAGAAAGATATGGATAGATTAATCTGGTGAGTAAGAGAATTGAGAGGGTTAGTAAGTCCCCGATTGAACATTTTGTTACTTCATAAGCAAGAAAGTATAGAATTGATGAATAAACCCACATCGACAGACCTAATAGAAGAAGAACTACATGCATACATTCTTAATGGGTTTGTATCTATTTTGGGAACATTGAAAGCTACTTGGGATACTTACTTAGGATTTTTGAAGGGTGCTTACCTGGATATATTCAAGTACATCTAGTTCCAGTAAACACATTTTGATTTCATTCTTTCATTCATTTGCCCTATCGTTGGTCATTGATGTCAAAGGGGGAGAGGCTGATGTGAAAAATGTTAAGGGACATAAGAAGAAATGTATAGCTTAGGGGGAGAAGGGTTAGTTTTGGTCATCAGTTTTGGGAGGAACCAAAATAACACTTCAGCAATCCATTTTTCACATGATTGTTTCCATCAATGTCAAAGGGGGAGATTGTCGACAATTGACACTCATCCGGTTTAGTTGTGTTGTCATTGATTCTCAACGACATCGGTCATGAAGTTTAATTAATTTATTTTTGTCTAGGTTGACATGTAAATAAATTGCAATATCATTGTAAGCTAACATAAGGAATTTATGTTTATGATTGGGAAGGGTATTTAAGTCAGTCCACTTAGGTTATTTTGAATAGATATGGAATGTGTAGTGACGTGATATTGTGCAAGTGATGTTGATCAACTAAATGTGAATCTAATATTTTGTAGTTGGTCTTGGTTATTGGTTTAGAGGTTTGGGATGCGAAGTAAGTTACTAGTATGGGAGGAAATAGTGAAAACCGGTACAAAGAGTGCTTGAATTGGAACTCATCTAGGATATTAGATGCATTCTTTGAGTTCAGAATTTTGTTTGTATCTCCATATTTGGTATTTGTATTTAGTGAGGCTCCTTTTGTGATGAGCAATGTGCTCTAGGTTGTTGGCCTTCCTGCATATGCAAGCCTCTATTGTAATATTTATTCATTTGACCAGTGGATATATATTGTGGGTCACCAATCGCACTGTGATTTTTCCTCTTTGTGGTTTTCCACGTATAAATCTCTATGTCATGGTGTACATTCTTGTGATTGCATCATTTCTACTTCTTGTTATATTCTTTTATGGTTACTAGTTACTAAAATACTTTGTTAATAAGGTTAAAATTGATCTCACCGGTAGAGCACTAATTCACCTCCCCGCCCTCTCAGTGTTCTTGGATTCCAATAGTCAAAACAATCATTATTTAAAACTACTTGAAAAAATCAAGTTATCTACCGAATTGTTTTCATTTAATCAATTTATACAATAGTCTAGTGATTAAACTAGACTAATTTAATGGGATGTGACATAGAAAAACAATGTGTCTCATACTCATGAATGCACAAACCATTGATATCAATATTTAGTTTTTGGTACTAAATTTTTCTAATATTAAATAAGTTTCAATGTGCAGCTCCCATATGAAATATCCAACCAATGTCACATATAACTCTACAAGTGAAACCAAATAAACATTTAATGTTGCTAAACAAATCTCTAAGGATGCCACTACATAACACCCTTTCTCTCACATGAAAGTTTTAGGGATTCCTCATCTAGAGACAAAAAATAAATGGTTTCAATTGATAAAGATTCCACCCTCTTGAATATAATAACCTAGAGTAGTTCCTTGACCAAACAAATGAAATGGGAAGCATGAAAAGGTTGACTAAATAGTGAGAAATTTTGTGAGAAACAATATTTTTTGCAATTTATAATAGTTCCCGTAACAAGGTGAAGATTGAAGATTTGCAAGAATTACAAAAGGGTTTAAAAGTTAAAATGTTATCTAATGTTTAATTAGGAAGACTAATACATAACATATGCAATACACAAGACCTCATCATGATGCAACTTAAAGTTCTAATGTAAATCTATATAACATGCAATAGACAAGACCTCATCATCATGAGAAATGTTAAAAAATGTTTTAATGTAAACATTAAGTTTGACTGATTAAAATTATTCATTAAGTAGTGAAAAACATAGTCACCATCGAGTATAATACGAATATTAAGATGACATAATTTTTAATTGAAGTGAATCAGACAAGATCAGCATTCACATATATTTAATTATTTATGGCTCTGAAATTGGAGAAGAGACTTTTGATTCAGTTGCTAATAAAAAGATCATTGGATTCCATGGGTATGCTGGCACATATCTGAATAAACAGGGTGTTCATATAGCTGACCTTTAATTATGTTTTGTTATAGAGACATTATTATTTTACTACTTGAATTTGTACTAATACCTGAATCATCTGGGCATGAACTTGTTCTATTGAAACAAGTTACATACCTGAATAACCTGGGCATTGATAGTTAATTATCTTTTCTTTGTGCTTCTATTTATATGCAAACATTTTTGTTATTATTTTACTACATGAATTTCTGTTAATGAAACAAGTTACATACCTGAATAACCTGGGCAATTTACATAACTCATTTCAACTTATTTTTAGTAGTATGAATTTCTATCTATCTTGTTCAAGGACTTCTATGTAAGTAGGCTTGCTTGTCACTCTTTGGGGGCTGAAAAAATCAGTTTGTTATGTGTATGTAGTATCTTTTAGTCTTGATTCTATACATCACATTTCTTGGTTCTTCTAGTATGGGTTATGTTGTCATATAACCAAGTCATCTAATTTAAATGTTGTGGGATATACAATTTATGCAATAGCTTTCTCTGAGTGGACTTACAAGTCAACATTTTCTATAAAACTATCCCATTCATGCAAACAACTCCTTTCAAAAAAAAATAAAAAAAATCAAAGATATAAGTATAAAACAAAACAATAGATTAAAAAAAAAGTTTTGTGGTGGGAACCCTAATAAGATGGGGAAAGTGTCTAACATTCCTGTATCCCATGAGGAATGTGTGGTCAAAGAACACCAAGTGGACATTCCTGTTGTGTTACTAAATTGAGCCTTTTTCTAGTTGGTCAGTTCCTTGTGTTTTGCTCTTTTTTGGATGAGGTAAGAAAGTCAGTAGCAGCTAAATGGAAAATGAAAGGATACGTTTCTATTAATGCTATGTCAAATGGACTTTTCCTTTTTAGTTTTATTAATCAAGAGGATCTCGCCTGCATCCTTACGGATGGACCTTGGGCTTATGGAAGAAGCAACTTTCTTTCCTTGTGTAATTGGAAGCCAAATCTTGACCCATGAAAGTACTTATGAGTTGTGGCTCCAACATGGATCCATCTGTCTAGTCTTCCCCTAGAGTTTTGGAATTTGGGAGTTATTAAGGGAATTGCTAACTCATTTGGTAAATTCCTTGTTGTTGACCGCATCACTTGAAAACCAAGTCTAGATTGTTGTTTGCTACAATATGTGTGAATGTAGCTATTAACTCTATGTTACTGACCAAGATAACCCACCTTTCTAGATTGGCCTCGTGGATCCAACCGATTGAGTATGAGAATGCTAAGGCTTTTTGTCAAAGCAATAATAGATATGGGCACCTTAGCACATTGTGTAAGAAAAAACTGGGGATGAAGCAACAACCCCCTAGAGTTACAAATAAGCCATAGAATGATCTAGGTTTGATCCCTAATGGTGATCAGATGCAGTGTTTGACTATAGGTCAGGTCCCCTCTAATCTGGAGATCAAGAAAAACATGGTTCAAGAGAAGAAAAATAAGTTGATGACCTCACAACCTCTTCATCAAATAGCACCAAGATGGGTGGAAATATTCCACTTCCCATTATTAACAACCTTGCAGACCAAATGCAAAATACTACCCCGAAGGTAGGGGAGATAGTGATTGATCTGAGTCAGAACCCAGTTCAACAAAAGATTGCAACTAGGGAAGATGAGCTCGAGGCAACAAAGAAAAGAGAGTTAAAGGACTCTATCCATGAGAAGGAAAATATAATTTTATAAAATCAAATGAGGACCCCCAAGAAGAAAAGAAATGAAGGTTTTGCAAAACTTAAGGAAAACTTACAGATCTTAGGATTTTATCCAATCACTCGACTACCAAGTCAAAATTTTGGTTCTTAGATGATGAGAGTGATGACAAAGAATGGACCTAGGTTAAAACTAAGAATAAAAATAAGAAAAAGGTGGATGGGGGTGGAGAGGGTAAATTAGGGATACCTTCTCAGAAGGATCCTAGGATGAAGGATGCAACCCAGGAAGTTGCAGAGGGAAAATAAAGAACCTTGGATGGTTTCTCTGAGAACAAAAAGAAGAAAACTTAACTTATCCTAGATGTGGGATATTGCTTCTACTCATGTGAGTAGAGTTCTTTGTGTTGTGTTCAAATTAAGATTTAATCCTGGGATATGAGGGGATTGAATAGTCCCCTAAAAAAGCATGTGCTTACATGTACGTTGAGGAAACAAAAAGTGGATATTCTTTTGATTCAGAAGACCAAAGTGAAAGTGGTCATTTTTAAGAAGGCTATTAACTCCTTTTGGGCCTCTGCTACTTTCCCTATGAGTGATGAGAAGGGTGCTTCAGGAGGAATTTCTACTCTTTGGAACTTGTCCTTCAATGAAGGCACTCTGATTCATTTGGCAAAAAGTTGCTTGATAGTTAAGATGTGGGACTTGAGAACTCGGCTGCAATGGTTCCTAATTAATGTTTATGCTCACAATGTGAGATCCCCACGTACTACCCTTTGGTCCCCTCTATCCAACCTCATTGTGAATCAAGTGAATTCTCTATGGATGGTGGTGGGAGATCTCAATTCACCACTTTATCCCTTAGAGAAATTGGGAGGCATAGAGGACTACTTTGAGAGTATGACTAATTTAGCTAATTTTATTTCGGCTATGAGTCTTATGGATATCATCCTCAATGTTTCCAGATGTTGGAATTCTACACTCACATGAGAATGGTTGATGTTGTCATTGATGGAAACCAGTCAGTAACAGGATTCTACAGGTTCACCGACATCACAGACATCATTCATCAGCACCAGCATGAACAACAAGTTTATTTGCCAACATTTAGTTTACACTGGCAATGAAGCATATCGGCACTCAGGCCAACATGGGATAAATTTTTGTTTATGTGAATTGTATTGTAATATAATTAATTATTTTTAAAGACTCATATATGTATGAGATCTTATAGGTCATTTTTGATATAGCATAGAGAGGCAATTATGTAATGGTGTTATGTAGAAGATAGCAAAAATATTTTGTAATAAGGCAGATAGGTTATGTGAGTGAATATCATTCATTGATAGGTTTTTGGTTAAGGTTTCTGATAGAGCTTAAACCGGTATTGAATCAAGCATTGCAGATGCTATTTTGAGTAATACATTGTCTTGGATTTAATTATCCATTTTGTAGTTAGTGAGAGTCTTTCATTGAGCAGTGAGCTCTAGGCTATTAGCCTTCCTACATGTGCAGGCTCCTATTGTAAGTAATATTTATTCATATCAATTGGCTAGTGAGTAAATATTGTGGGTCACAAATCCCATCGAGGTTTTTCCCTTATCAGGTTTCTTTGCCAAAATATCTTGTGTTATGGTGTGCATTTATGTTGTCTTTGTTATTTCTCTTTGTTGCATTATTACTTGTTTATTGGTACATTAATTTGGGTTGCAAAGTTATAAATAAGTTCAAATATTCCATTAACCTGTTAGACACCGATTCACCCCCCCCCCCTCTCAATGTCTTTGGGACTGTGGTTGCATCTAATAGTTGGTATCAAAGCTTAGTCCTCTATTTGCAAAAGCCTAACAACTTGAGGAAGATTTTGAAACCGGTACCGATGGAGAGTTTGAGAAAATAGTTGGAAGGAGCTCTTGAAGATTTTGATGCAAAAAATTTGAAGAATATAAAACTTGAAGATGATCTAAGGATTGCCCAAGAATTCATTAAAGGACTTCAGGAGAACCTGGTTATAGCACAAAATAAGAGGAAAGAACTTCATGAGAAAATGCAGAAACATGATGATGAAAAGGAAACACTTAGGGATATTGCAAAGAAGTTGAGGCAAGAGAATAGTAACATGAGAAATGAAATGCAAGATTTAACCATGAGGCTATCTAAGGATATTGAAGATAGGAAGAAGAATAAAGAAGACTTGACTAGGAGACCTAATGATGGAGAAAATGAAAATCTGAGACTTTGTCATGAGAATGATATAAGCTAAAGACAAATTGGATTCACATGAAACATGATAAAGATGAGAATAGGAGACAAGTTGACGTTCTGGAAAATGAGTTGATCACTGCAAATGAACACAAAGACAGATTCAAGAAAAGTTCAAAAAGGCTTGATGACATGCTAAAAAGACAAAAACCTGATAGAGATACATTGGACTTGGATTTGAACATGGAGAAAGTTTTGGGACTGCAAACAATCAAGATCACAACAAACTGATAAGACAACCTAATGCTTATAAAATCAATGGGAAATGTTTTTATCCTTAGGGGGTATGGTAGAAAACTGAAAATCATGCATTCTACCCTTTGTTGATGGTGAGAAGTTATATTTCACTTTACTGGCAGGCATTTAATGCAGTTGTTGGAGAAATTTTTGTTTATAAAACATTGGAAAACCCTCATTTCAATCCACCAAGCATCCGAGCATTCAAAGAGAGCGCAAATTTGAGCAAAGTTATTTTAAAGGCAAAGCAGCAAGGTGTTTTCAGGCATTCAAGGATTTCAAGTCAAAAGATATTTATCTTTTGAAATGGCATCTTCATCTTCTGCACCTGAATTTATTGCAAACCCTACTGTCATAGAGAATATTAAGCACCATAGACCTGTGTTTAAAATAATTTTCGAGATTGCAAAGCAAGATCATTCCATCAGAGCCTTTTCTAAGATTCTTAAGGGAGTTGCTTTTTCCAAAGTCCCAAGGACTTATATTCACTGCAACATAGAGAATTTAGGGTCAGATGACTTGAGGAACATGTACAGAAATGTTATAACTGATGAACAAGGTTTGGTCAAGCTAGGGCATAATATTGTTGAGGATTTAGGATTTGTTGAAATTCTGAACATTCCTAAATTTTCGGATAAGATAATTCATCTTATACTAAGCAGAGTTCAAGGGGAGTTTGTGTGGCTAGATTTTGTTTTTAAAATCTCTAAGGAAGCAATCAAGGTAGTTACTAGTTTACCCTCAATTGATACTAGGCCCAACAAAATGAAGAAGATACCAAACAAGGGTGTTATGGACCTAACCAAAGCTACATTTGACAACATATATCTTAGGGTTAATGATATCACTAATGCAAATGTGAAATATGTGAGCATTGTATTTGGATACAGAGTTACACATGCAAATAGGTTAAATTTTGTTTCTAGTTTGTGTATTCATAGTGTATATGAGATGGTTAAGAAAAATACAAAAAATGATATTTGTGAGTGGCTTAAGGATGAATTGCTTGATAATTTGAAAAAGATTAAGGGTGACAAGAAGGGAACATTCCATTTTGGGAATCTACTTGTGTGTTTAATGCTTTACTTCACAAAGGAGATACTCGACATTGGTCACAAGGACTTTGCATATGACATCTCGATAGGTAGATAGATCATAGAAACTATTACCGACATTGGTGCTAATAGTGATGACATGATAAAAGCCTATTTTGAAAACTTCCAAACCAAAATGAAGGCTACAAAAAGGATACCGCAGAGCATTGTGGACAAGTATGACAAGCAAATTTGTTTTCTAATCAAAAGAGATGAAACATGGATGGAAGTTGTTACTCCTAGAACTTTTTGGATTACAGAGATAAGATATGAAGTTGATCTAAATATTCTTGAGGCTTATGCTAAGACACTTCTTAACGAACCTAGGGAACCCTCTGAAGAAATTTTTGGCAGTGCTGAGACTATTGAGAGTGTTATTTTGATACAAAAGTTGAGAAAAAAAAGAGAAAAATTAATCAAAAATGCATCCAAGATGGCTAAGGAAGTTAAGGAAAATGTAATGAAATTGAGTGGCATTTCTGCTACTGAACTGGAAGGACTGGAACTGGTAGCTCATGTTTCACTGGTTGTCACTTCTTCTAATATAGATAGTGGTAAGGCAACAAAGTTCAAAAGAGTTGAGAGGAAGAAGAAACCCTCACTGGTACCTTCTCCTTCTCCTAAAAGGACAAGAACATTAAGGAAGAAGCAACAGGCTATGAGGGAGCCTAAGAAGAAGTTAACTCCAAAGAAGAATTAAGAACCTAAGACATTGGATACCCTTAAACTAGAGGAACTAATCAATGAAATAACACAAGAAGGTAATATTTGCAATGTGAATAAATTTTATCATTCATTCAAGGATTCTGACAAGGAAACAATTGAGGAAAGCATCAATTTGCATCTTGACATCTACAAGAAAGTTTTGATTGAGGTTGTAGATGACCTGCCTAATGACTTATATATAAGATTAGAGGCTAAAATAATGTCAATGATGGAATTGGATAAAAATTTAAAGGTAGAAGCATTGTTGGTTGTTCACCTCGTTAATTCTAGAGAAGTGATTGCTGAACTGATTGTTGAAGCCAACTGGTCAGTTTTTAGGAGTGGCTATCAGTAGGTCATCCTAATGGCAAGGAGAGTGAAAGAGATAGCTAATGAAACTACATACAAATGGGACATATTTTTTGTTGAAAAAGAAAAGAAAGAGGAAAGGGATAGACAAAAAATGGATAAGTCTTTTGCAAAGGTATATCAAAAGGACAAAGGTAAAAATAAAATTGGTATTGTACCTACTATAAAGGTCATAGATAACCTTTCTCCACCACAAAAGGATACCCCACCAATAACTTCAGAGATACTGGTATACATAGATAGGTAGCCAGATAAGGAGACTAAAGACATAACACATGATGATACTAACCTAGATTCTGAAATTCTCTTTACTATGAATGTAGATACACAAAATTTTAATATTGTTATGGACAAAGAGACTGCAGAGGTTAAGACAGTTGATGCTACAAACATTGAGGTCTTTGAGTCACCGGTTAACACTGCTGACTCTCAGAACATTGAAATACCGAATGAAGCTAAGAATCCTGAGACTGAGAAACCAACAAATGTAGAGGTAATAACACCAGAGTGAGAAACCGGCAATTGTAAATGATGGTAACAAGGAAGAAATTATTAACTCCCAATGCCAAGAATGAAAAAAAAAAAGCACTAACAGTTGGATTGATTATCATGAGATTGATAATCTTCCTCTGAATTTTACAGGGTACAGCTCCCCGGTTAGATATTCAATAAATTAATTGGTTTTAAACCACACATTTGCTTTTAACCAGAAAGCAACTAAAGGCACTAACACCTACTCATAACCATGAAGTAAATGTGAAGATGACTGAATACTAAATAAAGTGAATGCAGGAAAAAGAAAACATAGTTCATATTCCCAACACCCATAGAAAATAACTGAAGAGGTAGGAGCACATATCCTTCCCAAGAGGTAACTTAATCTGAAAACAAAATTCCAGAATTAATCACATCTACAGCTTGTCATGACCAGAATGGTACTGAAAAATAATATTAATGAGACAAAGCTCAATAAAATCTGAAGACAATAATAAATAATTCAAAGATTCTTGAATGCCTTCTTCATTCCTTCAATATCAAAAATGAGTTCCAACACTCAAGTTCTGTACATTGCAATTGTAGGAAAAGAAAACATGCCCCCTGCTATAATTAAAAACTCAGAAATTATTGCCCTTTTCTATAGCACACAGACTGCTAGAAAAAGAAACCTCTTTTCCCCTTTCTTTTGCATATTTATCCTTCTTTTCCTCTCAGTGAGACACTTTCAATTCCAAAAACTGAATCCTGGCATGTCATATGTTGACAGCTAGATATATATAACTGTCTTCAATCCTTCAACACTTTCTTGGCTTCAATATAATATTTAATCATAATGTTTTAATCTGAAAACATTATAACTTAAAATATATAATATTTATGAATTAACTATGGGCTCCATCGTTACAAATATAAGTCGTGCCTAGTTAATATTTGAAAATAGGAAACTTGGTTGCTATTGGTCACTTTGGATAGACCTGCGCTCAGTCCACCATATCTTTTGAAGGAGACATAATTTGGCTAATCTCTCCGATGGAAACGTGCACAACTTGTCTATGCACAACATATACAAAAATGGGAAAAATCCAACGGTGGAATAAAAATATATGCCCCCCCGCAACATGACGGTTTTTCTGTCACAAAAATCAGAACTTGATATTGTTTGTAGTGCAAGAGCTATGTGTGTCTTGGCAACTCCATGATTTCATTGATCTGTACAAGAAAATTGGAAAAAGAAAACTATTGGTATAATCAGCAACATAACAATACAAGCCTAATCTGAATTCATTATGAGATCACCACATCCCATAATTGAAAAATATGATAGCTATGAAGAAGGCATGATAAAATGTTAAACATCTGTGCGAGCCATAGTTGTTCTCTTTCTTGATATTAAGTGGGGTGGCTTTATTTGCAGCTAAGTGTCTTGCTATTCATCCAAATGAAAGTCTCTTTCCTGTTAAAACTCGAGTTACTTGATAATATTTACAACTAATGGGGCTGGTGATATATGGTAAACCTTGTGCTCCGAACTCTTACACTTTGGAAACTACTCAAGAACTGCTTGAACTTTTGGAACCTGATGAACTACTGTGAACCATTTTGAACTTGCCTAAACTGAATGAACCTACTTGAACTGAATGAACCTGACTGAACTGAATGAACCTGCTTGAATTGAATGAACCCGACTGAATTGAATGAACCCAACTAAACTGAATGAACCTGCTTGAACTTAATGAACCTGACTGAACTGAATGAACCTGTTTGAACTGAATGAACCCAACTAAACTGGATGAACCTGATTGAATTGGATGAACCCGATTGAACTAGTTCAAGGTGGTTCAATGGTTCAAAAAGTTTTAAAGACATTCTTTTTCACTTAACTGGAACTTAACACAAAACTTTAAAGGGAAAAAGTCTATGGAGACATGATACACAACTAGAGGGGCTTGACTTAAATTTTTTTAATTGGGCAGACCACAAGTGGGCCAATAGGTAATTAGTCAAGTATCTATGGAAAAGAAAGTTATTGCAGAATTGAGCAGATCCCCTATAGATTTCAGACCTACAAATGTAATAGATGTCCTTTTGGATTCAATTAAGAGGATCACAGAGTGCAACACCTTAGCATACAAGGCCATTGATGATACATTACCTATTTTGAAAATGATTACACTGACATGTATGGTAGATCATATTGATGGATCTTTGGGTAAATTGGACACATTGTCCAAATTTATTGCTTCAAATGTTCTAACTGTAGATAAGGTCAATGAAGAAACCATCAAGGAAAGGGTAAATAAAGAAAAAGGTGAATTCTTTGAGAAAACTATCAAGGACTATACTAAGCATATTGATTCCTTATTAATGATACTTAATTCCACAATTTTGGAATACAAAGAATTATATAAGGAAGCTTGTAAGTCTCACCACTTGACTGAAGACAATGATGACAAGATTAAGGAAGCACAAAAGGAGATAGATAATATAGTAGACAATATGATAGGTTCTTCAAAACTTACCTCAGTTTTTTTGACACAAAATGGCAGTTTTTGAGGAAAAGATAGAGAAAGTGGAGCAAGAAAGAGCAAGGATAAGGTTGAAGGCTCAGGAACTGAAAAACAAACTTGGTCCAAAATTAGACAGTCTTATAACTCGGTGGGTTGAGCTATCTAAAGCATTAATTCAAGGAGAATGATCACCGAAGAAATAGATGCATTATCTAACTAGCATGATCCAGGAGACAAAAACCATTATCTTTGATAGTAATAAATCCATGCAGAGCCTGAATCTACTTTTGGTGGATATCTTTCAATTATACTCAACCGGTTACAGGCTACGAGGTAGAATTTTAGTACTCTTTGAATATTTTTGACATCCTTTGTCATTGATGCCAAAGGGGGAGTAGTATGGAGAAAAATGCATAGAAGAGATCACTTGCTCAAGGGGAGCACACTCTTTTTGAGGATCAATTTTGGACTTCATTTTTGGATAACAGTTTTTGGATTTTTCTCATGAGTGTTGCCATCAATGCCAAAGGGGGAGATTGTTGGAATTCTACACTCACATGAGAAAGGTTGATGTTGTCATTGATGGCAACCAATCCCACTGATATTTTCCCTTACCGGGTTTCCTCACCAAACTATCTTGTGTTATGGTGTGCATTTATGTTGTCTCTGTTATTTCTCTTTGCTACATTATTACTTGTTTATTGGTACATTAATTTTGGTTGCAAAGTTATAAATAAGTTTAAATATTTCATTAATCGGTTAGACACTGATTCACCCCCCCCCCTCTTAGTGTCTTTGGGACTATCATTGCATCTAACACTATATTCATGTGGTCAAATAGAAGGCAAGAGAAGAATTTGATCTGAGTTAGATTAGATAGGTTCTTGGTGTCTACTTACTAGGAAAACTTTGATTCCTTCTTACTTTTCTCCTGCTCGAGAGTTGGATCTGATCATAATGCAATTCTTTTTCCCATCAAAGACTCTAGGGAGAAAAAACATTACCCCTTCAGATATGATATTATATGGTCACATCACCCTGACTTCAAATCCCTAGTTAAACAATGGTGGAATGTTCCTATCAGTGGTACCACTATGTACTAAGTTGCTAAAATCCTCAAAATCCTAAAGGTAAATGTCAAAGGATGGGACTGGTACTTGTTTGGAAATATCTTTGAAAAAAAAGGGATATCATTGAAAATATTAAGAAGCTATAGAAAAAGGTGGAAGGAAGCAAAGCCTCGAAGGAAGAAAAAAGGGAGGAAACTAAATTAAGATATCAATGGGTCAAGATGAGTAATAAAGAGGAGGTGTTTTAGAAACAAAAATCAAGAATACAATGGCTCAATGAGAGAGATAGAAACACCAAATTCTTCCATTAGTCAACCTTGAAACATGGAAGCAGGATTAAAATAATAAAGGTAACTAAGGAAGATGACTCCTTTGTTGAGAATGAGAAAGAGATGGCTGAGATGTTTATTAATTTCCTAAGTCTAAATAACCCAAATAACCAAGACAACTTCTAACAACCTAATAGACTTCTTGATGTGATCCCAGAAGTCATTACTAACAAAGACCTATCTCATTTGATAGAGAATGTGACCTTCCAAGAGGTAAAAGATTCTATGTTTTCATTTGGAGACTTTAAAGCCCCAAACCCTGACGGTTTTCCCCTAGCCTTCTTTAAAGATCGCAGGGAAATTATGGGAGAGGACATCTACCATACAGTGAAATACTTCTTCAGGTTGAGTAAAATGTTTAATCAAATAAATGCCACTTTCATTGCCTTGGTTCCTAAGAATGACAATGTTGTTTCCACTAAAGATTTTAGGCCAATCAACTTATGTATACTTTTGTGTAAGATCCTCTCTAAATTTATGGTCAATAGGTTAAAACCAATGTTATATAAGATTATTTTTATTAATCAAAAAGGATTTTTCAAAAGCATAAATATTTTTCGATACTGTAATTGTTGCTCATGAACTTGTCCACTAAATGGAAAACAACAACAAATCCTCTATGGCCTTCAAATTAGACATTTCTAAATCCTATGACAGGGTCTCTTGGAACTTCCTCCTTGAAGTCTTCAAAAATTTTGGCATAAAGGGTAAATTTCAAAACATGATTGAGCAATATGTTGCTAGTCCAAAAATTTTAGTGCTTTTAAATGGATCACCGAGGGGTTAACATTATTGTTGAAGTGTTGGGGAGAAATGTCAAGAAACGGAGAAGGGAGGAATGCTAAAAGGGGTTAGAGATACTTCCACACTTGATCCTATCTCTCATCAACAATTCATTGATGAAACCGTCATTTTTGGAGAACCTTATGTCTCAGAAGTGAGGTATTGGAAAAGGATACTAGATAATTATGCTAAGATCTCAGGGAAGTAAGATTTTATTTATTAATGTCAATTGCATCCTAAAATCACCACTATCCTAGCTTGCCAAACTACTAATCTTGTTAATTCTTATTTGAGGTTACATTTCATTTCCAAGTTTCCCTCTTTGGCCTTATAGAATGGGATTATTGAGAGGTTCCAGAAGAAATTGGATGGTTTGAAAGGTAAGCTGCTCAGTATGGTTGGGGAAATTCAATTGGTTAAATATTGTCTCTAGAGCATTCCCATATATTATGTCTCCCTCTTCAAAATGTTGCGGAAGGTGGGCGAGAAGATTAAGAGGATTCAAATATGATTTTTTGGGTTGGTATCGAGGATATACTATCTTTAGTTAACTAGGACAGGGTTTGCTACTCCATCAAATTAGGGGGACTTGGGATTAAGAAAAATGTGGCTAGAAGTTAACCAAAGGTAAAAAGGTTTGGGTGGATATATTGAAAGACAAATACCTCAGCAATGAAAAGCACAAACAATTCCTAAATTAGTTTGAGTTACCCATTGGGTCCTTCATTTGTAATAATGTGGCAAAAGCTAAGGCTTTCATAAAAAAAAATGGAAGAATGATAATAGGGAATGGGAAAAAAAGCAACTTTTGGGATGATGTTTGGAGTCATGACCAAGTCATTCTAGATCTACCTTAATTCTGGAAAGTGAGACTGATCTTAATCAGGAGATGTGGGAAGCTAGTTGAAGATTATATAGTAGGGAAAAGAGATAAAGCTGAGTGGAAGAATCTTGAAGAGGTGGTGATTCAACAAGATGATGTCTCGGCCCATCTTTGGGATCAATTTATTAGGGAAGCTAAATCTCTCTCCTCTCTCTTTCTTGATTGCTCCTTATCTCCCCTCATTAAGGATGAGATATGGAAACCAAACTCCTTGGGTTTCTTCTTACTTAAATCTTCCTACCATAGTTTGGAGGAGGAACTGGTAGAGGATTTCAGCTAGAAAAACATATCGAAAAAGGGCTTGATTCTGAAAGTTAATTGCTTCTAGTGGAAAATTGTACATGGAAGAATTCTCATTGTTGATAATCTTAACAAAAGATAATTCTCCTTTGTTGACAGATGTGTGTTATGCTACAAAGACATGGAGAGAATCGATCATTTGTTGTTGCATTGCCAATATACTAAGGAAGTTTGGGATGCACTGTTACATGACATGAAAATATATTGGATTGTCCTTTAAAAAATGAAAGATTTAATGAGGAAGTGGCCCTTAACCCCATATTGTCACCTTGTATCTAAAAACTTGTGGCTTTAGACTCCCCCCCCACCCGATAATGGTATGGAATATCTAGAAAGAGAAGAACAAAAAAGTGTTTAGGGATGAATCTAGGAGCCACAAGGTGCTATTCAATATTATAAAAAAAGAAACTAAGGAGACCATCAATGTGGGAAATCCAAGAATTTCTAAAGTTATTCCTTTCTTACTAAACCTTATGATAAAACAAAAATTGGCAATTGATCATAATCTCCTAAGGCTAGACTGGCATACCATGATTGTAAGGAAGGGTTGTATTTTGATCCCGCTTGAGGAGGGGTGGCTCAAATGTAACTTTGATGGTTGTTCAAAAGGAAACCCAAGAGCTTTGGGAGCTAATTTGGGAAGAGGCACGAACAATAAAGGTGAAGCTATAATGGCTTCGATGGGACTTACTCGGATACATCATCATAAAAGGAGAAATATGATCCTTGAGGGTGACTTGAAACTTATTGTAGATTTTTTTAATGATATTATCAATGCTCCTTGGGAGATAACATGAATTATCCAAACTTGTAAAAATTTATTTAAGGCTTTTAGCAAAGTAAAATTTCAACACCAATATAGGGAATTTAATGTAGCTACAGATGATATTAAAAACTAGGGGTTAGCAAAAATAGGATGGTATTATTTTAATTTTAATGAGAGCTCAAGGGGATTAAAAAATCTTAGCCAAGGAAAGGGTAATCCCCTCATGGGGTGACATTGTCAACTAGACAATAAGGATGGGAGGTGGTAGTTTTTTAAATTTTCAATGAGTGCCAAGAATTATAAAATTCAAATTTTCCACTTTTTGTCCTACAATCTACTAAGTAGGATGATGATTACTTGGCTACTTGGGATGATGTGTAACTTGCAAATATGGTAGAAGGATGATGTGAAGGTCATAAATTTGAAGGATCTTGAGGAATGTACAAGATAGATCAATCCTTACATCGTAGGGTTTTTAGAAGATAACAAAATCATTTGTGGGAAAGGAGGTGATTTCAAATCCCTAACTAGCTTAAATTATAATAATGAGAAAAGAGAGTTCGCATGTGTGGACAATGAATCTCATCAAGACAAAAAGGACTTTTTTAAAAAGTATTGCTTAAGAAAAAAAAGTGACTATAAAATCTAAAAAAATCCATGAGTCAATTTCATATATGTTTTTGTATTCTGCAAAGATAGAGATCAATATAGGGGGTCCTCTCAAAAGCACAAAATCAAAAAACTGTGATGGATTGCAGAAAAATGAAGAAATTTGGGAGCTCTTTCTCAATGTTGGTTTAAGCCCTTATTTTTTTCTATGAAGGGGTATAATAGAGCTTTATCCATGAGATTCTACAACTCGTGCTAAGATGGTGTTGTTATTGTGGGGAGCATTACCTTTGTGGTTTCTCCAAAGTTTATTGTAGAGGTCACTAGGTTAAATAATGAAGGTGAAAAAGTGGAGAGGCAAAGCAATGGTGACTACAAAGCATATATGAAGAAGTTCTTTGAAAAGGGAGAATGGTTGGTTACCATCCAAAATGGGTATGGTTGCTTTACACTTCTGAAACCCTACCCAAATGTTATTTATTTTGTCATGAAATAACTTACTTTAGAGGGGTGTTACACAACTATACATGGGTACCAATTCCTAATTCTTAATCATACTAGGCATGGTGAAAAGGTTAGCATTCCCCATTTTCTATTTTTTTCCTTAGAGTCCTGCATTGTTAATGGAGCCAATCTATTGCTTCACCAAGGCTTAATTTACCCTATGTATAAATTTTGTTTTCACCACTCCCTGAATCATAGCTGCTTGCTATCCTACCCAACAATGTAGAGCAAAATAAGAAAAAAAAGGTTCCTCTATTAAGATTGAATAAATCGAATCCAAACCCCTTCAGTCTTTTGATTCTACTCCACTAGGTAATACCAAGGGTTCAAAAACCCTAATGTTTCAAGAAATTGAACCCCTAGAGGTTTCCCTTCTAAATACCAACTTAGGACAAAAGGAAAATGGAAACCCCTAAGAATAACTTGGCTAAAGCCAAAAAAGATAGAAAAATATTTGGTGATGAAGAATATCACAATCAACCTAGACCTGCATGACTCTGATAATGAGGAAGAGAAGGAATTGGAAAAAGAAAGAAAATATGGGAGCTTAGAGGAGAGAAGATTGGCTAGGCTTCGTGCAAAGGAGAAGAAAAGAAAGACTAAAACTAAAGAGATTGCGAAAAACATTAAGGAAGCCCTTAATTCTGAGGAGACTAAGGAGATATCCACTGACAATTCAGAGGATGAAGATTTCCAAGCAAAAGAAGAAGACCAAGAGGAATAATTTATGGAAGAACTGGAGGACAAAAGTGAAATGGACGAAGACTCTAAAGAGTCTGACGAGAGCCCATCACCCCCAACAATATAAAAGAAGATGAAATGGTTCCTTGTTCTCAAGAAATGTCATTGGATAAAGAAAACAACAATAATATAGAAGATGAGATAAAAGAGCTTAAAGAACGGATTCTCATCAAAGATTTTAGTTCTCTCTATGAAATTAGTGAAAGGATAAGGAACAAGACAGTTATGGGAGTGGTGTCTGGATAGGGAGAAATAGAGAAGAAAAATAGGAAGCTGACTAAGAAGGGGAAGAAAGAAGAGGATGTGGAAGGATGGAAAGACATGCAGGAGGACACATGGGCTATTTTGGCTGATAGGCTTAAGTGCAGTTGGAACTTGGTTGATAACAGTTAGGCACCCACCTCTTTTTTCTGGTAAGTGGTTTACTTTATATATGAGGTTAGTGTTTTTTATTATGTTTACAAGATGTTTTGTCGATGTTTCTCTCCAATTAGACATTATTTTGATGATGACTATTTCTACTATATTTAATTTTGATTATGCTTAGAATATTATTATTATGATAAGAAGATGGTGGCTGCTTAGAGTTAGCAGGTTTAGTTGCAGGGACATGTTAATACTCAACTATTTTTTATGGTTGACAATGGTTCTTTGTGACTAGATGTTGGTGGCCAAGGTTTTGGTGCTATTAGGTGGTTTTTCTATTTTATAGGTCCAGGTCCTTCTCCCTGCTAACATAATAAAAAACAAAACAACAACAACAAACATTACATAATAGAGCACAAAACTATAGAGAAATGGTTGAATAATATTATAGTGATCTAGATTTATTATATTCAATGCAACAATGTATAAATACAATGTTGTGTACATTGAACAATCTCATGCCTATAGTTGTGAGTTTCTTAAATTTTAAAATTTTTAGGTTTTCTACATGTTTCTATAATATTCATATTCATTATTTTGATAGCTTTGGAAGACTAGCTTTTTTAAAAATTCTAGCAAAAGATGTTTTTATACAATCTTATTTATATTAACATCTCCCCTTAGGATTCTTTATAGCACTACAATAAAGATACAAAGGAAAGGGGAACATTTCTTTAGTGTTTACCTCTAGCATGTCAAGCATTCCTTTCAATTTGAAAAAAAATTCTTCAACTTCATAGCATTAGGAAAATACATCACCTATTTTTTTCTTAACTTAAACAAAATTATAGGTTAACAATAGTTTCTTGACCATAAAGCTCAATATGCAAGAACAATATGTGGATTACCTACAACATGAATGGTACTTTAATTGTCACAGGACAATGTAGCAAAAAAAATTTGTGGAAAACCAATCTAAATAATTTTATTTAAATCCAAATTCCTTTCTTTATAGCTTCTTTTGCTTCTCTATATTCTATTCTAGATCAACAAAATGATGTCATTATTTTTACGTCGGTTCGTGTAATCCTAACCTAAGCCTAAAAATAGAACAATTAATATAATTTCGGTCAGCGATATCCTTACCTCTATTTGAATCTATAAATTCAACCAAATAATATTAATATTTATAAAGTTAGTGGATTCCAAATTGTATTATTTCACAAATGTATCATTTATGTCTCTTATTAGCCAGCCAATGACTTCATCTAGTTTATAAAATAAATCTAGATATGACACAGACTAGAAAACAAATATTTGGTCTAGGATGAGTCAAATAAACCAAGCTACCAATAATTTATCTCTATTAAGTGGCATATACACTCTTAGAATAACATTCTTTAGTAATCATGATTCCTTACTTAAAGGCAGTAGAACCCAACTTGTATTCAAGCATCTAAAATCTTTCAATGAGATCTAAGGAATACTTTTATTATCAAATGAAAAATCTTTCATATAACCTTCAAAATTATAGACCAAGATAATAGTTTAGCTCACCCGAATCACTCATATGAAATGAATGTTTAATATTTTATTTTAAAATAATTTATTTTTTTCATATTCAATCTAGAACAATGAGTAAATCATCTATATAGATTGCAATAGGAACAATATTGATGAGGGCACAACCCAAAGAATAGAAAAAAAAAATGAAAGAGACATAGAAAATCTATATGTTATTATTATCTGAAAAATATTTTCAATACATGCAATTAAAAATAAAAGGAATCAATCCTCATAGGCTGCAATACCATAGCTTACGGAGTTTTCTGGAAAACCCTTACCATGCAATTTTCCAACCGAAAACTAACTCCAAAAAACTCACATGCAAAAACTAACTATTTTCAATACATGCAATTAAAACTAAGAGGAATCAATCCTCATAGGCTACAATACAATAGCTTACAGAGTTTTTTGGAAAACCCTTACCATGCAGTTTTCCAACCTAGAACTAAACTCCCAAAAACTCGCATACAACAACTAACTCCCAAGTTTCCACAAATGTGTTTTAACACATGCATGACCCCTTAGGACCACATATGACCCCTTATAACATCCTAGTGTGTACGAAATACTCGTTAAGATCCCATAGTGTCCTAAGGGATCATATGTGGTCATAAAGGATCACACATGTATTCTAACACATGCACGAACCCTTAGAACCACATATGACCCCTTATAAAATCCTAGTTGTGGACACTTAAATTAATTATTTTAATTAATTTAATTCTCTCACATAGTTAATTTATTTAATTATGCTAATGTTTGTTCTCCTCAGTATTAATTAAATTAAATTTAATTAATATTGTCACTATGGTCCAATAATTGATTTATCTAATAAATAAATTCTCCTCCATTCTTCTAAGTTATCCCAAATTACTTAATTAATCTCAATTAATTAATTAACCTAGGTGATTTCTACAAATTACCTTTTTTTAATCTACCATTAGCCTAATTAATTCTTCTAGAACCCTCATAATCATGCTTGTCATTATTCTTCAATTCTATATTCCCCACTCATTTCATATCAACATTGAGACTCTTAAAGAAATTTAAATTTCTTTGAATCCCTCCTTGAATCCTTTATCTTGGAATTTTTAATTCCTCTCCCCTTTCCCTATGGAATTTTAAATTCTTATTTATTTTCCTAAGGAATCCTTAATCCATGCCCACCATTTCAAATCAATCTCTTCTATAAATTGGAGACTCCACTCCATCTCCAAATATCTCCAAATTACATTTTCTTGATTTTTGTTTTTGGGCCCCTCTGCAGCGCATACGCAGGCATTTCAGTGCCTATGTAGGCACTTCAGCGCAGGTGTCCATAGAATAGCATGAGCGCTATTTCTGCAAACTTTTGTGTATTAATAAGATTTTTATGAGTCTTGCAGGTTTTTTGATTGCTCCAAGGCATGATCCAAGATTTTAATAACTTGGTTTTCTATAGGACTTGGCCCAAGGATTCACTTGTTAAATAATTCATTGATCAAACCACAAAAAACTACTAATCTGCAGGTTGCCTAAGGAAATCTAACCAAACGTTGTGTCTTTATTTAAATTATTTTATTAGGCACTTAAATTGCGCTATGGTAAATGAATAAATCTATTTTTTGTGTTTGCAAAGAGTCTAAAAGGTAGGAGAGTATTCTCTTCTTTATATAGAAAATCAGAAATCCAGACCCTTGAAGCTTTTCTAGTTTGAGATTTGTGTTCTTTTAGCGGGCCTATCATAGTGGGAAAAAGTAATCACCCTGTGAGAATGCCCCAAGTGAGTACGACTAAAACCCAAGCATTTCAACTCAGTATAATAAATAGGCCTTTTGGGATGAAAATCTCAGAGTATGAAGCTATTTGAGAGTTCACTCTCATATATGGAATTTTGTAGGACCTTTTGGCCTCAATCAGGCTTGCATGACTACATCTTTCTTGGTACTTTGTAGGGCTATAGGCCTCAATCGTGCTTGCACAACTACAAGGGGTAGTCTTCAAATGAAAATCCTTACTAAGAGATCTTAGGAACAAAAGCCACCCTGTTCACCTCTGAAAGCTAGGTAATCTTTGTGCAAGGGAGATAGTAACCCCCCCAAGAGACTTGCCACTTTGTGGCCCCATTATTGGTTGACTTGGATAATACAACATTGGGAATCCATTGCGTGAGAGCTAGCCTCTGTATTCTGATTAGCTATTAGGTGTGTACCTGAGTCAGCAAGCAAAGGTTTTCCTCTTCAACCAAATTTGTAGGGTAGCATGTTGTGCATGATGTCTCTGTTTGAACCCATGACTAATGTTTTTACTATGTCTTCTTGCCAAGAGTAAGATTAGTATATCTAAGATAACATCCTAGCCATCATAATCCAAGTTAATCTAATCCAAATCATGATCCCTAGTCATCCTCATATCATGTCCTAGTCATACCCAAGTCATTACCAAGTCATATTCATATCTTGGTCTAATTTTGAACCAACCTTAATCAAGTCCAAGTCACACTCAGGTCCAAACTTTCCAACAAGTCAAACTGTGTCAAAATTCCGCTTGCCTCATGTTTCACAAGTCTAAATTGTATAAGCATCCTAAGAAATCAATCCACCACCCAATCAAGAAGAAGAAGCTTACACAAGTATAACTTATTAGACACTAAAAGTTTTGGTATAGCAATCACAAAATCTTACTCAAGCATAGGATCTTCTTGCATCGATATCATGATTATACTTGTGGTTATAGCAATGAGTTTGATGCTAGTGATGAACTAAGAGTTCGAGCTTTACACCAAGGATCTAGCTTGTCTTTCAACACCAACTATCACTGGAATCAAGGTGATCACATCCATTCATACAACTATCCATCTGAACCCATCACTTATTGAGCCATGTTCATACCAAGAATTCTCTAGTCTTGAAGTTCCCCCTAATCATCACTATCATCCTCCTTTGATCTTTCATCATCAACCATTTCCAATGACTTAGCACATCAATCAATCTTCAATCAATCATCTTTAATCAAATCAATCCTCAATCAATCATTCTCAATTAACCATCCTTCAATCAAATCAACCTTATGCTAAGGTTTTATGCCTTGTGAAGTTCTATTTAGACCTCATCTTTATTCAATTAATCATTTGGCCTCTATGCTTGGGAATATTAGGGGTCCCATAGCTACTGAGAGGGGGGTGAATTAGTATCTAACTAGTACTAAGAATTTCTTAAGTTAAAACATGCAGAACATAATATAATAGTGTACCGGTATGCAAGAAATAATGCAATAAACCGAATCAAGAACATCCACATGAAAAGTTCACCATAACACAAGATGTTTTAATGAGGAAACCCAGTGTGGGAAAAATCTCAGTGGGATTTGCGACCCACAATATTCACTCACTGGCCAATAAGAGAATATTACTTACAATAGGGGCCTACACATGCATGAAGGCCAACTACCTAGAGCTCACTACTCAATGGGAAGTCACACTAACTTACAATAAAGATTGTACTAATCCAATAACTTGTACTACTTTACAATAGCATCTTCAATGCCAGATTCAGTACTGGTTCCTTCTCTATTCTTTACATATACCCTTGACCTATATTTTGCACATTAGGTCTGCCTAATATTTTCCTTTTTATACTTCTACATCACTCCTACAAATGTCTACAATGATCTCCTTTATATATAAGAGTCATTTTAAAATTTGTCAGGTCGGCTTACAATAATAAACAAAATATTATATAACAAAAATCATGTCCGCATCTGTGCCGACATACTTGTTTTCTTCTGTGTTGGTGTCAATGTCCTGAGTGATCTACTGATGTCGGTGCACTATCTTGCCGGTGTCATGCTTTGCCGGTATTAATGTCTTGCCAGTGCCATGGGATTGTAAGGTTACCATCAATGACAAAACCTTCAATCACATATAATGTCTCATTGGAGTGTGCATATGCCAACAATCTCCCCCTTTGGCATTGATGGCAACACTCATGAGGAATTTCAAAAAGTATCCAAAAATGTTAGTCCAAAAATGTTACCAAAAATGTGAGAGCTCCCCCTGAGCATATGATGCCTGTGTTTTGAATTTTCTCATTCCACTACTCCCCCTTTGGCATCAATGACAAAGGTTGTCAAGATGTCAGTAGAGTTTGTAGGTTCAACTATCCATAAAATCAACCTTGTAGTTGGGTGGTTATAATCTGAAAAAGATCTCCCAAAATTAAGTTTATACTATCTATAAACTTCTTACTGTCCTTTATTGTTGTCTCAGTTCTCTTCACTATACCAGTGAGATGCTGAAAATGCTCTGGCGGTGTTTTGCTTCCCTGTGTTAATGCCTCAAAAATTTCCTTCCGCAGAGATGCTAAATAGTCCAATCTTGGACTTAGTTTAGATCATAAATGTTTTGCCTTATTTATTATTCTTTCTTTTTCCCTTTCCAATTTGAGTAATTCTTCATCAAAATTTTCTATCTTCTCTTCAAAAATTGATAGTCAATCAGGTGAGTTGACAAAGTTGTCTACAAGTTTATTTATCTCATCCTGTGTCTTGCTTATTATCTTGTCAATATCTACAATCAAAAAGTTTGTTTTACATGTATCTTTATATAGATTTTTGTATTCTTTCAACAAACTACATAATTCCAGTAGAAGTGTGTCAAAATCTCTGTTACACTTCTTTATTTCCTCATCAAAGAATTTATGTTTTTCAATTTCTACCTTATACTTTACTAACTCTTTCTTTATTTTCTCAATGTTTTCAGAGATATATTTACACAATGTATCAAATTGTCCTGAAGAATCTTTATTATCTATAATATAGTTGGGAGCTATTATCTTCAAAATTGGTATAGAATCATCAATTGCTTTATAAGCCTCTGAGTTGTAGTCAGTTATTTTCTTGATAGAATCAAGTAATACCTCAATCACATTTGTTGACTTGAATGTTGATGATGATCCAACAATTTGAGTACCGGTGGAAGTAACCATGCTTGTATTGACCTCTGGTAGGTCAGTTTGTGTCTGTATTTCTTTAAGCACTGATTTTCCTACTTCACTACTTACCGGTGGCACTGTTTCCTTATGTACCTACTATTCTGGTTGATGTTGTTCCAGAGCCTTTAGCTCTATTGGTTTCTCTATATGTTGTGTTGTCTCTGTTTGTGACTCAGTCTCTACCTTTTTCTCTGTATCTTCTATCTGTTTCTCTGTTTCCCCTACTACCAGAGGCTCATTAGCCATATCTGACTTATTAGTTGTATCTTTGTCTACTATTATGTTGATCTTATGAGTATCAACATTTACAGTATATAGGACTTCAGAATTAGGATTGTTATCCTCTACATCCATACTTTCTGCTGCCGGTTGATCTTCAGTAGTTGTTATTTTCATTGGTGGAGGTAGGTTGTCTTTAATTTTGATGCTTGGTGGTCCACCAACTTTGCCTTTCCCCTTGTATCTATCTTTTTGGTATAACTTTATAGGTTTAGGGTTCTTGTACTCTTCTTGTTTTTCTTTGTCAACCAAGAATATATCCCATCCATCTTTTGTTTCCTTTGTCATTTCATTAACTCTTCCTGCCATTAGTGAAATATGCCGGTGTGCAGTAGAGAATACTGACCGGTTTGCTTGAGCAATCAAATCATCAATTTGCTTTGGAGAGTTTACCGGATATACAACAAGTAGTTTCTCTATTTTTATTTTCTTATCTAACTCTATCACTACTTGCCTTCTTGCTTCTAACCTTTTGAATAAATCATCAGGAATTTCATTTGCTACTTCCATCAAAACTTTCTTCTACATGTCCATATGCAATATAACACTATTCTCAACTTGCTCTTTCTCATCAACAGTCAGAGTGTCATAAATTTTCTCTATGTTCTTCAGTTTTCCTTCCTCTATGATTTCATTTAGCAGTATATCAAGGGGTGCCAAGTCATTGTTTATCCTTTTCTTCTTCTTAGGTGTCAACTTTTTCTTTGGTGTGGCCTTTCTAACTGGAGATCTTACTGCTTGTTGCTTTTTCCTTGTTCTTCTAGGTGAAGGAGTGGTTGCCAGTGAGGGATTTCTTTTTCTAACAACTCTTTTAAAATTTGTTGGCATGTCACCTTCTAAAGAAGTACCTACCGGTGATAGGTGAGTTTTAGGTTGTGGAGCTGCCAACTCATCCTCTGTTATGCCGGTTTTCTTCAATACATCTTCCTTAATGGCTTTTGCTTGCCTGGATCCTTTCCTTACAAATGCCTCAACCTTCTTTACTCTTTTCTTTGATTGTATTTGGCTTTCTATAGTCTCAACACTACCAAATACTTCTTCCTTAGGTTCATTGGGGGCTTCCAGAAGTGCTTTAGCATATGCTTCAACTATGTGATCATCTGTTTCATAGCCCATCTCGGTTACCCAAATTGTTCTTGGGATGACCGCTTCCATCTGGATTTCATCCTCATCCCTTAGCTAACTCATCATAGAGTATCACAAGTTGCATCACATAAGTTGGATTCCCAAACCGGTAACCCTAGAGCTTAGACTACCAACCGGTAGTCAACCTAAGTGAATCCCCGACACCGGTTCACTACATGTCTTCATACTTCTTCATATCAGTTCACCAACTTCTTTTAATTTGCATACCAGTTTACTTGTACTTATTGACATCAATGACAACATACATTATCATCATATAAACATGTCGATACATCATATGCCAATAATATCCAACAACCTCCCCCTTTGGCATTGATGGTAATACTTAGTTTAGCATTGCAACTATAAACATCATAGACCAATGTATCTACATTATTGGATATCTTCTCCCCATAACTTATTAGATATCTTCTCCCCCTTTTACAACAATGCCAAAGTGGAGGCACAAGCTTCCATTCTCCAATATGTTGCTCCCCCTATGGAGTAGCATCCTTCAATACATCAATCCTGAAAAATTTGTCACTATAGTTCCTGACTGATGCAGAGCACACAACTTTAGTTGACTTCATGAAGGGGCTTAGTGAATAGCTCTGCTAGTTGCTCCTTACTGGGAACATGTTTTAGTACAACCTCCTTATTCTGAATTTTCTCTCTCAAGAAGTGATATTTAAGCTTAATGTGCTTAGTTCTAGCATGCAATACTGGATTCTTCAAAATATTTATTGCACTTGTGTTATCACAAAATATATTCACCAGTTCAGATATAGGTACTTTGAAACCTTCCAATACATGTTTCATCCTGATTGCTTGAGTGCAGTTCATAAATGCTACCACATATTCTGCTTCAGCTATAGACTGGGAAGTACAAATCTGCTTCTTACTTGTCCATGATACTAATCTTCCACCGAGAAAGAACTCTCCACTAGTTGTGCTCTTTCGGTCATCCATATTACCTGCCCAATTGGCATCAGTATATATTTTGAGGTTATAGTCACCATTATATGGATACCACAATCCATAGTCAGTTGTTACTTTCAGATATCTTAGAATTCTTTTGACATCTACCAAGTGGGATTCTCTTCGAATTTTTTTGAAAATGATCTACAATGCCTACTGCATGAGCAATATCTGGTCTATTGTGCACCACATAGTGCAATTTACCAATCATTGACCAGTTCTCCTCTTCATTTACCAACACGAAATCATCTTCCTTCGTTAGTTTACAGCCAGTCACCATCGGTGTACCAACTGGTTTTCTCTCCTCCATGCCAAAGGTCTTCAATACCTCTTTGACATACTTGGACTAGGTAATAAAGATACCCTCTTTCATTTGTTGAATCTGTAAACCAATGAAGAACTTCATCTCTCCAATCAGAGACATCTCAAACTCTTTCTTCATTTCATCTACAAACACATGGCTTATTTTATCATCTCCTCCAATGATTATGTCATCTACAAATACTTCATAGATCATAATCTGATCACCCTTTGATTTCAAGTAGATGTTGTTATCTTCACTTGTTCTCTAAAATCCAATCTTCACAAGATGAGAATGTAACCTTTCATACCATGCCCTAGGTGCTTGTTTCAATCCATACAGAGCTTTGTGTAATCTACACACCATGTCACTATCTTTTGATAAGGCAAACCCTTCGGATTTCTTTATATATACTTCCTCTTATAGGATTCCATTCAAAAAAGCAGACTTCACATCCATCTAATAAACCTTAAATCCCTTAAATGCTACAAATGCAAATAGCATTTAGACACCTTCTATTCTAGCCACAGAAGCAAAGGTTTCTCCATAGTCTTCTCCCTCCTCTTGAGCATATCCCTTGCATACAAGCCTAGCCTTGTTCCTTATAATTGTACCTTCTTCATTTAGCTTATTCCTAAAGACCCATTTGGTACCTATGACATTTTTATGTTTTGGTCTGGGCACCAAAGACCATGTTACATTCTTTTCTATCTAGTCTAGCTTCTCTTCCATTGCTTTAATCCAGTCTTCATCTGTAAGTGCTTCTCTGGAAGTCTTGGGTTCAAGTTCATAAATCAAGCAAGAGTTATCCTTCACTTTTCTTCTTGTGAGTATCCCTGCATCATTATCTCCTATGATTTTCTTCAGATCATGATGCAGCTTCACATATCTAGGAATGACTCTAACTTGATCTGCTAGCTTTTCTTCTTCTCCTTCACTTACTTCTTCTTCTTCTCTTACTACAACTTTTACCAGTATAGGAACACTGAGATCTTTACTATTTTCTTTCTTAACCAGTTCCCAGAAGGCTATACCCAATTCATCTTCCACTTCTACGCTGCAGGTTTCCTTAGGTTCCTCTGGGGATTCATCAACCCTGACATTGATACTCTCAATAATTTTTTGTGTTCTATTTTTGTATCACTTGAGAGCTTTTCTCTTAGTTTAATATCCCAAAAATATTCCTTTATCACATTTTGCATCAAACTTGCTCAGATGCTCACCTCTCTTCATATAGCACTTACTACCAAACACTTTAAAGTAACTCATAGTGGGAGTTTTCCCTATCCAATACTCATAAGGGGTTTTAACTCTACTTTTCTTGATGAGTACCTAGTTCATTGTATATACTGCAGTGCTCACCACTTCTCTCCAAAAGGTGTGAGCAACCTTTCCTTGGATCAGCATTGCTCTAGCCGCTTCAAATACAGTCTTGTTATTTCTTTCTACTATGCCATTTTTTTATGGTGTCCTTGGGGAAGACAACTGCCTTTTGATACTGCTATGTTTGTAGTACTTTTTTAATTCATAAGAGGTGGATTATCCTCCTTGATCAGTTCTTAGGTAATGTATCATTTTACCACTTTCTTTCTCTACTAACGCTCTGAAAGCTTTGAACTTTCCAAATGTTTCAGACTTGTCTTTCAAGAATGTGACCAACATCATTCTTTAGTAGTCATGAGTAAGAATCATAAAATACCTATCTCTTTGAATACTTCTAGTTTTCATAGGACCACACAAATCAGTATGCACAAGGTCAAGTAAATGTTCTGATGAAAAAGACTTACCTTTAAAATTTAAGGAAGACATCTTCCCAAGTTGATATTCTTTGCACAAAGAATTCTCGGGTTTGTTAAGCAAAGGTAATCCTCTTACTACCTTGATCTTACTAGATTTAATAATATTGTCAAAGTTCATATGACAGAGTTTCCTATTCCATATCCAACTATCATCGAACTTAGCCATTAGACACCAACTTATCTTTGCATTCAACTGAACTAGGTTACCTTTGGTCTGCTTACCGGTGGCAATAAGTTCACCACTCTTCCCAATTATACTGTAGACTTCGCCTTTGAATTCCAGAATAAGTCCTTTGTCATTTAGTAGAGCAACACTCAATGGGTTATGCTTAAGACCTTCTACCCAGTAGACATCATCTGCACTTCTCTTTCCATTCAGTGAGATGGATCCTTTACCTTTCACCAAGCATTGTGCATCATTGCCAAATCTGAAAACACCTCCATCATATTCTTCCAGAAACAAAAAATTTCTCTGGTCACCAATCATGTGGTCAGAACACCCACTATCTATAATCCACTCATTGGAGTTTTCAATGTGAGAGACAAGTGCTTTCTTGTCAGACACTTCTTCCTTTACAGCTACAAACACTATATCTTCACTCTCTTCATCTTCTGATTTTTCATAAGTGACACCTTCATCCATAGCAACAAGACAATTTCTTTTGTTTCCTCCTTTATACTTTCTAAACCTCTCCGGTTTATCCTTATTATCACTGTTAGGACAATTAACAACTATATGCCCTATCTTGTTGCAAGCGAAACATTTCATTTCCAGTTCCCTTCAGAAGTCTTTTAGCAAGAAGAGCTTCAAACTCCATCAAAATCTCTTTATCATCCATATCTCTGCATTATCTAGATTCATAACTAGTAATAGTTTCTTTTCCTTTTCTGTATGGTGCAGTAGATGCTTTAAAAGTTGACTCAGTCTTCTGAACACTACCATCATAGCTATTCAACTCATATGCAGTTAACTTTACAATGATAGAGTCTAAGGATACCTTGGTTTTATCAATAGACCTTAGTTCCTGGATAGTAGCAACTTTGATTGCATAGATCCATAACAATGATCTCAACACTTTACTAACAATAGTGGCATCCTCAATGGTTCCACCAATGCTTTTGATATCTCCAACCATAGTCTTAATCCTAATGCCATATTGTTGAATGGTCTCTCCATCAACCATCCTCATGTCTTCAAATTTTCCTCTAAGGCTCTCTTCCTTAGCTTGCTTTACATGCTTATCACCACCATAAATAGTTTCCAGTGCATCCCATACATCCTTAGGAGTGTCTATGTCTTGTACATCAATAAACTCAATATCTACCAAGTTGTTGATAAGGGCTTCCATGACTTGCCCATTTTCTTGAATCTCTCTCTTCTAATCATCTGTCAGAGTGCTAGTGGGAGTCACATATGCATTCTCAACATAGCTCCAGCATTGAGCACTCATACTCTTGATGTAAATCTTCATTTTGTCCTTCCATATCTTGAAGTTATCTCTATTGAACTTAGGACCTTCCCTCTTCATCATTACAACAAGATCTTTTACCTCAAGCAGTTAAGCTTATATCACCGAGGACTTGGATTAGCTCTGATACTAATTGATGAATAATGATGAACACCAGATACCCTAACTAGTACTGAGAGGGGGGGGGGGTGAATAAGTATAGACAAAAACTTTCCAAATCAACTTATCAGGTTAAAGAAATATCAATTGGTTATCATCATTACTAAACTTAGCCATGGCAATACCAGTTAAACATAGTAAGACATCAAACACTATAAACTAATAAGTTTGAATACTTCAAATACATTCAATACTTGATACTAACTTCACCCATAAATATATGCATGTGGTATACCAGTAATACCATAACCTAATAACTCTGCATGCATAATCTCTCAAACAAAGAATACATAATCATCACATGAAAAATGCATAACACATGACACATAGCTTTTTCACGTGGAAACCCAAATGGGAAAAACCACGGTGGAAATGAATACTCACAAGTTGTTTTTGAACTCTTTTGAAGCTCGCTCTATTAGGAGCCTAGTCCAATTAAAGACTTTACAATGAGGTTTTGTTAGGAACCGATCCTGTTAAAGATCACCTAGTTAAGGGATGGCTATATACCCTATTAAAGGTTGAAACCCTATTAGAAGTTACCTTTCTAGAGGATTTGAAGAACTCAATGATATTGAGTCACCCAATTAAAGGATTTACAATAAGTCTATTAAAGCTACCTGGTAAAGGGATTTTCCAACTATTGAAATGATTAGAAGACAATAGGTAAAACTCTAATTTGATAATAGAACTACATGCTAAGGAATATCCTTTTCAGTTCCTCTACTCTGCAATCACACTCTGAAATTTTCCTCTTACTGGTCTCGCAAGTATCTCATCATTCTGATACACACACAACATTTTCCAGCAACTTACAATAACAAGCATCATCGACCTTATAGACAACAGTTAGGTCAATAGAATAAACCCTAAACCCTAAGCATCTTAGGTTTACAACATAGGCAGTCCAATCCTGACCGTCTAAACACTTTGGATAGAGAAATACAATCTTAAATAGATCACAAGACAATCTGTATGGTTCATTCTTCACTACAAATGGGAATCAGTAAGCCATCGTGCTGTCTTCTCATACTGCTAAGAAGAATGTTCATTCACAAGGTAGACATTTAATGCAATCGATCTTCTCATGCAAGATCCTCAAGAAAATCCTTCACGTGCACAAGGATGATGTGGCACCTTGATCTCATCCTCATCCCTTAGCTAACTCATCACAAAGTATCATCAGTTGCATCGCATAGGCTGGATTGCCAAATTGGTAACCCTAGAGCTGAGACTACCAACCAGTAGTCACACTTAGTACCCTGACAATGGTTCACTGCATGTCTTCATACGTCTTCATACCAGTCCACCAACTTCTTTTAATTTGCATACTAGTTTACTTGTACTTATTGACATCAATGACAACATACATTATCATCATATCAACATGCAAGTTCATCGTATGCCAATAATATCCAACAGAGGGAATTGACTTCTCTACCATTGTTCCTCCTTAGCATGATAGAATGGCTTTGTTGATAGAGTAAATAGATACTATTAATGTCAGTGCTAGAGACACTCCAAAGAATATATTCATTACCAAGTCCTTGATGGATCAAGAGAGATAGGACTATCAATTTCGCTATCAAGTGATGCCTTTTGGCCTCAATAATACCAGAGCTACATACCAACAAGCAATGACAACAATTTTTCATGACCTTTTACACAAAATCATGGAAGATTATGTGGACAATCTTCTATGAAAATCAAAGACAAGACATGAGAACATCCCTATCTTAAGAAAAAAATTCAAGAGATTGGAAAAATACAAATTGCGTCTAAATCCCAAGAAATGTGTCTTTGGTGTCAAACTAGGAAACTAGGCTTCATTGTTTCCCATAGAGGCATAGAGGTTGATCCAAAAAATGTGAAAGATATCATGGAAATGCCTCCCCCAAAGACCCTTAAAGAGTTGTGCAGCCTCCAAGGAAAACTCCAATTTGTTAAATGATTCATCTCATAGCTTGCTGACAAATGTCACCCATTTGCTCATCTATTATGCAAAGATACCAAATTGAAATGGGACTGCCTATCTTAGAAGGCTTTTGAGAAGCTAAAAGAATATCTTCCATCACCTCTAGTTCTTATGCCTCCTATTCCAAGGAAGCCACTTCTTTTGTATATATCTACTACTACAATGGCACTAGGGGCTTTATTGGCACAAACAAATGATCAGGGAAAGAGCATGATATACACTACATTAGTCACACATTAATAGGGTATGAACTTAGTTATACCCCTACTGAAAGAGAATATTTAGGACTTGTCTTTAGAACATAAAAGCTCTGACACTACATGCTAAATAACAAAACAAAATTGATTGGTAAGATCGACCCCCTTAAGTGCTCCCACCGACAGAACTGCTAAACGGGTCATGTTGTTAAGTGAATTTGACATTGAATATGTGGACATAAAAGAAATCAAAGGATAGGTAATAGCTGACCAACTGGCCAATGCTCCACTACTAGGTGATCATCCTATCCTCATAGAATTTCCAAACAAATTCATAATGACTGCCACCACATCCACCACATGGTAGTTATATGTTGATGGTTCTTGCATCCAAAATGAATCGGGGGTAGGAATATTGTTGATCATACCCCAAGGAGATTGCATCCCTAAATCATACAAGATAGCCTTTGTATGCACCAACAACATTGCAGATTATGAAGCACTAATTACTGGAGTACATTTGGCTATCCAATAAAGGATATTGGAATTACATGTTTATGGTGATTCCCAACTTATCATCAAACAATTCAATGATGACTATCAAACAAAAGATGATAAGCTTCTTCCCTATTGTAGTATGGTTGAAGATCTCAAGTAGTATTTCACATCAATCAAGTTTGATCAAATTCCACGCATCAACAATAGAGTTGCAGATGCAATGGCGACTATTGGTTCCCTCCTTCAGATGCCGACACATTGTCAAAAGTGTGAGTTCTTCGTCGAGCAACTCTTCATACCGGCATATGACTTACCAATGTCTAAAATGGTGTATGTACCCATTGGTCCTGAATTTTCTATTGTATCAAGAGACCTACACTTACCTAAGAGATAATACAATTCCTCCACACCTTACCAAAATCCAACAACAAACCTTTATCCGCCGATGTGCCTGTTATACTATCCTTGGAGACACCCTATTTAGAAGGCATTTTGATAGTTCCCTCCTAAGGTGTTTAGACAAACAAGAGGCTGAATGGGAACTACATGAAGTGCAGAAAGTTATCAGTAGGTCACACTTAAGTGGTCTCACTTTGGCTAAGAAACTCTTACGAATGGGATACTACTGGCCTATAATGGAAGAAGATGCATACAATTATGTGAAGAAATGTATCCATTACCAGAAGCATGGTGACAAGATCCATGCTCCATCACAAGTTCTACAACCTTTTATTACACAATTGCCCTTCTCATAGTGGGGGCTTGATCTGAATGGGAAAATCCACCCTGCATCCTCCAATGGCCATAAATTCATCATCATCGACACTAAATACTTCACCAAGTGGGTGGAGACCATCTCCCCTACATTTACCATTGGTAAACAATTCTCTAAATTTATTCTAAATTATTTGATATTCCAATATGGAATCCCCAAGGTCAATATTACATATAATGATAGACCTTTCAAAAATAAGGATGTAAAAGAGCTCTGTCAAAAATTGAATATCCAACACCATTTCTCCAACTCCTATTATCCACAAGGTAAAGATCAAGCTGAGGCTTCTAATAAAACATTAATAAAAATTATTAAAAAGACAGTCAATGAAGCTAGCCATGATTCACACCTCCAACTCTATCTTGCTCTATGGGCTTACCGTACCTCCATCCGCACACCCACAAGTGCCACTCCATATTCCCTTATCTTTGGATATGAAGCTATCCTCCCTCTTGAGATCGAGATCCCCTCCCTAAGGGTATCACTGCATAATATCCTCCCAGATGAGGAATATAGAGTTTTTGGATTGTAAGAGCTAGAATTGTTGGATGAAATGCACCTCAAGGCCTTAAATCATCTCTAGGTATATCGGAATCACTTACGTTTGGACTACAATAAGAAATTCATAAGTCGATAATTTGAAGTGGGTGACCTTGTTCTCATGGAAAATCAGAAAAACCTTCAAGAAAGAGAGAAGAAAGGAAAGTTTGAGCCCAATTGGCTTGGACCATATGTGATCACAATAAAGTATGGGTTAGGGGCATATTAGTTGGCTACTCCTGAACGAGATCCCTTGGATGAGCCAATGAACATCATGCATCTGAAAATACTATATGCCTAGTGAGAAAAACAAATGAAAAAAGAGAAAAATCAATTCGTTCATTAGTGAGAACCACTTTGTGGCGCTATGGGCAAGTACCTTGGTGAAAACCTTCATGTAGGTGCCAAGGTAAATAATCTAAATCCATCATCTATCAGGTCAAAATCTCCCGATTGCTTGCCCATTAGATATCCATGATCACCACTATCTAATCCTTATACCATAGAATTCACCCACTCCTAGCACAATGGTCATGTGCATAATGATGAGTCTTTGCCTAAATCATGAATGAGGGTCATCTCATTAAATTGATCTTTTTCCCACATCCTGAGCTTATGCCTACATGAGAGCTTCATCAAGTCTTGATGTTTGTCTCGCATCTACAAGTTTGTCCTCATGGCCACCTAGTCAATTGCCTAGTCAATCATATCCACCCTATCCTTTTCCCTTGGGATGAATCCTTCCCTCACCTGGTAGTTTAATATTTCATCCTAATATTACTCTTGGCAAGAGATGACAGTTAGTCATGTATGGGTGACTTTTCTTTTTATTTGGATTTTCATTATTGACTTGCATCTTTTTGGTCCTACAACTACTCCTATTCATGACTACCCAGATCCTCCATATCCAGGTATGTTTACAATGGGTGTATACTAGGACATATTTTCATGGAATGGCATGTTTTGGATCTCCCTTTTATTAACTGACAACTTGGTACTAGTGTTTATCAAAACTTACCTTGTCATGTACAATGAATATCTATGTGTTTGAGGGTTTTCTTGCACATACCCACAACTTTGTATCATTGTTTCTCAACACTTGCATAGCTATATGTAGGGAATCTTCACTTGACTGAGAGTCAATCCATGCCTTGGGTTTCTCATGGCATCCTGGTTCCTATAATCAATGGTGTGGGTTACCTAGGGCAATATCAAAACTAGGTTGGCTCTCATCTTTTGTGCACAACTCTCCCTATCATTCCATAAATTCCTAATTCTCCCTATTACATTTTCCATACCACCATCGCTATGGAGTCTTCAATTTTTCTCATCCAAATCTTTTATCCTAACTATGGTCATTGTATTATTACAGGCATATTGACAAATACACTTTGCATTATTCATTTATATCACATTATCACTTACATTACATTATTCATATACATTTCATTTCATTGCATTATCAATGCATTTATCATTCATTTTGTATTATTCATGTACATTTCATTTCATTGCATTATCAATGCATTTATCATTCATTTTGCACTATTCATGTAGATTTCATTTCTTTTCTTTTTCAATGAATTTATCATTCATTTTGGATTATCCATGTAGATTTCATTATTAATTTTCATGGCATTTATCACTTAGATTGCATTATTCATTTTCATTGCATTTATGAGTTAGACTTTGTTTATATCCAAATTTTGTTCCATCATTTAGGTTTCAAATTTTGTCACATTATAAGCATATTTGATCATTTCATTATCATTGCATAACCATCACATTACATATCCACTTTTCTCATTACATTACATATCCATTGCATTATTAGAAAAATCTCAAACCAACACACCATAAAAATATACATACATATACATCATAAATCTCAAAAACATATGCATCCACATAGTCAATCATCCCACATTCATCAAAGGGTTAGTAACATATTATAAAACATATACACATGTATCCATCCTGCACTAATCACCATGCAGTAGCACATCATAAGCATATACATATATAAACATCCATCTTGCATCACAAATAGGTCAACAAAATACATCTATAATCATCATCCATAAATCACATCATAAAATAATAAACAATAGAGTCCATTGCAATGTCCACAATAAGATACATGTATAACCGCCACCAAAAAATCATATATATATGTATCTCAAAAATGAATATGTCTGTTATAATATAATGATCACCCCGAAGGGTCAAAAAATGGCACATAAATCAAAATAGAGCTAGCTCTCTCCACGTGTCTCCCCAACCCCCTCCTCATTGCCTCCCCCTTTGGATCCACCTACTCCCCCTGCCCTAGGTGACTTGAGGCCCACTGATCCACCTGTCTATTGGCTCTGTGTGGTATGTTGGTTGCGAGTCCTATGGGAGCATAAATTCTCTATGTAAAAGGCTGCTCTCTGATCTACAGCTACCACCCCATGGTACAATCTCCTGTAGTACGATGCCTCCCAACCTGCCCTCTCTTCCCTCTCCCTCTATTGCATCATGTCATAATACATCTTCCCAAGCTGTACGAGGACCAACATCTACCATGCTGCATCCCTCTCCCCCCACAGATGTGTAGCATCTACCTCTGCCTTGTGCACCCTAGTACACACCTCCTCCAGCTCCTCATCCCATTGTCATAGAGAATCATGTAACTCCCCAATGGTAGTCCCTAACCTAGCCTCTTCCAAAATCCTCTTTGAATCCTCCCTATATATGCGCAAGTCATCGACCTTCATCCTGGCTATCTGGAGGCTCTTTGTGAAATCCCCAATCTCTTATTGTAGCCTCCTCCAGCCAAAATCTTGTCACTAGGTGCATCCTCCTTCTTGTAGACCACCTCATCCATTGTCAGCTATAACTCATCATATTCCAAAACCATAGGAATTGTAAGATGTACTGAAAAATGTCCCTCCCACCAACTCTTGTACCCTCTGGTAGTCCCTAGATCATCTCCTGCATCTCTCTACTCATCCCATACTAAATATGTTGTCATCTAGAAGTTGGTCCTCCCCTCCAATGGGATCACTTTCATATCCCACCTCCCAACCTATCGGACGACCCAATGATATAATGGTATATTCCTCACTATATCTTGTATGAAGCCAAACTGTCAAGGTACCCTAAATGGAGCATAATACTCCATAACATATACTGATCAACCGAATAACCACATCTCTACCCTGGCCTAGTGTAGCTACCAATTCCGTCTCCATCTCTCGCAGTCCAAAAATGGCCACCATATGAACTCCATAAGCTTGTCAAAAACATGATGCCAAAACTAGATAGATCCTATTGATGTATAATGAAAAAGGCCTCTATATCTATCAATGTATGGACACTGGGTATGCCTATCCTATACACCTAATGGCTGCCTCTGTACAATATGCTCCCAAGCCCATATATGTAGAAGGGTCACCCCTATAGACAGGTTGACATAATCCCTATAAACTACAACATGCATATCATGATAGATCTGAGCCAATGTCATGACTCCCCAGACATACTCTGGACAATGTTGAACCATAGAATACATGCATTTGGTCCATCCAATGGGAAATGCATGTCATCCTAGATTAGGCATGATCCATCTGCTCAAGAACCAACAAATGAAAAGTAGTAGGTGAGGGATGGGTGGGATCTCCATTGCCTTTCCCACATGCATCCTTCTCCTGTCCAAGATCGGTAATGCATCATAATCACAAATATCCTAAAGGTAGAAGTCTATTATATCAAACCGGTACTCAAGGATGATGTCATGAATGGGGTCCTTCAAGATCCTCCATACATCTAATCAAGTGAATGTCGCCTCTCAAGTGGGTAGGTGAAAGGTATTATACCTACCGTCCCATCTCTCTACTAAAGAGGTAATCATAGAAGCTATGAGCTTGAATCCTTGGCCACTAGCCGATGAAATGCAATCCCACTACAACAATAATCTCTAACTCATCTACGTTCAGCTGCCTATACAAAATGTCTTGGCATTGTGTTGTCATTGATGTCAGCCAGTATAGGTGGCAACCAGTGTGGGAGATTAATGAGTAGTGTTGTCATTGATAAATGAAAACTAGTATAGCAGGTTATCGGTAAGGTAAAGGATGTCATCCACCATAGTGGTCATTAGAGTCACTGGTACACAAGTTAGTGTTGACTTGTATTGAAAACATATGTATTGGAGACCGATATTGTATGACAACTGGTAAGTGAGGTGTTGGTAGTGTATGGTTTCCAACCAAAAAGCATATGACCAATAAGCTAGTAGGGTTAGCTAATGAAGAAGTATAAAACCGATATGCAATTGGATGTCAAAAGAAGAGGTTATCATGAGATGCTGATATGACTGAAAGAGTTTGGACTACTATAGGTTAGTAAAGTAGGAGATGTATTTGCTAACACAGTGCAGGTCATATTTGTGCATTGTCTAGAGCAAAATGAATGACAAGGTTCCACTTCCATGGGTAAGTGATAATACTGATCTTATCTCCTATTATGCAAAGTATGCATCATATCCCTCTAAGATAAGATAGAGAAGTAGAAGGAAAGTGATTAAAGGCTCACACAGGATGAACTAGTTAAACATAAGTTTTCCTCAAGTATGTGAAACCAAAGATGTACATTTGATTAGTATGTTTTGGCAATTTGAGCCCCTGTGACCAAGAAGGAAGAGTAATGTAAAGATGGAATGTCAAGATAGATGAAGAGTGATGGGTTTGTCACCTTGAAAAACTAGTTGAGATGTCAACCAGTCGGATAATGAAGAAGACAATTATGAGAAACTATAGATAGAGAGTGCAACTGGCACGAGGATGCCTTAGATGGAATCAATTGAAGGTTGATGACATGGTGTCATTAGAATGGCTACCAGTCAACATGAGAACCGGTTAAAGGTGATATGAAGTTGTGTATTGGCAGGACAAGTTTTAACCAGTATGTAGGTTGGTTGTTTGTTTGTGATAATGTTTGTAATGAAGAGGAAGAGTTTCAAAGAGGTCGCAAACCACCAGAGGTGAAGTTGACCAACTAGTGTAGTGTATGCTATCAGATAATAGCATGTTGAAAATACCCATAAGGGTTTGAACCGGTATGGAGTTTTGTCGGTTGTTCATAAATTAAATTCACCCTAAGTTGATGAGCTAGTTATCTGATGGTGAATATTGCAAAATTGACATGGCAATCCGAGTTGAGGTGGATACCGACAGTGATGCCATGTAGAACTGAAGTAGTGAACATGCAGAGGTCCATGATGTCTTGTGCAGGTAAGGTTGTTGAGGTTCGTCGATATTAAATGTTGATTGCGACAATCACAAAGGAGTTATAGAGTGTGTAGCTCAATGAAAGATGAGTGACAAAGGAAGATTTGAGATCTGCTAGCGCCATGACCGATGCTTGATATCCAACTATAGATTGACCTTGAGAAGGAAACAACTAGATCATAAATGTGTCGACTGATTTCGAGGCTGAAGAACAGGGTTAGATTTTTTATTTTAGCAAATATATTGGATGATGGAAAACACATGCAGATGCATTCCTCCAATGTAGGTGATTGATCCAATGTATATTGCATTGGATTTCATGAATATTTGTTCGGTGGAAGAAACCCTAACTGACTTAAAATTTGAATTGGTTTTTGGCAGGAAAACTTGTTTATAGATACTCAAGCCAAAAACAATAAAAAGTGTTGATTGATTGATGCTGCTAGAGAATCAGGGGGTTGGATATTGAAGAGTGAAGTGTGAATGTGCAATAGAGAGCCAACTAGTGAAAGACTCCATCGAAGATCAAAGAGGCTATGAGTTGGAGGTACAACTAGTGAGAGGGTTGAGTAGAGTACCAGTAGAGAATAGGTAAAGGTTGAACAAGTGAGGTTGCAACAAAGTGTGAAAGGAAGGTGGATCTAAGTGAGAAGAGATCTGAGGAAGACTGGTTAAGTAGTGTGTGAATCAAAAAGGTAACAATTGCAAGCTAAGTGTGATAGAGAGAAAAGAGAACCAACAAAGGGCAGAATTAGAAGAAGAGTCTGAACCAACATAGATGCATCAAAGAGTGGGTAAAAGTAGGAGATAAAACTATTGTAGTAAGAAATTAAGGTGAGAACCAGTAGAGAAGAGGATAATGAGGCATTAGAAGATGCTACAGGCAACATTGTGAAGAAGGGAAACTGTTAGGGAGATTATTCATGCGTGGTTGCAGAACTCATTTGTAACCAAGGCTATTACTTTTGTATTAGATGATATTCATTTTAGATCGTTGAGTTGGAGATCCGTGTAGGGGTTGGTGCTCCTTTGGGTTGTAGTCCATAAATCAATTAGGGGTTGGTACTCCTTTGGGTTGTAGCCCATAAATTAGTTAGGGGTTGGTGCTCCTTTGGTTGTTGACCATAAATTAGTTGGGGGTTGGTGATCCTTGGGTTGGTACCCTAAATCAGGGGTTGTATATCCTTGGGTTGTAGCCCTAAACATTGTAACATATTTCATTGTGAAGCTATATTGGAGGAGTAAACTCCACCAACATTACTACCAAGGTTTTTTTCATCTTGTGTTTTCCTCGTATATACCTGTGTTATGTGATGTTCCCCTTGTGTGTGACTATATTGTGTAAATTCTCCTTAGCATACTAGTAGGTTATCTTAGTCTTAGTATGTTAACCAATACATTTACTTAAGAGTTTAAATGAGTAAAATATGTGAACCACTGATTCACCCCCCCTCTTAGTGGTACATTGTGTCCAACAACTGGTATCGGATCCTTGGTTCCCAGTTGACAAGCTTTCTCCATCTTGGGTAGATTCCAATATTAGGACACGATGGTCTATTTAGTGTAAAATCCATCTCCTATGTTTAATGGGTCAAATTATTCCATTTGGAGTTGTAGAATGGAAGTCTACCTCTCCTCTATAGGGTATGAGTTCTGGATGATAGTTGTTAATGGTCTCCCTAGTAACATTAATCCTCCGATTGGTCCTAAAGAAGAAATAAAATGTAGGTGCAATGAAGAAGCAATGAAGGCCATATTCAGTGACCTTATCGATGATGTTTCTTTGTTGGTGGACTAGTATAGGTCAGCAAAGATCTTATGGGAAAGACTAAAAAAGATCTATGGAAATGATCCTACTACTGCTGGGTCAAGTTGTGAAGACAAGAAGAACAATGGTGCAAACTCATGTGTGGGTATTGAAGGAAGATTAGATAGTTGCAAACATGATGATGAAGAGGAGACTCATCTCTTCATGGAACAAGAAACAAAAAGTGAAGAGAACACATCAAATTGTGACAAGGCAGGCAGATCCTACTGGCAAGATGTGCTTGGCAGTGATGAAGAAGATGAAGAAGAAGGTGAAGCTCATGTTAATCTTGAAGGTGAGTTCCTAAGTGCTCTTGATGAATTGAGAACTATTAGAAATGAATTTAAGAGTTATAAAGAATCAGTTCATAAAGAATGTAGTCAGTTGAGAACATGCCTTGAAGAGTCAAACAAAAATGTTTGCATGCTGACTTTTCGACTTGAAGAATCCAAAGGGATGACTGATAGATTGAAATCAGTCCTTGATGCTAATAAAAGAAGATGTGAGGTGTTGCAGCTAGATGTGGAGACAAAAGATGAAGAGTGTCAGAAGCTGAAAGAGGAAATGGAAAATCTAAGGAAAGACCTTGAGAAGTGTGAGAATGAACTCAAGGTTAGAAACTGGTAAGATGGAAACATTGAGGACTTGGACAAAATTTTGAATCAATGAAAACATTCCAAGGATACTAGAGGATTAGGATATGTCATTGGTGAATGCTCCACAAGTGAGGATGTCTCTCACAAGGACATTTAGTTTGTCTCCTCTAATGGAGATAACAAGGGTCAAACCTTCACAGTCCAAAAGTGCACCATGAAAGAAGGTTGACCTAGCTACAATCGGTGAGGAATTGAGGTTAAGAATAAAGACCGGTGCAACAAGAAGAAATAATGTAGAGCCTAAAGGACAAAGAAATCTCAGAGAAGATAGGTTCACTAGAAACATGAATGCAAGAGAGTAGCCTAAGAGACTCCCCACTAGTGGAAGACAAAGAGATTCAACACCCCGGAGAAGAAAAAGTGGAGAAGTCAAACCGGTCAGATTACTTCACGTTTGGAAAAATGAATTTGTAAGTAACTTGTCTTCATTCTCCAGTTACTATTTTGCTTGTAAAGGATATGGCCATAGGGAAGAGCAATGCAAAAAGATGTCTAGGAATAGAAAAGTTGTTCTTGCTAAAAATAGCAATTCACTTTGTAGAATATGTAATGCATTTGGGCATAGAGCATCAGAATCTAGAAACATGTATAAGCCCACTCCTAATTATACTAACAGGGGTCCATTTGTTGCCTCAAGAAATGTAAATTATATATGTTATAACTGCAATGGATCTGGGCATAGGATTTATGAGTGCTAGAAGAAAATGTTTCATGCACATGGCAGTCAACATAACAACTATGCCCAAAGGAGAAGTGCTCCTACAAGATCAAGATATCAGTTAAAACTGGTAGTGAGGTACAATGGCACGACCCTGAGAAGAAGATCAAACTGGTCTGATAGAAGGTCTTCCAATTATCTAGTTAGATGAGTGCAGTGCTTCTATGGCAATATATCATGTCATACTATAGAACCTAGTAAGGCAAATACCTATCAGTAGATGAAGATAAGACCTTCTCCCATTATTGAAAATGTGAAGAAGAATGAGATCAAGCAGGTGTGGAGGAAGAAGACCATGGGCCAACAATGTGCATTCCATGCACAGGTGATACCTCCTAACACTTAAAGGAGATGCAGAACCTTAGGGGGAGTATATCATTGACAATATCATTCATCCCCTAAGTTGGATAGGATTGGTTAATAGTAAGAGGAAGAAAGTGAGACAATAGTCTATATAGTTGTTATCTTGACTACACTTTTATGCATAGAAGATGGATTACTATTGCAGGTGTTAATAGATGGTTATACTAGAAAATAAATAGAAGAGGCATTTGACACAGGAAAATGAGGATAAAGTGTTCTGGTAGAGATGTTTGTCCGTAGATGAAGCTAGTGTGAGCAGTATAGTACCGATATGATTGATAACCGATATTGGAGAAGGGTAAGTAATGGGTTCTGATAGATTTATAGTGGCTCCTATGGATAGATAGATGAAGGATGTCTTAGGTGATATTAGAAAGGACTGGAATAACATATGTTGGTCGGGTAGGTAACCATATGTGCATACTTTATTATAGGCTAACCAGCTTGATATTTTGGCATGATGGTGATATTGTATAGCATTGTGTACATCTAGGACCATGTCATAGGTTGTGGTAGATATAATGGAGCTAATAGATCATTAGATTGATCATATTTGCACAACTCAAATGGTATATGGTAAATATTGGACCTCTAATTTTGTACTTTACTGGCAATATGGACTTGAATTGCATGACTCAGGGGGAGTTGATAACCATATCTTCTGATTGTTATCATACATGTTGGAAACAGGGGGAGTGCTTGTGCCTATGGCTACACCGATATGATTATGACTTTGGGATGTGCTCATTGGTCCAGGGTTGTGAGGTATTTCAATATCTATCCAATTTGTACTTAATCGAAATCACAATTGGACCACTAAGAGTGTTGTCTGCAAAGAGGGAGAGCTACCTACACAAGAGAACTTACACTTGGTATCAACATTTTGCGGTCAGAATGGCTTCTACATATCAAAGGGGTGATGATGCAATCTAGTCGACAAAGCACAATAGTAAAAAAGGTACAAGAAACAAGATGAAAGGGGAATAACTGAAGAGGGGGAAAAGACCTATGAGGTGGATTAGTTAATAAGCATGCAAGTCAAACATATAATCATATGAAATCAAAAACATAACACCAAAACACATGAAAACATGAATAAGATGCATATACCTCATAAAACCTTTTACCTCTCCCTCAAATTGAGCTTGATGAAGTGAAGGCGGCCCTTGGTGATGCTCTACTCGATGTGCTCCTCTTTCTTTCTTTCTTGATGTGGATGGCTCTCCAATGTTGTGCACAAATGGAATGGATTTGGAAGATGATAAGGATGAGATGATCAAGTGTGGATGAGATATGATTTGAACATGATAAGGTTGCCAAGATGATTTCCTGGGCTCAAAAGAATAGCACAAAATTACTAAACTTGGAGATGAAGAATGGAGCGATAGAGTCCTCAATTTATAGGAAGAGGAGAGGAAGAATGGATGACTAGGATGGATTCAAGATGAAGGGCTAGGATTTATTGTGAGCTCACACAAGGCCCAAGAGAGGGTGTGGAGACCAAGAGATATTCCTGAAAGGCATTTCTTGTCTCCAAACTCCTCAAGGTACATTGGGGAGACTTCCCAAGGTACCTTGAGAAGAGAAAAGTGCATTTGGAAGACTTCCCAATGTGCCTTGAGAGGAGAAAGGGATGTGACATTCTTTGAAGAATGGGGAGGAGGAATTTAAAATTCTCCAAAAAGGGATAATCAAGGGGATTGGAGGAATAAGAAGGCATTAAAAATTCCTTGGGACAAGAGATGCCTAGAGGATTGTGAGATTTTGAAGATCTCACATTCACCTAGGAAAAGAACATTAAAAGCTAGTGGTTGGATGGAAGGGACTAGGAGTTGACTTCATGGCTAATCATGATGATTAGTCATTAGAAACTCATTAGGAGGGGGATTAGGATTTGTAGGAGGATTTGACTAGGAGAGAGAATGAGTGGAGGGAATTAAAAATTAGAAGAATAAGGTTAAGTGAGTTTAGGGAGTTTCTAGAAGACTTTATTAGGTTAATGATGAATTAAGAAGATGGTTTGTAGAAATCACGTGGGTTAACTAATTAATTGAAATTAATTAGCCAAGAGGTAGATTTGTGAGGATTTAATCTTTTAGAAGAATAATGAAAGGGATTGATCTATTAAATAAATCAGTCTCATACTATAGTGACAATATAAATTATGTTTAATTAATATTGAGGAGAATTTGAATTAACATAATTAATTAATTAATTATATGAGGAATTAAAAATAATTATTTTTAAGTGTCTACATTTTGCCCCTCTTTGAAGTGAGGTGTAATGACACATTGATTCAAAGAATAATCTTGTTTGATTCGATTGATAAGGTCTAGATTTAGTCCAATTTTAGGAAGGAGTCATCCTGTATAAGACATGATCAGAGCATCTGGTTTCAGGAAGGATACATCCTATGTAAGACATGATTGATCACAATGTCTAGTTTTAGGAAGGATTCATCCTGTATAAGATAAAGATTGATCACAATGTCTGGTTTCAAGAAGGATTCATCTTGTATAAGACATGATCAGAGCACAATGTATGGTTTCAGGAAGGATTCATCTTGTATAAGACATGACTAATCACAACGTCTAGTTTTAGGAAGGATTCATCCTATATAAGACATGATCAGAGTGCAACATCTGGTTTCAAGAAGGATTCATCCTGTATAAGACATGATTGATCACAACATCTGGTTTCAGAAAGGATTCATCCTATATAAGATATGATCAAAGCGTCTGGTTTTAGGAATGATTCATCTTGTATAAGACATGATCAGAGTGTCTGGTTTTAGGAATGATCCATCCTATATAAAACATGATCAGAATCAGAATTAATTATGTGAGGAATAAAAAAAAATAACTAAGATAATTATTTTTAAGTGTCTACATTTTGGCAATGTGTAGAAGATAGAAGAAGAAAAGGATGCCCCAGCATAAAGCATGGGAGGTGTATGCCCCCTCGAGAATTTTTTCAAAAAAAGGACGAAAAATTCTCAAAAAAAGAGAGGAAGAAGAATCAGGGTGGAAGGGATAAATGATGAAGAAATATGAAGTAGTCGTAAAGAATTTGGAAGGAAGAATAGGAGAGGCAAGACCGTGGGGGAAGATGGGCCCTCACGGGGACCCATATACGCCACAACGAACCCAATGAGGGGTCATTGTATCATGATGGACATGTTTTCCTCTTTATATATATATGTATACATGAATTGATTGGTGACAGATGATGTGTAGCATTTATTGTGATGGATTATTTTTGTTTCTCTTATGATGTCATATATGGATGCAATCATGGATGTGCTATGCTGACCTATTTTGTGATGCAGAGTTGATGCTTATGTATGTATGTTTATGATGTGTTGCTGACATAGTTTTTGGATGTAGGATGAGTGTTTTTTTTTTTTTTACACTTTATGTATAAATACAGATGTGTGAATGATTTATGATGCAGTCTAAATGTAATGATATATGGATGAGTGTATCTTTTACTTATGTGATGCAATCTTATATGGTAAATGTTTTGTGGGAAAAAAATGACTGTCTAAGAAATGCACTCTACATGATGTGAATGAATTAATAAAAAGAGGGAATATACTAATAATAACACAATGATCTTAGATAGAAGAATATGGAATAGATGGGAAGTGGGGGAAATTGAAAACTCCATGGGATTATTGAGTTTAGGATTTGATGGAATGATGGTGAGATTTTGTGCACAACAAATGTGGAGAGCCAACCTAGTTTGATGTTGCCCTGAGTGCCTTGCACCACTGATTATAGAAATCAAGATGCCATGAGAAACCTAGGGCCTGGACTAACTCTGTAGACAAATGGGAATTTCTTGCACACAACAATGCAAGTGTTAAGAAACACTAATAAAAAGTTGTGGGTTCATGCAAGGAAACCCTCAAACACACCGATACCTCTTGTACACAAGAAGGTAAGTGTTGATAAACACTAGTACCAGGTCACTAGCTTATACAAGAGGGATCCAAAACATGTCGTACTATGAAATATGCCCAAGTATGTGCCTATCCTAACATACCTAGATATGGAAAAACCCAGGCAGTCATAAATAGTGGCAGTCATAGGGCAAAAGATGCAAGTCTATATGAAAAGATCTAACAAAATCTAACAAGTCACTTCCTTGCGACCAAATGATACCTCTTGCCAAGAGTAGAACTAGGATGAAGGATTAGGTTTCCAGGCGAGGGAAGGGGTCATCCCTAGGGAAAAGTGGGCTTTTGGATTAGGCAAGTGATTCTATGGTTTTGGAGAGTGACCTATGGACTTGGGATTGTTTCTGAAGACTTCTTGAAGCTTACATAGAGGCATAAAAGCTCAGCTTGATGGGACATTCCTTATTCATGACTCGGGTGAAGACTCATCATGATACAGATGTTTTATTGGAAGTTGAGAGGGAAGGAATGTTGTGAATGGGAGGATTGGACTAAGATTGATTTGTAGTGTCAACCTAATAGATAGTGGATCCGGTTATTTACCTTGGCTCTTGTATGGAGGTTTTCACCAAGGTACTTGTCCATAGCACCACAAAGTGGTTTTCACTATTGGACGAATTGTTTTTCTTTCTTTTTCTGATTTTTTTATTTTTTTGTGTCATAAGGTGCCTATTTGCCAGGTTTTCACCAAAGTGATGATTTTTTCAGGATCTTCTTCTCATTTTTTTATTTTTATTTTTATTTTTTTCTTGATTTTTTTGATAATTTAAGACTTTCTGAGGACTAAGCATAAAATATTTTGAGGTGCATGATATTCATTGGATCATCCAAAGGATCACCTTTAGGAGTAGCCAACTATTAAGCTCCTGGTCCATATTTTGCTATGATTACATATGGTCCAAGCCAATCAGGCTCGAACTTGCCTTTCTTTTCTCTTTCTTGTAGATTTTTTTGATTCTCCATGAGGACAAGATCACCAACTTGGAATTCCCGGGTTTTGACTTTTTTGTGATAACTCATACTCAAGTAGTTCTGATATACTTGGAGATGGTTCAAGGCCTTGAGATGCCTTTCATCTAATAATTCTAGCTCTTGTAAGTGGGCAATTCTATATTCTTCCTCTGGTAGGATGTTATGCAGTGATACCCTTAGAGAGGGGATCTTAATCTCAAGGGGAAGGATGGCTTTAGAACCAAAGACCAAGGAATAAGGGGTGGCACCTATGGGGGTGTGGATGGAGGTGTAGTAGGCCCATAAAGAGAGATGGAGTTGGAGGATTTTGATTATCTTTTTGAGGATTTTGATTAAGGTTTTATTAGAAGCCTCAGCTTGGCCGTTGCCTTGGGGATAATATGGGGTGGAGAAGTGATGTTGGATGTTGAATATTTGGTAGAGTTCTTTGACATCCTGGTTTTTAAATTGTTTGCCATTATCTATGATGATAACTTTTGGGATGCCATATCTGCAGATTAGGTAGTTCAGGATGAATTTGGATATTTGCTTGCTGGTGGTGAAAGTAAGAGGGATAGCCTCTACCCACTTGGTAAAGTATTTGGTGTTTTGATAATGAATTTATGTCCATTGGAAGATGATGAGTAAGGAAGGATTTTATCATCTTTTGTTTGGTACTCATCATTGACTTGTTTTATAATGAGCCGAGAATCACCATAAACTTGTAACTCCTTTATTTTCCAGTGGATAGCCAGACGCAAACCTGTGATGAGTGCCTCATATTCTGCTATGTTATTGGTACATGCAAAAGCTATCTTGTATTATTTGGGGATGCCATCTCCTTTAGGTGTGATCAATAATATTCCTACCCCCGATCCATTTTGGGTGTAGGAGCCATCAAAGTATAATTGCCATGTGGAGGATGTGGAAACAGTCATAATGAACTCATCTAGTAACTCTATGAGAATAGGATGGTCACCTGGAAGTGGAGCTTCAACCAACTAATCTGCAATGACTTGTCCCTTGATTGCCTTTCTGTCCACATATTCGATGTCAAACTCACTTAGGAGCATGACCCATTTGGCGGTTCTACTAGTGAGAGCAACTTTTGACAAGATATATTTAAGTGGATCAATTTTAGCAATTAATTTTGTCTTGTTGTTTAGCATATAGTGTCATAGTTTCTGTGTGCTGAACACTAATGCCAAACATGCTTTTTCAATGGGGGTATAATTGAGTTCATATCCTACCAATGTTCGACTAATGTAGGAAATGGCATGTTCTTTCCCTTAGTCATCTATCTATGCTAGTAATGCCCCCAATGCCACTACAGTAGCACATATATACAAAATAAGGGGTTTTCCAGGAGTAGGAGGCATCAACACTGGAGGTGATGCTAGATATTCTTTTAGTTTCTCAAACGCCCTTTGGCATAAGCAGTCCCATTTGAATTTTGTGTCCTTGCATAGTAGGTGTACAAATAGATGGCACTTATCTGCCAGTTGTGAAATAAAATGTCTAACAGATTGGAGTTTTCCCTGGAGACTCCGCAATTGTCTGAGAGTTTTTGGTGGAGGCATTTCCATGATAGCTTTTACTTTAGTAGGATCAACCTTGATGCCTTTGTGAGAAACAATGAATCCTAATAATTTTCCCAATGTGACTCCAAACACACACTTTTTGGGATTTAGGCGTAGTTTGTATTTTTCTAATCTTTCAAAGATCTGCTTTAGAATGGGAATGTGTTCTTGTCTTGTCTTTGATTTACCTAGCAGGTCATCCACATAGTCCTCCATAATTTTGTGTATGAGGTCTTAAAAAAATATTGTCATGGCATGTTGGTATGTAGCTCCAGCATTTTTGAGACCAAAAGGCATTACCCGATAACAGAAAGTACCCCATGGTGTTGTGAATACGGTTTTATGTTGATCCTCATCTGCTATCCTGATTTGGTTGTATCCAAAAAACCCATCCATTAGAGATAGCGATAGCATTTCATGTCCAGTTATAAGATCCACAATCATGTCTATATTGGGGAGTGGGAAATCATCTTTAGGACAAGCTCTATTTAGATCTTAGAAATCTATCCAGATGCGAATGCCCCCGATAGGTTTGCCGACAGGTACAATGTTAGAGACCCATTCAACATAGTCTACTGGTTTGATAAATTCTACCTCTAACATCTTTTGGAGTTCCATCTTGACCAGGAGTGTAATATGTGGGTGCATTTTGTGCAATTTTTGTTTTATAGGTTTTGCGTCTAGGCAAATGGCGAGATTGTGAACCACCAAGGCAAGATCCAACCCTGGCATATCGGAATAGGACCATGCAAAATTGATTTTTACCTCTGTAAGGAAGTTGATGAAGTCTTGTTTCTCTATTTCTGTGAGGGATTTGGCAATGAGCACATTTTTTGAAATGGCTTCGGTGCCCATGTTGATGTTGTCTGTTTCTTCTATCAGCAAATTTGATTTGTCCTATGGAAGGTAACCAATGGTAAGGAGGTCAAGTCCCTCATTGTCAGGTGCCTTTTCTAAGTTTTCACTTTTGGATATGCCCTTTGTTTTTATTTTTTGTTCATCCAAAGGTGTTGCAGGGAGGTTTTCACCTAGGGAATCATGTCTTTTCCTTTTATTATCTTTTTTGTGGCTAAGGGAATTGACCTAACTACCAAAGTATCCCTTTTTGTGTAGTTGAATACCCTTTATTCTATTACAATCTTCTAGGTTTTGCACTGTCAAGAGAGCAATGAGAGCATTATCGTCAATGAAGATATCTAAAGTGGGTTTGTCTTGTTGGCCCCAGTCAATGAGTTTATGATAGACAAGATGTAGCTCGTGTGAAGTGGGAGGGGTTACAGGGGTGATGGTATTGATGTAAGTGTCAAGGAAGATATCTTTCTCATATTCATAAGGTATATCATGGAATTCCTCTTTGTCAGCGCTTTAGATATCTGAAGAAGGACTAGAAGGGGCACCAGTGATAGTAATCTTAGGCACCAAGGTGTACCCCAAGCCTCTGTTGTATCTGTAGGAGATGGGATTTATGGGTGCTTTTCTTCCTTTCTCCTCTGGTCCCAAGCCGTGTCCTTTGTAACCCATTCTTTCAACTATGGCAGATGCTTTTGGGTACATTTTTTGGGATATTTTTGCTGGATTATCATCCTCTTCCCAGTACAACTAGGAAGAGACATCTGCTTCAAGGCTCTCCTCATTAAGTGAGCCCCATTACTGGAAGGTGGTATTTTGGCATTGCATGACTAGTTTTGGGTCCTTTTTGAGCTCTTTTGGTTTGCTAAATGACTTAGGAGAGAGAGGGAGGTTTCCTATTAATAAGATGTCCTCCAATTTGTATTCTCCACAGCCATTGTCCAAGATCTTGATTTGATTATCTAGTTGGGATGATGTGGAGGCAATATTTGATGTGCCAAATGGAGGCATCGGTGAGGGTCTATTTAATGGGCAATGATATGGATGGTTTTCCTCTAGGAGTTTGCAATACTGGAAGGGTTGTGGATAAGTTTTGATAGTTATCTCTTTAACATTGAAGGGGAATTTGATGCATTGGTGATAGGTGGAGGGTACAGCCTTCAAGGAGTGAATCCATGGTTGACCAAGGACAGTGTTGTAGAGGAGATAAAGATCTAGTAGTTGGCAAGGGGTTTCAATTGTAATGGGGCCTACTCGAAGAGGTAAGGTGATCATGCCCTTTGAAACTCTTTCTGCATCATCATATGCTGTTATTGTGATCCTTCTTGATGTGTCTACCAGGTCCTCAAAAAGTCCCAATTGTTTTATTAATTTTTATGTACACATATTAAGTCCAGATCCACCGTCTATTAGGATACGTCTAACCTTGTGCTTGTGGATAAGAGCTTCGATGTGCAAAGGTTTGTTATGGTCTTCATTTGCAGGAGCATCTTTGGAGGTAAATACAAGGTGTTGCTGGGTAGCAAGGTTTCCAATGAGGGCTTGGAATTGGGTGGCATTGATGTTATCAAGAACATGTGATTCAAGAAGGGCTTGTTCCAAAATTTCTTTATGGACCAGGGAAATCTTGAGAAGTTCCAAAATGGAGATCTGCATAGGTGTCTTCCCAAGTTGGTTAAGGAGATCATATCGATGGGTGGAAGACATGGGTGGGGGGTTTTGTGGGGGAGGGATTCCTTGGATGTTGACTTTACCTTGGCATGTAGTTACATTATAGTCATTCTCGAAATGGGAGGTGGAAGGTATGGCACCTTGAATGATTGTCCTAGCAAGATTTAGTCTGTTCTGGGAAGAAGGAGGATTAACTCCTTGGATGGTTATGACATTGACATGATTGTCTGCAAGTTCAATGCGACCTACTAAAAAATCAAAGCTAGTTATGTGATTAGCGTAGTCATAACCCATTGCGTTAGATGATGAGCCTTTTCCTTTATCATGTTTCGAGAAGGGTTCCTAGTACATTTTGAGTTTATCATTGTTATTACTAGGTTTTGCATTTGCTACTTCAATCTCACCTCTATCAATGAGATCTTGTATGTAGATCTTCAGTTTCATACACTTTCATGTATCATGTCCCTTGATACGATCATATTCATAATACTCATTTTCATTATACCATCTTGGTTTAGGTTGATTGGGGTCAAATACGTGAGTGATTGGAAAAACCACTACTCCTACTTGGAAAAGTTTTTGAAACACCATTTCAATAGGCTCAGCCAGAGGAGTGAAGTCTCTTGGAGTCTAGTTATTCGATCGGGGTGGTCATCCTTGGATTGAGACATTGTTGTGAGGTTTTTGGGATTGATTTTGATTGTTTTGATTATTGAATTGGTGATTATTGGTGGTGGATTTTGGGGGAGTGGCCATGGTTTGGACCTGCTTTGCATCAGTTACACCATCATTGACCATGTTTTTATTTTCAGACCAAAATTTTGGCTTGTCGTTATGATAAGAGGGATAACTTTGTGTCGACTTCTGGTAATGTTTCAAGGTTCCTTCCTCCATCAAGACACGTTTGAGGGTGAGGCCCTTATCAGTTAATTTTTGGAAGGATTTGATACATTGGGATATTAAGGGTCTCGAAAGTTCAGGCACCAAGTTCTTTTGAAATAGCTCAATTTGATGTTGTTCTGGCATGTCCCACTGGAATTTTTTGATAAGATGTCGCCATCTTTGTAGGAAGTTGGCAAAGGTTTCTTTGGGCCTTTGTTTTGTATTGCATAGGTCCATTATAGAAACATCATTAACCATGTTGTAAGCATAGTGGGCCACAAATTTTTCTGCCAAGTTTGGAAAGGAGACAATGGAACCTCACGGTAGAGATGAGAACCATGTGAGGCCGTCTCCCATGAGACTCTTGGGAAAGAGTCTGCGAAGATAAAGGTCACTATAGGAAACTTCTTGGCATAAGATGTGGAATTCTCGGACATGGTTGCGAGGGTCTCCTTTGCCTTCATACTTGGTGAATTTGGGGATCTCAAATCCTAGGGGATAGGGTGCAACTGATATACATGGGTTGTAAGGATGAGGGAAAAACTCTTCAAATGAGTAAGTTTTCCTTTTATTAGTCCTTTGTTTCATGTCCTTGATGATATTTTTCATGTCTTGAATTTCCTTGATGAGGTCTTGTTGTGGACTTTGATAATGATGAATTGTATTTGCCCCAAGAATTGGGTGAGCCAAAGAAGGTGCACCACCACCAATGTATTGATATGATGAGGAGGTGGGAATGTGGGATATGAGGATCGATGTCATAGGGATTTGTGTGATAGTTGGTTGTGGTCCGCAAACTATTGTGACGGGATTAAGCATGGCCCAGATGAAATTTGTGACATTGTTGGTAGGAAGGGAAGTTTGTGGAATAGAAATATGTGGTCGAATGGAAGGAGGTGGTATAGAAGTTTGCTAGAGAATAGATAAGATTGGATTTGATAGTGGTATAGATGGTAAGGAGGAAGAAGGTGGGATGGAGACCATGGTGGGAGGTGTCGTGGGTGGTAGTGATTGAGCTTGGATGATTGATGGGGCTGCGATTGATTGAGTTTGAATAATAGGTGCAACACTTTGTGTGGGAGTGAGGTCTCCTTGTGGTTGTTGGGCAAGAGTGGATCTATTAAATTTAGGTGGAAGTTGAGCTCCATTTTCAAGGAGAGTGTTTAGAAGTGCAGTAGGATTGTGTTGAATAAACTTTTCCATCATCTCTTGGTTATAAGAATCTACTAGGAAAGTTTTGCACTTCTGGAGAAAGTTCATCTTGGCTAACCATGTTAGGATTTTGGCTTTGATTTTGATTGCTAGGTTGACCACTTTGTGTAGGATCTTGCATGGGATCTTCATATAGGGCACTAATGTTCGGCATGCCATATTGTTGTTCAGCCATCTTTCTCTTTTGGGATTGAGTTGTAACCATACACGAATAACCTTGGAAAATTTTGGAGGGAGAAATTTGTCATGATAGGACTTAGCAAGATATTTGTGGAATTTTGGATTTTGTCTTTTATGACAAGGGATTTTGTTGATTGGTATTAGAGCCCGGATTAGAGCCTAGATTTGATTAGGATTTGACACCTTAGTCCTTGGATGAGGATTTTAAGTGGTGGATGCAACCACAAGTAAGGTGATGGCCAAGTTGTGTAGAATTTAGACCTTGGATTGATGATTAAAAAGCCTCTCTTATACCAAGGGTTTAATAATGACCCTAAGAAAAGTAAAGATGTAAGTTAAGAGTCTTGATCCACTCAAAAGGATTAGGCAAATGGTACTTGGAGAGGATTACCCTTCAAGAATGAGAGCCAATTGATTAATGATGAGGTCTAAATGGAATTTCACAAGGCATGTAACCTTAACGCGAGGTTAAATTGGATTAGAGGATGATTGGATTTGTGTTTTGATAATTGATTTGATAATGGAGGGAGATTGATTTGATGTGCTAGGTCCTTGGGAAATTTGAGGATGATTGATGGAGGAGGTATGGTAGTGATGATTTAAAAGAAACTTGATGACTAGGTTGTCTTTGGCATGAACATGACTTAAGGATTGATTTGAATGGAAAGTTGTATGAAGGGATACGACCACCTTGATTTGGATGATAGTAGGTGTTTCAAAGGACAAACTTGAATTTTGATGGAGAGGATGAACTCTTAGTTTCTCTCTTGGGCTTATGAAACATGGGACGGACAGAGTTTTGATGCAATTTTGGACTTTGTGTGGGTAATGACTTGGACAATTTTTTGTGTCTTGACAAGTGTTTTTGCAAAGTGTTTGGGGATAGTGGTATGCTTTTAGTCTTCTCTTGGCAAGTATGTATCAAACAAAGAAAACAAAATGATCAAATGCATATTATCTCAAAGACACTCATGCTCATATACAACATTCTTAAGGCTGGCAAGGACAATAGTCATTGGATCCCAATTGGTTTCCCAGCTACACTTACCTAGAGCAGACACTTAGATGCTTGACCCCACTGGCTCCCCTCCATGGCACTCACTTCTTGGGGCAGCCAAGCATCAATTCCCATAAAAATTCCTTATGGTGAACTTTGTGTCTCTACTAAGGGCCATAAAAATATGGGCGGCTTCGGAGGTCCAACCTCCTGCACCAATGACTAGAAGGTTTTTGGCTACTATGAACAAGGTGTTTAGTAAGTCTTCCCGTTAGGAGCTACCCTTTGAATTTGCACAAGCGCAATTGAGGCCTATAGCCCAATGAAACACCAAGAACTTAGTAGTCATGCAAGTGTGATTGAGATCTCTAGGATCCTACTAAGCACCCAATGTGAGAGTGAACTCTCATATAGCCCCAACCATTGACCCTTTCGTAGTCAATGGCCTATTTATTATAGTGAGTTGGGAACCCTAGGTCTGGGTGTACTCACTTGGGTCATTCCCCTCTTACCTTCTCAAAGAGAAAGTTGGGAGGGTAGGCCCACTAGAGGTAAACATGCAATCAAACAAGAAAAGGTTAGAGGGTCTATATTTCTGATCATCTAGCTAGACAAGAGCATACTCTCCAACCTTTAGGCTTTTCTTAAAGACACATAAGACAATGGTTCATTCCATTTTAATTAATATCTAGGTGCCTAATTTAAATAAATACACAATGTTTGGTTAGATTTCTTAGGCAACCTACAAAACAACTTGATTAGTAGTTTGAAAAATGGAGTCTTCAACAAGCGTCCTGCAAAAGACAACAAAATGACAAAAATATTAATTTTTTTGAATTTTTGGGAATAAGTAGAAAAACATGAATTAAAAGTTTTTTACTAATGATAAATGTGGATTTGGAGGAAAATTTTATGGGTAAATGGTGTTTGACTAGGTTTTTGCTACTTTCCAAGGGATAAGGAAGCAAAAAAATGGGGATTTTGGAGGAGAGATGAAGGAATGGAAAAATTTGTCCAAGAGGGACAAAGAAGCAAAAGTTGGAGATGGAGAATAAGGGAAAATTTGGAGGTGATTGGATATAAGGGGAAGGAGCTATGGCAAACCCTAAAAATAGAGGAATGTGGGATTTTGGGATAAGGCCCCCAAGGAAGGAAATGTGCAAAATGGCAATGCGGGGGATCTAGTGAAGTTTGGAGGAAAATGGAGTGAAGATAAAGAAGATATGGTGAAAATGCCAAAGGTCTGGATTTTTGATTGTCTAGATAGACGAGCATACTCTCTTTTCACACTTTCCACAAACACAAGATAGATTATTTAAAACTAAATAGAGTTGCGAACAGATAGATTATTTAAAACTAAATAGATGATTAAAACTAAACAGAGCTGCGGATGGACAGATTATTAAAACTAAACAGATGATTAAAATAAATAGAGCAGTTAATAAACAAATTATTAAAACTAAACAGATTATATAACAGAAAAGGAAAAAATGCAGTCGCGATGATATTCAATTTTTTTTACAAAAAGATGAAGTAGAAACATAAAATAAATAGAAGTGAGAAAATGCAGAAGAGGAAGAATGAGGAGATAGAAGAATTTTATTGGCAAGATGCCCAAAAAAATTTGAATTTCTCCTGTAGTCACACCAAACCTGAGGTGCTCACGCTGATTCAAAAACAATCATGCTGATGCAGAAACAGTTGTGAACCTACGAAAAAAAAACTTCACAAAAAAAACTCAGAAAAAAAATTGTTAAATTCGGGATGTGGGTCCCATCGGGCGTGCTAGAATGAAGGGAAAAAGACCTATGAGGTGGATTAGTTAATAAACATGCAAGTCAAACATATAATCATATGAAATCAAAGACATAAGTCCAAAACACATGAAAACATGAATAAGATGCATATACCTCACAAAACCTTATACCTCTCCCTTGAATTGAGCTTGATGAAGTGAAGGCACCCCTTGGTGATGTTCCACTTGATGTGCTCCTCTTTCTTGTTTGCTTGATGTGGATGGCTCTCCAATGTTGTGCACAAATGGAATGGATTTGGAAGATGATCAGGATGAGATGAACAAGTGTGGATGAGATATGATTTGAACATGATAAGGTTGCCAAGATGATTTCTTGGGCTCAAAAGGACAACATAAGATTACTAAACTTGGAGATGAAGAATGGAGGGTTGGAGTCCTCAATTTATAGAGAGAGGAGAGTAAGAATGGATGGCTAGGATGGATTCAAGATGAAGGGCTAGGATTGCTTGTGAGCTCACACACGGCCCAAGAGAGGGTGTGGAGACCAAGAGATATGCCATAAAGGTATTACCTCATCTGCACCACACTCTCTGCCCCTAGCTGCCTCCCCTATCACTTTTGTCAATGCATGTACCTATACTACCTTATCCTCTATCCTTGGTACCACTCCCCTCTACTATCTACCAGCACCCATGCCTCCTTCGGCCAAAATCTTGTTGATAGGTGCATCCTCCTCCCTGCCGACCACCACATCCACTGTCAGCCATAGCTCATCATACTCCAAAACCATAGGAATGGTAAGATGTACTAGAAAATGTCCCTCCCACCAACTCTTGTATGCTCTGGTAGTCCCTGGATCATCTCCTACATCTCTTTGCTCATCCCATACTAAATATGTTGTCATCTAGAAGTTGGTCCTCCCCTCCAACGAGCTCACTTTCATATCCCACCTCCCAACCTCTCGGATGACCCAAGGATATAATGGTAAATTCCCCACTATATCTTGTACCAAGCTGAACTATCGAGGTACCCTAAATGGAGCATAATACTCCATAACATATACTAATCAATCGAATAACCACATCTCTACCCTGGCCTAGTGTAGCTACCAATCTCATCTCCATCTCTCACAATCCAAAAACGACCACCATATGAACTCCATAAGCTCGTCAAAAACACAATGCTAGAACAAGATAGATCCTATTGATGTATAATGAAAAAGGCCTCTATATCTATCAATGTATGGATGTCAGGCCCACCTATCCTATACACCTAATGGTTGCATCACTACAATATGCTCCCAAGCCCATATATGTAGAAGGGTAACCCCTATAGAGAGGTTGACATAATCCCTGTAAACTACAACATGCATACCATGATAGATCTAAGCCAACATCTCGGCTCCCCAAACATACTCTAGACAATGTTGAACCATAGAATACATGCATCTGCACCATCCAATGGGAAATCCATGCCCTCCCATATTAGGCATGATCCGTCCACTCAAGAACCTGCAAATCATAAGTAGTAGGTGAGGGATTTGTGGGATCTCCATTAACTTGTCCATGTGCATCCTTCTCCTGTCCAAGATCGATAATGCATCATAATTGCAATTATCCCAAAGGTAGAAGTCTATTATATCAAACTGGTACTCAGGGATGACATCGTGAATGGGGATCTTCAAGATCCTCCATACATCTAATAAAGTGAATGTCTCCTCTCAAGTGGGTAGGTGAAAGGTGTTATACCTACTATCCCATCTCTCTATTAAAGAGGTAATCATAGAAGGTATGAGCTCGAATCCTTGGCCACTAGCCAATGAAATGAAATACCACTATAGCAATAATCTCTAACTCATCTATGTCCAGGTGCCTATATAAATTATCTTGGCATTGTGTTGTCATTGATGTCAACTAGTATAGGTGGCAACCGATGTGGGAGATTAATGAGTAGTGTTGTCATCCACCATAGTGGTCATTAGAGTTATCGATACACAAGTTAGTGTTGACTTGTATTGAAAACATATGTATTGGAGACCAATATTGTATGACACCCCGTAAGTGAGGTGTTGGCAGTGTATGGTTTCCAACCAAAAAGCATATGACCAATAAGCTAGTAGGGTGAGCTAATCAAGAAGTACAGAACCGATATGAAATTGGATGTCGAAAGAAGAGGTTATCATGAGATGCTGATATGACCGATAGAGTTTGGACTACTATAAGTTAGTAAGGTAAGAGATGTATTTGCTAACACAGTGCAGGTCATATTTGTGCATTGCCTAGAGTAGAATGAATGACAAGGTTCCACTTCCATCGGTAAGTGATAATACTGAGCTTATCTCCTATTGTGCAAAGTATGCATCATATACCTCTAAGATAAGATAGAGAAGTAGAAGGAAAGTGATTAAAGGCTCACACAAGATGAACCAGTGAAACATAAGTTTGCCTCAAGTATGTGAAACTGGAGATGTACATTTGATTACCATGTGTTGGCAAGTTGAGCCCCTGTGACAAAGAAGGAAGTGTAAAGTAATGATTGAATGTCAGGATAGATGAAGAGTGATGGGTTTGTCACCTTGACAAACCATTTGAGATGTCAACCAGTCTGATAATGAAGAAGACAATGTTGAGAAACTATAGATAGAGAGTGAAACTGGCATGAAGATGCCTTAGATGGAATCAATTGAAGGTTGATGACATGGTGTCATCAGAATGGCTACCGGTCAGCATGAGAACCAATAAAAGGTGATATGGAGTTGTGTATTGGTAGGACATGTTCCAACCAGTATGTAGGCTGGTTGTTTGTTTGTGATAATGTTTGTAATGAAGAGGTAGAGTGTCAAAGAGGTCACAAACCACCAGAGGTGAAGTTGACCAACTGGTGTAGTGTATGCTATTAGATAATAGCATGTTGAAAATACCTGCAAGGGTTTGCACTGGTAAGGAGTTTTGTTGGTTGTTCATAAATTAAACTGACCCTAAGTTGATGAGTTGGTTGTGTGATGGTGAATGTTTCCAAATCGACATGGCAGTCTAAGATGAGGTGGATATGGACAGTGATGCCATGTAGAGATAAAGTAACGAACATGTAGAGGTCCATGATGTCTTATACAGGTAAGGTTGTTGAGGTTGGTCAACATTAAATGTTGATTGCGACAATCAGGAAGGAGTTGCAGAGTGTGCAACTCAATGAAAGATGAACGACAAAGGAAGATTAGAGATCTACTAGTGCCATGATTGATGCTTGATATCCAACTGCAAATTGACCTCGAGAAGGAAACAGCTGGATCATAAATATGTTGACTGATTTCGAGGATGAAGAACAGGGTTAGATTTTCTATTTTAGCAAATATACATTGGATGATGGAAAACACATGTAGATGTATTCCTCCAATGTAGGTGATTGATCCAAGGTAGATTGCATTGGATTTGATGAATATTTGTTCGGTGGAAGAAACCCTAACTGACTTAAAATTTGAATTGGTTTTTGGTGGGAAAACTTGTCTATAGATACTCAAGCCAAGATCAATAAAAAGTGTTGATTGATTGATGGTGCTAGAGAATTAGGGGGTTGGATATTGCATAGTGAAGTGTGAATGTGCAATAGAGAGCCAACTAGTAAAAGACTCCATCAAAGATCAAAGAGGCTATGAGTTGGACGTGCAACCAATGAGAGTGTTGAGTAGAGTACCGATAGAGAAGAGGTAAAGGCTGAACAAGTGAGGTTGCAACAAAGTGTGAAAGGAAGGTGGATCTAAGTGAGAAGAGATGTAACGAAGAATAGATCTGAGGAAGACTAGTTGAGCAGTGTGTGAATCAGAATAGTAACAATTGCAAGCTAAGTATCACAGAGAGAAAAGAGAATCGATAGAGGGAAGAACAAGAAGAAGAGTCTGAACCAACATAGATGCATCAAAGAGTGGGTTGAAGAAGGAGATAAAACTGTTGCAGTAAGAAAGTGAGGTGAGAACCAGCAAACAAGAGGTTGATGAGGGAATAGAAGATGCTACTGGCAAAGTTGTAAAGAAGGGAAATTGTTAGGGAGATTATTCATGAGTGGTTGCAAAACTCATTTGTAACCAAGGCTATTACTTTTGTATTAGATGATATTCATTTTAGATCGTTGAGTTGGAGATTAGTGTAAGGGTGGTGCTCCTTTGGGTTGTAGCCCATAAATCAGTTAGGGGTTGGTACTCCTTTTGTTTGTAGCCAATAAATTAGTTAGGGGTTGGTGCTCCTTTGGGTTGTACCCATAAATTAGTTGGGGGTTGGTGATCCTTGGGTTGGTGCCCTAAATCAGGGGTTGTATCTCCTTGGGTTGTAGCCCTAAACATTGTCACATATTTCATTATGAGTCTAGATTGGAGTAGTAAACTCTAGCAACATTACTCACCGAGTTTTTTCTCATCTTGGGTTTTCCTCATATATACCTGTGTTATGTGATGTGTCCCTTGTGTGTGACTATATTGTGTAAATTCTCCTTAGCATACTAGTAGGTTATCTTAGTCTTAGTATGTTAACTGATACATTTACTTAAGAGTTTAAATGAGTAAAATATGTGAACAACTGATTCAACCACACTCTCAGTGGTACATTGTGTCCAACAACTAGTATCATATCCTTGGTTCCCAGTTGACAAGCTTTCTCCATCTTGGGTAGATTCCGGTATTAGAACATGATGGTCTATTTAGTGTCAAATCCATCTCCTATGTTTAATGGGTCAAATTATTCCATTTAGAGTTGTAGAATGGAAGTCTACCTCTCCTTTGTAGGGTATGATGTCTGGATGATAGTTGTTAATGGTCTCCTTAGTAATATTAATCCTCTGATCAGTCCTAAAGAAGAAATAAAATGTAGGTTCAATGAAGAAGCAATGAATACCATATTCAATGACTTTAGCGGTGATGTTTCTTCCCTAGTGGACAAGTACAGATCAGCAGAGAGCTTATGGGAAAGACTGAAAAAGATCTATGGAAATGAGCCTACTACTACTGGGTTAGGTTGTGAAGACAAGAAGGTCAATGTTGCAAACTCATGTGTAGGTATTGAAGGCAGATTAGATAGTTGCAACAATGATGATGAAGAGGAGACTCATCTCTTCATGGAACAAGAAACAAAAATTTAAGAGAACACATCAAATTGTGACAAGGGAGGCAAATCCTATTGGCAAGATATTTTTGGCACTGATGAAGAAGACAAAGAATAAGGTGAAGCTCATGTTAATCTTGAAGGTGAGTTCCTAAGTGCCCTTGATGAATTGAGAACTATTAGAAATGAATTTAAGAGTTATAAAGAATCAGTTAATAAAGAATGTAGTCAGTTGAGAACATTCCTTGAAGAGTCAAACAAAAGGTTTAATGCACATGGTAGTCAACATAACAGTTATTCCCAAAGGAGAAGTGCTAGAAGAAAATGTTTCATGCACATGGCAGTCAACATAATAGCTATGCCCAAAGGAGAAGTACTCCTAAAAGATCAAGATATCTGTTAAATCTGGTAGTGAGGTACAATGGCATGACCCTGAGAAGAAAATCAAACCAGTTTGATAGAAGGTCTTCCAATTATCCAGTTGGATGAGTGCAGTGTGCTCTTATGGAAATGTATCATGTCATACTATAGAACCTAGTAAGGCAAATACCTATTAGCAGACAAAGATAAGACCTTCTCCCATTACCAAAAATGTGAAGAAGAATGAGATCAAGCAGGTGTCGAGGAAGAAGGCCATGGACCAACAATGTGCATTCCATGCATAGGTGATATCTCCTAACACTTAAAGGAGATGCAGGACCTTACGGGGAGTAGAACATTGACAATATCATTCATCCCCTAAGTTGGATAAGATTGGTTAATAGTAAGAGGAAGAAAGTGAGACAACAGTCTATGTAGTTGTTGTCCTGACTACACTTTTATGGATAGAAGATGGATTACTGTTGCAGGTGTTAATAGATGGTTATACTTGAAAATAAATAGTAGAGGCATTTGACAAAGGAAAATGAGGATAAAGTGTTCCGGTAGAGATGTCTGCCCGTAGATGAAGCTGGTGTGAGTAGTATGGTACTGATATGATTGGTAACCGATATTGCAGAAGGGTAAGTCATGGGTTCTGATAGATTTATAGTGGCTCCTGTGGATAGATAGATGAAGAATGTCTTAGATGATATTGGAAAGGACTGGAATGACATATGTTGGTCTAGTAGCTGAAAATATGTGCATACTTTATTATAGGCTAACCAACATGATATTTTGGCATGATGGTGATATTGTATAGCATTGTGTACATCCAGGACCATGTCATAGGTTGTGGTAGATATAATGGAGTTGATAGATCATTAGATTGATCATATTTGCACAACTAAAATGGTATGTGGTAAATATTGGAGCTCTGATTTTGTACTTTACTAGCAATATGGACCTAAATTGCATGACTCAGGGGGAGTTGATAACCATATCTTCTGATTGTTATCAGACAAGCTGGACATAGGGGGAGTGCTTGTGCCTATGGCTGCACCGGTATGATTATGACTTTGGGATGTGCTCATTGGTTCAAGGTTGTGAGGTATTTCAATATCTATCCAATTTTTACTTAATGGAAATCACAATTGGACCACTGGGAGTGTTGTCTGCAAAGAGGGAGAGCTACCTGCACAAGAGAACATACACTTGGTATCAACATTTTGGGGTCAGAATGGCTTTTGCATATCAAATGGGTGATGATGTAGTCTAACTAACAGAGCACAATAGTAAAAAAGGTAAAAGCAACATGATGAAAGGGGAATAACTAAAGAGGGGAAAAAGACCTATGAGGTGGATTAGTTAATAAGCATGCAAGTCAAACATATAATCATATGAAATCAAAGACATAACTCCAAAACAAATGAAAACATGAATAAGATGCATATACCTCACAAAACCTTATACCTCTCCCTCAGATTGAGCTTGATGAAGTGAAGGCACCCCTTGGTGATGCTCCACTTGATGTGCTCGTCTTTCTTGCTTGCTTGATGTGGATGGCTCTCTAATATTGTGCACAAATGAAATGGATTTGGAAGATGATAAGGATGAGATGATCAAGTGTGGATGAGATATGATTTGAACATCATAAGGTTGCCAAGATGATTTCTTGGGCTCAAAAGGACAGCATAAGATTACTAAACTTGGAGATGAAGAATTGTGGGATGGAGTCCTCAATTTATAGGAAGAGGAGAGGACGAATGGATGGCTAGGATGGATTCAAGATGAAGGGCTAGGATTGCATGTGAGCTCACACAAGGCCCAAGAGAGGGTGTGGAGACCAAGAGATATTCCTTTAAAGGAATTTCTTGTCTCCACACTCCTCAAGGTACATTGGGGAGACTTCCCAAGGTACCTTGAGAAGAGAAAAGTGCATTGGGAAGACTTCCTAATGTGCCTTGAGAGGAGCAAGGGATGTGACATTCCTTGAAGAATGGGGAGGAGGAATTTTAAATTCTCCAAAAATGGATAATCAATGGGATTGAAGGAATAAGGGGAATTAAAAATACCTTGGGAGAGGAGATGCCTAAAGGATTGTGAGATTTTTAAGATCTCACATTCACCTAGGAAAATAGCATTAAAAGCTAGTGGTTGGATGGAAGGGACAAGGAGTTGACTTCATGGCTAATCATGATGATTAGCCATTAGCAACTCATTAGGAGGGGGATTATAGGAAATGTTAGGTGGGATAAGAATTTTTAGGAGGATTTGACTAGGAGAGAGAATGAGTGAAGGGAATTAAAAATTAGAAGAATAAGGTTAAGTGAGTTTATTGAGTTTCTAGAAGACTTTATTAGGTTAATGATGAATTAAGCAGATGGTTTGTAGGAATCATGTGGGTTAACTAATTAATTGAAATTAATTAGCCAAGAGGAAGGTTTGTGAGGATTTAATCTATTAGAAGAATAAAGAAAGGGATTGATTTATTAAATAAATCAGTCACATACTATAGTGACAATATCAATTATATTTAATTAATATTAAGGAGAATTTGAATTAACATAATTAATTAATTAATTAATTATGTGAGGAATTAAAAATAATTAAAAATAATTATTTTTAAGTGTCTACAATAACTACTATTGCAACATATGTTGTCGAAGGAGAAAGAGAGAGCCTGCAGTATACTGAATGCAAGACCCTTTCCCATTGTTGTCAAAGGGGGAGAGAGTATGTGGTATGTTGGATACCACATGTGTTGACATCAATGCCAAAGGGGGAGATTGTTGGCATTGTGTTGTCATTGATGTCAACTGGTATAGGATGGCAACCAGTGTGGGAAATTAATGAGTAGTGTTCTCATTGATGCATGAAAACTAGTATATTAGGTTACTGGTAAGGTAAAGGATGTCATCCAGCATAATGGTCATTAGAGTCACCGATGTTGGCATATGATGAAGAAATGTTCATGTATGTTGTCATTGATGTCAATAAGTTCTCTAGAAGGATTAAGATTAGAAGAAGTTGTTATTGATGTTCAAGTAAAAGGAACTGGTATGAACCGGTATGTATCATGATCAGCAGTGGTAATGGACAACCAGAATGGAGTGGACCAGTATCGGGGTTCACTAAGTATCTCTACCAGTTGATAATCTAGGGTTACCAGTTTGGCTTATGTAGAGAAATTGAAGATGTGTCATGACCTATAAGGTAAAGAATAAAATATTATGTCAGACTAAATGCATTAATGGTCTACCTCGGGAGTGCACATTTTTCCTATCCAATAGGTGAAGAGCGCAAGATGGGTCACTAATTTGAAGATGCAGAATTATTCACAACCTCATTTAGATCGTCTCCTAAAAATCCTGAATGGTGCCAGATGTAGAATATTTTGCAATTTGATTTAGATCGATGCAATAGGTTTGAATGGTCAAGATTGGACCGCTTGTAAGTAGATGGTCAGGATTGTACTATCTTTGTAAAACTTAGGTTTAGGGTATATGCTTTCGATCGAGTGATTGTCTATAAGGTTGATGTAGTTCAGATTTTGTATGCGTTGGAAAATGTTGTGTGTGTGTCTGCTTAATGGGAGATTGGGTTGCCAAACCTGAGTAAGAGATCTACAGAGTGTGATTGCAAAAGAGAGGAGTTTAAAAGGATCTTCCATAGCAAGGTGTGCTATCTTCAGATCGATATTTTACCTATTGTTTTCTAGCCACTTCAATAGATTGTAAATACCTTGACCGAGTAAGCTTTAGCAGGATTTTGCTATAATTCCTTTAACCAAGTAGCTCAAGTTTATTAAGTTATTTAAATCCTCTATCAAGGTAACTCTTTATAGGGTTTCAATCCTTAACCAAATTTTATAGCCATCCCTTAACCGACTGATCCCTAACAGGATCGGTTCCTAACAGAACCTTATTGTAAAGTCTTTAACTAGACTAGGCTCCTAATAGAGTGGACTTCAAGAGAGTTCAAAACAAGCTTGTAAGTATTCATCCCCACCGTGGTTTTTCCCATTTGGGTTTCCACATGAAAAATATATGTGTCATGGGTTGTGTTATTTTGATGTGATGATTGACAAGTCTTTGTTTAGTTGAATATGCATACAAAGCTAATGGTGATGGTATTACTAATATAAGTTATGCATGATCAAGTCAGTAAAATTTATATCTTGATTTGAGACTTGTTGTATGCTATTTGAAGTACTTCTATTTTACCAGTTTAGTTGTCTAAAGTATTTCTATGTTTAACCAGTATAGCCATGGTTAAGTTCAATGGAGAAGACAAACAGTCAGCATTGTTTTAATATGACAAGGTGAGGAGAAGTTTTTGTTCTATACTAATTCACCCCCTCCCCCTCTTAGTACCGATTAAGGTATTGGTTATTCATCATTATTCATCAATTGGTATTAGAGCCAATCTAGGTCCTCAATGATTTAAGGTTGAGGAAAAAGATCCTATTGCAATGATGAAGAGGGTAGGTCCAAAGTTCAATAGGGATAACTTCAAAATATGGAAAGACATAATGAATATTTATATCAAGAGTTTGGATGCTCAAGAATGGAGCTATGTTGAGAATGCCTATGTAATCCCCACAGGCACTTTGATCGATGATGAGAAAAGAGAGATTCAAGAAATTGGGCAAGTCATGGAAGCCCTTATTAGCAGCTTGTCCGATATTGAGTTTATTGATGTACAAGAAAAGGAAAATCCTAAGGATGTATAGGACACTCTAGAAACCATTTATGGGGATGATGAGCATGTCAAGCGGGCTAAGGAAGAGAGCCTTAGAGGAAAGTTTCAAGAAATGAGGATGGTTGAAGTCAAGACCATTTAGCAATATGGCATAAGGATCAAGACTGTTGTTGGAGATATCAAGAGGACTGGTGGAATAGTTGATGATGCTACTGTTGTAAGTAAAGTTATGAGAACACTCTTACCAATCTATGCAATCAGGGTTCCCATTATTCAGGAGCTAAGGTCTATAGATAAAACCAAGGTATCCTTAGACTCTATTATTACAAAATTGACTGCATATCAATTGAAAAGCTATGATGGAAGTGTTCAAAAGACCAAATCAGCCTTTAGGACGTCTGCTTCCACCAGACCAACCAGGAAAGGAAAAGAGGTCAGTACCATTTATGAATCTAGGCCAAATAGAGACATGGACAATGAGGAGATTTTGATGGAGTTTGAAGCTCTTCTTGCCAAGAGACTTCCAAAAGGCACTGAAAAATATAGAGGTAAGCTCCCTTTGAAGTTCTTTTTCTACAATAAGATAGGACATATAGTTGTTAATTGTCCTAACAATGACAATAAGGATAAACCAGAGATTTTTAGGAAGTATAAAGGAGCAAGGAGAATAAATTGCCTTGTTGCAGTAGATGAAGGTGCTACTAATGAGGAGTCTAAGGATGAAGAGAATGAGGACATCATATTTGTAGCTATCAAGGAGGAGTTGTCTGATCAGAAAGCCCTTGTCTCACATATTGACAACTCTAACGAATGGATCATTGATAGCGGGTGCTCTCATCACATGATCGATGACCAGAGAAAGTTTATGTCACTTGAATAATATGATGGTTCTGTTGTCTGGTTTGGCAACGATGCACCATGTATGGTGAAAGGAAAAGGATCCATCTCACTAAATGGAAAGAGTAGTGCAGATAATGTCTACTGGGTGTAAGGCCTTAGGCATAATCTCTTGAGTATGGCCCAGCTAAATGATAAAGGACTCATGTTGGAATTCAAAGGAGGAGTCTACAGTATAATTGGAAAGATGGGTGAACTTATTGCCACCAGTAAGCAGACCAGAGAAAACCTATTTCAGTTGAATGCCAAAATCAGTCAGTGGCTGATGGAAAAATTTGATGATAGTTGGATATGGCATAGGAGACTTTGCCATGTAAATTTTGACAATATTGTAAAGGCTAGTAAGATCAAGGCAATAAGAGGATTTCCTTTGCTGAAAAAACTAGAGAATGCTTTATGCAGAGAATGTCAACTTGGGAAGATGTCTTCCTCAACATTAAAAGGTAAATATTTTTCAGCAAAGAACTTACTTGATCTTGTGCACACCGATCTGTGTGGTTTGATGAAAACTAGAAGTATTTAGGGAGATCGGTATTTCATGATTTTTACTAATGACTACTCAATAATGATGTGGATCACACTCTTGAAAGACAAATCGAAGGAATTTGGAAAGTTCAAAGCCTTTAGTGCATTGGTGGAAAAGGAAAGCAGTCAAAGGATAAAATGCTTGAGAACCGATCAAGGAGGTGAATTCACTTTTGATGAATTCAATAAGTATTGTGAAGAGAGCAACATCAAGAGGAAATTGTTTGCCCCTAGGACACTATAGCATAATGGCATAGCAAAAAGAAACAACGGGACTGTGGTTGAAGCTGCAAGGACTATGCTAATCCAAGGAAATGTTTCTCACACATCTTGGAGAGAAGCGGTGAGCACTGCAGTCTATACCATGAACTAGGTACTCATCAAGAAAGGTAAAAACAAAACCCCCTATGAGTATTGGACCAGGAAGACTCCCACTGTGAGTTATTTCAAAGTGTTTAGGAGTAAATTCTATATCAAGAGAGGTGAGCATCTGAGAAAGTTTGATGCCAAGTATGATGAAGGAATATTTTTGGATATTCCACTAAGATCAAATCTCTCAAGTGCTACAACAACAAAACTCAGAATATTGTTGAGAACATAAATATCAAGGTTGATGAATCCCCTAAGGATCCTGAGGAAACTTGTAGCAAGTAAGTGGAAAATGAACTAGGTGTAGCTTTCTAGGAATCAGTTAAGAAAGAAATAAGTAAAGACCTCAGTGTTCCCACACTGGTAGAAGCTACAGTTGGTGAAGGATAAAATGAAGCTAATAATGAAGAAGACAAGCAAGCGGAACCTACTACAGTCATCCCTAGATATGTAAGACTACATCATGATCCAAAGCATATCATAGGGGACAAACATGTAGGAATACTTACAAGAAGAAGAATGAAAGAAAACTCTTGCATGATCTCAAAATTTGAGCCTAAGACCTCTAGAGAGGAACTTAATGATGAAGATTGGATAGAAGAAATTGAAGAGGAGTTGGATCAGATAGAAAAGAATGCAACATGGTCCTTGGCACCCAAACCGGAACACAAAAGTATAATAGGTACCAAATGGGTCTTCAGGAATATTCTTAATGAAGAAGGTAGAGTGGTAAGGAACAAGGAAAGACTTATATGTAAGAGATATGCTCAGGAAGAAGGAGAATATTATGGAGAAACCTTTGTCCCAGTGATTAGACTGGAAGGTGTTGGAATGCTACTTGAATTTGCCGCATTTAAGGGATTCAAGGCATACCAGATGGATGTGAAGTTTGCATTCTTGAATAGAATCCTAGAAGAAGAAGTGTATATTGAGCAACTAGATGGGTTTGATTTGTCAAAAGATAGTAGCATGGTGTGTAGATTACACAAAACCCTGTATGGATTGAAACATGCACCAACAACATGGTATGAATGTTTACACTCTCATCTTATGAAGATAGGATTTTAGAGAACAAGTGAGGACAACAACATCTACCTGAAATCTAAAGGTGATCAGATTCTAATCTAAGAAGTATTTGTAGATGACATAATCTTCAGAGGAGATGATGAAATGAGCCATGCATTTGCAGATGTAATGAAGAAAGTGTTTGAGATGTCTTTGATTGGAGATAAAAAATTTCATTGGTCTAAAGATTCAATAGATAAAAGAGGGTATCTTCATTACCCAGTCCAAGTATATCAAAGAGGTATTGAAGACCTTTGGCATGGAGGAGAGAAAACAGATTGGTACACTGATGGTGACTGGTTGCAAACTGACTAAGGAAGATTATTTAGCATTAGTAGATGAGAAGGAGTATCGGTCAATGATCAGTAAGTTGCACTATGTGGTGCATAGTAGACTGGATATTGCTCATGTAATGGGCATTGTGGCCCATTTTCAGAAAACTCCAAGAGAGTCCCACTTAGTAACAGTCAAGAGGATTATTAGGTATCTAAAAGGGACAATTGATTATGGATTTTGGTATCCATACAATGGTGATTTTGATCTCAAAGTATTCACTGATACAGATTGGGTAGGAAATATGGATGACTGGAAGAGCACAATGAGTGGAGCATTCTTCCTTGGTGGAAGACTAGTCTCATGGATGAGAAAAACACAGAGCTGTATTTCCTAATCTAGAGCTGAACTGGAGTATGCGGTAGCATTTATGAACTGCACTCAAGCAATCTGGATGAAGTATTTATTGAATGGCGTCAAGGTGATCATATCTGAACTAGTGAGTATATTTTGTGACAATACAAGTGCAATAAATATTTCCAAGAATTTGGTATTGCATGCTAGAACTAAGCACATTGAGCTCAAGTATCATTTCTCAAGAGAAAAGGTTCAGAATAAAGAGGTTGTACTAGAACATGTTTCCAGTAAGGAGCAGTTAGTTGACATATTCACTAAGCCCTTACCAAAGAATACATTCACCTATTTGAGAGGTAAATTAGGGGTTCTGCCCCTTCATGAAGTTAATTAAATATGTGTGCTCCACACCCAATAGGTACTATAGTGTCAAGATCTAACAAGATTGATGTGATGAAGGATGCTACTCCATAGGGGAGGAGCATAGTGGAGTTTGGAAGCTTGTGCCTCCACTTTGGCATTGTTGTCAAAGGGGGAGAAGATATCTAATGATGAACATATATGGCAGAATGCACACTGACCATTCCAGATGGTGGTGATCATTTGAAATTGAATTGTTATATGCTACTGAGCAATGATACATTGAGTATTGCCATCAATGCTAAAGTGGGAGATTATTGGCATATGACAAACTAGTGTTTCTGTATGTTGTCATTGATGTCAATAAGTGCTCTAGAAGGATGAAGATCAAAGAAGTTGTTATTGATGTTCAAGCAAAAGGAACCCGTATGAACTGGTATGTATGGTGATTGGCAACAGTAATGGACAACTTGAATGGAGTGGACCGGTATCAGGGTTCACTAAGTATGTCTACTGGTTGATAATCTAGGGTTACCGGTTTGGCTTATGCAAAGCAACCGAAGACGTGTCATGACCTACAAGGTAAAGAATAAAATATCATGTCAGACTGAACGCATTAATGTCCTACCTCAGGAGTGCACATTTTTCCTATCTGCTAGGTGAAGAGCATAGGATGGGTCATTAATTTGAAGATGCAGGATGATGCACGATCTGATTTAGATTATCTCCTGAAAAGCTTGAATGATGCCAGATGCAAAATGTTTCACGATCTGATTTAGATTGTATGCAATGGGTTTGAATGGTTAGGATTGAACAGCTTGTAAGCATATGGTCAGGATCAAACCATCTTTGTAAAACTTAGGTTTAGGGTTTATTCTTTCGACTGAGTGATTTTCTATAAGGTTGATGTAGTTCAAATTTTGTATGTGTGTGTCCTCTTAATGGGAGATTGGATACTTGGAAAACCTAAGTGAGAGACCCCCAGAGTGTGACTGTAGAAGAGAGGAGCTTAAAAAGATCTGCCCTAGCAAGGTGTGTTGTCTTCAAATCGATATTTTACCTGTTGTTTTCTAACCACTTCAACGGATTGTGAATCCCTTGATCGAGTAAGCTTTAGTAGGCTTTTATTGTAATTTGTTTAACCATGTGGCTCAAGTTTATTGAGTTAGTTAAATCCTCTAGCAAGGTAACTCCTAAAAGGGTTTCAATTGTTACCTAGATTTTATAGCCATCCCTTAACTGGGTGATCCCTAATAGGATTGTTTCCTAACATAACCTTTTTGTAAAGTATTTAATCAGACTAGTCTCCTAACAGAGCAGACTTCAAGAGAGTTCAAAACAAGCTTGTGGGTATTCATCCCCATCGTGGTTTTTCCCATTTGGGTTTCCACGTGAAAAATTTGTGTGTCATTAATTGTGTATTTTTCATGTGATGATTGAGCAGTCTTTGTTTAGTTTAGTATGCATGCAAAGATAAAGTTGGTGATATTACTAATGTAACTTATCTATGATCAAGTCAATAATATTGCTATCTAGATTTGAGACTTGTTGTATGCTATTTGAAGTACTTCTATTTTACTGGTTTAACTGTCTGAAGTATTTATGTGTTTAACCAGTATATAAATGGTTAAGTTTAGTGGATAAGACAACCAGTCAACATTATTTTAATATGATAAGGTGGGGAGAAGTTTTTGTCTATATTAATTCACCCCCCCTCTTAGTACCGGTTAGGGTATTAGCTGTTCATCATTATTCATCAACCGGTACACAAGTTAGTGTTGACTTGTGTTGAAAACATAAGTATTGGAGACCGATATTGTATGACAATGGGTAAGTGAGGTATTGGTAGTGTAATGTTACCAACTGGAAAACATATGACCAGTAAGTTAGCAGGGTGAGATAATGAAGAAGTGCATAATCAGTATGCAGTTGGATGTGAAACAACAGGATTCCCACCAGAAGAAGAGGTCATCACAAGATGCTAAGATGACCAACAGAGTTTGAACTATTGTAAGTTAGTAAGGTAGACAAAGGGGATGTCTAATCGGTTATGTGTAGGAGATGTATCTTCTCACACAGTGCATGTCATATTTGTGCATTGCCTAGAGCAAAATGAATGACAAGGATCTAGTTCCACTAGTAAGTGGTAATACTGAGCTTATCTCCTATTATGAAAAGTATGCATCATATCCCTTTGAGATAAGATAGAGAAGTATAAGGCAGGTGATTGAAGGCTCAAACGAGATGAACTGGTGAAACACAAGTTTTCCTCAAGTATGTGAAACTGGAGATGTGCATCTAATTAACTTGTGTTGGCAAGTTGAGCCACAATGACCGAGAAGGAAGAGTAAACTAATGATGGAATGTCGGGATAGATGAAGAGTGATGGGTTTGTCACCTTGACAAACCAATTAAGATGTTGTCTAGTCTAATAATGAAGAAGACAATGGTGATCAGCTATAGATAGAGAGTGCAATCGGCATGAAGATGCCTTAGATGGAATCAGTTGAAGGTTGATCACATGGTTTTATCAGAATGGCTATCGGTCAGCATAAGATCTAGTAAAAGGTGATATGAAGTTGTGTGTTGGTAGGACAAGTTGTAACTGACATGTAGCCTAGTTGTTTGTTTGTGATAATTTTTGTAATAAAGATAGAGAGTGTCAAAGAGGTCACAAACCACCAGAGGTAAAGTTGAGCTACTAGTGTAGTCTATGTTGCTGGATAACAACATGTTGAAAATATCAGCAAGGGTTAAAACTGGTATGGAGTTTTGTTGGTTGTTCATAGATTGAACCAACCCTAAGTTGGTGAGTTGGTTGTGTGATGGTGAATATTGCCAAAATGACATGGCAATCCAATCTAAGGTGGATATCAATATTGATTCCACGTAGAGCTGCAGTAGCGAACATGTAGAGGTCGGTGTTGTCTTGTGTTGTTGAGGTTGTTGAGGTTGGTCAACATTAAATGTTGATTGTGACATTCATGGAGGAGTTGCAGAGTGTGTGGCTCGATGAGAGATGAACAACAAAGGAATATCAGAGATTTGTTGGTGTCATGATTGATGCTTGATATCCGATTGTAGATTGACCTCGAGAAGGAAACAACTGGATCATAAATGTGTTGACTGATTTTGAGGTTGAAGAACGGGGTTAGATTTTCTATTTTAGCAAATATGCATTGGATGATGGAAAACTTGTACAAATGCATTCCTCCAATGTAGGTGATTGATCCAAGGTAGATTGGATTAGATCTAATGAATATTTGTTTGATGGAAGAAACCCTAACCGACTGAAATTTGAATTTGTTTTTGGTGAGAAAACTTGTTTATAGATATGCAGGCCAAAATGAATGAAAAGTGTTGATTGATTGATGTTGTTAGAGAATCAGGGGGTCAGATATTGAAGAGTGAAGTTTGAATGTGCAGTAGAGAGTCAGCTAGTAAAAGACTCCATTGAAGATGAAAGAGGCTATGAGTTGGAGGTGCAACCGATGAGAGGGTTTACCAAAGTACCAAGAGAGAAGAGGTAAAGGCTGAACCGGTAAGGCTGCGACAGAGTGTGAAAGGAAGGTGGATCTGAGTGAGCAGAGATCTAACAAAGAACAAAGCTAAAGAAGAATGATTAGGCAGCATGTGAATCAGAAAGGTAACAACTGCAAGCTAAGTGTGACAAAGAGAAAATAGAACTGATGGAGGGTAGAACTAGAAGAAGAGACTGAGCTAATATAGATGCAGCAAAGAGTGGGTTGAAGTAGGAGATAAAACTACTGTAGTAAGAAGGTGAGGTGAGAACCAATAGAGAGGAGGCTGATGAGGAAATAAAAGATACTACCGACAAAGTTGTGAAGAATGGAAACCAATAGGGAGATTATTCATGAGTGGTTGTAGAACTTATTTGTAACCCGGGCTATTACTTTTGTATTTGATGATATTCATTATAGATCACTTAGTTGGAGCTAAGTGCAAGGATTGGTGCTCCCTTTGGTTGTAGCCCATAAATCAGTAAGGGGTTGGTGCTCCTTTGGGTTATAGCCCATAAATCACTTAGGGGCTGGTACTCCTTGGGTTGGTACCCTAAATCAAGGGTTGTAGCTCCTTCAGTTGTAGCCCTAAACATTGTAATAGATCTCATTGTGAGGCTGGATTGGAGTAGTAGACTCTAACAACACTACTCTGATGAATAATGATGAACAACAGATACCCCAACCAGTAATGAGAGGGGGGTGAATTAGTACAGGCATAAACTCTTTCAACAACTTATCTATTTAAAGCAATATGGACTGGTTATCACCATTACTGAACTTAACCATGGAAACATTGGTTAAACACAATAAGACATCAAATACCATAAACTGATAAGTCTGAACACTTCAAATATGATCAATACTTGATAACAACCTCACCCATAAACATACACATGTGGTATACTAGTAATACCATAGTTTATTAAGCCTGCATGAATAATCTTTCAACCAAATACTTCATAAACATCACATGAAAAATGCATAACACATAACACATAGATTTTTCACGTAGAAACCCAAATGGGAAAAACCACGGTGGGGATGAATACCCACAAGCTTGTTTTTGAACTCTTTTGAAGCTCGCCTTGTTAGGAGCCTAGTTTGGTTAAAGACTTTACAATAAGGTTCTGCTAGGAAGCGATCCTGTTAGAGATCACCCGGTTAAGGGATGGCTATATACCATGTTAAAGGTTGAAGGATACCTCACTAGAGGATTTAAAGAACTCAATAATCTTGAGTTACCTAGTTAAAGGTTTTACAATAATCTTGTTAAAGCTACCTGGTAAAGGGATTTTCCAATAGTTGAAATGGGTAGAAGACAATAGGTAAAACTCTGATCTAGTAATAGCACTACATGCCAAGGCAGATCCTTTCAATTTCCTCTACTCTACAATCACACTTTTTAGTTTTCTCCTTACTAGTCTGGCAAGTATCTCATCACTCAGATACACACAACATTTTCCAACAACTTTACAATAACATTGTCATCAACCTTATAGACATCAGTCAGGTCAGTAGCATAAACCCTAAACCCTAAGCATATTAGGTTTACAACACAAGCAATCCATTCCTGACCGTCCAAACACATTGCATAGAGTATTACAAATTCAAACAAATCACAAGACAATCTGAAATGCTCATTCTTCACCACACATGGTAATCAATAACCCATCATGATTTCTTCTCTTACCACTAAAAAGAATGATCATTCCCGAAGTAGACTCCAAACATTGTCGATCTTCTCATACCTCAACCCTTCATGCACACAAGGTTGACGTGGCACCTCAATCTCATTCACATCTCTTACCTAATTCATCACAGAGTATCATTAGTTGCATTGCACATGCTAGATCACCAAACCGATAACCATAGAGCTGAGACTACCAATCGGTAGTCACACTTAGTGAAACCCTGACACCGACTCACTACATCTCTTCATGCCTCTTCATACCAGTTCACCAAATTCTTTCAATCTGCATACCGGTTCTCTTATATTTATTGACATCAATTACAACATACATTATCATCATATCAACATGTCGGTTCATCATTTTCCAATGATATCCAACAGTCTCCCCATTTGGCATTAATGGTAATACTCAGTGTAGCATTGCAACTAAAAACCTCATAGACCAGTGTATCTGCATTATCAGATATCTTCTCCCCATACACCAGATATCTTTATCTACATTATTAGATATCTTATCCTCCATACATCAGATATCTTCTCCCCCTTTGACAACAATGCCAAAGTGGAGGCACAAGCTTCCAAAATCTACTATGTTGGTCCCCCTAGGGAGTAGCATCCTTCAACACATCAATCCTAAAATATTTGTCACTATAGTACTTGACTGATGTGGAGAATACAACTTTAGTTGACTTCATGAAGGGGCAGAACCCCTAATTCACCTCTCAAATAGGTAAATGTAGTCTTCGGTAAGGGCTTAGTGAATACGTCTTCTGGCTGCTCCTTACTGGAAACATGTTGTAGTACAACCTCCTTATTCTAAACTTTCTCTCTCAAGAAGTGATATTTAAGCTCAATATGCTTAGTTCTAGCATGCAATACCAGATTCTTGGAAATATTTAGTGCACTTGTATTATCACAAAATATTTTCACCGATTTAGATACAGGTACCTTGAAACCTTCCAATACATGCTTCATCCAAATTGCTTGAGTGCAGTTCATAAATACTACCACATATTCAGCTTCAATTGTAGATTGGAAAATATAGCTCTGCTTCTTACTTGTCCATGATACTAATCTTCCTTTGAGAAAGAATGCTCCACTGGTTGTGCTCTTTCAGTCGTCCACGTTATCTGCCCAATCAGCACCAATATATACCTTGAGATTATAGTCACCATTATACGGATACCACAATCCATAATTAACTATTCCTTTCAGATATCTAAGAATCCTTTTGACAACTACCAAGTGGGATTCTCTTGGACATTTGTGAAAACAAGCAACTATGCCTATTGTATGAGCAATATCTGGTCTACTATGCACCATGTAGTGCAATTTACCGATCATTGATGGGTACTCTTTTTCATTCACTAGTGCTAAATCATCTTCCTTGGCCAGTTTATAGCCAGTCACCATCAGTGTACCAACTGGTTTGCTTTCCTCCATGCCAAATGTCTTCAATACCTCTTTGACATACTTGGACTAGGTAATAAAAATACCCTCTTTCATTTGTTGAATCTGTAAACCAATGAAGAACTTTATTTGTCCTATAAAAGACATCTCAAACTCTTTCTTCATTTCATTTGCAAATGCAAGACTCATTTTATCATCTCCTCCAAACATTATGTTGTCCACAAGCACTTCACAAATTAGAATCTGATCACCTTCTGATTTCAAGTAGATGTTGTTATCTTCACTTGTTCTCTAAAATCCAATCTTCATAATATGAGAGTGTAATCTTTCATACCATGCCCTAGGTGCCTATTTTAGTCCATACAAGGCTTTGTGTAGTCTACACACCATGTCACTATCTTCTTATAAGGCAAACCCTTCTAGTTTCTCTATATACACTTCCTCTTCTAGGATTCCATTCAGAAAAGAAGACTTCACATCCATCTGATAAACCTTAAATCCCTTAAATTTTGTAAATGCAAGTAGCATTCAAACACCTTCTAGTCTAGCCATAGAAGCAAAGGTTTATCCATAGTCTTCTCCCTCCTCTTGAGCGTATCCCTTGCATACAAGCCTAGCCTTGTTCCTTACAACTATTCCTTCTTCATTCAACTTATTTCTGAAGACCCATTTGGTACCAATGAAATTTTTAATGTTCCGGTCTGGGCACCAAAGACCATGTCACATTCTTTTCTATCTAGTCTAGCTCCTCTTCCATTTCTTTAATCTAGTCTTCATTTGTAAGAGCTTCTCTAGAAGTCTTGGGTTCAAATTCAAAAATCATGCAAGAGTTCTCCTTCACTTTTCTTCTTGTGAATATCCCTGAATCTTTATCTCCTATGAGTTTCTTTGGATCATGATATAGCTTCACATATCTAGGAATGATTCTAGCCTGGTCTGCTAGCTTTTCCTCTTCTCCTTCACTTACTTCTTCTTCTTCTTTCATTGTAGCTTCTACTGGTATAGGATAACTAAGATCTTAACAAGTTTCTTTCTTAACCAGTTCCTAAAAGGCTATACCCAATTCATTTTCCACTTCTTCGCTGCATGTTTCCTCAAGTTCCTTAAGGGATTCCTCAACCTTGATGTTGATACTTTCAACAATTTTCTGAGTTCTATTGTTGTAGCACTTGAGAGATTTTCTCTTAGTGCAATATCCCAGAAATATTCCTTCATCACATTTTGCATCAAATTTGATCAAATGTTCACCTCTCTTGATATAGCACTTACTATCAAACACTTTAAAGTAACTCATAGTAAGATTTTTACCAGTCCAATACTCATAAGGGGTTTTATCTTTACCTTTCTTGATGAGTACCCGGTTCATAGTATAGACTGAAGTGCTCACTACTTCTCTCCAAAAAGTGTCAGCAACCTTTCCCTGGATCAACATTGTTCTAGCTGCTTCAACTACAGTCCTGTTATTTCTTTCTGCTATGCCATTCTATTGTGGTGTCCTTGGGCTAGACAACTACCTCTTGATACCATTATCTTCATAGTACTTATTGAATTCATCATAAGTGAATTCTCCTCCTTGATCAGTTCTCAGACATTTTATCTTTTTACCACTTTCTTTCTCTACTAATGCTCTGAAAGCTTTGAATTTTCCAAATGCTTCAGACTTGTCTTTCAAGAATGTGACCCACATCATTCTTGAGCAGTCATTAGTAAGAATCATAAAATACCTATCTCCCTAAATACTTCTAGTTTTCATAGGACCACACAAATTAGTATGCACAAGATCAAGTAAATGTTCTGCTGAGACAGACTTACCTTTAAAAGTTGAGGAAGACATCTTCTCAAGTTGACATTCTTTGCACAAACAATTCTTAGGTTTGTTAAGAAAAGGTAATCCTCTTACCACCTTGATCTTACTAGCTTTAACAATGTTATCAAAGTTCATATGATAGTCTCCTATGCCATATCCAACTCTCATCAAACTTAGCCATTAGAGACTGACTTATCTTGGCATTCAACTGAAATAGGTTACCTTTGGTCTACTTACCAGTCGCAATAACTTCACCACTCTTCCCAATTATACTACTAATTGCACCTTTGAATTCTAGAACTAATCATTTGTCATTTAGCTAAGAAACACTCAATAGGTTATGCTTAAGACCTTCTACCCAATAGACATCATCTGCACTACTCTTTCCATTTAGTTAGATGGATCCTTTACCTTTCACCAAGCATGGTGCATCATTGCCAAATCTGACAACACCTCCATCATATTCCTCCAAAGACATAAAATTTCTCTAGTCACCAATCATGTGGTGAGATCAACCACTATCAATTATCCACTCATTAGAGTTATCAATGTGAGATACAAGAGCTCTCTTGTCAGACACTTCTTCCTTTGCTGCTACAAACACTATCTTCATTTTCTTCATCCTCTGATTCTTCATCAGTACACCTTCATCCACAACAACTAGACAATTTCTTTTGTTTCCTCCTTTATACATTCTAAACCTCTTTGGTTTATCTTTATTGTCATTGTTAGGATAATTAATAGCTATATATCCTATCTTGTTGCAGGAAAAACATTTCAAAGGAAGTTTACCTCTATATTTTCTAGTTCCCTTCGGAAGTCTTTTAGCAAGAAGAGCTTCAAACTCCATTAGAATATCTTCATCATCCATATCTCTAAATTGTCTAGACTCATAACTAGTACTATTTTCTTTCCCTTTCTTGGATGGTACAGTAGATGCTTTAAAGGCTGACTCAGTCTTTTGAACACTACCATCATAGCTATTGAACTCATATGCAGTTAACTTTGCAATGATAAAATCTAAGGATACCTTGGTTTTATCAATAGGAATTAGTTCCTAGATAGCAGCAACTCTGATTGCATAGATTGGTAACAATGATCTAAGGACCTTACTAAAAATAGTGGTATCATCAAGAGTTCTACCAACGCTTTTGATATCACCAACCACAATCTTAATCCTTATGCCATACTGTTGAATGGTCTCACCTTCAACCATCCTCATATCCTTAAATTTACCTCTAAGGCTTCCTTCCTTATCTTTCTTTACATGCTCATCATCACCATAGATGTTTTCCAGTGCATCACATACATCCTTAGGTGTGTCCTTGTCTTGTACATCAATAAACTCAATATCTGCTAGGCTGCTGATAAGGGCTTCCATGACTTGCCCATTTTCCTAGATCTCTCTCTTCTGATCATCAGTCAAAGTGCCAGTGGGAGTCATGTAGGCATTCTCAACATAGCTCCAGTGTTGAGCATCCATACTCTTTATATAAATCTTCATTCTTTCCTTCCATATCTTTAAGTTATCTCTATTGAACTTAGGACCTTCCCTCTTCATCATTACAGTAGGATCTTTTACCTCAAGTAGTTAAGCTTATATCATCGAGGACCTAGAGGCACTCTAATACCAATTGATGAATAATGATGAACAATAGATACCCCAACTGGTACTGAGATGGCGGGGGGGGGGGGGGGTGACTCAGTACAGGCAAAAACTCTCTCAACAACTTATCTATTTTAAGCAATATAAATTGGTTATCACCATTATTGAACTTAACCATGCCAACACCAGTTAAACATAATAAGACATCAGATACCATAAACTAATAAGTCTGAACACTTCAAATATGATCAATACTTGATAACAAATTCACCCATAAACATATGCATATGGTATACTAGTAATACCATAAACTATTAACCCTGCATACATAATCTTTCAACCAAATAATTCATAAACATCACATGAAAAATGCCTAACACATGACACATAGATTTTTCACATGGAAACCCAAATGGGAAAAACCACAATGGGGATAAATACCCACAAGCTTGTTTTTGAACTCTTTTGAAGCTCACCCTGTTAGGGGACTAGTTCCATTAAAGACTTTACAATAAGGTTTTGCTATGAACTGATCTTGTTAGTGATCACCCAATTAAGGGATGGCTATATACCTTGTTAAAGGTTGAAACCCTATTAAAGGTTACCTTGCTAGAGGATTTAAAGAACTCAATGATCTTGAGTCACCTGATTACAAGTTTTACAATAAGCCTTTTAAAGCTACCTAGTAAAGGGATTTTCCAATTGTTGAAATTGTTAGAAGTAAACAGGTAAAACTCTGATCTAATAATGGCACTACATGCCAAGGTAGTTTCTTTTCATTTCCTCTACTCTGCAATCACACTCTGTAGTTTTCCCCTTACTAATCTGGCAAGTATCTCATCACTCAGATACACACAACATTTTCCAACAATTTTAAAATAACAAACATCATTGACCTTATAGACATCAGTCAGGTCAGTAGCATAAACCCTAAACCCTAAGCATCTTAGGTTTACAACACAGGTGGTCCATTCCTGACCGTCCAAACATATTACATAGAGTATTACAAATTCAAACAAATCACAAGACAATCTGCATCATTCATTCTTCACCACACATGGGAATCAGTAACCCATCACGCTTTCTTCTCATACCACTAAGAAGAATGATCATTCCTGAGGTAGACTCCAAACGCAGTCGATCTTCTCATACCTCAATCCTTCACATGCATAAGGCTGATGTGGCACCTCGATCTCATTCACATCTCTTAGCTAACTCATCACAGAGTATCATCAATTGCATTGCACAAGATGGATTGCCAAACCAATAACCATAGATCTGAGACTACCAACTGGTAGTCACACTTAGTGAAACCCTGACACCGGTTCACTACATCTCTTCATGCCTCTTCATATCAGTTCACCAACTTGTTTCAATTTGCATACTAGTTCTCTTACATTTATTGGCATCAATGACAACATACATTATCATCATATCAACATGTCAGTTCATCATATGCTAATTATATCCAGCATACTCACCAAGGGTTTTCCCATCTTGGGTTTTCCTCGTATATACTCATGTCCCTTGTGTGTGATTAAATTGTTTAAATTCTCCTTAGCATACTGGTAGGTTATCTTAGTCTTAGTATGTTAACTAATACATATACTTAAGAGTTTAAATGAGAAGAACTTGAGAACCACTGATTCACCCCCCTCTCAGAAGTAAATTGTATCCAATAGTCTCATGGTCATCAGCCAATGCTCCCTCGATGATCATGGCCCCAACTCCTCCTGAATCCAATCAAACACTTTGTCATCTCATAGCATTCTAAGCCCTATCTTATTCCAAAAGAATTCAAGATTCCCCCAAGTAATTTTCTACATTCATACTAACCAAATTCCTCATTCCTTCCTCTCTTAGCACTTGTGTTGATTTAGCCAACGCTCATGCCAAACCCATGGCACTCACGCTAGGCCATAGTTGATTGTGCTAAACCATGCTGCATTTTATTCCTTTGTCCCAGTCAGCATGGGTGCTCACGCTTTTCTAGCTTTCTTCCCTCCCAATTCTAACCCTAATCTACCCTAGCATGAGTGCTCAAGCCATTCTACATTTCCTCCCTCCCCAACCTATCCCTGATCTATCCTACTACAAGCACTCATGCTAAATGCACTTTCTTGTGCCATCATCCCCTTGAGACCCATTCTACTTGTGAGCACTTGCACTAACCGCTAATGCCTGCACTACCCTAGGGGCGCAAACTGAAATGGTTATCAATATGTTTTCCCCGTTAGACTTTTAAGTCTATTTTAATCTCTAGATGCAACCTAAATCTACCAAATTAGAGAGGATGTTAGTGGTACATACTGGTGGTCCAGAGCCCTTGGTTCTCTCATAGAAATAAACTCTCTCAACATTATGCTCATGTGTAGGAACGTGATCCATCTTTTTGTTGGCATTACAGTAAGAAAGATTATTGGCATTTCAATATCAAGAGATTGTTGATATTCTATAAGGATATTGAGAAGGTTGTTGAAGATTATTGATATAACTGAAAAAGGATGATAACTATCTTTATAACATTATTTTGTCATTGATGTCAGGAAATTGATTATCTAATTCAGTATGACATTACCATATCTTGAGAAGATTGATTAGAAGAGAATTAAGATGTCAGTAAAAGACACAAAAAGAATGTGATGAATAAAGAGGAGGAATAAATTATTCAATGGGCAACTATTACCGAGTTAGACAATGATGAGATCATGATGTTTAGATTGTTTTGATATCCTACATATGTTGTTGATTGTAAGGTTGATACTATACTATGTCACCAAGAAAATAGCCTAGTCGGTAAACCCTAAGGAACCTAGTCGGTAAACCCTAAGGTTATCAATATCGGTTAATGAAGGCGAAATGTATACCGAGTAAAGTTTAGTATTTATCGAGTTGCAACCGAGTTATGACAGTGTGCATTGGATGGATAAAGGCATTATTTAATGAAGGACAATGATTAGCTGGAGATGTATAAATGATTGGTATGTCGTGCATGAAGTTTGTTAAGGATCTATGGCAAAGAAAAATTGGCAGGAAGATCTATAGTGCAGATTGAACCACAATAACCTTATGCAAGTTCCAAGAAGGGAATGCAAGTCCCTAGGTAAGCTAAAAAATTTTGAGATCAAAAGGATACATTAAACCTGGTCAAGTTTGAAGATCTAATGGCTAAGATTGATCACGGGAAATATGGTCAAGGAGATTTAGTAGTTGGCAATTGTTTATAAATAAGGAATTTTTAATAAACAATGTATGTGGGCAAGTGTATGCACAGGGATGCTACATAGTGATTACCGAGCATAGAAGCTTGAAGACCTATTTGAATAATAGAGTAGAGAGCCCAGCAGAGGGACAAGCTAAGTCCTATGACTAGATTGTTTTGAGCAAATAAGAATCCACTTTAGCATTTTAGATCTGAAGATGCAGATAGATTTTTATTACTGTTATTTTGTAAGTAACATAAAATCTCTTAACCAAGTGGACTTAACAGTATTATTTGTAAACCCTCTAGCAAGGTAACATTCTAAGTGAGTGTTTGAAATCATTTGACAAGATCACTTCTAACAAAGTGAAGATCCTAATAGATTTGAGGGAAATCCCTTAACCGGGTCACATCTAGCAGTGTGTTTGTAATCTTTAGTAGGATTTGCTTTTAACCGAGCATACTCTAGAAGAGTATATTTCTTAGTGTGTCTGAAATCCCACAGTGGTTTTTCGCTATTTGGGTATCCACATTAAAATTGGTGTTATGAGTGTTATTATGCTTATGTGTTCATAAGTTTGCATGTTTAGCAATTTTTGGTTAAGTTGTTGAAGAATAAGTTACCGAGGTTGAATCTATTGATTTTATGGAAGTTTAAGTTTGTACGATTCACCCCCCCCCCCCCTCTCATCTTGTTAGCTATTGGCATCTATATTTTACATTTAGTATCAGAAGTAACAATTGGTATCATAGCTTTGGACTCTGGAAGAAAAAGTTTAAAAAGGCACTTGAGGCAAAGATCCGAAGATGTATAAAAGGGATGCACCGAAGCTGAACAAGTCAAGTTTCTCCACATGGTAGAAAAAAATGAAGCTCCATTTATCGGGAATTGGAGAATTGTAACATATTATCTGGATAATGATTACATTGCACTGAGCATCAACCCTATGACCTTGGAAGAGATTAAGGCAACGCAAGAACATATTCAAGTTATGATTGAAATAACATCAGCATTGACCGACTTAGAGTTTAATGATCTAGAAGGTTGTAATGATGCAAAAGCAATGTGGACTAAGCTCATATTTGTGTATGGAGGTGATGAACATGTTCAAAGAGAAAAAGTAGATAGTCTAAGAGGACAACTTGAATCCATGAGGATGAATGAAGGTGAGAACATAACCTAATACAGTACAAGACTAAAGGAGATTGTCAATCAAATTAAAGGAGCAGGTGGAACTATTGAAGAAAAAGATATAACAAGTAAGTTGTTGAGAACCCTTTTACTAGCTTATGCTATTCGAGTCTCTGCAATCAATGAATTGAGGTCTGTACCTAACATGCCAGTTTTTGTGGATGCTACTATTGGTAAGCTACATGCATTTGAGTTAAGTAATTTTGATAATAGTGGGTCTTCGGTAAATAAAGTAGAATCTGCATTCATTTCTTTTCATATTGGTGAATCTAATGATTACAATGATAGAATGAGTAAGTACTTTGAAGGGGATCATAGTAGAGCAAGTGAAATATTTCACAAGAACATGGAAAAAGTGCACAAACTGCATGAGGAAATCAAGAAGCAAGAAGAATTTGAAGCATTATTAGCCAGAAGGTTACCAAGAGGAAAAGGTAAGTATAAAAGAAAGCTACCCTTAAAATGTTTCAATTGTGATAAAATAGGACATATGGCTTCTAACTGCCCTCACAAAGAATCTAGTGAAAAGAGAGAATAACGAGATAATAGGTAGAAAGATAACCAATACAGAGGACACCGAGACTTCAGAAGGAGAGATAGAAAGACATGTCTAGTAGTAGATGAGGAATCCAATGATGACAAATCTAATGAAACTGATACTGAGGAAGTTGTTTATGTGGCTATTAAAGATGGATCTGATGAAGAAATGTATGAAGAAAAATCCCAAATATCTCACATAAATAATAATGATTCTTGGATCATAGACAGTGGATGCTCACATCATATGATAGGTGATAAACACAAGTTTGTTAAATTAGAAGACTATGATGGAGGCTATGTAAGATTTGGTAATGATGCACCATGTCTAGTGAAAGGTAAAGGATCTATAACACTTCTTAACAATGCTAAATGTGATGATGTACACTGGGTTGAAGGTTTGAAATACAATTTGTTGAGTGTAGCATTGCTAAAAAATATAGGATACCGAATAGAATTTCAGAAAGGAATTATCAAAGTTCATGACAAGCATGGAAGGTTAGCTGCTATCGGGACACAAACAAAAGGTAATACATTTCATCTTGACTCAACTCGGAACAAATGTCTTTATGCAAATATAGATGATACCTGGTTATGGCATAAAAGGTTTTGTCATGTAAATTTTGATAATCTGATCAAAATAAGTAAGAAGCACCAAGTAGTAGGTCTTTTGAGTCTTGAAAAACCTGAGAATGCTATGTGTTGAGGATGCCAGATGGGTAAGATGATAGTATCAAGCTTTACAAGTAAGTCCTACACCTCTAAAGGAATTTTTGATCTAGTACACACTGATCTTTGAGGTTCTATGAAAGTTCAAAGTTATTATGGTGATAAATATTTCATATTATTTGTGGATGATTACTCAAGGATGATGTCAGTCATATTTTTAAAAGAAAAATCAGAAGCTTTTCAAATGTTTAAATGGTACAAGGCAAGAGTTGAAAATGAAACAAGAAGACAACTGAAATGTCTTAGATCTGATAGAGGAGGAGAATTCACTTCTGCTGAATTTAACTTATTCTGCAATGATCATGGTATAAAGAGGCAAGTATCTGCACCGAGAACACCTTAGCAAAATGGGATAGTCGAGAGAAGAAATAGATCAATTGTGGATTGTGCAAGAACCTTGATGATAGAAAAGAGGGTACCTCAAACATTTTGGAGAGTAACAAATCAACACTCCAGTTTACACCCTGAACTGAGTTCAACTAAAGAAAGGAACTATGAATACACCATATGAGATCTGGTATGACAAGAAACCTAATGTAAGTTACTTTAAAATCTTTGGAAGTAGATGCTATGTTCACAAAGATGATAGAAATGGAAAGTTTGATCAGAAAAGTGAAGAAGGACCATTTTTGGTTATTCTTCTAGAAGTAAAGCATTTAAATGTCTCATCAAATCATCTAACAAAATAGTGGAAAGTGCAAATGTGAAAATTGATGAATTTACAAAAAGAAATGATGAAGGAAATCCAACGAACCAGAAGATTATGAAGAATTTGTTTATGTTCAATTGAGAAGTCCTATCGAGAAAGCTGTTGAAGAAAATGAAGATAATGACTAGTTACCGAGTGATGAAGAAGATCATATAGAACCTAGGGAGCCTATATTAGCCAAATATGTCAGAAGACAACATGCATCAAGTCAAATTATAGGAGATAAAGATGATCCAGTAATGACAAGAAACAAACTGAGACAAAACACATGTCTGATTTCTGAATTTGAACCGAGAATAGTGAAAGAGGCATTTAACAGTGAAGATTGGGTAAATGCTATGACAAAAGAGATTGATCAAATCAAGAAGAATGACACATGGACACTGATGCCAAGACCAAAGGACAAAAATGTAATTGGTACTAAGTGGATTTTCAGAAACAAGCTAAATGAAAAAGGTGAGGTCATTCACAACAAAGCAAGACTAGTTTGCAAAGGTTATGCTCAAGAAGAAGGATTAGATTATGGTGAGACTTTTGCACCTGTGGCTAGACTTGAGGGAGTAAAAACATTGTTGGCATATGCTGCTTTCAAAAATTTCAAGGTATATAAAATGGATGTTAAATCTGTATTTTTGAATGGTATACTAGAAGAAGAAGTTTTCATTGAACAACTTGAAGGATTTGTTGAAGACAGGAGTAAAGATCAGGTATGCAAACTAAACAAAGCCTTATATGGTCTGAAACAAGCACCTAGAGCATGGTATGAGAGACTGCACTCTTATTTAATAAAGATTGGTTTTATAAGGACAAGTGAAAACAACAATATGTACATGAAGAAAGATGAGGACAATGGAATACTGATCTTAGCCATATTTGTTGATGACATTATATTTTGTGGTAATGACTCCTTATGCAAGAACTTTGGAAATGAAATGTGCAAAGAATTTGAGATGTCACTAATCAGTGAGATAAAGTATTTTATAGGTTTATAGATACTACAAATGAAAGATGAGATTTTCATTACTCAATCCAAGTACATAAAGTAAATCTTGAAGAAATTTGGAATGGAGGATTCTAAACCAGTAAGTACTCCCGTGACTACTAACTATAAATTATCAAAGAATGATGAATCTGTATCTGTTGGTGAGACACTTTACCGATCTATGATTAAAAAATTGTAATATGTTGTGCATAGTAGACCAGATATAGCACATGCAGTAGGTATTGTAGCAAGATTCTTTGCAGATCCCAAGGAAACCCATATGACAACAATCAAGAGAATTTTTAGACACCTGAGAGGCACTAAAGATTATGGCTTAGTATATGAAAAGTGGAATAATTTTGATTTAAAAGTTTCTACTGATGTTGTTTGGGTAGGCAACATAGATGATAGGAAAAGCACAAGTGGTGGAGCTTTCTTTTTGGGAGAAAGACTAGTAAGTTGGCTTAGCAAGAAACAAGGATGTATTTCTCAGTCTACAGCAGACACTGAATATGTTGCTGTAGCATTGAATTGTACCAATATAGCATGGATCAAACAACTGTTGGAAGGTATAAATGAGAAAGTTACCAAGCCAGTAACTATATTATGTGATAATACTAGTGTCATTAACATTTCAAAGAATCCAGTAATGCACTCTAAGACAAAGCATATATCTATAAAGTATCACTATCTCAGAGAAGAAGTTCAAGAGAAGAAAGTTGTGCTAGAATATATCAGTTCAAAGGAGAAATTAGTAGACATCTTCACAAAGCCACTGCCAAGGGACACTTTTGAGTATCTCAAAAGCAAGATAGGGGTCCTACCCCTATCTTCTAATCACTAACCGAGTTTGGTGAAAGCATCAATTTGATGAATCTATAGAATATTATGTGTGGATTGATGTTGATTTATGCACTTTAGAAGGTTTTCTAAAGGTGTGCAGGAAATCGTGAATAGAGACAAGTTGATCTGACCGAGACTGAGATGTTACACAACAAGGCCAATCACTCCATAGAGGAAGAAATCATGATTTAGTTCTTTTACTTTTTGGCATTGTTGTCAAAGGGGGAGAAGACTATAAATGGTTGGAAGACTAAATGATTGACTGAATGGTAAAGCCCTAAATGATGAAAATAACAGAAGACTAATGACAAGGGGAGTAGATTGCAAAAATGAAGAAGACTAAATGCAAGTCAATAGCTCAGAAGTCTAATGAAAAATGGAGAAGACTTCAGAAGACAACAGATCAAGGATAACGGGAGAAGTCTAACAACAATCTAAATCCAAATCAATTTGAATATCTTATTGGTATTACCATTTAATTGTTGGTTTTTCCATCAATGCCAAAGGGGGAGATTGTTGGCATTACAGTAAGAAATATTGTTGGCATTTCAATATCAGGAGATTGTTGATATTCAATAAGGATATTGAGAAGGTTGTTGAAGATTATTGATATAACTGAAGAAGGATGATAACTATCTTTATAACATTATTTTGTCATTGATGTCAAGAAATTGATTATCTAATTCAGTATGATGTTACCATATCTTGAGAAGATTGATTAGAAGAAAATTAAGATGTCGGTAAAAGACACAAAAAGAATGTGATGAATAAAGAGGAGGAATAAGTTATTCAATGGGAAACTATTACCGAGTTAGATAATAATGAGATCATGATGTTTAGATTTTTTTGATATCCTACATATGTTGTTGATTGTAAGGTTAATACTATACTATGTCACCGAGCAAAGAACCTAGTCGATAAACCCTAAGGTTATTGATATCGGTTAATGAAGGTGAAATGTCTACTGAGTAAAGTTTAGTATTTACCGAGTTGCAACTGAGTTATGACAGTGCGCATTAGATGGATAAAAGTATTATTTAATGAAGGAAAATGATTAGCTAGAGATGTATAAATGATTGGTATGTTGTGCATGAAGTTTGTTAAGGATCTATGGCAAAGGAAGATCGGCAGGAAGATCTATAGCACAGATTGAACCGCAATAACCTTATGCAAGTTGCAAGAAGGGAATGCAAGTCCCTAGGTAGGGTAAAACATTTTCAAATTGAAAGTATACATTGAACTTGGTCAAGTTTTAAGATCTGATGGCTAAGATTGATCATGGGAAATGTGATCAAGGAGATTTAGCGGGTAGCAATTGTTTATAAATAAGGAATTGTTAATAAACAATCTATGCGGGCAAGTGTATCTATAGGGATGCTACATAGTGATTACCGAGCACAGAAGCTTGAAGACCTATTTAAATAACTAAGTAGAGAGCCCAGTAGAGGGACAAGATAAGTCCTATGACTAGATTGTTTTGAGCAAATAAGAATCTTCTTTAGCATTTTAGATGTGAAGTTGCAGATAGATTTTTATTACTATTATTTTGTAAGTAACATAAAATCTCTTAACCGAGTGGACTTAACAGTCTTATTTGTAAACCCTCTAGCAAGGTAACATTCTAAGTGAGTGTTTGAAATCCTTTGACAAGATCACTTCTAACAAAGTGAAGATCCTAATAGATTTGAGGGAAATCCCTTAACCGGGTCACATCTAGCAGTGTGTTTGTAATCTTTAACAGGATTTGTTTTTAACTGAGCATACTCTAAAAGAGTATATTTCTTAGTGGGTCCAAAATCCCACAGTGCTTTTTCCCTATTTGGGTTTCCACATTAAATTTGGTGTTATGAGTGTTATTATGATTATGTGTTCATAAGTTTGCATGTTTAGCAGTTTTTGGTTAAGTTGTTGAATTATAAGTTACCGAGGTTGAATCTGTTGATTTTATGGAAGTTTAACTTTGTAGGATTCACCCCCCCCTCTCATCTTGTTAGCTATTGGCATCTATATTTTACATTTAGTATCAGAACTAACAATTTTCTCCTCTTCTTCTAGGCTCTCAAATACTCCAATGATTACCTGTGACAATGACCCATCATGGGGCCCCATGTGGCTTATATGGACCCCGTTGTGAGCCCACTCTCATTGGCCTCTCCCTTCTATTTTCCTCTTGTATTTCCCCAATCATCGCTTTTTATTTCTCATTCACTTGTCACTTCTCCTTCTTCTTTCTTTTCTTTTCAATAATTTTCCATTAATTTTTCAAAAAAAGAAAAAAAATCTGAAAATTTTTGGAGGGGGCATACACCACCTACACTCTACGTTGGGGCATACTCTTTCTTCTATCTTTTACCCATCACCAAAATTTTTTGTTGCATTAAAGAGGGGCAAAATTTAGACACTCAAATTAATTATTTTAATTCATTTATCTCTCTCACAAAGTTAATTTATTTAATTATGTTAATCCTATGGTCCTATTTATGGTGAAAGTGGAAACAACAATATTGAAAGGCTAAATGAATTCAACCACAAAACTCTAGCCTAACAACAACAAATATCCACCATAACATATGAAGATTACCTAAGACAATGCAAATCAAATGAAATCACAAAGATTATACCATCACATGTCCAATAGGGTTTGAATCTCCATTCTTCCTATCTCCATTGATCTTGCTTGATATATTTTCTCTCAGATTTTATATGTGCACAAGAGCTCAACGAAGAATGGAAATGTGGTTGCAAGTAGGCTTGATTGCATATGCAAGTTCAAAAGTGTAGTTGGGGTTGAATGCATAGTGAGTGTAATCAATTGATTAGGATGCATAGATTGATTAGGGTTGATAATGAAGGAAGCATCTCCTTATATAGAAGACACTATAAGAATTGGAAGGATAAGATTGAGAGGTGTAAAAGATAAATGGTCAGCTATGATTAGAGGGTAGGTAGACGAAATAAGAAAATAATAAGAGGGTAGGTAGTGTAGGAATTAAGAGATGAATGACATGTGTCATAGGTAGAAAAGGTTAATGAATTAATTAAATAAATATTTATTTAATTAATAGAAGAATTGGGACCAATTAAATAAATAAGATATTTATTTAATTTAAGAAAAGGATAATTTAAATAAATAAATATATTTATTTAAATGAGAAATAAGGCTAGAAAAGGATAAATGAATTAATTAAATAAATAAAGATTTATTTAATTAATAGAAGAATTAGGCTAAAATAATTAAATAAATAAAGATATTTATTTAATTAGATAAGACAATTTTAGGTGTCTACAGGTCCAATAATTGATTTATTTAATAATTCAATTATCCTCCATTCTTCTAAAGTATCCTAAATTAATTAATTAGCCTAGTTGATTCCTACAAATCACCTTTTTCTAATCTACCATTAGCCTAATTAATTCTTCTAGAACCCTCATCATCATGCTTATCATTATTCTTCAATTTTATAGTCTCCACTCATGTCATATCAACATTGAGCCTCTCAAATATATTCAAATTTATTTGAATCCCTCCATGAATCATTTATTTTAGAATTTTTAATTCCTCTCCCCTTTCCCCAAGGAATTTCATATTCATGTTTATTTTCCCAAGGCATCCCTAATCCATTACCACCATTTCAAATCAATCTCAACACTTCTTCTCAAATCAATCCTAGCTCTCCATTTCCTCCCTACCTCTTCTATAAATTAGAGACTCCACTCCTTCATCTCCAAATATTATAACTTTATGTAGCTTATTTAAATCCAAGCAACTAGTTTAAAGCATCAAAACTCTAGCCAAATCCACACCCATCCATTACTTAGCTATTTGTTCATTCACTCTATTCTCCTATCTATCATATTGTGCATGTGTTGGAGAGCCAAATACACTCAACCAAGGAGCTCATCAAATCAACTAGAGACAAGGGTACTTCTTCACTTCATCCATAGCTCAATTTGAAGGAGAAGATAAAATGACAAGGTATAAATGATTTAGTTTATGTTTTAAATACTTTGGTTGAATACTAACCATTGAATCTTGCATTTCTTATTTTCTCATCTTCAGTAGTGTGTACAAAATTCTCCTTAGTCCATCACAAAGTGTCCTAAGGTGTCATATGTGGTCTTAAGGGGTCACACATGTTCTAACACATGTGTGACACCTTAGAACCACATATGACCCCTTATAAAATCCTAGGGTGTATGACATACCCCTTAGTCCATCACAAAGTGTCTTAGGGTGTCATATGTGGTCCTAGGGGTCACACATGTGTTCCAACACATGCATGACCCATTAGGACCACATATGACCCCTTATAACATCCTAGTGTGTACAACATACCCCTTAAGATCACATAGTGTCGTAAGGGGTCACGCATGTGTGACCCTTTAGAACCACATATGCCCCTTATAAAATCCTAGTGTGTACAACATACCCCTTAGTCCATCACAAATTGTCCTAAGGTGTCATATGTGGTCCTAAGGGGTCACGCATGTGTGACCCTTAGAACCATATATGAACCCTTATAAAATCCTAGTGTGTATGAAATACCCCTTAGTCAATCACAAAGTGTCCTAAGAGGTCACGCATGTGTTCTAACATGTGTGAACCCTTACGACCACTTATGACCCCTTATAACTATAATGTGGTGAAAAGGTGATGAGAGGAGATCAAGTGGAAATATTTACCTTCCTCAAGAAAGAAGTTAAAATTTCACAAAGGATTCCCTTCTTCTCATGCACATTACATTTAAAAGAGGGGAGGTTGAGTTCACTATATCCAATCTCAATGGAAAGATATTGAATGCTAAATCGATTGACAATAAATTTGGAAAGGAAACTAACCCTCTTTTAAAATAGACAGGTTGAATTAAGTGAATTGAAACTAAGTGTAAATATGATAAGGAAATTATTATATCTTGGGATAGAGATGTGAGATAAAGTTGTGTACTTGGAATTAGCTGTAAAATGTCAAGATGAAGCTCCCCTGCAAATTTGAGCGAAAGTTGTTAGGATCAGGTTGAAAGTGTACTCGGTCCTTCAAAAAATCCATGTGCCGAAAATGGTTTTTTTATCTCTGGAAATTAAGCCTAAACCTACAATTACAACTGCGCACCTGTAACCTACACACAAAAAAGAGAGGAATTTTTTTTCAGATTGGGGGTTTGCCTTTAGGTCAAACCCCAGTTTGGAATTAACTAGATAATAAAAAATACTTGCAAGTAAGTGAAAGGAAATGTCTTAAGTAGAATTAACCTCAAGAGAGGATGCAATTGAAATGTTGATAGAGTTGTTTGAAAGGATATGTGGAATAGAATGTCTTAAATGTTGAAAGAGATCTCCTCTTCAATGGTTGAATCCTTGACTTGAATGCAACACCTAGCCTTGGAAGGCTGACTTGAGATTCTCAATGTATGATTGAATGCTTGAATGATTGCACTTGATTTTGCTTGTGATAAATTTCACTTATCATCGGTGTCAATAGGAGGGGAAACACTCCTTATATACTTGCTAATTAGGGGTTTTTACTAATTTTCCATCTTAGGCCGACATAGGAAAACTTTTTCCCACTCCCAATTGACAAGCCCAATAAAAGATTAGGTCAAGGGAGGCCTAGAATAGGGCAGGGATAGGAGCACCATGCCCCTTTCCTAGGGGGAACAAGGGTGCCATGCTTTGTCCTTCCTTAATTTAGGACAGACAAAGATAAAGAGTAGTGTGTGGTGCAAGTTTTAGGTGTTTTGAGTGTGTCTCGGGTCTCTAGTAAGGATTAGGGATTCATCTACCAATGCGAAGACCCAAATACGATAAAAAATTGCAAGGTCACAATTTTATGACACTACATTTATCCCCCACTTTAGTGGGGGAATAAGCATACACCAATACTACTCGTAAAGTACAAGGAAACAAGATTGAAAGAATTTCACCATCTCAAGGAGGCAAGATACACCAAGACCCTATTGGACTAAGGATCTTATGACTTTCATTAACAAAGTAAAAGGGAAGATCAAAAAGGAGGACCCATGACTAAAAGTAGTAAGATTCCCCTCATTATGAGTCATGAAAAAGAAAGAATACCAAAAATTACAAAATAAAGCCAAGTTCACTAAGTAACTTTAAATATCAAGAAGGAAAATATGAGTGGAGTGTATGCCCCCACATTAAAGCGATCATGCATGCCTTATCAAGAGTAATTTCTTTAAGGTAGGATACTTAAAAGAGAGAAAGACAGGGAGCAGTTAATCACAAGGATTTAACCCCCAATCAAGGAATAAACCCAAGGATAATGGACACAAAAAGCAAAGCACAAGTGGTTTTTATTTCCACAGGGTCAATATGACATATGATAACTCATGTATGTCATGTATATATATGTATATAATAGTTATCATTCCCCAAAAAAGGTAATTGCCTTGGAAGAAAGGGAACACATGTGTCGTTTGAGTCAACATGAAAGAAACCAAAAGAGATCTCAATGCTTTGCATTTCCCTCAAGTAGAGATCACTAGGGAAAATAGAAGAACATGGATACACATATAAGATGGTCACAAAAGAACAAGATAAGAGAGAGAGGTAGAGGATCTGTGTTGCTAATGTACCTAGTCTAGAATGACATCCACCTCCCGATCTTGCTGATCACTATTTCAGGAAGGAGAGAAACATGCCAGAGGAGTGACATCGAGAACAACAAATAGAGCTATCACAAGATCCAAACAAGGACTATGCTCATCTACTAAGTCTCTTTGTTCATTTCAAGGAGCTAGGATTAAGGCTTTTGAAAATTCTGCAGATAAATGTTTGTCAATATCAATATATTCATAGTCACTATCAGAAGCATTAGGAGTTGTATTTACATCATGAATAACATTTTTTTCCTATTTCTTCATCTTGCTTAGGAGAAAAGGGAATCATGTCAACTATTGGAGTTTTGGGAGATTGAATATTTTGAGGAACAACTTCATGAGTTTGAGCATGATGCTTTCATTGAAGGAGGAATATTCTCATATTTGGTAGTTGGAGGTTTAGGTTGAGGTCTTTTAGGTTGAGAAAGAGGAGAGGTGAGTCTCTTCTATCTATAAGAGCAAGGTGGCAAAACTACACCATATAAAGGAGGAATGTTTTGTGTAGGAAGGAGACTAGGTCCATCATGAGGGAGAGTTATAGGTCTACCATTAGGAGGAACATTATTGTTCTTTCTATTAGAAGGCATACTTTCATCCATAGGAATAGGTTGGGAATCTTACTTAGGAGGAATATTAGTTCTATCTGTCAAGGGAAGAACTTCATCATCAAGAATGATAGGAATATCAAGTGTTGGAGTGCAAGGTTGTCTTAAGGATAAGATCATATCTTTCTTCCATTTTTGATAAGATTTAAAGAGAGCATCGCTTCTTGGTGGAAGAGATTTAAATTGTTGAGGACAAAAGTAATCAATAGGAACACCTAGGCTTCTTTCAGTTTGTCAAAATAATCTATGGTTAATAGTTATGATTGTTGTTCATTTGGTGGAATTGATTATGTGTTGCATTGATGTTTGTCATTGATGCCAAAACTAGTTATTTGGATGCTTTATCGACACCCTTCTGGTTCTGATAGGTTGAGTCATTTCTGGTTGATTTAGATCTGGCATGATCTGGTAGGTTCTAGTATGATTTGGTGATGGAATTGGCTTGTTCATGATACTCATGCTTATATTCAGTGAGTTAGTTTTAGTTTGGTGATCAGATGCTATCATGCTTGCTTGGAAGCTTAGCTTCTGGTTTTGGTGAGAGTTTCACTAGTAGAGCTTTTGATGAAAATTTGTGTTGAATTGCATAAGTGGTATTGGTGCACCTTTTGGTGGAGTTTCAAGATGTTGTTGGTGATCATGTTTGAGACTTAGCGGATGGAGATCATTGTTGTAACATGTGGACCTATACTGGGTCCCGGTTGATCTAGGTTATGGACCAACTCTAATGTAAGGTGTGGGTTCGACCTCTCAATGTGTTTTCAAGATATCTTATGTGTTGGATATTGTTTGTTTTGTCTAAGGCTGACATAGTTTTTAATTATGTAATTGGTTTATTATCTGGTGGCCAACCTAATTGTTTATGGTCAAGGGTTTGTATATATAGATGTAAGATCTTATTGTAGATTATCATGGTTAGGAAAAAGGTCATGGTCAAGGAATGCAATGTTCGAATAATGTAATATCATTCATGTAGAGGATTTGGTTGATCATTGAAGATAAAATTGATTCTATGTAAGAGGATTTAGTCCTCCGGTATTGAGCTTAATTGGAACTGTAATCAGGCATAGGAGATGCTATCTTTTGCAGTTCAACTTTTCTCTGGATTGTAGTCTATAATTCTATGTAGTCAGTGAGGATCCTTTTGTGATGAGAAGTGTGTTCTCAATTGTTGGCCTTCCTGCAAGTGCAATCCCCTCAATTATAATTCACATAATTACTATAGAAGTATTATCTAACTGTGGGTAGGCTTCCCATCGTGGTTTTTCCGTTTATTGGGTTTTCCACGTATAAATCTTGGTGTCATGTGGATGGATTTTATTTTGTGATTATTGTTTATGCTTAATTGGTTTAACTGCAATTCTAGTATTGCTATTTTGGGTTCTGGTATTAAATTTTTAAATTGCTAATTGTTCCGGTAATCTATGACAACTGATTCACCCCCCCCGCTCTTAGTTGTCTTCCGGTTATTGAACTATGTAACAATGATTTCTCCATTTGGGGAAATTTTAAACACTTATGGATTGGGGAAGAAATAGCCTTCATGGAAGATAGCCAATGGTAGCCTAACTTCATAGGGAATTGTTGAGAGGAAGGACTGATAAAAAGTTGGCATCCATAGATTTAGAGTAAACCTCAATAGGGAGTATGATAGAAGCAATGGTAGGACAATAAAATCTATCACATAACTTAACAACCACATTAGTATCAACACAGGCTGGTTTATGTAAATGTAACATATAAATATATTCCTTACTGATAACATTAACCATGGAAGAGGTATCAATAAGCACACCCCAATAAATTTTTCCTTGAATCTTTGCAACTATGTATAAGGGGCTATCGGGTGCTCTAATGGTCTCACTAGGGTCAAATGTGATACATGGATCCTTAGATGTTTCTTTTTTATCTACCATATTCACCAAATTTTGAGCTGGAATAGTGAAATCAGAGGGAGAGAAAGAGGTATGCTCTTTCTAAATCATGTTAGAGGTATGAGAGGGTAAAGGATCAGTGAAAATATTAAGATTTTGATTAGGAGGAGCTACTATTTTGTTTCCCGTATGATTCACAGTTGTCACAGATATAGTATTATTATCAATCAGGTCTCAAATTTTAATTTTTAATGCTATGCAAAGACTCATTCAAAGGAATAATTGTCTTTCTCTTTTGAAAAATTAAGAAATAGGAGGCACACCTTTTATAGCATTCATGTTGTTGTTGATGGTGTCATTGAATTTGATGAAGCCTTTTCTTGGTTTCAACTTTGCAAATGGTTGTTTAGTACTCTCACCATTATCACTTGGAGCCATAGGAGTAGACAACTCTAGTTGAATCACAATGAGTTGATAATTGTGAAGTGTTGCGCATGTTAGGATTCCCAAAGATACTGAGAGGGGGGGGGGGGGTGAATCAGTATCTAACCGGTATATCAATTTTCCTAACTTATAACATGAAAAACATATTAAAATTGTATACCGGTAAACCAGAAATAATCTAGTAAATAAGAACAATAACCACAACATGAAAAGCACACCATAACATAGTATTTTAATGAGGAAACCCGGTGTAGGAAAAACCTCGATGGGATTTGTGACCCACAATATTCACTTACTGGCCAATAAGGGAATATTACTCTTACAATAGGGGCCTGCACATGCAGGAAGGTCAAGTGCCTAGAGCTCACTGCTCAATTACAAAGGAAGTCACACTGACTTACAAAATGGATTATACAAATCCAATGTCTTGTACTACTTCAGATTAGCATCTGCTATGCCAGATTCAATACTATTTTAAGCTCTGCTACATACATAAACCCTTATCCAATAATTTGCATATTAGGTTTGCTATTATCTTTCCATACTTCACATCATAAATGATTTAAAATGATCTCATACATATATGAGTCATATTAAAATCTGCCATGTCGGCTTACAAATATTTTACAATTAATTACAAAATATAAATACACAAAATTCCTATCGGCCAGGGTGTTGGTAATCTTCCTTTTCACTATTGGTGTTTTGTGTGCCAATGTAGACTCTGTCAGTGTCAGTGCCTCCTGGTATCATAAGATTGCAAGGTTGCCATCAATGAAAATACCTTCAATCACCTACAATTTCTCATTGGAGAATGCATTTGCCAACAATCTCCCCCTTTGGCATTGATGGCAACACTCATGAGAAAAATTCAAGAATGTATCCAAAATTTGAAATTCCAAAATCTTGCCAAAAATTGTGCCAAAATTATACCAGATGTGTACTCCCCCTGAGCAGATAATCTCTACTTTTAGATTTTTCTCATCTCTACTAATCCCCCTTTGACATCAATGACAAAGGTTGTCATTCACTGTTAGTGGAGTCCTACCTAGATTCTTATAGCTGATGGGTTACAATCTAAAAAATATTGGCCAAAATCAAGTTTATACTGCCCCTGAAACTTTTGTTGTCTTGTATTGCCTCTTGTGTTCTCTGAACTGTACTGGTGAGTATGTGCAATTTCTCTTCGGATGTCTTAAGTTTGGGAACCAGAGCCTTAGAAATTTCTTTTCTCAAAGAAATGAGGTAATCCAGTTTTGGACCAAGTCTACATTTTAAGTCCTTTGCTTTATCCTTTATTCTCTCTTTGTCATTCTATAACTTTTTAATTTTCTCTTCTAGCTCTACAATCTTCTATTCTATCTCCAAAAATGAATCTGATGTACCTATCAGATTGTCAACAATATTATTAATCTCATCTTGTGTTTTGCTGATTTCTTTGTCTAGATCTTCTGTTAAGACATTTGTTTTACAAGTATCTCTGTATAGTTTCTTGAAGTGAAGAATTAATTCTCCAAGTTATGGTAGTAGGGTATCCATTTTCTCTTTGTCCTTCTTCACAATATCCTCAAATAATTTCTCTTTTTCTTTAATCATTCTTTCCTTAAATGTATCCTCATTTATTTGATCAACAGTCAATATGTTGCCGGTGATGAACTTAGACAATGTGTCTAGTTGACCTAAAGAATCCTTATTATCAACAATGCACTTTGGTGCTATCAATTTAAGAATTGGAATTGTATTATCAATAGCCTTATAGGCTTGTGCATTACATTCCATGATCTTCTTTATTGAATCCAATAAGACCTCTATTACATTTGTAGGTCAGAATTCTGCCATAGAAGTACCAGATGTCTTCCCAACTATTCTCACAATTTCCTTGCTACCGGTTGTAATAATCACCTTGCTTGACTCGACCTCTGGTACATCAGTCTGTGTTTTCATTTCTATAAGTAAGGGTTTGGGCTTTTCAGTTTGTGTCGATGGCACTGTTTCTGTCTGAACTTGTGCCTCTACCTATACCTATTCTGTTTTCTCCATCTGTGTCTCAAAGGGTTTCTCTGAGCTCTTAACTATTGGTTTCTCAAATGTAGTCTCAGTTTGTACCTTTGTACTTCACTTTGTTAGTTCTTCTAATGGTTTATCAGTTTTATCTACCGGTTTCTCTACAGATTTGCCAGTGGTATCCTCCGCTAGTTGCTCTATATGAGTAGGTTTTTCTGTGTTTATATTTGCACTTTCATTTACCTTAATCTCAACATCTGCAGCCAGTGACTCAGTAGTCACACCTTTCTCCTTATCCTCAATGGTTTCTCTATCAACCACAACATTTACTTCCTCTGTGTCTACATTTATAGTATACAAAATTTCAAACTCGGGATTAGTATCCTCTAATGGAGTATCCATACTCTCTGTGGTCAGTTGATTGTCAGTAGTATCTACTGATGGAGTATCTGAAGGAGGTAGGGGCACATTATCAGTTATTTTAAGGCTTGGAGGTCCACCTACCTTACCTTTCCCCTTATCTTTTTCCTTTTGATATACTTTAATAGTCTTTGGTCTAAGTAATTCTTCTTGTTTTTCTTTTTCCACAAAGAATATATCCCATGCATTTGCTATTTCCTCAGAGACTTCTTTTACTCTTCCTACCATCAGTGCTACATTCTAGTGAGCAGTGGAGAATACCATCCAGTTTACTTCACTGATTAATTTATCTATTTCATCAGTTCAGCTGACTGGATGTATTGCAAGTAATTTTTCAATCTTAATTTTCTTGTCTAGCTCAATGATGGCTAACCTTCTAGCTTCAAGTCTCCTATACAAATCATTTGGTATTTCATCAACAACTTCCATCAAAAATTTCTTGTATATATCTAAGTGTAAAATTATACTATTCTCTATGCTTTCCTTGTCATCTGCATATAGTGTGTTGTATATTTTATTAATGTTTTTTAGCTTACCATCCTTTATAATTTCACTAAGAAGTTTGTCTATTGGAGCAATATCTTGTTTCATCTTCTTCTTCTTTGGAGTCATTTTCTTTATTGGAGGCCTTACTACCTGTTGTTTTTATCTGGTTCTCTTTGGTGTAGGAGAGGGTGCGGGTGTGGGTTTTCTTTTCCTTTCTACCCTTTTAAATACTCCTGGTATATCACTCTCAGAGGAAGTTCCAACTGGTGAAAGATTAGCTTCCGGTTGAGGTGTTTCCAACTAACTTTCACTTATACCAGTTTGTCTCAAAATAGCTTCCTTGATTGCCTTTTCCTGTTGGGTTCCTTTCCTTACTATTGCTTGAACTTTCTTAACCCTTTTCCTAGACTAAATTCCACTTTCTATTATTTCAATATTTCCAAAAACTTTCTCAGTGGGTTCCTTGGGTGCTTCAAGGAGGGATTTTGCATAAGTTTCAATAATATTGGCATCTATTTCATAGCCCATTTCAGTTACCCAGATAGTTCTAGGGATAACTACCTCCATCCAGATTTCATCTTTCTTGATTACAAAACAAATTTCCTTCTGATATTTGTCCACAATAGCTTGTGACAGTCGTACTCTAGTTTTTATTCGAGCCTTCAATGCTTGAAAATGTTCATTTAAGTTTTTCTCTCGGTTTTCTCCCATATTTCTCAATAGATCCAATAGTTGCTTTCCTACCAGTATATCAAAACCAAAATCTCTTGCACCAATATCGGGTACTTGTTTTGTTCTATATAGCATTAGAAAAACAAGAAAATTTCCAAATCTGAATGTTCCTTTCTTATCTCCTTTGATCTTCTTCAGATTATCTACTAGCTCATCTTTGAGCCATTCACATACATCTACTCTTGCATTATCATTAACCATGTCATAAGCACTTTTGATACGCAGGCTAGAGACTGAGTTCAACCTATTTGCATGTGTAGCTTTATAACCTAAGATCATATTGATAAATCTAACATTTATGTCTTTTACATCATTTACCCTTAGAGACGTTTTGTCGAATGTTGCACCGGTTAGGTTTATCACTATGTCATTTGAGACCTTCTTTGTTCTGTCAGGTCTGCTACCGGTGGAAGGTAACCCTGCTACAACTTTTACTGCTTCTTTTGTTAATTTATGGATTAAATCCAACCAAAAGAATTCACCATGTACTCTGCTTAGCACAATCCTTATAATATCCTCAAGAAAATTAGGGATGCTAAGGATGTCCACAAAACCTAAGGTTTCTACTATCTTGTGTTTCGGCTTGACATTTCCATCTACATAACAAATCACAGTCTTGTACATGTTCTTGATCTCATCATTACCCAATTCCTCAATATGATAATGTATATACATCCTAGGGTCTTCAACATATACTACTCCCTTAGGAATTTGAGAAAATGCACCTATGCTATCATCTTTCTTCACAATTTCAAGAACTAGATTGAAGACAGGTCTAGGGTGCTTAACAACCTCAATAGCAGTAGGGTTTACAATAAATTTAGGAGTGGATGAAGAAGCCATAGTTAGAAATACCTCAATTTGCCTTAAGGATGAATGCTTGAATGAATTGCTTTCACTTCTTCACTAAGAATTCCTTCGCTCAGGAATTTTTGCACTCTCGAAGATTTGAATGCTCAGTGAATAAAAAAGGAGCCAAAACAATTGCTTTATAATGTTATTTTCTTCAACTACTGCATTTAATGCTCATCAGTTAAGTCACAACTTAACTCATCTGCTGGTATAGAATTAATTTCAACTTCTTATCATCAACTGAGGGAATAATAGCATGTTTTTCATTTTGTTGCTAAACCCCCAAAATATTTTCTTTTAGTTAGATGAAGAGTTTCCAGCTAGTGGAGTGTTACTCTGTTCTATTAGTGGAGGAGTATTCCCATCAACATTCTGATCTAACTTTCTGATCCATTGTTTTGAGAATTCTTACTTTACCTCTTCAACCTTTTCTTTACCTTTCAAACTAGGACCTTTTTTATTTGTCGGTGATACCTTACTTCTACAAAATTTAGCAATATGTCCAATCTTGTTATAGACATAACAAGTCACATTGTTCTTCTGAATGGCTTTCCCATATCCTATGTCGGCATGTGTTCTACATTGATTAAATAAGTGTTCAAACCTTCCACAAACATAACATCTTACATTCATTCTACAATTTTGTGAATTATGACCAACTTTGTTGCATTTAGAACATTGACCAGTGGATGTATTAGTGTTCTGATAATTTCTAGATCTACACTAATTTTCTCTATGACCATACTTGTTACAATTAAAGCATTTCCCATTAAATTTGTAAGTAGTAGGTTGCCTTACCAGTTTGCTATGATCATGATTGTTTGTAGTACTAGAGCTTTCACCAATTTCAAAGCCAAGGCCATTTGTATCACCATTCAGTTTCTGATTCTTCAGCATGTCATCAAGTTCCTCTAAACTTTTCTTGAATTTCTCCTTGTGTTGATTTGCAGTAGCCAATTCATTTTCCAAGTAGTCCTTTTATCTCATGAGTTTGGTTTTATCATGTTCTAAGTGAATTAGATCTATCTTTAGCATATCATTGTCATGACTAAGTCTGAGATTTTCATTTGCAGGATCATTTAGTCTTCTAGTCAATTCATCTTCATTTTTCTTTCTATCTTCAATTTCTTTACAAAACCTCATAGTCATATCCCGCATCTCATTCTTTGTTGTATTGTTCTGTTGTCTTAGCTTGCTTACCAGATCATTAAGAGTTTCCTTTTCATCATTCTCATTTTGCATCTTTTAACAAAGTTCTCTTCTCTTGTTCCTTGCAATAGTAAGATTTTCTTGAAGTGCTTGAATAATATCATGAGCAACCTTCAGATCATCTTCAAGTTTGATATTCTTCACCTTTTCTGCATCATAGTCTGAAAGAGATATTTCCAATTGCTTTCTCAAGTTTTCCAACCGATGACAAGATCTTCCTCAAGCTATTAGGCTTTTGAAAATAGAGGACCAGGCTCTGATACCAATTGTTAGGATTCCCAAAGATACTAAGAGGGGGGGGGGGTGAATCAGTATCTGACCAGTATATCAAATTTCTTAACTTATAACATGAAAAACATATTAAAACTATGTACTGGTAAACCAAAAATAATGTAGTAAATAAAAACAATAACCACAACATGAAAAGCACACCATAACATAGTATTTTAATGAGGAAACCTGGTGTGGGAAAAACCTCGGTGGGATTTGTAACTCACAATATTCGCTTACTAGCCAATAAGGGAATATTACTCTTACAATAGGGGCCTACACATGCAGGAAGGCCAAGTGCCTAGAGCTCACTGCTCAATTACAAAGGAAGTCACACTAACTTACAAAATGGATTATACAAATCTAATGTCATGTACTACTTCAGATTAGCATCTGCTATGCCAGATTCAATACCATTTTAAGCTCTGCTACATACATAAACCCTTATCCAATAATTCACATATTAGGTCTGCTATTATCTTTCCATACTTCGCATCATAAATGATTTACAATGATCTCATACATTTATAAGTCATATCACAATCCGCCATGTTGGCTTACAAAGATTTTACAATTAATTACAAAATATAGATACACAAAATTCCTATCGGCCAGGGTACCGGTAATCTTCCTTTTTGTTGTCAGTGTTCTATGTGTCGGTGTAGAGTTTTTCGGTGTCGGTGCCTTTCGGTATCATAAGATTACAAGGTTTCCATCAATGACAATACCTTCAATCACTTACAATTTCTCATTGGAGTGTGCATTTGCCAACAACACATAACTGCAGAAAGGAAGTAAACTCAGAAAGGAGTAGTTTTTCTCAAATGTCATTTTGCAAATTAGAAATGAAAGTTCTTTGAATATCATTATCAGGCACTGGAAAAGAAATTTGAGAACATAAATGCTTATATCTACCAATGAAATCAGTCACTTTTTCTTTAACACCTAGTTTACAATGCATTAAATCAGTCAAAGTGATTTTAGGACCTATGTTGTTTTGAAATTGTTTAATAGAATAGGAAGGCAAAGAGCAATACCATTGTAAAGCCTTGTCTCTTAATGTTCTAGTAAACAATTTGGAAAGAAATCTTTGATCATAAGAAAAGTCAGTACACAAAGTTTGGAATATTTTGACATGTGTTAAAGGATCACCTTTTCCATTATAGAGTTCCAATTGAGGGACTTCAACACGTTTAGGAGGGACAACTCTAAAAATATCAACAGAAAGTGGGCTTGCAACATCAAATGTGGGCACACTAAACTTGGATTTACTCGTAGAAGCGATTTGTTGTTGCAATGATGACATAGTTTGAGAAAGTTTATTAACATGGTTGATTCGATAGAAGAATTTATGTTAGACATGTTTGATTGAGAAGGTGGTGTGATGTTATTGAAATAAGGCATTGATTGAGAATAGGGTGGTGGAACACTATGGTAATTAGGCATGGGTGATGATTGAGTAGGAAATGGGAGACTAAAAGGAGGAGTAAAATGATTGGATTAATTGCCCCCTTGTGTCACACTGATTGGTTGGGAGAGAATAGGAATACTCATTGAAGGCATAGATAAGGATGGAGGATTGATTGAGGAAGAAGGATTTCCCCCTTGACTAATGGTTGTAGGTATGACATTTTGAGTTGATGTGGTCATGATGTTTGAATTGAAAGTAGGAATGCTAGTCATTGAAGTGCTCAAAGGAATAGAATGATTGGTTTGTGTAGAATGTTGTGAATAACCTAAGTTCTCATCACAATGTTTTATAGGCATGACATTAGAATCAACAATATGAGCAATACCATGCAATAGATCAATTCCATTCTTATCACTTTGAATCATACATTTAAGACCTTCAATTCATGGAAGAGCTTCACTATTAGGATATTCTTGGGACATCCATTGTTCGAAGTTGTTGAATTGATTGTCCAATTTTGAAAGTTGATCTATGGAGACTCTAGTCAAAGCTTCTTCTTCATCTTTGGAATTATCAATTGGGTAGATAGGGATGTTACTAGGATGGGAAGAATTAGCATTATCCTCATTGTAGAAGTCACCTAGATTAGGTTCCATCTCTTTGAGAATTAAATCTTGGGAAGCCTTAATTCTAATGCTTCATCTAACAGGGATAGTATAGGTAAGACTAATAGTGGTAAAACTCATGCACTAGAGGGAAATTTTAAAATTTGAATTTGAATTTTGAATTTTGGGAACAAAGTTGGTAAAATTGAATAATGCAAAATTCAAGAAAATAATGATTATACAATTTGAACTTTGTGGAAAGAAGAAATGACACAATCTCCAAGAAAATTTATGATGAATAACAATATAGAAATTGAAATTTAAAATTAGGGTCGATGGATACCACTTAATTTCAAACATGATAAACTTAAGATTTTAAAGTCAGGGCAGATTATAATTAACCACTTAATTTTAAATGTTTCTTTGAAAGTTGTGATGTTGAAATTGGAAAATATTTTTTATTTTAGAGAGATCAAAATTTGATAAAATCAGCCAATTTTTAGGATTTAATCAATTAAATATAGTCATAACAGTCTCTCAAAATTTCAGGAAAAAAAGTCGAGGACTTGGTTCAAAGTGCACTTGGTCTACCCAACTTTTTCGAAAATTTTTCAGCGATGAAAGCTACAGTGATTTTAGAGGTAACCCAAAAACTTGGTTAATTTTATTAATTTTAGATAAGTGAAGTTAAGGTTTGAATGTCAAAATAGGACCCTATTAGGGTTTTGAAAAAGATAAGAAATTGAATTGTAAATTTTAAAAAGGTCAAACCTAATTGATGGTGCCACCTTCAATAATATTTAGAAAACTGAAATTGATTGAAATTGACACAAAATCCAAGTGATTTTGAAAATTAGGGTTTTAGGACCTAACCAGTGAATTTTAAAATTTTGAATTTTGGAAAAAGGAGGGAAATTGAAAATTTGAATTTTAGGCAAGAGGACAAATCTGAAAATAGTTCCAAATCTGAAAATTAAATGTAAATCCAATTTTTTCACAAGTTCAAGTTGATTTTTGAAAATTAGGGTTTTGACAATTAACCACTTAATTTTGTAAATTTGATATCCAAATTGAACAAGACAATGAAGAAATTAAATTTGACAAGCAATGCAATTCTCAGATCTAAAACAATAGATAGCAATTTTTATAAAACACAAGCTCAATTTAAATTTTAACAACTAGGGTTTGATTGAATTAACCATTAAGTTTTGTAAATTGCAAGAAAATTAAACTTGTAAGTAAAAAATATGCAATAATTTTGAATGTCAAGCATGTAAGACGTTGGGTTCACCAAAATGTAATGTGGTGAAAAGGTGATGAGAGGAGATCAAGTGGAAAGATTTACCCTCTTCAAGAAAGGAGTGAAAAGTTTCACAAAGGATTCCCTTCAACTTCTCACACACATTACATTTAAAAGAGGGGTGGTTGAATTCACTAGATCCAATCTCAATCGAAAGAGATTGAATGCTAAATGAATTGACAATGAATCTAGAAAGTAAAGTAACCCTCTTTTAAAATAGGTAAGTTAAATTAAGTGAATTGAAACTAAGTGTAAAGAGGACAAAGAAATTATTATATCTTGAGATAGAGATGCGAGATGAAGTTGTATACCTGTAATTAGTAGTAAAATGTCGAGACGAAGCTCCCCTACAAATTTAAGTGAAATTTGTTGGGGCTAGGTTGAAAGTGTACTTGGTCCTTCGAAAAATCCACACACCGAAAATGATTTTTTCTTCTCCCAAAATGAAGCCCAAACTTGAAATTACAACTACGCACTTGCAACCTACATAGAGAAAAGAGGAAATGTTGTTGGGATTGGGGGTTTTTTACCTTCAGGTCAAACACCAGTTTGGAATTAATCAAATAATGAAAAATACTTGCAAGTAAGTGAAAGGAAATGTCTGAAGTAGAATTAACCTCAAGAGAGGATGGTATTGAAATGTTGATAGAGTTGTTTGAAAGGATATATGAAATAAAATGTCTTGAATGTTGAAAGAGATCTCCTCTTCAATGGTTGAATTGTTGACTTTAATGTAACACCTAACCATGGAAGGGAGAATTGAGATGCTCAATGGATGCTTGAATGATTGAATGCTTGAATGCTTGTAGTTGATTTTTCTTGTGATCAATTTCACTCATCATTGAGTAACTTCTATTAGTAGGAGGGGAAAATGCTCCTTATATACTTGCTAATCAGGCTTTTTAACTAATTTTCCAACTTAGGCCGACATAGGAAAACTTTTTACTGCTCACAATCGATAAGCCTAATGCAGGATTACATCAAGGGAGGCTCAAAATAGGGTAGGGACAGGGGTGCCACAGCCCTATCCTATCCTAGTTTAGGATAGGCAGAGACAAAGAGCGGTATAGGGTGTAGGTTTTAGGTGTTTTGAGCATGTCTTGGGTCTCTAGTCGGGCTTAGGAATTCATCCACCAATGCGAAGACCTAAATGCAATCAAAAATTGCAAGGTCACAATTTTATGATGCTACAATAACATCCTAATATTTATAATGTACCCATTAGGACCCAATTTGACCACATACTTATTGCATTATGATTTAGTCTTTTTCTCTCAAGTCCCTTTATTTTTTCAGCATGTGTTTTAATTTAGTACATATATATATATATATATAATGATATCTCTCTCTCTATCATGAAAATGATATCCCTATCACTCTACTTTAAAATAATTTATTTAAATTTTAATTATGTGAGAACTTTATGTATATAGATGAATTATGTGAGAAGTTCACATGTGTACATTTTAATTTAATGAGCTCAAGATTAATGAACTCTCTCTCTCTCTTTAGAATTTAACTAATTTTAATTTAATGTTTTAAATTGAATGCACTTCATGTGTGTGTGCTTATGTAAATTTTAACTTTATGATCTACCTAGATAGATGGAGGATCAGAATCCAAGCCATGAATCTATGCCTGATCAGGATCTTCATGTAGAGGCTCCTAGTTAGGATCCACCTCCACAAGCTCCTAATTAGGACCCTCTCCCTAATATCAATATCATTTTCCATTGTAGTGATCATGAGATGAGGAAATTGAGAGGTATTTTAAATGACCCATGGACTGATGGCATGTACAAGAGTACATGCAAATCCATTTTTAGGAGTTTATAGTATTTGAGGGATCGTCTAGTTAGCCACACTTCACTTTCACCACAAGTTATTGATTCTATCTATAGACAGTTGAGGGCTAAGGTGAGGGGTCCTCATTCCTTTCTTGACATGTTGGGGGTAGTCTCGAAGGAACTATCAAGGAGAGATTTTTTCCATAGTATCAGGAGAAGAACAAGGCGATAGGATATTAGGTGACATGATGCATTGATCCACATGTTGCAGAGTTGATTTACCCATGATTCTTAGTTGTCCATGGTCGTTATCCTAATAACAATTAGATACCATTATACTTTGCACAAAATGTCTATGTTGAGGTTCACTATCAGTTGAAACCCAACTACCTTGACCTTCCTGGATATTATGGACAAGGGAGGGGCAGGATTGTTGATAGAGATGCATATAGTAGGCATGATAGAGTTTTTCCCAGACATAGGGAGCTTGTTGGTGAGAGATTTTTGGTGATAGTCCCAACCCTCACCCTCACAATAGATCATGTTGTGATTTCTTCTCAGAGAGAAGCAATTGATAGGATTGGAGATATTGCATCAATAATCACTACCATATCATCAGATAGGCTAAGTAGATATATAATGAGTCGAGCACATTCCAAATGATCCACAAATGCATCTTCTAGTCACAGGGTGGCTTCAAATTTAGATCAATATGTTATTGTTGGCATCCCCTCACTAGATGATGTAGAGGTTATAGGAGGTACTAAACATGTATAGATGTCATAGTATTTATCCAAGGACCTACTAAATTCATACAAGTTCATTTCATCTCAAACATGGGATACCATTGGTTGTTGTTAGAGATGAGATTCTTAGAGATACGTAGGCTACTACATTGACTCATATGTTGAGATAGTCACAACATGTTGAAATGTGGTGACTAATCAGCAAAGTACTGTACACTCAGCACATATCATCATTGGGGTCTGGGGTCGGGCTGGGCCCCGGGCAGAGGTTCAGGGGCGGTAGCTCCCGAGAAATTTTTTTTTGCCATTTTTTGTTGATGAAAACCGACATTGTAATAAAACCCTAAAAAGACCAACTTTGTTTGTTGCCCTAAAAATGCATGTTATAAGTGGTCGGGATGCTTAAGGCATTGTAAGGTTGATGTACTTATTTTGTTGGATAATAAGAAAGACTGGATGGTTGTGTATGGTGGACATAACCCATTCTGGGTGAACCACGTTAAATCTCTATGTTATATGTGTCATGTTTTATTTCTTTATCTTTCGTATTTAAATCTGCATATAATTGTTAGTTCATATTTGCTTCGGATCTGCTTGAAACCCTAACAATTGGTATCAAAGCAAGGTTTTCTATAAATTGGTAGGACTTTCAGATTTGAGTGGGAGCAATGGAGGATTCCAAATTCAAGATCGAAAAGTTTAACGGCCAGAATTATTAGTTATGGAAAATACAGATGGAGGATTACCTGTATCAAAAGGATTTGTGGTGGCCATTAGAGGGAAAGGCAAGGAAACCAACCACAATATCAGATGAAGAGTGGGACATTTTAGATAGAAAGGCACTGGGATCCATTCGATTGTGCCTTGCGTCATCTGTAGCATTCAATATAACAGAAGCAAAAATGACTGTAGATTTGATGGCAACATTGGCTAAGTTGTATGAGAAACCCTCGGCTTCGAATAAGGTATTTCTTATGAAGCATTTGTTTAATTTGAAAATGAGTGAGGGAGGATCTATAGCGGAGCACTTAAATGAATTTAATACAATTACCAATCAATTGTCTTCGGTAAAAATTACCTTTGCAGAAGAGGTTAGGGCTCTCTTGATTTTATGTTCTTTGCCAGAAAGTTGGAATAGCTTGGTTATGGTTGTAAGTAACTCTATCTCTGGTAAAAATACTTTGGTATTTGATGATATTGTTGGTGTTATCCTAAGCGAGGAAATGCGAAGGAAAAGCACAGGTGAGACTCCAACATCATCGGGTAGTGTTTTGAATGTGGAGAACAGAGGAAGATCAAAGGAAAGAGGAAAAGGCCCTAGGAATGAGAAGTCATGAGGGAAGTCAAAGAAAGGATGCTCTCAATCTAGAGGAAAGAAAGATTGCTGGTATTGCGAAAAGCCTGGTCATCTAAAGAAAGACTGTTGGTCTCAGAAAAACAAAGAAGGAGACAAAAATGAAAATGATAGTAAGGAAGCTAATATTGCAAGTAATACTTTACAAGATGCTTTAATCTTATGTTTGGATAATGTTAATGATTCCTGGGTAATAGATTCTGGGGCTTCATTTCATGCCACACCCCATAGAAAATATTTTCTAGATTATGTTCAAGGTGATTTTGGACAGGTATATTTGGGTGATGATGAGCCCTGTCAAATTGTTGGAAAAGGAAAGATAAAGATCAAGTTGCAGAATGGTAATGACTGGTTTCTACAGGAGGTAAGACATGTTCCTAATTTAAGAAGAAATTTAATTTCTACAGGGCAACTAGGTAGTGAAGGTTGCATAGTTACCTTCTTAGACAGTATGTGGAAGCTCACTAAAGGGTCATTAGTAGTAGCTAAAGGTGTGAAGGTAGGCAAATTATATCTATGTACTGGTAATACTTACTCTACCTTAGTTGCTATAGATAAAGTTACTGCAGGGACAACAACAATAAATGTTGCAAGAACAGATTCGATAATGTGGCACCATAGGCTTGGGCACATGAGTGAGAAAGGAATGAAAATCCTTCACTCCAAAAATCTATTGCTAGGACCAGAGAAGATTGATTTAGAGTTTTGTGAAAATTGTGTTTATGGTAAATAGAAAAGAGTCAGATTTCTCAAGGTTGGGAAAGAGAAGAAGAGTGAGAAGTTAGAGCTTATACATTCAGATGTATGGGGACCGGCTTAGGTATCATCTCTTGGTGGCTTTTGTTATTATGTTATTTTTACTGATGAATCAACCAGAAAAACATGGGTATATTTCCTAAAACAAAAATCAGATGTTTTTGAAACTTTTAAGAAATGGAAAGCTTTGGTTGAGAATGAGATAGGGAAAAAGTTGAAGTGTCTCAGATCAGATAATGGAGGTGAGTATTGCAGCAAAGCATTTGAAGATTACTGTTCCTTAAATGGGATTCAAAAGCAGAAGATAGTTCTAGGAACTCCATAGGAAAATGGTGTGTCAGAGAGAATGAATAGGACCATCATGGAACGTGCGAGGAGCATGAGATTGCATGTTGGATTGCCCTTACATTTTTGGGCAGATGTTGTACATACTGTTATCAATTTGATAAATAGAGGACCTTCAACCCCTTTGGATGGTGGTATTCTAGAGGAGGCATGGACTGGTAAAAAGGTAAATTATTCTTTTCTAAAAACTTTTGGTTGCGAAGCTTTTGTCCATGTTGATAAAGAAAACAGAACCAAGCTTGATGCTAAATCTCAGAAATGTACCTTCATTGGATATGGGATTTTGAAAATAAGAAAATAATTAGAAGTAGAGATGTTATATTCAATGAGAAGGTTATGTATAAAGAACAGATGCAGGAAAAGAAGCATGAACAGGACAAACAAGAATATGTGGTGTTGGATGAGATTCCTGAAAATGAAATGCCACAGGTACCTGATGCTCAACAACAACAAATTGTCCCACAAACTCCTACAAGTGTTAGATGTTCTATGAGGACAAGTAGACCCCCTGAAATATTTTCTCCTTCTTTGTATTCTATTTCATTAACAGATTCTGGTGAACCAGAAGAATATGAAGAAGTAATGCAGGTGGATGCCAAACAACAGTGGCAACTAGGCATGAAAGAGGAGATGGACTCCTTGATGAAAAATAAGACTTGGGACTTAGTCCCTTTACCTGCAAAAAAAAGAGCCTTGCCTAACAAATGGGTTTATTGACCGAAGGAGGAGGAAGGAGGTCAAAAAAGATATAAGGCCAGACTTGTGGTAAAAGGTTTTGCACAGAAAAAGGGTATAGATTATGATGAAATATTTTCTCCAGTTGTAAAAAGGACTTCAATTAGAATGGTACTTAGTCATGGCTACAGATGATTTACATCTTGAATAATTAGATGTCAAAATAGCTTTTCTCCATGGAGATTTGGAGGACAAAATTTACATGTTGCAACCATAGGGATATGAGGTCAAAGGTAAAGAGAACTTGGTGTGCAGGTTGAAGAAAAGTCTGTATGGCCTAAAGCAAGCACCCCGACAATGGTATTTAAAATTTGATAGTTTAATGACTGAACACGACTATCATAGATGTCATTCTGATCATTGTGTATATTTTAAGAGATTTGATCATGGTAGTTATATTATCCCGTTGCTTTATGTTGATGACATGCTTGTTGCTGGGTCTAACATGCAACATATAAATGATCTTAAACAGAAATTAGCTAGGTCATTTTCTATGAAGGATTCGGGTGTAGCTAAGAAAATTCTCAGTATGAGGATTACATGGGATAGGAAAATAGAACCTTGAATTTGTCCCAAAGTGAGTATATAAAGAAGGTGTTGAAAAGATTTAACATGTAGGATGCAAAAGCAGTTAGTACACCTTTGGCTAGTCATTTCAAATTGACTAAGGAGATGTGCCCAAAGGCATAGGAAGAGGTTAATAAAATGTCTAAAATCTCGTATTCATCAGCTATTGGCAGTCTGATGTATGCAATGGTATGCACAAGGCCAAATATTGCACATGCAGTGGGAGTTGTGAGTAGGTTTATGAGTAATCTGAGTATGGAACATTGGAATGTTGTGAAATGGATTATTCGGTATTTGAAAGGAACTACTACGAAGGCATTATGTTTTAAAGGATCTAATGCTACTCTAAGTGGATTTGTTGACTCTGATCTAGCGGGTGATATTGATTCACGGAGGAGTACTATAGGGTATGTTTTTACTATAGGGGGAACTGCAGTCAGTTGGGTTTCTAGGCTGCAAAAGGTTGTTGCACTTTCAACCACTGAAGCTGAGTATGTTGCTGCTACAGAAGCCAACAAGGAGATGATTTGGTTACAATATTTTATGGAGGAATTGGGTCAGACACAGGAGGATAGCCCATTGTATACTGATAGCCAGAGTGCCATTCATCTTGCAAAGAACTCTATTTTTCATTCAAGGACAAAGCACATTCAGCTCAGGTACCACTTCATCCAGACTGTTTTGGAGGAGGGTCAGTTATGGCTTGAGAAGATTCACACAAGTGAGAATCCTGTCGATATGTTCACAAAGGTAGTTCCACAGGAGAAGCTGATTTCTTCATTAGTTTCTATTGGTCTTCTTGATTGATAATTGTGGAATTTATACGAGTCAAGTCCTAGTGTTTTATCCAACGGATGTTGCATGTACAGTGGTGTCATGTAGTATTAGTCTCCAAGTGGGAGATTGTTGAAATGTGGCAACTGATCAGCAAAGTACTATACACTCAGCACGTATCCTCACTAGGGTCCGAGGCTGGGCAAGGGTTCGAGGGTGGAAACCCCCAAGAAAAGTGGGGGTTCAGGGATGGCAGCCCCCGAGAAATTTTTTTTTGCCATTTTTCATTGATGAAAACCAACATTGTAATAAAACCCTAAAAAGACCGACTTTGTTTGTTGCCTTAAAAATGCATGTTATAAGCAGCTGGGATGCTTAAGGCATTTTAAGGTTGATGTACTATTTTTGCTAGATAATAAGAAAGATTGGATGGCTGTGTATGGTGGACGTAACCCATTCTAGGTGAACCATGTTAAATCTCTATTTTATCTGTGTCCTATTTTATTTCTTTATCTCTCGTATTTAAATCTGCATATAATTGTTAGTTCATATTTGCTTCGGATCTGCTTGAAACCCTAACAATATCTCATCACTCTATATATTCTCTAGGTGACCCACCTACAAATCACTCTATTGATGCAAAGGAGCATATATGGGTTGATTAGGTCCATATCACAGATGAGGGCTTCGATTCATTCGAGGATTTGTTACAAGGTTTGAGCCAAACTAGTTTTATGGATATTATACTATCATCAAACACTTCATTGATGACCAATTATATAGTTATCCCCTTACACTCCTAAATCATTCATATAGGCAAAGAGATATATACAGGCACGATTGATGTAGTTGATATGATCATAGGAGATTATCAGACTATACAAGCTCCTGATAGACAAGTGTGTATATGTGCATAATTTTTAAAAGGATGTACATGCATTTTTTAGATTTAAGAAATAACTTTAAATAAGTACATCATTTATTATTCAAAAAAATCCTAAAATACACATGTATGTACCACAGTTACCTCATGTCACTCCGAGCTTGAGATCAAAGCCACGTGTGCGTAGGTGATATTCTTTGGATGCTACACCTGCTAGTGGACAAGTTAGTTATGGATTTTGTATGTACATGTGCATTACAATATATTTTAATTTACTCTAGTCTATTTGATTATTTAAATTTAAGATTCATACATGTCCAGATATATTTTTAATATTTAAATATAAATTCCACTTTTACAAGGGTCTATTGGACATGCAAACTCTCACTCAGACGGTCTCTTTGTTCATGGCCGACATGATGCATGTTGATTTGACACTTTATAGCTCATTTGTTTATCTTTTTATATATGTATTCCAGACTTTCATCTAGACATGCACGTATTGCTACATTCAAACTTGCTTTACATTGCTATGTATTCAGAGTTACTTTTTATTGAGCTTTTATTCTTGGACTTACTTTATAATGATATGTATTCATATTATCATGTGCACATTAGATTATACTTTATACAGCTTGTGTTTGATTGTACTTGCACATTTCATTATATATATATATATATATATATATATATATATGTATATGTATATGTATATGTATACGTATATGTATATATGTATATGTATATGTATATGTATATGTATATGTATATGTATATATATATCTAGATATATATATACATATACATATACATATGTATATATGTATATGTATATGTATATGTATATGTATATGTATATATATATCTAGATATATATATACATATACATATACATATACATATACATATACATATACATATATACATATACATATACATATACATATACATATATATATATATATATATATATAGATATGCATGTGTTTTTTATTATATTGTACTTGAGTATAAATTATATACATGTACAAGTATAAATCATATGTGTTTGAATATACTTACATATCTAGAAGCCTCTCGACTTAATAACTTTTAAACTTAATTTGAAATTTTTATTGAACATTTTTTAAATATAAAATAAAAATAAGATGAAATTTTTTTATTTATTATTTTTACACATAAACAAATTTTTTGAATACGATAGATAAACAAAACAACATTTTTTAATAGTTTATTTTTCCTCCACATCATCTAAGTATTTCTAAAGTCATGTAGAATTGTTAAAAAAACATTCTAAACAAATCTAAATTGTAAAATGACATAAATCCAGTGAAAATCACAATTGATGATATCAATTGTTTGAAAACAATTTTATTAGTAGTTAAGTCAAATACGTTTATTTTAAAATATTTAAACATAAATATTAAAGCTAAACGAATGTTAGAAATGAAAAAAATGTGAGTGTCAACATCTCATATTTATTTCCAAGATCATTACTTGGATTTCAGAATAAATTATAAAAAGAATAGAACTAAATACACTACTAAATTAGTATGAGTTAATTAAAAATATTTTTTTATTATACATTGATAGATGTATCAAATAATGTCAATATAGGAAAATGAAAAGAATGGATTTCATAAATAAAATTATTATATTACATTTAATTGATTATTTCATCACGTTATATTTGATCTACAACATATAACTTAAATAATTAAAAAAATTATTTTTAGTAAAAAATGAGAGTGAAATTAATGTAAATTGGTAGTTAATTTATTTATATATATTAATACATAGAGCAATACTATAAGCTAGTGACAAATATTTCACACCAAACTCCTCTTATAGCTTCTTTCACCCTCTCCACTAAAATACATCCTCTCTTATAGTGTGTATAGTCTACCTAGGCCATCATCGAGCTACATATCTTGACCATTAGCCACAACCTACATTCTACACCAAGCCTTTGATTCTGCATTCCCAATTATCTCCATTTTGTTCAGACACATGAATTAATTTATATCTACACCAAGTAGAAGGGACATTTTTAAAATTAGATCAATTATTACATGAAGATCTTGTTGATTGATGTTCTAACAAATCTCAAATTAGATGAGAATGCAAAATAAAATTGCATCTCTCTTGACAGGTATATCAAAATTTAAAAATATAAAATGAATAACCCCAAGGGTCTTTTTAGTTAGGCCTTGACTTACATATAATCTACTTGTTCATTATTTAATTTAGATCACATATTAGAGGTACTTACAAAATTATTCACTGAAGTATTAAATATATGAGGGCTAGATATATAAAAAACTTGTAAGTTTGTAGTATTCCAAACCCTTAAATGGTTTGTTGATCTCATATTTGATAACACTCTTAAGGGTAAGATATATAGTTTTTTTAAACTTTTAAATATTTGTTTTGATTTTAGATTTTATTTAAAAAAAATATCAAAAGATGGGCTAAGAAAGGAATATGGTTTATAAATCCTCATCTTGAAATTCTATTGTAATAAGAGAATGCATAAGCAAATAGATTTCAATGTAACTAATTTCTTTTCTTAACTAAACACCACCATAGTGCTACAAATAATTGAAATCTTCAAAGTATTATTGAATCATAAACAATAGATTGAACATCCATGTTTGGTGCAAGTTAATAAGATTTATATGTATTAAATAATAATAAATAAAAAGTTTCTTAGACTAACCACACAAGGAAGACGTTAAAATTTCTACTAGACTAGTCGATAAATATTGATGTAAATTATTATCCATATTGGCCAATGAGTAAATATTGTGGGTCACAAGCAAGGGAAAAAGAAGTTGCAGGTAAGGGAAGATGGCATGGTCGCAGGGTAAAGTAGGGTTTCAGAGCAGGGTTGTAGATAAGGGAAGATGGCAGCAAGCTGTCAGTAAACGGTTGTAGGGAGCAGCAAGATTTCAAAGTAGAGTTGTAGGAATTGGAAGATGGTGACAAGGTTTCAGTGATCTTTAGTAGGCTTGTCAAGGACAGACCAAGGGTGCCCTCTGATTTGCCTAATATTCAAATTTTGATATCAATCGACCTTTGCCAAAATCTTCAGAAATAAACTCTTTATCAAACCGGTTTTAGACTTACCTCTAGGGAAACAATGGTTGAATTATTTTGTATGTCCCCAACATCAATCAGATATCCTCAACACTTTTTTCAATTGACCTTTTGCTCGACCAACCCAATCATTTCATAAACAACCTCATAAAGAAAAAGGTAATCTGCAAAATTATTTGAACTTCACCAATTATGATTGGGGAGCTTCACACATCCAAGGGGCTCGTAAGGATTCCAGAGGACACTCAGGCCACCACCCATCCATTCAAAACTCATTCAGGTAGGAAATTTTTTTTCAAAATCCTATCAAAAAGTTTCCACCTTTGAAAGTGTATCAGTCAAAACATCAAGAAAAATAACCAGTTTTTGACATTTGTAAACTAACTTCATCTGTATCCCAACAATCTTTACTCAAGGGTTGTATTGCCGAAGGGGATAATGAAGTAGACTAGCAAGTTGACCATGGAGATCCCCTCAAGTCAAAACCTATGCACTTTGTGTGGAAAAGAAAACAGGCCAATTTCAAGGAGGTGGATACCCCTTTTCCCAATCTAGCTTCGGTAGAGAATGCTTCCTCCATCAAGATAACCTTTCCTGAGCATGTTCTCTCTTAGTAGGTCTCAATTCTCTGAAATTCAACTCTCATCGGTAAGTTTAGTTCTTCGATCCCTTTTCAAACTCTTCTTTCATGGGCTGATAGTCACTGGTTAGTTCTTCGAGATCTTTTCTTTATTCAAAGTCATTCGGGGTTTATTATTGCTCTATTTTCTTCATCTGCAGATAGAGACGTAGTTCATAAAAAAAAAGGCTAGTTTTGTCAAGGCATTGGTCTTTTTACCTTGCCCTAGATTCCAAACTTTAAACTAGATACTAATCTATGTAGATTTTACCCTGACTGGATTTCTCTCCTGAGCTTGCCTTTGGAATATAGAGATCTGGATGCTATTGAGATCATGGCTAATCAGCTAGGAATTTGTGTTTCTCATGATCTTATACCCTTTGAAGTAATCCAAAGAGATGTTAGAGTTTGCCTTCTTCTTGCCTCAAATAAAACCCTGCCAAGGCACTTCTCTATCACATCAAAATAGGGTCTATGGTCCCAAGACATTGTTATGGAAAATGCAGAGGTCATTTGCAATTATCAGCATCAACTAAGACATTTTACTAATGCTTATAGTGGTCTCAAGTGCTCAGAGCTTTTAGTCTATAAAAAGCACTGCTTCAACCCTCTACTATGTACTGTCCACCAGCATGAGGCAGTTTTGTCTTCTGACTCTGCACAACCATGTAATGACTCCTTTGAGCCTTATGATGACTCAAGTCTCCAGACATCTTACGTTTAGTTGATTATTCAGTTGACCAATTTATTTATCATGTATAGCTAGATTCTTTATAGCTGTAGCATCGTAAATTGTATGCACTTGCTAGGGTTGTACAATTTCACACCTAGTTTAGCACCCGCCTTGGCGCATTTTGTATTTTGCATTGCATTTCCTCTTTAGCACTTAATTAGTCAAATTAATTAGGTCTAAGGTCCTATTTCATCATCCTCCACATCATAAATTTGGGCCCTTTCGTTAAAGTGTGCCCCTTTCATTTTATTCTTCCAATACGTCATTTAATCAAAAACCCTAATTAGGTCCTATTTTGAACTTGGGGGCTTGATTTTGGGGGTCAAAACATCTCGAAATCACTTGTAACTTCAGGATTCTCTCTAAAATCATCATATCTGACGGCCCTGAAAATTTGGTGAAAAGTTGTCAGGACCATGGCGCCCGGAGTGCACATGGTCCCAGACATTTTTCTCAAAACTTTAGGAGCACAATCCAATCATAAAATAAATCTTAACCCCAAGAAATTGGTGGGAGATTCAATCTCTAGGTCAGCCAAAAATTGAAATTAAGACCTAGGGTTTCATACATAAGAGCTCTCTTTCTTCATTTGAAAGGACGGGATTTTTTGTTTTGAGGGACCTTCTATGCAGCGAAAGAGCAGATCTTTGAAGACTTCAACAACATTCAACATCCATCCATCAAGAATTCATCAATTTCATTCATCCATTTAGGGATTTGAAGGCATTGAAGAGAAATAAGGGATCACCGACTAAAGATTGGCTTGTACCCCTCCCTTGGGGTTGGGTATGATTTCATGTTGTTTTCATGTCTTTACATAAGCCTCATTATATCATGTGTATCCATGCTTTAGATCACTTTGCATCTTGATTTGGAGCATTTACATTATCATTTACAAGCAATTAGGGTTTACTTTCTAGGTTGCTCTAGTTTGCTTACTTGCATTTTAGGATCTTGCACACACACAAGGTCTGCACACACATTACTTTTACAATACAACTTGGCTATTCGTGGAGGTAGAAATCACCGAAGTGGGGGTTTGACTAAGGCAAAACCCTATATAGCCACCCAAAACACCTTTTCAGATATAAGTGCAGATTTCGGGATTCGGACGACGCCGCAAGTTGCAGATCAGGAAGAAGCAGGCCGAGGCAGCACTCCACACCAAGTTTCAGAGCAAAAGACCAGGATAGGGGCATGGGGCGCCGTGGTCCTGCTAGGACAGGGGTGCTAGGCACCATGGTCCCTAGGATAGGGGCGTTGGGCACCCTGGTCCCTCTGTCAGACAACAATTTTCAGCATTTTTGACAGCTTTTCAGGTTGCAAGAAAGTAGTTTCCGGAGCAGTTTTAGGGGCAGAATTAGGACAGTGGCGCTCGTGCCCCCGTCCCAAACATTTTCAGTCAGATTTTAACTCCGGGTCCGCATTTGCATTCTTGTCTTGTCCTTGTGTTTATAGCTTTCCATTGTTTAAGTTCAATTCTGCAATCTTGTTATTAGTTCATACTTGCACTTTGGGGTTAGGAATTGAACTTGCATCATTTCATCTTTCAATTGCAACAAAGGAATAAAAATCCTAATAGGTAGCCCATGGCTCTCTCTTCCACAAGAAGATGTAGTCAATTGTGCGATACCTCTAGGCTCTTTCGTATTCCACAAGTGTGTGATTAAAAGTGAGATTAAGGCATGTTTGCTTAGTGTCACTTTTTCCCCCACACATTTTGGTGAACCCGATGTGAATTCCAATCTTCTCTAATTCTGATTTATGTTTTCAAATTTGAGTGTTTATGCTATTTCAAATTCAAATTTTCTATTTACAAGTTTTAATTTCTTGCAAGATTCAGAAATTTAGAGGAAATTTTTGGTAGAACCCTAATTTTTCAATTCAAAGTTGAACTTGTGGATAGCTTAATTGGGATCAATAATTTCAATCTGATTTAGGAACTCATTTGAATCATAAATTTCATTTTCTAAATCTACATTCTAAGTGCTTGCATTGAACATTTCCTTCTATTTTGCATGTGTTATCATTTGAAAGAGGAAAATTGTTGTCATGATGCATTCATTTTATAGATGTGATAATGGGTTAACTTCCCTTGTTTCAATTTTTCCTTCTCCTAAAGAACCTCCCCCCATCTATAACAACATTTTAGTGCCTAAAAGAGTTGCTACCAATCCCTTTGAGACTCTCCCATGCTCTAAGGATGAATACTTTAAGAGTGATCTTGACAATTCTCCTAAAATGTGTCCTTCCTATTTAGCTATCCTAGAGGAAGAGAATGATATCATAAACACCTTTCTTAATGTTACTTCACCTTCCCTACAGGATGCCTCTCTAAGTGAAAACGTATTGATGGACATTGACTTATTTTCTCCTAAAGTTGGTCCTTCCAATGGGGGCATGTTAGTGCAACAAGAGGTTATGAACACTTCTTTCAAAGATCTCCTTCCTAAGCATGAATCTTTGGAGAAATATGTTCATGTTCCTCCTAAAAAACATTCCCTTCATGAGGATCCTTTTGTGCAAGAAGATGACATTATCCCTACATTTCCTAGTGATGGCATTTCCTTTTCCAACAAAATTCCCACTAGAGATGATGAATTAATGATAAATGCTTACCCTTCTCCTAAAGTTTGTCTTACCCATAAGCATCCCTTAGAGAAAGAAGATGAAATAATAAGCAATTTCCTTAATTCTCTCTCCCCTAAAGATCATATTGAACATATTTTGAAGAAAGAGGATGAGTTTAACACATCTATTGATCCTCTCCCTCCTAAGGATGAGGAATTAATAAACAATGTTATCTCCTCTCCCGAAATTAACAATACTTCAAACATTCCTTTCAACCACTTCACTATTTGGGATGAACCATTAGAAGAAGGTGTAGATTATTCTCTACCCTGTGAGAGAACCCTAGCCAAAGGGGATGAAATCGAGATTGAAAACTCCCTTGATAGTTTCTCACCTTCCTTGAATCTCAATTAATCTCCCTCTAAAAATAAAGCATCTCCCCCTCCTCAACTTGGTTCTACTCATAAGGATACCCTAGTTCAAAGAAAGATGGTTAACATCTCTTTCAAAGATCTCCCTCTCAAAAGTGAGACTTTAGAGAGTAATGTTGATCCTTCTCCTAGAGAGTTTATTCCCCATGTAGATCCTATGATGATAAAGGATGATATGACCTTTCCTAGTATTACTCTTCCTACTAGAACATCAATGCCTACCCCTTGTCTCTCTCTTAAAAATGATTTAATCCATGGTAAGATTTTAGTGCAAGAGGAGACTATCAATAATTCTTCCAACACCTTTGTTCATTCCTCTAAACCATCCTCAATCAATTTGATACATGTGAATGAAACACCTAACAAACCTCTCTTCACTGTCCAAGGTGCTTGTTCTTCTCAAAATTCTCAACCTTTAAATAAGCCTATCTTAGTGGTTCAAGGTGGTTATGCTAATGATTTTGATGCCCTCCTAACTGGTACAAGATTAGTCTATGATCAAATAACACAAAAACACACAAAACATTAGTGTTAGTCAATCTAAAACTAAACATATGAAGGCATACCAAAAGAGACACAAAGAGACATGCTAATATATCTAATAAGTAGAACAAAGATCATGAGACATCTCCAACTGCCTCTTAGCATGGCCTTAACTTCTTCTCCTTTGTTCCTCTCCTCTCCAAGTTCCAAAATAGTGTAGCTCTCAGCAGGTTTTTGCACTATGGATGCTTATGGAGGATTGAGATTTGTAGTATAGCTCCAAATATGAAATGAAAAGCTAATACTATACTAAAATGATGTATTTTAACCAAAATGATAAGATGTTAGATTGTTTATGCTAAAATGCTCTCTAAAATGTCTATAGCTTAGATGCATACAAGTTTTCAAGATCTTGTTTATGAAGGAATGGGCTCTATTTATAGGAAAAATGGAGCAATGGATGGCCAGGATTGAAAGGTTTAATCAAGGGTCAAGCTTGAAAGTTGGGGATCCATGTGCACAATTTGCACCAATGAAATGGTGACAAGTGTCAACATAGGGTTGGGTTGAAAGAAGAGGTTGGAGGCATTAAAGGCCTGAGAAGACCTCATGGTTATCTAAAGGCTAAGGGTCAAGTCTAAATTAAGATTATCCATTGGATTAAGAGTTAATCCAAGGATAAACCTTTGTGCAAATGATTAAGAGATAATCATGGTCAAAGCTTTAAAGGCTTGATGAGACCCTTGGGTTGGGTAGAGGTTAAGTCCAAACAAATTTTTTAACCATGTGGAAGGGTTTGGGTTAACCATTAATGGTTTTTGGAGACTTTGGGGATTAAGTGGTTGAAAGTTGGAAGCCTTCAATGGTTATCAAAGACTTTGAGGAATTAAGTGGTTGAAGGTTGAAAGCCTTTAATGGTTATCAAAAACTTTTAGACTTTGAGAAGTGACTCCATTTTGCTTAGGAATGTGACAATAATTAGGGGATGGATTAGGCTAATTAGGAAGGGGTTAGAAGAATCTAGAAGGGGATTATATTTTTGCAAGTGGATTTGGTGGGTGAGGGAAAATAGGATTTTATTAAAATAAAAATTCATTTATTTCAATAAATGTGTGCAAGTTGCATTTGTAGGAAAATGCAAGTGGGGTGGGGATAATGATTTAAATAAATGTTTTATTTAATTTATTAAAATGAGGAATAGGGGGATTTTAATTAAATAAATAGATTTTATTTATTTAATTGATTGAAATTTGATTTTTATGAATTAATTAAAATAAATTGAATAATTTATTTAATTAATAGAAGAATGTTTGGGGATGAATTAATTAAATATTAATTTAATTAATTGATGGCTAATGGATTTTTAATCAAATAAATACGAAATATTCATTTAATTTAAAATGGACAGATTTATGTGACTACATTTGCCCCTCTTTGAGACGGTGCGGTTTATCGCATCGTTTCAAAGAAAGAAAAATAGGTGTGAAGAAATGCCCCATAAAATGTAAATTTAATGGGTGGTATGCCCCCTCGAGAGATGGGCCGAAAAATTTTGAAAAATCGGGCGATCTCTCGAAAAAGAATGAAAATTGGCAGGGTGGTAGAAGAGAAGAAGTTAGGGATACTGGTGAAAAATAGAAGAAATCGGGCGAAACATGGAGAAATGGGGGGCTTGGGAAGTTCACGGGGACCACGGCGATGAGTGGGGCGAAGTTACGGTGATGGCGGGGGGTATAAATGGGGTGAAAGGGGTGAAAATAGGATCATTTGTGACCGCGACCAATTGAAAACGAGAGCTCTAATAGTGACTTTTGGAGGAGAAAGGAGGAGCTACTATGCCGATTCCGATCACCGAGCATAGATTCGAGCGAGTCCGACGGTTCCAGCGCCCAGATGACTACAGACCAGCAGTACGCAAATTCAAAAACTTACTTTTTATGCATTTTTGATAGGTTTTTAGCTGAGTCCAAGTCAAGTCGGAGCAAGAGTGCTGGAACTCTAGTTTTGGCGCTTTTGCTCCATAAACTAGCGCTATTGTGCCACAATGGCGCTATTATGCTCTTGTTCGAGCACTTTTGCAATGCATTAGCGCTATTGTATGAAAGTTTTAGTGCTTTGGTTTAAGTAGCGCTATTGTAGGGTTAATTGAGCACTATTGATGTTTAATAGCACTATTGTATAGCTTATTTAGCGCGTTTGTAGTTTGAGCGCTTTTGTATAGCTTTGTGAGCACTTTTGTCAGGGTATTAGCGCTATTGTGTAAAACTAGCGCTTTTGCTTAGGATAAAGAGATGCCCCAGCGTTGGACAAAACAAATCTCTTGATGCCAATGATTGATGGAAGGCGAAGTGAAGTGGGAGTTGTTTTGAACCATAGCAGCCCGATGAGACTTAGGTCATTTGTTAGGATAAATGCCTATTGAAGTCTAGGTGGCCATGATTGCTTACCTGTTGAGACCCGAAGATACTTGATCAAAGTATCTGATGATAGTCTAGGTTTAAACTTAAGAAAGTTTGAAAATAAAACAACTGATGGTGATTGATGAATGTCGATGTGCAGGAGGATTTACGCGTGTTGCAGTTACGCGAGCGCCACCCTGCGACACAGGGGTTGCGAGATCGATTGACGCAGACAGAGATTGATTGTATAGCAGCGACTGGTCTCTATGAGGTGATGCACATGCCCGTGATTCGGATGAATCACGACCTGATTACAGCATTGGCAGAGCGATGGCATAGTGAGATGTGCACGTTTCATCTAGCCTAGGGAGAGATGACGGTGATTTTGGAGGACGTGTGGCGTATCCTTCGGATTCTGATTCGGGGGGAGCTGGTGACATACGATAGATCCTGGGGGACCATGTCATGTCAGAGGATTTTTGACGATGATGTATATATTGACGATGGCTCGATCGCATGGGAGGATATAGCGGCACTATATGAGCCCCTTCCAGCAGTGTTGTCAGGGATTGTGGGAGGACTGTTGTGTCCAGACAGGCGGTCACATGGATTGGCAGTGGGATGGGGATAGGTGATAGAGATGATGATGACTGAGGGGACCCGATTTGCATGGGGGCTGTGCGTGCTGGCACACATGTATCAGGAGCTCCACGAGGTAGTGTGTCGAGGGAGGGGTTCTCTAGCAGTGGGCATGACGCTGCTACATGTGTGGGCATGGGAGCACCTACCTGTGACTCGACCAGTGAGTCTCAGATTCTGAGCCGTGGACCAGCCATACATGTTTATGTACAGTGGCATGATGAGTCAGCCCCACTTGGGGAAGTTAGAGTGGTGGCGGCGGGCATTGGATGACTTAGATGCAGTGATATGGCGGCCATACTTGGAGTGTGAGCCATGGGATGATGACGCAGAGGCACTGCCGTATGTATTCATGACCCGATTCCTCATTGGGAGGACCTCATATCATGTAGAGAGACAGGTGTCGGGATGAGTGATGAGGCAGTTCGGATGACAGCAGGGACTTCCTAGTGGATCAAGGGAGTATGCACGGGTGATTCGGGAGCGGTATGCATGGGGTCCAGTGCTACCGTATGATTAGGCACTGGTAGAGTTTCGAACACTGCAAGTGAGGCCATGGGATCTATGACTGAGGGTCGTTGATGCAGGGGTGACAGCGGAGTATACACAGTATCGAGCGGCACACCCGATCTGATGGATATCAGACCCAGCAGAGCCGATCGCATCTTTTGAGGATGAGAGAGGACGGGGATGAGGATGGAGAGCAGAAGGCTGAGGAGGAGGAGGAGATGGAGGAGGAGGAGGTGGGGATGGAGGAGGAGATGGAGGAGGAGGAGGTGGTGGAGGAGGTGGAGGAGGAGGTGGGTTGGGGATGCTGAGGTAGCAGAGAGGGAGAGGTGGACTGCCTCTTCAGATATCACAGGGACCATTGATGCAGGGAGGAGTGCAGCTGAGTGGGAGGGGGATGGAGAGAGAGATCCCGATGGATACAGGTGCAGGGGAGGGTGGTGCAGAGGAGGCAGCTATGGATACAGGAGAGGGAGCTACTGGGGATCTGCGGGATCATATGATAGGGTATTTGCAGACTCGGATAGAGAGATTAGAGGAGGAGATAGCAGCTAGGGATGTGCAGCTATTTGCACGTGAGTCAAAGCTGACGGTGGTGCTGCGGGAGAGAGATACTGCGGTGGAGAGATTGGCGGAGCTACAAGAGAGAGTGCGGATTGGAGCATAGGGGCCTTCAGGGGAGGTGATGAGGGAGATGCGGCGAGCTCAGGCGGAGATAGAGTACTGGCGGGGGTTATATGAGCAGGTTGTACCAGTTAGCTAGCAAGCTCTCAGCTATTCACAAATGCGGCAGGCCAGATCCGAGCGATCACAGAGGATGCAGAGCAGTGGGGGTGTGATGGGTCCTCTACGACAGGAGAGATCAGGGGATGCAGGAGGGAGTGGGGGTTCGATGAGGCCTCCACGAAGAGATGGATCAGGTGGTGCAGGTACCAGTGGTGGAGTAGGTAGAGGTGGTGGTGGTACAACATCTGGCTAGAGCGGTATTTGAGAGAGCATTTTTGCATATATGTATTGTATCATTGTTTATTTATGGACTGTATCTTGGATGGCTCTTGGTAGCCAATTTTTGTAGACTTCATTGTACTCTGATATATGAGAGGAGATATATATGAGGAGATCCCATATTTGTGATGATATGCATTTGATTATGTATGGATGGTTATGCATGATGATGATTTATTGCTTAGATGGATATGTGTAGATGTATGCATTTTGATGAGATGTTTCTTTTATGCATGTTTTTATGATGATTTATGATGTTGGATACTGACATATGAATGCAGGTTTATATATGTATGATTTGTTTTTTATTTTTGATGTAATGTTTTTATGTATGTAATGCCATGATGATATATGCTTATGCTTGATTTTATGAACAAGATTTTGATGTTTCCTATTGTGATGTAATGATGAGATAATGTTAATGCAATGGTTGAATGAATGATGTTATGTATGAATATGCATCTAGATGTGTTTAGATGAATGTAATATGGATAAACAAAATGTAAAGTGCACATGTTTATATGAGAATGTGTAAAATGAATGCATACGGATAAACAAATGTAAAGTACACATGTTTATATGATAACGTGTAAAATGAATGCATATGGATAAAGAAAATGTAAAGTACAAATGTTTATATGATAACATGTAAAATGATGATGTGTTTAAAATGAATGCATATGTAAAATGGACATATGAAATGGTATGAACCAATGATTTGTAAACAAATGAACTTTATGATTCTAAATGTTTTTAAATATGTTTTAAGTAAAAATGATAATATGAGGATACTATAACTTATGTTTTTAATAACTGCACCTTAACGCAATTAAAAAAAAAAGGGATAATGAAATGTAATGTGAAATGACTCCTAAAATGAGCCAAATAAGATATGTTTAATAAATGGATGAATGAATGCACTTGTTAACTATAAATGAATGGATGCAATGATAAAGGATAATGAAATTATGATGGATAATTGATATGAAATGAATGCTTGTTAAATGATTTAATATAATCAAAGACAATTTAATCCCATGAATGGATCTAATTATTTATGATTAAAATGGAATGATGCAACTAATTTTGATGAAAACTAAATGTCAAGAAAATGAACTATAATGTAAAAATGACATGAATGTTTTTAATGTAAGATGCAACTAAATGTTTAATGCAAGATGCAACTAAATGCGAGGATGATATGATCATGAGGAATGCAAGGTTTGTAAGACTTTGCGTGATGCATTGATGATGTATCAGAGTACTCGGTCGTGATTGTATCCAAGACTAGCTTTTATTGGTTATGTGTTGCATGTAAATCCTTCATATGAATGAATGAATGGATGGGTGATATGCAATGGAATGCAATGTATAAACAGATGAGATGAAATGACGATCCATAGTGCTCTATTTTCATCATTGAGCTTTAAAATGTTGGAAGAGAATACAAGCATCTTGACACAATGATTCAAGATGACCTGAGTATTTCTTTCATGGATTTTTAATATAGCAAGTTAATACAAACGACTTGATATATGGGTCAAGTCGACCAGAGTATTGCTTGCGGAACAGACAAGGATTATCTCCTTTCGTGCATGACTTGGATCATCCTCCTTGATCTTAGGTTGATCAGATCCTGAGACAAGTGCATACCATACTAAGAAAATAAAACCTTTATCCAAATTGGATGAGGAGGAAACAAAGGAGCATTGTACCTGTAACCAAACAGTATATATACATAAAGAATAAAGAATAAGGATCCTTGGTAATGGTTCATGCTCATATGGTCGAGGTATACACTATAGTCAGCAAGCCGTAGTGATCTATGACTGTATTTTGCATAAGATCATGTAGCTTGGTGAACTTCCCACATAGACACCATTAGTACATGCCCCAGAACTTCATCGGAAGTAATGCGCAAATGATACAAAACAATGTTGAAAGATTCCGATACAGATAAACAAAGGATTGTACTCACAAATCAACCAAGTATTTGATAGCTTAACATAATTTTCTTGTCAAAGAAAATGTCATCTTGTCTTTGTTTTGATAAGGAAGGATGCATCCTTGTTTAAGACAGTTTGGATTGTAGATGTTGATTGTGTTGGTTGAATGATAAGTGGTCATTTGTGTGAGTGTTTGTGTCAATGTTTGTTTTGTATCTGCTCGAATGAATATGTACAAGGTGTTGTCATGCTTTTGGGTGATTTTTGATGGTTTTTCTGATGTTTTTGATATTTTGCGAGACATTTTTGAATGTTTTTGGATATTTTGCGAGACATTTTTGAATGTTTTTGATATTTTGCGAGACATTTTTGAATGTTTTTGCCAATGAATCACCAGTAATGTAGAATCCACTTCCATCATCTAGATTGTAAGGGCATTGCCCCCAATTTGGACATGATTTATGAAAAAGCAGGATGCCAGACGCATGAAGTACTTTCTTAATGACAGAGGAATAACAAGCCATGGCTTTGGATGGATGGATGTATGTATGAAGTAAATGTGATCGCAACAAGTCTGAAAAGATAATGGAGCCATAGCCCTTACGAGTGGCGCCTGTTTGCCAGGTTTTCACCATCGTACTTACCCCAAGGTGCCACCGGAGTGGTTGTTCACCGTTTGGATGCATGATTTTTCTTTACTTTTTTGAATGTTTTTGTATTTTCTTCAGAACATTTTCTGAATGTTTTTGATATTTTTTGATATGTAGGGGAGCCTGATGCTCTATATACCTTAGGTATAAAACCTTTTGAGGTGCATGCTATTGATTGGATCTACGAGCGGTTCTCCGTCTGATGTAGCCAACTGATATGCCCCAGACCCGAATACAGCAATGACAACATATGGGCCCAGCCAGTTTGATTCAAACTTGCCTTGATGTTCTCTATTTGGTTGGTTGCAAGGATTCTCTCCAAGAACAAGATCACCTACCTCAAATGTACGAGATCTAACTCAGTGATTGTAACTTCTACTCATGCGCTGCTGATAGGCTTTGAGGTGATTGTATGCAGCTTGTCACTTCTCATCAAGTAACTCCAAGTCCTGAAGATGGGATACTCTATATGCTTCATCATCGATGAGATTATGCAATGAAACCCGTAAGGATGGTATCTCGACCTCAATACGTAAGATAGCTTCAGCACCATAGACCAATGAATAAGGAGTTGCACCTGTAGGGGTCTGAATGCTAGTTCGATATGCCCATAGTGCTGGATTTAATTGAACATGCCAATCATGACCGGCATCATTGACTGTCTTCTTTAGGATCCGCAATATGTTTTTATTGGATGCTTCGGCCTGACCATTTCCTTGTGGGTAATAGGGAGTGGAAAAGCGGTGTTGGATGTGAAATTTCTCACAAAGCTCATGGACATCCTGATTTTTGAAAGGAAGACCGTTATCTGTGACAATGGACATGGGCACACCATACCGGCAGATGATGTAGTTGAGGATGAATGAGGCGATCTTCTTGCCGATGACTTGGGTAAGTGGAACAGCTTCGATCCACTTTGTGAAGTATTCAGTAGCGGTAATGATAAATTTATGGCCGTTGGATGAAGATGGATGAATCTTTCCCACAAGGTCAAGGCCCCATTGACAAAAAGGCCATGGTGTTATGATTGGTTGCAGTTCCTGGGCTGGTGCATGTATCAGATCACCATGAACTTGACATTTCTTGCATTTTCTGACAAAGTAGTAGGAATCCTTTTCCATAGATGGCCAATAGTATCCAACTCGCATGATCTTCTTGGCTAGTGACGGACCACTTGAGTGAGTCCCGCAAATTCCTTCATGTACCTCTTCCAAAACCTTTGTTATCTCACCTTGTTCTAGACATCGAAGGAGAGTACCATCAAGACTGCTTCGGTATAGGGTTTCGGCAATAATGGTATATCGAGCAGTTTGGTGAATGAATGTTTTACGTTGGTTATTTGATTGGTCGGGAGGAAGGGTGTGATCATGGAGATAGGTGTAGAACTCATCGTACCATGGGGATTCAGAACTGACAAGGCGACATATCATTTCGGTTTCAGGGATATCATAAGCAGGGATCCAAAGTTGTTCTACCAAGAACTCGTAGCGTATTGAATTCTGCGGAAGATCTAGTAGAGATGCGATGGTAGCCATGGCGTCAACAGCTCGATTCTGATCTCTTGGTATCTACTCAAAGGTGATAGTAATAAATGATGTCTTTAGATTGTCCACCATTTTCTTATATGGCATGAGTTTATCATCTTTGGTCTGATACTCATTTGTTGCTTGTCGAATGACCAGTTGTGAGTCGCCATATACTTGCAATTCTTTTAATTTCCATTGTATGGCTAGCCTGAGTCCTATGATCAAGGCCTCATACTCTGCTATGTTGTTTGTGCATGGAAATGCTAGCCTGTAAGACTTCGAGATGCTGTCACCTTGAGGTGTGATAAACAGAATGCCTGCCCCCGAGCCGTGCCTAGTGTATGAACCATCAAAATATAATTTCCATGGCTGTGCTTCTGTGATCATGAATATCTCTTCATCTAGAAAATTGGAAATGAGAGGATGACCGCCTATGAGTGGTGCATTGGCCAACTGATCTACAATAACTTGACCTTTGATAGCTTTACGGTCCACATACTCAATGTCAAATTCACTTAGAATCATCACCCATTTGGCCAAGTGACCTATCAATGCTGCTTTGCTATGTAAGTACTTGAGTGGGTCAATCTTTGCGATGAGTTGTACCTTGTGTATCAACAGATAGTGCCACAATTTAGTGGCTACCAAGATTACTGCTAGGCAAGCTCGCTCAATAGGTGTGTAATTGAGTTCATAGCCAACCAGTGTGTGAGAGATGTAGTATATAGCACACTCTTTACCTTCTACATTATGTTGTGCCAGTAGTACACCCAATGCTATACTTGTCGCTAAGATATAAAGTAACAATGGTCTACTTGGATCTGGTGGCATCAACAATGGTGGATTCATGAGATATTCTTTAAGTGCCTGAAATGCTTGCTGGCGTCTGTCATCCCATTGAAAGTGGATGTTCTTGTGTAGCAGGTGTGTGAATGGGTGACACTTATCAGCCAATTGTGCAATGAATCTGCGGACGGATTGAAGCTGTCCTTGTAGTGTTCTTAGCTGACTGATATTCCTTGGAGGGGGCATGTCCATGATTGCCTTAACCTTTGCTGGATCGACCTCAATGCCTTTGCTTGAGATAATGTATCCTAGAAGCTTCCCGGACGTCACTCCGAAGACACATTTCTTTGGGTTGAGTCGAACATGGTATTGTTCCAGTCTATCAAAGATTTTATCTAAGATGTGGAGATGTCCTTCTCTGGTGAGTGATTTTGCTAGTAAGTCATCAACATAATCTTCCATCATAGTATGCATCATATCATGGAAGATGGTGGTCATTGCTCTTTGATAGGTTGCTCCTGCATTCTTTAGACCAAAAGGCATTACATTCCAGCAGTATGTGCCCCATGGACATGTGAAGGTTGTCTTATGTTGGTCCTCTCGTGCGATCTATATTTGATTGTATCCTGAAAAGCCATCCATGAGTGAAAGCATGGCATGTCCTGCTATCAAATCCACTATGATGTCGATATTTGGTAGGGGAAAGTCATCCTTAGGATATGCCTTATTCAGATCTCTGAAGTCCGTACAAATGTGGATGCCCCCTTTTGGTTTGCCGACTGGCACAATGTTGGAGATCCATTCTGCATAATTAATTGGTCTAATGAAACCAACATCCAAGAGTTTCTTGAGTTCTGTTTTGACTAGCACTGTAATCTGGGGATGCATCTTACGAAGCTTCTGCTTGATAGGTTTGGCTCCTTCTACTACGGTGAGGTGATGCATGACTAAATCAAGATCAAGCCCAGGCATGTCTGCATATAACCATGCAAAGTTGATTTGACGCTTCTGAAAGAACTCTATAAATTTAGGCTATTCCTCTGGAGTGAGAAGAGATGCCAGATGTATGATATGGGGATTTTCAGGAGTCCCCACATTGTATTCTTTGGTCTCCTCAATGAGGATCATTGATCGTTCCTGTTGTGCATTAGCAGGGAGAATGTCAAACCCTTCATCCTCAGGCACCTCAGAGAGGTTTTCACCATTGGATACGCTCTTTCTTTTTACTTTTGTTGGATCAAACAGTGCCACAGTGTGGTTTTCACTAGAAGATCCATGTTTTATTGTTATATTTTTGCAGCTGAAAGGTTTGGCATCCGCCCCGAAGTATGCTGCGCTATTAAGTTCAATGGAAAATCTAGCTTTGTGATCCCTGCTTGGTATATTATCCCTTAATTCCAAAAAGTCAATGATAGCTTCATCGTTTTGGAAGAGGTCAAGACATGGAGGATTTGATTGGTTCAATTCGATGAGTTCAGGGTGGATAATGGGCATTACGTCATTGATCAGGTTAAGTTCGCTAGATGTATCAGTGAGGGTTAAGATAGTGTGGTGAAGGTCGTTGATGGTACTCTCCCTGTCAAAATCAGGCGTAGGATGAGACATAGGGTCTGTGGAAGATGTTTCCAGATCAGGTACCCAAGTGGTCTTTATCTGTGCTTCTCCGTAAATAGGGATGTCTTTGCATGGCGGAGGTGGTGATGTGTCTTCCTCATCTAAAGTGTTAAGCTGTACAGAATCAAATTCCCACTCATGTGAGTCGGTCTCTGAATCACTCTCCAGCATCCGATTGCTATACCATACTGGGATGTCGCGGGAGTTGAATACTACAGGTGTGATTGGTTTATGTATCTTTGTAGTAATTGGTGCTGCAAGAACCATGATGGGGATTAAAGGATTTGTCACTAGAAGTATCGACAGTGTTGATTTAGTGGCTTCTATTGGAATGGCTGGTGCCATAGATGTTGTTGTGGGTCTGTATATAGTTGTTGCTACAAATGGTGTTGCGGATGGGATTACTGGTTCATTTGGTGGGATGTTTGGCATTGGTGATGGTTACGGTGGAGTTGTGAGCCTTGATGGGGCAGTGGGGATAGTATTTGATGGTGCTTTGATTATGAAAGGTGTCCTCTTTGCAGTAGGTGGGCAAAATGGTTTGCTGGGTTTGCCTTTGAATCTGAGTTTAGGAAGGATCTCTTTTTCAAAGCCTAGGCCTGTATTACCTTTGGGCTTGAATTCTGGTAGTAGATTTTCATGTCGTCCTTGTTTGCAGTATCCCAAAGCACTCTAACCATCATATCCCATTCTTTGCATAATGAGGAGGCCTTTGCCATATTGTTCCGTAGGAAGTGTAACTTGCGGTTTATCAATGGTGATGGGATCTTTATAGATCCATTCCACTAGGTCCTCATCTCGTGTCTCTTCCTCTTGACTCTTTCCAAGGACGAAAGGCATCAAGGCACATGCTGGCGTGATTAGTGGTTGCTGGAGTAACTGCGGTGGTTTACCATGTGTTCGAGGAGAAGTGGGCATTTGTCCCACACAAAAGAGCTGACTCAAGTTGTATTCTCCAAGACCTTCCTCTGCTACTTTCATCTTAAGCTTTTCTTGCTTGGGTATAGGGGTGTTCGAACTAGCAAGAGAGGCGGGACTTACATATGATGTGGAGGAAATGGCTTCTCTATTATTAGGAACAGTAACTTCCGGTTGATGGTTGATATTATGGCAATACGCAAAGGGATTTGCATCGTCCAGGATTGTGATCTCTGCACCATTATGTGGGAACTTGATACATTGATGGTAGGTAGATGGAACAGCTTGCATGGCATGTATCCAAGGTCTCCCTAATAATAGATTATATGGCAGAGGAAGGTGCAGAACCTGACAAATTATGTGCTTTACCATAGGGCCCACTCGGATTGGTAGTACCACAGCTCCTTTGGATGAACGCTTTGCATCATCATAGGCCTTGATGGTGATCTTCTTGCGAGGATCCACTGATTCTATTGCATATCCTAATGTTGTGACCAACTGTAGTGTACAAATGTTTAGGCTTGCTCCATTATCTATCAAGACTCGCTTGATTGTGTGTTGGTTGATAAAGCCTTCAATGTGTAGCGAAGCATTATGAGGTTGTTGGAAAGAAGAGTTGTCACTTTCAGAAAAAGTGAGACAAGGTGATGACTTTAGATTTCCAACCATGGCTTGAAATTGGTCTGTGTTCAGGTTTGCAGGGACTGACGCCTCTTGGAGCGCTTGATCCAAGATAGTTTTATGAGATGGTGATAGGCGCAATAGCTCTAAAATGGATATAAGCATAGGCATTTTATCTAAGTGTTCCACAAGATTGTACTGCTTCGAGATGGAGGTAGTACCCTGTGGAGCTGCCTTGATGGTGACCTTGCCACGATGTGTAACAACATTGCAATTTGAGGTGGGATTTTTGAAGGTTATGGTTGCAATTTGTTCACTGGCATCATATAGGTGATTTATAGTGTAGTTATACGCAGCCTGCGTATAATCAGTGGTATCAGTGCCTCGTCGGGAAGTGGAAGGACCCCTTTGATCTTGTGATGGAAGTGGATTCTTGAACATCAGATGATCATTATTTGTTGTTTTTGGGTCATGTCCTTCAATCTCAATTTCTCCTCGATCAATAAGATCCTAAATGAGATCTTTCAATCGGTGACAATTACTTGTCTTGTGTCCTCTTCCTTGATGGAACTCACAGTGTTCAGTATCTCTCCACCATGCCGGTTTGACCTGAGGCTCATAGTTTGATAACTTAGGTAGAGTGATCAAATTCTGAGAAATGAGTTGTCACAACACTGTTTCAATAGGTTCCCCTAAGGGAGTGTATGTGCATTTTTGTTTTTGTGGACGAGGTCTTGGTTCATCATGAGATGTGATGCAACCTTGATTAGGAGGCACATTTGTGTTATTCTGAGGTGGAGGATTTTGTCCTGCAAATCGAACCACAGGTTGTGCATTTTGGATAGTTCGAGCATCCACAACCCCATCATTGATGATATTTTTATTCTTGTTCCAGAAGTTTGGTTTATCACTATTGAAGCACGGGCGAGGACCATCTTTTGGTTCATTAAAGATTTTGATGAGTCCTTTCTTGATGAGTGCCCTTTCACATTTTATACCCTTGGTGATCATATCATTGAAAGAGTCTGTGTCTTTGACATCCAGGTGAAATTCCATTTCTTCGTTTAAGTTGGAAATGAAAATTTCCACTAGTTCTCGTTCAAGTAATTGAAGAGAACGTCTGCTAGACATTTGGCACCATCGTTGCAGGAATACTGAGAATAGTTCACCTGGTTTTTGTTTGGTATTGCACAGATCAGCCATGGTGATGTCGCGTTCAATATTATAAGAGTAATGAGATAGGAACTTCTGGATGAGTTCCTCAAATGTTCTAATGCCACCTGGTAGTCAGGAAAACCATGATGTGGTTTTTCCTCCCAAGCTTTGGAGAAAAAGGCGCATTAGGTATGTGTCTTCATAGGCCACTTCAAGACAAGCAGAATGAAATTCTCGTACATGATCACGGGGATCCCCCTTTCCTCTATATTTTTTGAATTTTGGTGTTTCGAACCTGTGTGGAAAGGGTGGCATATAAAGATTCCTATCAAAAGGATAGGGACAGATGTCATTAAGTGAGAATTGATTGGTCTTAACACCACTATGAAGTTGTTGGGCGAGATTCTCGACTTGTTGCCGCAACATCTCCATTTCATTTGGAGGAGGAGGTGGTGGGTTACCTCGAGGAATGTTATATCTAATGTGATTTCTATCTCTTTCCTCCTCATGGTGACTTTGTCTTTCTAATGCTTGTCTTAATTGGGCAAGATCAAAGTCAGAGGGGAGTTTGGCTCCTTCTTGAGCGAGTTTTAAGAAGTGAGCATCCGCATTGCTCCTGAGTATTTCATCAAACAATCTGTTAAAATGAGGGTTATGCTGAACCCTTTCGATTGTTGAAGGAGTGGGAGTACTTGGGTTTTCATCATTTATATTGCCTCCAAGTGCTTCTTGAAATTCATTGAGATTTTCTTCTTCTTCCTCAATTTCTATTTCTTGTTGCCTTGACCGTGATCGGGTTTGAGCCATTTTGTTTGCAAGCTTTTTGTTGAAGTTGATTGAAGATGATGATGAGTTTGTTGATGAAATGAAAGATTGATGGTTGGTGATTTGTATTGTATGGGGATCTCTAGCATGTTAAGGTAGATGTAACCGAAATTCCTTCTTTGAATTGCTTGTTTGTTTTGAGGAGTTTGGATGTGATAAGGTGTAGAGAAATTTGAGATGTGTTACAGATTTTGACTACCTAGTAATGAGAGGATTCACTCATGAACTAGTTTTAACCTGCGTAGATGTGTCTCTTAGGATGAGCTTATCCTAGATGTAGAAACAATCTAAAAAGTGATGTGATATGTTTGATTCAAGCAATATCTAAAAAGGAATCTTGTGACAAGAACCTCTTAATGTTTTGAGAGTTTTGGGATGAATTGATGATGGAATAATGATGTATGAATGAGATGATGGATGTTTTGGTTTCAACTTCAATAAAAACTTTGTGTTACGAATGGAACAAACTCTACTTCTTCCCTTTCAAGTGTTGGTGGCACTTCTCAAGCTGTGTTGTAGGTGATACAGATGTTTGGGAAGAAGTTGGCATTAATCTTCCCTCCTTGATTTTTGTGATAACTCAGAGCTCTATATTGCAGAAAAGCTCTGTGGTTCAATGATTCTGAATCAAACTCGTTTGTTTTACCTTGAAGGTATAGACGCATGCGATGTAGAAAGATTCTATGTGAGACAAAAATTTGTCTATTGAGATAGAAGAATTTCCTCCTTTTGATCAAAGCCTTTGAGCTTAATGGTCTTCTTTTCAAGGTGATATTCTAATGACGCTTCTTCTTTCGCAAGATGTGAAGAATGGTCATAAATTTTGATTCTTTTTGTTTGTACTTTGTTTTTGGTATTTTTGGTTGTTTTTGAGAAATGTTGGATGAATACTTTGTTTTTGGGATTGATTTTCTGATTTTTCTTTGACAAGAAAACAAAGCAAGCACACAAACACAAGAATGTTGCCTCAAAGGCACAAATGAGTATGGGTCTAGATTAACCCAATCTTTGGACTTGTTTTTTTTGACCCTTCCTTTAGATGTATTTTAAGATGTATTTCCAAAGCCTGAAGTTGGCTCAATTTGCACTAGGTCTGTAAAATGAACACACTTCAAACACTTTTTATCCTTAAGGTCAAATGGCCAGTTGTGATAAATTTAGCCCACATCTTGATATTTCTTCGACTTTGGTACTACATACCTTATGAATCCCGCCGTGGTAGGTAAGGATGTGATATACTAAGTCTTGCGCGAGCATAACAAATAGATGATCCCTATGATGGGGGATTCACCACTTTTATCAAGCCACAAATGACTTTTCAAAAAGCTATGTTTCTACTCAAGGAAATATGTATGGTGAGTATCTTGGGAGCAAAACCTTCTATGCTCTTGCACTAAATTATATCTCAAATATCCTCAATCAATAGAACGGGTGGGCTACTACTTAAAGGTGTTTAGTCATGTTCAATGTTTTTGGACATACGTTCATTCTGCAGTGACTCACTTAAGAGCCTTGTAACTGGTGGTGGGGCCCATTTGTCCTTTCGGCCAGTTACACTATAGGAACACCTATACCCAAGGCTACAGCTTTCGCTCTCACCTGATTTCTATAGCGGCTCGAAGGATTTACCGCTCGAGGTCATTCCCAAGAGTATCGATCCCTTGGCAGGCCTCTCTTAAAAAGATAAAATTTTGAGTGTTACTAACACTTTTCTCTTGCACCTAGGACCATGAAAGCCAAGGGAGAGGATAGTGTGTGTTAGAAGTAGGACCACCCGACTGACTTTTGTGCACAAGCGTGCCAAACATGAAATTCACTTGTTCTTTTTAATCCATCATTGCAAATGTGATCTAACTATTTGGAGATGTTGCTCCAACAGTCATGGTGTTCTTTTTAACTTCAATGGCAAAATGTGTTGAAATCTAAAAATTTGGAAATCTTGGTCAACTTAATGAGAAACACGTTTTTGCTTGAAGTAAAATTTGTTTGCAAAAATTAAGACAAGTGGATTGTGTATTTTATTTGCACCAAAATTTTGAAGTGTGGATTGTAAATTTTAGGTCCAAATTGATGCAAGGAAATCAAATTTGTTTGTTGATTTTAAGCACCAAAAGAAAATGAGTCCTAATTGGAAAACAATGAAAATTTTTTGTTTTTGTTTTGTGTTTTTCAAGTTCTTTTTAAGCACTAAATGACAAATTTGTGATTTTTATGATGAGTTGTTAACCTGCATGAAAAAAAACAAGTTAGTAAAAATCGATGTTCAAGGGGGGGCTTCCACAAGCCTAAGATGTTTAATTTTTTTTTTCGGTTACAAAGCGACTTGGACAATACTCTGTTGCAATAGTGCTATTCTGTGTTTTGGACAGAAGCGCTAATTTATACAATAGCGCTAGTCTGCGCTTACAGAAGCGCTAATTTACACCGTAGCGCTAAAAGAATAGAAGAAACAAAGAGGTCAAAAGCGCCAGAAGTGTTTCAATAGCACCAGAATGATAACAGAAGCGCCAGAATAATGTCAATAGCGCTGAAACTTTTACAATAGCACTATTTTAGGGACAATAGCGCTGAAAGAAAAAGTTTCGATAGCGCTAGAACGTGTTCAATAGCGCCGAAGCGCGACCTGTGTGGCACTTTCAACAAGCAAAATATGTTAGTTAACAAAAAAAGATCAGAAAGTTGCGTGTTCGATTCACATCGGGTTCACCAAATGATGCCCTCCTAAATGGCACAAGATTAGTCTATGATCAAATAACACAAAAACACACAAAACATTAGTGTTAGTCAATCTAAAACTAAACATATGAAGGCATACCAAAAGAGACACAAAGAGACATGTTAATATATCTAATAAGTAGAACAAAGATCATGAGACATCTCCAACTGCCTCTTAGCATGGCCTTAGCTTCTTCTCCCTTGTTCCTCTCCTCTCCAAGTTCCAAAATAGTGTAGCTCTCAGCTGCTTTTTGCACTATGGATGCTTATGGAGGATTGAGATTTGTAGTATAGCTCCAAATATGAAATGAAAAGATAATACTATACTAAAATGATGTATTTTAACCAAAATGATAAGATGTTAGATTGTTTATGCTAAAATGCTCTCTAAAATGTCTATAGCTTAGATACATATAAGTTTTCAGGATCTGGTTTATGAAGGAATGGGCTCTATTTATAGGAAAAATGGAGGAATGGATGGCCAAGATTGAAAGGTTTAATCAAGGGTCAAGCTTGAAAGTTGGGGATCCATGTGCACAATTTGCACCAATGAAATGGTGACAAGTGTCAACATAGGGTTGGGTTGAAAGAAGAGGTTGGAGGCATTAAAGGCTTGAGAAGACCTCATGGTTATCTAAAGGCTAAGGGTCAAGTCTAAATTAAGATTATCCACTGGATTAAGAGTTAATCCAAGGATAAACCTTTGTGCAAATGATTAAGAGATAATCATGGTCAAAGCTTTAAAGGCTTGATGAGACCCTTGGGTTGGGTAGAGGTTGAGTCAAAACAAATGTTTTAACCATGTGGAAGGGTTTGGGTTAACCATTAATGGTTTTTGGAGACTTTGGGGATTAAGTGGCTGAAAGTTGGAAGCCTTCAATGGTTATCAAAGACTTTGAGGAATTAAGTGGTTGAAGGTTGAAATCCTTTAATGGTTATCAAAGACTTTTAGACTTTGAGAAGTGACTCCATTTTGCTTAGGAATGTGACAATAATTAGGGGATGGATTAGGCTAATTAGGAAGGGGTTAGAAGAATCTAGAAGGGGATTATATTTTTGCAAGTGGATTTGGTGGGTGAGGGAAAATAGGATTTTATTAAAATAAAAATTCATTTATTTCAATAAATGTGTGCAAGTTGCATTTGTAGGAAAATGCAAGTGGGGTGGGGATAATGATTTAAATAAATGTTTTATTTAATTTATTAAAAGGAGGAATAGGGGGAATTTTAATTAAATAAATAGATTTTATTTATTTAATTGATTGAAATTTGATTTTTATGAATTAATTAAAATAAATTGAATAATTTATTTAATTAATAGAAGAATGTTTGGGGATGAATTAATTAAATATTAATTTAATTAATTGATGGCTAGTGGATTTTTAATCAAATAAATACGAAATATTCATTTAATTTAAAATGGACAGATTTATGTGACTACAGATTCTTTTTGCACTCCTAAGAAACCTATTATTACTGTGCAAGGAGGTTATTCTACTAAGAGCCCTTATGAGTATGCTAAGCAACTGACTAGAGTTATCATGCGGTTTCTCATACCTATAACACAAGAAACAATAGGTAACCTAATCCTCCTCCAGTTAGCCCAACTTCACTTCCTCCTTCCCAACCTATTCTCCCTCAAGCTCCTCATATTTCACAAGTTCTTGGTAAGGAATATGATCTCATAGAACAACTTAAAGCTACCCCTGCTAAGATATCCCTTTGGGATTTGATTCAAACTTCTTCCACTCATCATGGAATGTTACAAGATGCCTTGAAAGATTTGAATGTTCCTCCACCTAATACATCTAGTAATATAGTGTCTTTGGTTAACTCTGTGATGAATCCTAAAGCTCAAATTGTGTTTACTCAAGATGAATTGCCTACTAGTGAAATTCAACATCAATATGATCCCTTAATGATTGTGGTTATCATAAATGACACTGCTATAAGATGAACACTGGTAGATAATGGCTCTGGCCTTAATGTGTGTAGCATTAATCTATTGAATAAGATGAATGTGGATACATCCCTTATTGAGCCTGACTCTCATCCCATTCGAGGCTTTGATAATGTGGCTAAGTCTTCATTAGGTATTATCACCTTACCCATCATAGTGGGACCTGTTACTTTGCCTACTCCTATCCATGTTATGTCGGGAAATCTAACATACAACTTGTTATTAGGGAGACCTTGGATTCATAGTATGCAAGCTGTCCCCTCTACATTGCATAGACAAGTTAAATTTATTTATAACAATAAGACATATACCTTGATAGGTGATACTAATCTTCAGGCTTGTTTACAAACATCTACTTCCAAAGGGAGTTCTTCTAAATCTTCCTCTTCTAATGATGACTCTTTAAACAAGATACCTATGGACGAATCATCACCCTCTGATAATCAAAATTCTTTGGATGAGTCTGAAGTTCCTAAAGAAGATTCTTCTCAACTTGAATCTACACATGAAAAGGCTTTTGATCCTAAGAAGGTTCTCGCTGAAGACGATTGGGGGTCTCTTGATTTTAATCCCACTTTTGTAGGTGAATATAGGGTTCCTCCTAGAGAGATTAAAGTTAAAGAGAAGGAAGACACTAAAAATCAATCAATCTTACCTGAACCTATGAGCAATAATTTTGTGGCCACTTCTCAAACTTCTTCTCCTCACACCTCTAGTTCTGAAGAATTTGATTCTTTGTCTTATGAAAAACCACCTTTTCTTTCTGAAATTGCTAATCGTTATGGTCATGGTTTTCATATTTTGGCTAAGAGTGGCTATAGTGGAAATGGTTGTGGCACAAATGAACAAGGAATTAAAGTTCTTTTAGAACATAACATGCATGAATATTCATTTGGACTTGGATATAATCTTTATTAGCCCACCAAAGCATCTAAAAGACCATCTCTCAATGTGAATGCTATATTTAGTAGTGATGATGATCTCACTTCAACTAAATCATCTTCTACTTCTATCAACTCTCATTCCCCTCATAATGAAATCTTGGCGATGAACAAATCTCTTTATGAATCCCCTCAAATTTCTAAATCCACTTATGAATCTTTATCTCCTATTCATCATAAAGTCCTTTCCCCCAGGGATAAGGCTCTAATAAATTACACTCATTCCTCTTCTAAGATTTCTTGTGACTTTTCCTCTTCAATTTTTATCATTTTATACATGTTTTTGATCTCACTTATAGTTGAGCATTTAGCATGTCATATTCAAATACCTCATTCAGTCTATCATGTCTTTAAATAACATTAATTGCTATTATGTTGCTCATCATTATGTGACATTGGTAGCTCATTTACTGGGGGCTCATTGTCATTCATGATGGTACAATTTCAAGTGCAATCATATTTTTGAAGCAACATAATAGCCTAATTTTCTATGTTATCTCTTGTTCCTATGGGGACAAGAGTGATTTCATACATCTCTTCTTTTTATGGTTAAAATTTCCCTTTGGGGTAATAGTGTGGAAATATTGATCATCTTTTCTTTAGAATCATCTTTTCCTAGATATGGGAGAAGATGTGTATTCTCTTTCTTGTGAGGAGCATTTTACATAGACTAATGTCTTGCTTGCATGAACTCATGTGAGTATGTAGTACATTTTTCCTATGTCTAAATCTCTCCCTAGAAGATTGTGTAAGTCCTTCTCATTTTCCTTATCCTTGGGAGGCAATGATCTTTCCTTATTTTTATCTAAGGATCCACTTTTTCCTATTTCGTGGATGGTGTGAACTTTATTACTTGATGTTATTCCTTGTATGCATTTGTTGTTGTTTGTTCAAGGATTCTCTCTTACAAGAGGTGTAAGTCCTTGACTACAACCTCTTTTGCACTTGGTAAAATACATCCATAATGAATTCACTCTCCCAATTGGGTTAAAAAGAGCATCATCCTTCATTAAGAATCACTTTCACCTCACAAAAGAAGGAAGTATTGCATTCTTATTCTCTTCTTTGTCTTATTCTAGAAGATGTTATATTTGACTAAGACAATTCCTCTCAAGGATAGGTGTCTTTTGTACAAAGATCTCTTCTCCTCTAAGGATCTCCTTTACACATACTACAAGATGTCCCTTTTCAACTATCTTATCCTTGCTTAAAGAGTGCAAAACTCTCTTGCTTGGATCTATGACATTGTTGCATTTTTGGGGTATCTTATTTTGTGATGAAGGTAGGTATCCTTGTTCTACTTTGCTTATGACATAAACATTACACTTTTTGAGAAATGAGTCATTCTCGAAACCAAAGCACAGACTCTTAGAGCGAGATGTCACGCTTTTGTACTATACATATACAGGTTGTAGCATACTCGGGCATAGACTCCTATGAGGTGCTTCTAACCTCCCTTACACACACATGCACGAGGTTGAGTGGAACTAGCGGCATAAGGCTAGACTTTCTCACTCTCCTCCCTTACATGGATCACCTAGACAGACTCTAGGGGCTATTTTTCCATGTCCTTTTCCCATGGATCACCTAGACAAGATCTAGGGGCGAGAAGTGCATGTTTTCTCTCTCACTATTCTTCTCATGGATCACCAATGTGTGTATTCATGCTTTTTTTTCCTTTCTTTTCTTCTCTTTGCATTTTGTTTCCTTCATCTTGTGTTAGAGAACTCTCAAATCTTCACACTCTTTGTTGTGTTGGAATTGAGATTTAGTCCTCTTTCTTACCAAATGATTCTCCATTAGTTTTTGATCTCATATCAAATCTTCTTGTGAGTATTTGTCATCAATATTCTTTAACAATTCGAAGTGGTAAACATGATACCCTGTTTCAACTCACTAAAATTAGCAAGCCGAAATAGGGGGGGCATATAGCTACTCTCAAATTTTCATCACCTTCGTTAGTAAGCATTAGGTGATTTTGTGATCTAACGTGTGTTTTGTAGGGTACGGTTTCTAATTGTGTACTGCAGATACCACTGGGGGCTTCGTTCGACAGACTTATGGATATATCCTTTTTCAAATAATGTTTACTTTTCTATACTTTAGCTTGCATATGCACATAGTGTTCATATGACCACTAAAGTGGGGGCTAAATGTAGCATCGTAAATTGTATGCACTTGCTAGGGTGGTACAATTTCACACCTAGTTTAGCACCCGCCTTGGCGCATTTTGTATTTTGCATTGCATTTCCCCTTTAGCACTTAATTAATCAAATTAATTAGGTCTAAGGTCCTATTTCATCGTCCTCCACATCATAAAGTTGGGCCCTTTCATTAAATTGTGCCCCTTTCATTTTATTCTTCCAATACGTCATTTAATCAAAAACCCTAATTAGGTCCTATTTTGAACTTGGGGGCTTGATTTCGGGGGTCAAAACATCTCGAAATCACTTGTAACTTCGGGATTCTTTCTAAAATCATCATATCTGACGGCCCTGAAAATTTGGTGAAAAGTTGTCAGGACCATGGCGCCCGGAGAGGACCATGGGGCCCGGAGTGCACATGGTCTTGGATATTTTTCTCGAAACTTTAGGAGCATGATCCAATCATAAAATAAAGCTTAACCCCAAAAAATTGGCGGGAGATTCAATCTCTAGGTCGGCCAAAAATTGAAATTAAGACTTAGGGTTTCATACATAAAAGCTCTCTTTCTTCATTTGAAAGGACGGGATTTTTTGTTTTGAGGGACCTTCTATGCAGTGAAAGAGCAGATCTTTGAAGACTTCAACAACATTCAACATCCATCCATCAAGCATTCATCAATTTCATTCATCCATTTAGGGATTTGAAGGCATTGAAGAGCAATAAGGGATCACCGACTGAAGATTGGCTTGTACCCCTCCCTTGGGGTTGGGTATGATTTCATGTTGTTTTCATGTCTTTGCATAAGCCTCATTATATCATGTGTATCCATGCTTTAGATCACTTTGCATCTTGATTTGGAGCATTTACATTATCATTTACAAGCAATTAGGGTTTACTTTCTAGGTTGCTCTAGTTTGCTTACTTGCATTTTAGGATCTTGCACGCACACAAGGTCTGCACACACATTACTTTTGCAATACAACTTGGCTATTCGTGGAGGTGGAAATCATCGAAGTGGGGGTTTGACTAATGCAAAACCCTATATAGCCACCCAAAACATCTTTTCAAATATAAGTGCAGATTTCGGTATTCAGACGATGCCGCAAGTTGCAGATCTGGAAGAAGCAGGCCGAGGCAGCACTCCACACCAAGTTTCAGAGCAAAAGACCAGGACAGGGGCATGGGGTGCCCTGGTCCTGCCAGGATAGGGGCACTGGGTGCCCTGGTCCCTCTGTCAGACAGCAATTTTCAACATTTTTGACAGCTTTTCAAGTTGCAAAATAGCAGTTTCTGGAGCAGTTTCAGGGGCAGAATCAGGATAGTGGCGCTCGCGCCCCCGTCCTAAACATTTTCAGTCAGATTTTAACTCTAGGTACGCATTTGCATTCTTGTCTTGTCCTTGTGTTTACAGCTTTCCATTGTTTAAGTTCAATTCTGCAATCTTGTTATTAGTTCATACTTGCACTTTGGGGTTAGGAATTGAACTTGCATCATTTCATCTTTCAATTGCAACAAAGGAATAGAAATCCTAATAGGTATCCCGTGGCTCTCTCTTCCACAAGAAGAAGTAGTCAATTGTGTGATACCTCTAGGCTCTTTTGTATTCCACAAGTGTGTGATTAAAAGTGAGATTAAGGCATGTTTGCTTAGTGTCACTTTTTCCCCCACACAATAGCTATAATTCTTCCTTCTCATCCACACCAGTTCTCCAATTATGTGACAAAACATCTGATGACAGAGAAGGTATAGTTCAAGACCTAATATTTAACAAATCCTCAATTGACATTTAGAGTTTAATGCAAAATTTATCAGTTTCAGGAGTAGCTATTTTAGATAAGGAAGGTCATATTCAAGAATTAACAGATGATATCATGTCCACTTTAGCTACCACTATGATTGAGGAAATTGCAAAGGTGGAAGGTGTTAGTATGAAAAATGTAATGTGTCCCTTATGAAAGGCAACGTGTTGTTGTTCATCTATTGACTTCTTAGAGAAAGAGAAACTTACCTTAGTGAATGAACCTCTTGTTTTGAGTAAACCTGTTGAGTTAAATCTTCCAATCAAGATCCACCAAAATTTCTCTCTGATTTCCCCTCACTTAGATCTCCATTCGCATGAAATTAGGCAGGAAGAAATGGAAACACCTCCGCATGATGGTGGGACAAAGGAAATTTTTTTTGACTATGCACAATCCTTATCGGTTGAGCAAAGCCCCAGTTTGAAATCAGAAGTGCCCTAAAAAGAGAGGTATAAAACCAAACACTGTGAAGATTTGAGAAGAAATAGAGGCAGGTGTTCAGAGTATGTTATATGGAAAATTCAAGGTATCAAAAATAATTACAGGGAGTACGAAAGGCACTCCCTGTTCACAATGAAAATGATTTCTTGGAATGTCAAGGGCATTAATGCTCTTGACAAAAGAGGGAGAATCAAGTCACATCTTGATTCTTCAAAGGCTGACATCCTTTTACCTACAAGAAATGAAGTTATCACATGAAATGTATCACAAAATAGTGGCTAAATGGACATAATTTGGATTGGTCCATATGCAAGGTGTTGGGGCGTCGGGCGGACTGCTTACATTATGGAATCCCAAAAAAGTTCAAGCTCACCTATTAGATCAAGATCATAATTGGCAAATGTTTAAAGTAGTATGTTATGACATGACCTTTATGGTATTCAACGTTTATGGTCCTACCCCCTCTTAGGAAAAGAAAGATCTATGGGACAAACTGACTCTTATGCTCCAACAGGAAGAAGCACATAATTTTATCATTGGGGGAGATTTTAATGCATTCTTGTCTCATAAGGAGAAATAAGGAGGAATTTTCCCACCCCCATGAACTATGTAGGACTTCCTAAGCTTCACCACAGAAAACAACTTATTTGATGTGATTTCCAATAATGGTCTCTTCACTTGGACTAATAGGAGATCAGGCTTCCTTCAGATTGCAAAGAGACTTGATAGGTTTTTTATTCCTTTGGAATGGCACCTTAATCAGTTTAGTTATTGTTCAGATATTCTTCCTATTTTAGAATCAGACCATTTTCCAGTTCAATTTGTTCTTCAATTGAAAAATCAGAACCCCATGTCATGTTTTAGTTCCTCTTTTAAATTTGAGTGCATGTGGTTTAGACATCCACACTTTCAGGTTTTATTAAGACAGTGGTGGGTATCTGCCCCTGCATATAGTGGAACAAAGATGTACCAATTCTTTAAGAACCTTTAGTTTATTAAGGTTCAAGCTAAGGAGTGGAATGGAAAGGTCTTCAAGAATGTTTTTGCCCAAAAAAAATCATTGCACAACAATTGAAAGAAGTTAACCAAAATATAATTTCCAAGGGATTGGATCAGCTTTTGCATTCTACATTGAAGGGTCTTCAAAGCAAGTGGAAATAATTTTGTAAGAGAGAAGAAGAATACCAGAGACAAAAATTAAGAGAGCTCTGGCTGAAGCAGGGAGATAAACACACAAAATTCTTTAATGCATCTACAAAACAAACAAAAGCATCAAATGTTATATTCTCAATCAAGCATGCGGACACAGGGGTAATAGTAAAAAATTTAGCAGAAATTCAATATGAAGGGGTAAAGTTTTTCAAGAATCTATTAGCCCCTCTACCATCTGATTTAGATCCCTCTTGGAAGTATAATGTTGAGCTTCTATTGCAGTCTATCCCTCCTCTGATATCCAACCAGGATAATAGAGTCTTATTGGACCCTTTCACTTTGGAGGAAGTCCACAAAGTGGTATTCTCTCTTTCCCCAGATAAAGCTCTAGGTCCGGATGGGTTCACCACCCCCTTCTTCCAAAAATGTTGGGATTTGATAGGGGTTGACCTCTTGGTGGTCATGGAAGAATCCTGGAAAAGGGGAGCAATTTTAAAAAGTTTTAATGCAACAAATATTGTTCTCATCCCAAAAACATCTTCTACATCAACATTCGTAGAGTTCAGGCCTATTTCACTCTGTAACACAATCTACAAGATTGTAACTAATGTCATTTACCTTAGACTACATTATCTCATACCTAAGATCATCTCACAAGAACAAGGGGGTTTTGTTCCAAGCAAGGAGACTATGGAAGGAGCCTTAGTAGCACATGAGGTTTTACACTCTATCCACGAAAACCAACAAGCAAATTTTGTTGTCAAACTTGATATGATGAAAGCATATGACTGGGTTAAGTGGGATTTTCTCTTTAAGGTATTATCTAAATTTGGCTTCTCAGGCAAATGGTGCAAACGGATCAAAGCTTGTGTCTCAGGTGCACACTTTTTGATTATAATAAATGGACATCCTTCAAGGTTTTGTTAGGGTACTCAGGGAGAAAGACAAGGTGACCCTTTATCACCTTTTCCCTTCATTCTTATGGTAGATACCTTTAGTAGATACATCAATTTTCAGTCTTCAAAAGGGCTTTGGCTTGGAGCTAGTCTTTCAGGTACTTTAATAGAAGTAACTCACTCTCTTTTTGCTGATGATACATTGTTATCTGGTAAGTCTTCTCTAAAAGAAGCTTGACACATTAAGCAAACTTTGGAAATCTATTTTTTTTGCTTCAAGCCAAAAAATTAATGCTACCAAGTCTAAGATTTTCATCTTCAACACACCTCCAATCTTGTCACTAAAAATATCCAAGACTTTGGGCTTCCCAATGGATCAACTGCCATCTTCTTACCTTGGCATTCTCTTTTTTATGGGGACAAACAAATCCTATTATTGGTCTGTTGTTATTGGTATAATCAAGGCTCGAATTTCAGCTTGGAAAGTAAGGTGGCTCTCATTATCAGGTAGAATTCTTCTTATTAAGTTAGTGTTATCAACAATATCAAACTATTACATACTTGTTCTCAAAGCACCCTCTTCTGTCATTAAAATAATTGCAGAAACTTGTTAGAGATTTCCTTTGGAATAGTAATATGACAAATGAAAGGAAAATCCCCTTAGTCTCTCTAGAAAATATGTCAGGTCAAAAATCCCAAGGTGGAGTAGTTCTTCATAATCTAAAGCATTGCAACAAGGCTTTTGGAGGAAAACTGATTTGGAAAATGTACACTAATCCTGCTTCTAAATGGTGCTAGATTATGCAAGCTAATTATCTGGACAACAATCAATCATCTAGAGTTTTGACAATTTTGGATCCTCCAAAGGGGTCGGCTATTTGTAATTTTATGATGGATTCAACAAATATAGTATCTAAGTATGTCTCATGGGAAGTCAATAATGGTCTCAATGCTAACTTCTGGACAGACTCATAGTGTGGGCATCCTCCAATTGCTCAAATGGATAATATGGAAGATATTATGAATAAAACTATAGCTCATTGGGGTATAAAATTGATTGACTATGTGTCCGTTGTAGAAATATTTTCAGGAAAAATAATCTAGAAAGACCCATCTCTTCTCCCAATATCCACTCAACAATCTTCTTCCTTGGCAACTATCTTATTGAATAGAATAGTTCTCATGTCAAACAGGGAAGATGTGTTAATTTGGGCAGCCTCTAAATCAGGGCATATTCAATTAAAGAAGGTTACAAAGCCATACAATAGGGTTGCAGCAGTAAGGTGAGTAGTCGAGCATACTCATTCTGTTGGAATGATATTGTTCTGCCAAAACAGGTTGTTTTGCATCGTTAACTTTGAACAAAAGAATCCTAACAGCAGATAGACTAGTAAAATTGGGCATTTCACAAACTTTTAACTATGTACTTTGTGTCTTAGAGGAAGAATCAGTTGATCACTTATTTTTACATTGCACTTTTACCTCCCAATGCTGACTCTTCATCATTAATAAACTCCAAGTTATGCTTCCCTTCCCGAAATATTTATGGGATATGTTTAACTCCTAGCCTCTTTTATTTTTTTCATCAACTTTCTCAAGCATCTGGAAATGTGATCCTGCTCACATCATTTGGGCCATCTGGTGGGAGAGGAATAAAAGAATTTTCAAAAAAACATCCTCTTCTCTGGATCAAGTTTTGATTAAGTTGGAAAATTCGATTGCAAAAATTATAAATTCTTCTCTCACTAATTCTAATGGCATTCAGTCATTCACCCAATGGGATAAGGTAATTGCAAAATCATGGAATGGTATTATTTTGCCAATAGGAATTACTCTGAATTGGTCTTCAACTCATGTTAGAGATAGGTCTTCCATAAAATGGGTACCCCCTGCACCTAATTTCTTTAAGATCAACTTCGACGACTCTTCCCATGGAAACCCAAGGATGTCGGGAATTGGAGTTTGCATTCGAGATCATTTTGGCAAAATGTGTGCTTTCCTAGCATCTCCCATCCCCTTGGGTACCAATAACTTGGTCGAGGCAAATGCCTTACTAGCTAGCCTAGTGTTAGCAAGGAAATGCGGTCTCTCCAACATTCATATAGAAGGGGATTCATTAGTTATCATCAATGCAATTACCTCAAAAAGATCTAAGACTTGGCAGCTATCTTATGTTTTGAAGCATATTTTGGATTTACTTTTTTTGGATTTCATTGTTAGCCACACAATAAGGGAAGACAATTCTATAGCTGACAAATTAGAAAATATGGGTTGTGATGGCATTTTAGTTGAGTGGGTTGCATCTCCCATCAAACTATCATCATTCCCCGAACTGCTTGATTTGGTACAAAAGAAAAGTATGGCCTTTTAATTATAAATTACATCTTATTAATTACTCACATGTATGCTTTTAACCCAAAGCCTGTGATCAGGATGACAAATAGGAAACTTGTATATGTTGGCATTCCAATTACAATGAAAGATTGTTGACATTTCAATAAGGATATTGAGAAGGTTGTTGATGATTATGGTTATAACTGATTAAAGATGTTTTACTATCTTAATATTATTATTTTGTTATTGATGTCAAGAAATTGATTTTCTAATATAGTATGATGTTGCCATATCTTAAGAAGTATGATTTGATGAGTTTAAAGATGTCGGTAAAAGACACAGAAAGAATATGATGAATAAGGGGATAAGTTATTCAATGGGCAACTATTACCGAGCTAGACAATGATGAGATCATGATGTTTATATTGTTTTGATATACTACATATGCTATTGTTTGAAATGTTAATACTATATTATGTTATCAAGCAAAGAACCTAGTCGGTAAACCCTAAGGTTATCGCTATCGGTTAATGAAGGTGGAATGTCTACCGAGTGAAGTTTAGTATTCACCAAGTTGTTACCGAGTTACAACCGAGCTATAACAGAATGCATTAAATGTTTACACGTGATATTTAATGAAGGAAGCTGATGAGTTGGAGAGGATTAAATGATTGGTAAGATGTGTATGAAGTTTGTTAATGAATCTAAGGCAATGGAAAGTTGGTAGGAAGATCTATAGCTTAGATTGAACTGCAATACCCTAACACAAGTTCCAAGGTGAAAATGCAAGTTCCAAGGTAGGGTAAAATATTTTCAGATCAAAGGATACATTGAACCTGGACAAGATTGAAGAACTGATGGCTATGATTGATCATGGGAAATGTGATCAAGGAGATGAAGCAATTACCTAATTGTTTATAAATAGGAAACTGTTGATAAACAATGTATGTGGGCAAGTGTATGCACAGGGATGGTACATAGTGATTACCAAGCACAGAAGCTTGAAGACCTATTTGAATAATAGAGTATAGATGCCCAACAGATAGACAAGATTAGTTCTATGTCTAGATTATATTGAACAAATAGGAATCTGCTTTAGCATTTTTAGATGTGAAGTTGCAGACATATTTTATTACTATTATTTTGAGAAGTAGCAGAAAATCTCTTAACCGAGTGGACTTAACAGTCTTATATGTAAATCCTCTAGCAAGGTGACATTCTTATTGAGTGTTTGAAATCTTTTAACAAGGTCACTTCTAACAAAGTGAAGATCCTAACAGATCTGAGGGAAATCCCTTAACCGGGTCACATCTAGCAATGTATTTGTAATCTTTAACCGGATTTGCTTTTAACTAAGCATACTCTAGAATAGTATATTTCTTAGTGGGTCCGAAATCCCATAGTGGTTTTTCCCTATTTGGGTTTCCACGTTAAATCTGGTGTTATATGTTTGTGATCTTATATATTTATGGGTCTGCATGCATTACTATTTTTCTGATAAGGTTACTGAGGTTGAATCTGATGTTTTTATGGATGATTAAGTTTGTATGATTCAACCGCCCCTTCTCATCTTGTTGGCTATTGGATCTATACTTATATTAAGTATCAGAACTATCAATATATATGCATTTAAATGTAGCTCACGGATGGTATGAATGAAAGATTAGTGTGAGTACTCTAAGATTTTCATGATGGCATCTTACATAGTGTAAATCAGATATTGCCCTCTCACACATCCTCTCGATGACATTACTATCACATGTTAATGCAATAAATGTTGAACTTGATTTTAAAGACCGACTAATTATTGCATTTCAAGATTTTAGTTTTGTTTATAAATGGAAATTCACCTGCTTTCATATACACAATTTTCTATGGAAGTTTTCAAAGTTTTTGAATCTTGTAGTTTCTCAGTTTTTAGCAATATGGAGAATGGCTCTTGTGAAGGATGCAAGCAATTTCACTGGGAATAGATGCCATGGAACAAAAGTATTCCAGTGTGAACTATGGAACCCTCAGCGACATTCCATGGACATATCACCGATGGGGTCTTCGATCAATTATTTCATCTACATAACCCATAACTAAGAAGAGTAGTCCAAGACTTCATTGGTGAGGAGATTTTGTCCCCTCAAGCCAAAAGAATTCTATTTCCCCACCAACTTCTTAGTTATTTTTTGTCCAACACTCTTGACCTCTTGCAATCGATTCCTCTGCTCGAAGTAGTGTTTTTTAAGTTGGTAAGGCAGAATGTGCTTGCTCCTGCCTTGTTCCATGAAGCCCTGGCCAATTATAACATATGGCAGGGGTTAGATCTCTTAGGGGACTTGTTTCCTTGACATTTTATTCAATCCAACCATGCATACATGGTACTTTATGACCAAATCAAGCATGCCCTTAAAGGCAAAACTTTCATCATGTGAAGAATGGTCTACAACAATTTGGCAGACAATTGGATGAGCATATCATGCACAAAGTCAGAATCAAAGTTAGGGCTCTCATGGTGATCCTGGAACTAGAAAATGTTGATCCCAGCCTACCAATTTCATAACTAGAGGAAAGGGGTTGGCCTTCACATAGGGTGCCAGATCTTAATGCACTAGTGCAGGAAGGGGCCTCAGGATGGACTAGCTCCTCTCAGCCTAAAGTGGCAGAGGAGTGGGAAAAATTTTCATTGACTCCTTCGAGAAATGCAAGACTACAACAACACACGAAGGTCAATATCTGGGAGGTCTTTCATCGCCCTCAAGAGGAAGCTGAGCTGGTGCAATGGGAGAAAGATATTCCAACCTTCAACACCTTCAAAAGTCAAATCTTGGGTGGCAAAACCATGGAAGAGTAAAATGATTGTGGCTCTATGAATATGCACCATTTTGATGTATAAGGAATCCGTTGGCAACCGATATGGCTCAAAATTTTTGCCTATTTTTTTATTATGCCAATTTTTCCCAATTTTGCACCAGATAATATGGCCTAAATACAGAGTACTTTTAGACTACCATATCTGGTTCTTCCAAACCACCACAACCTAACTGATATAGTTATGTTGGTATGGCTCATTTGGTTTCCTATCTAGTTTACCTTTACCAGTTTACCTTTACCAGTTTACCCCATCTGGTGTAGTCCAACTGATAACATTCAATTGATAAACGATATCCTCAAGTTACCATGGTCCAACATACTCAGTTGCTCACCAATGTCCAGTTGTCGAGGAAGATCTACACTAAACCAGATCCTCAAGTTACTGGGATCCTCAAGTTACTAGCTACACAGTCAACTAGTAAATGGGATCCTCAAGTTACTGTGGTCCAATATACACATTTGCTCACTGGTATCTAGTTATCGAGGCAGATCTTCAATGAACTAGCATACAGAATGGCAAACTGGTGCTCAAGTTTTAGTGGTAACCGTTAGTGGGGGTAGTTCTTCTTATAGCTATGATTCCCCTTTGTTCATTGTAATTGAGCAAGGATATAGGGTTTTCTTTCTGTTTCTTTCTCTATTGAGCTCTTGAACCAGTTTTTATTAATATATATGTATTCCAGTGGCTTGCCACTTTTTCTTAAAAAAAAAAATATTGACGTAAACTCTATTAAATTTTTTTCATATAGTTGTATTATGCATTTAAATTACATGTATAGTTGTAAATGCATTTAATTAAAAATGAATACATGAACTAATTTAAACTTAAATACAAAAGTATACTAGAAATAATTTAAATCAAATTTCATATATGTCCTAATTTAAAGATATACATGATCCTAATTGTGCATACATTTGGGTTTAAGACATTTTCAACTCGTCCACATGTCACAAATTTTTACTTTGTACATGTGTACACACACGTAAGTTATTATTTTTAACATCACAAGCTATATAAAAGTCAATTCATGGGTTCAAACACATTTACTTAGGTGAACTATTTCTATTTCATTCCACATCAAGTGGTTCAGACCACTCTTCAATAACACTTAATATTTTCTCATGATCTTCACTATCTAGTCTCCACTTTTGTGACCGCCCACGATGTGGAACTGTATAAAGAGTTAGGCCAACAACAATGACCAAGTGGCTATACTGATACACCTTATTGTCAATTTGATATTCTGTTAAATGAATCCCATGTTGAACAATTTTAACTTGTTTGAAATATGTCCCTTGCACTACAACTGAGCCTACATGTACATGTATTAAAAATGAGAAATTAAAAATTTGTGTAAGTTGTGTATCTAAAAATTAAAACATGGGCATATGTACATGCTTAAAATAAATAAATGAATTTAAATGTTCAAATCAATTCAAACCTATGGGAAAGGACATTCCATCACTCATTTCAGATTTTTGTTAACTTCTTTCTCTCTTCTGTGCAATGCAATAAATAATAACTAACACCTTCTATATTTCCATCTTCTACTATAACTATAAAAATATCTCCTGCAATTCAAAACACATTATAAATTTAAAATGTACTCGATTAAGAACTTATAATTTATTTACATACACAACATTTTTTAAAGGATATATATATATATACATATATATATATATATATATATATGTATATATATATATGTATATATATATATGTATATATATGTATGTATATATATATATATGTATATCTTTTTTAATGAATTGTAAAATATGGTCATAATTAGCAGAAATCAAAGGAATGTCTTCAAAGATTCCATCCTCATTTTCCTCGTATGTGTTAGAAACATCTAGTGGCACCAATTTCCATTCCATGATATATCCAATCTCTTAGTTCTTGCAATCAATATAGTTTTTCAAAATGCAATCATAACAAAACCATGAATAATCCCTAGCATACAATGTACATGGGTGATTATCTGTACTCATGACATAATGCAAAGATCTTGTGCTCTCCACGCTCTTGAATCCATGCATTGATCTTCTATCCACATCTACAAAATGTACATGTGTACATGAACATACATCTCAAGTTGTTTTAAAATATTTGAACTAGGAACATTTTAAAAAATTAAAAAAATATTTTAAAACACTAAAAGAGAACACTTACCAGTTATCTCCCAAAACACTTTGTATGGAATGGGTCTATATGTTCTCAATGATGATTCACTAGGATAATTAGGGTGCACAAAGTGTTTCTTATACCATTAAACAACACCATGTGCATCATCTATACAATCTCCTATATAATTTATTTGATACTTTCTTAGAGCATGTTTGACACAAGCTCTTGCACCATCATGTTCACTCTTTCCATGACCACTCTCAAAAAAACTCCAAACAGGTGTTTTTTTGTCATTTTGATGATATCTACATGGTGCCTAAAATTTCCTCATATATTTTAATTGTACCACACATTCACTAGACCAAACAAAATGTGTAACTATTGTTATGCCTCTCTCCTTCAAATATTCAAAAGCCTTCTTAAGGAAATGTTGTACAAAAAGTGTGTCATGCTCCTTATCACCATTGATATAGAAGTGGTACTCTTTCTTAATGAAACGATTTTCAAATGTACTATAAAGACCATCCAAATCCATTTGTGTATGTCAATAACACACATCCATCATAATAGTGATTTTCTTTAAAAAGTAATACTCTGATTGAATCTCTTTTTCATGTGCAAAAGAGTAATTTTCTGCGAAGTCCACTATGGATAGAATAGCTCCAAGTGGGAAAGTGTCTCTTAATGTTTGAAATTGTTGTGCTTACCACTTGAAAAAAAAAACATGGCATATGTATGGTTTTATCAACTCATGAAAATTTTCCATAAATTCTCCAATAGGTATCTCCTCTTCTACATAATCTAACCTTGTAGATTCCTTTCCAAATTTTGTTTCAAATTTATTGTACTTGTAACTCTTGCAATTTACCATCTTCTTTATGTCAGTATCTTCATCTCTCAATGACAACTTAGCCAACTCCCCACATGTTCCAAAAATTCCTTTTATGCAATTTATTTTACCAGTTGCATTATCATCTAATTTATCACATAAGATGGATGCTATGAATTGACTTGTTCATTTAGGAGGAGACTTTTCATAGACATCACTATCTTCTCTAATCTTTCAAAACACTTGATATTACAGATTAAATTTGATGTGATAACAACAACAACAAGTTTGAAGACTTTTTTTACCTTCAGATAATATGGCCTTAACCTTTCAAACATGGTTGTCCAATCTTTATATGAGGGTTTGTTTTAGTAAAAAACACATACAATTCATGTTTTGTTGTGTCTAACCAATGTTTTACATGGAGATCGTAACAATCAGGGCCAATCCTTTTCTTGATAACATCTTTATCATTTGATGAAGGACAAGTATTAACATTCCAAAAACTTGTCACCAAGTTCTTAACAACTTCAATTCTATCAGAATGAGGAGCTCTACACATAATTGCCCGATTCCCTTTTGAGGTAGTATCATCCAAACTCCTCCTTTTCACATATTTTGATATTGTCTTTTTACTAAACCAAACTCAAATGACAGTGAATAGATTTGTCTTTTTTGAGGTAATCTTTCATTTACTAAAGATGTCAACACCGCTCTTCTTGAAATGGTCTTATCTACTATTCGATATTTTTTACCAATGTTCTCCAAACCTTAACATTCTCAACAATAGACTTTTGTAGTTGATAAGTTTTCCTCTTTTGACTTGTTGTATCTATTCCCAACAATTTTAGTGGATCTATTAAGTGTTTACGAGTAAGTAAAATTGATAACAGTTGAGCTTTCTCTAGTGTAGTATCAAGATTATTGAAATGAGACATTATTTCTTTTGCACTTTTATTCATTGACCTCCTTTTAGTATGTCTAGGTTCTTCACTAAGACATTTCAACTCATTCACATTGATTTCAAGTAAATGATCTAAGTTTTTATAAGAAATATTTCTCTTCACCTATTTAGCTGGATCCACAATATGTTCATCCATACCGGTGGTAGGAGGTAAGGAGCTTGAACCCTCTCCTTCGACCTCCATTGGTTCAACTTGGGAAAGAACCTCCCTATTTTATTCAACTATAATGTGTTCTTCAATAGGTTCTTTTTCCTCAACTCCCTCTTGAGAACTTCTTCTCGAGCTCGTTTTGCACATAATTTAAGATGACAAAGAATATTTTTAATGCAATGAAATTTTGAGTATAATTTGAAACCAAATTTCTAAGTCATAGTAAGACCTAAATATTATGTCATAATAGGTGGAATATTATGTCATATTTAATACCTATTATTGCATAATAGGTCTTAATATAAGATGTAATAGGTCCTAATATCTACATAATATAGGTCTTAAGAGGACTCTTGAGTATAATTTGAAATTTTTTTGCGTACGTGATCATATTAAGACATATAAATAGAACCTATTATGTCATAATAGGTTCTATTATCTCATATTTAATACCTATAATCACATAATAAGTCCTAATATCACATAATAGGTCTTATTACTTAATATGACCACGTATGCAAAAACATTTCACATTATACTTGGCTCCTCTTAAGGTCCATATTATGTGATATTAGGACCTATTCAATGCAATTAAATAGGTCTTAAATATGACATAAGTTAAAACCTATTATGACTTAATATGACCATGTATGCAAAACAAATTCACATTATACTTGACTCCCCTTAAGACCTATATTATGCAAATATTATGACCTATTATATGTGATATTAGGACCTAAATTATGTGATAATAGGTCATTAATATCACCTACATAATAGGCTCTAATATCTCATAATATAGGTCTTAAGAGGACTCGAGTATATAATGTGAAATGGTTTTGTATATGTGGTCATATTAAGTCATAATAACACCTATTATGTCATAATAGGTTATATTATGTCATATTTAAGATAGGTATTATCGCATATAATAGGTCCTTATATCACATAATAGGTCCTAGTATCACATAATATAGGTTGTAAGGGGACTCAACTATAATGTGAAATATTTTTACATACACTTGAAAACAAGGTAAACACAATATTTGTTGTTTGAAAGTGTTTGATTATTTTGATCATGCAGGCATAAATCCTAAGGCTAGCCATGACAATAGTTGTTGAATCTCACTTGGGGGGTTACCCCGAGCTATGCAATTTATAGTAGATACTTAGGTGCTTGACCCCAATGGCTCCCCTCCACGACACTCACTTCTCTAAGGCAGCCAAGCACCGGTCCCCATGAGAACTCCCCGTGGTGAACTTTGTATCTCTACTAAGAATTGTGTGTGTGTGAGCCGCTCTAGAGGTTCGATCTCCTGCCCCAACAACTAGAAGGTTTGGGGCTTCTAACACAAAAAAGGCACTAGTAAGGGAATCCATTCAGGTGGGCATAGATCCGATGAGTTAATGTCTCTATGCCATTCCAACACCCATTGCTTGCAAATTTCATTACAATCACTTTTATTTATAGTGGTTTGGAAGACCTTCACTTTATCTTGTTAACACTTTGGGTCATCCCCTCTCACTAAGCCTTAAGGGCTACTTGGGAGGCGGGCCCCTTTCTAAGGATAAAATAAAAAGAGCCTATTGTTCAAAACACAAAATGCAAGTTTGTCATTTTTAGAGAACTAATTGAAGTGTTTGATAAACCTTAAAGACACTTGGTATCAAAATCTAAATTAAATTATATATTTATGGACTATCTAAATTAAATTATAAATGGGAAAGAGAGGGGTCCTAAATATCTAAATTTTAAATTAAAACCATGATCTATTATAAATGGACTTAAAAGGGGAGAGAAAATGCCAATTACACAACAAGAAAGTTAATGGAATTTGAAATGCAAATACACATGTTTTTTCAAATTAAAACAAAAATTAATTTTAATTAAAACAAGATTATTTTTAATCTTACAATTTCCAATTGATTTAAGAAAAATAATTGTTACTACTTATTATAGTTGCCATTAGTTTTTTTATCCAAAGTCATTCTATATACTCTAGTCGGTTACTACTACCAAAACATTCAGTCGGTATGCACAAAACAGTCGGTTATAGAAGAAAGTAGTCACATAGCCCAGTATTCACCGAGCTGTCTACCGAGTAACATTCAATGTCTACCAAGAAGAAATAATGATACACCAAGTGAAACATGTTACCAGATTCATTGAATCTAGACACACATGGGAAAATGTGTTACAAGATCGAGGAACATAGAACCATTATCACATTGGAAATTGCACTTAAAGTTTGTGTATGATTTTGAGGTCATCTAACCAATGAAAAAAATTTGTATAGTTATTCATTCGATAAATCATATTTGTAAGATCGAACCAATGAACCTAGTCACCGACATAAGAGATCTATTTATATAGCATGGATTGAGAACAGATATAGATACATAGAGGTGTATGCAGCAAGACATGTGTGATACATAAGAAAGCACTTAATGTTATGACTATTACAGAGACATAGAGGTCACCGAGAAGGATTTAAGAGAACAGTCAAAGAACAGAGTAAACAGAAGCATTTACCAAGTTATTCTATGGGTTACCGAGGTATGCTATAAGCAAGGTAATCTCATTTTGAGCACATAGAATCTGCTATAACATTACAGATGTAAAGTTGCAGATATTTGTAAAGATTTTATTGTAATATTTTGAAGTTGTAAGAGAAACCTTTAATAGGGTAAAAGACTCTAACAAAGTCTATAAATTGTAAAGCCTTTAACGAGGTGCAGCATTTAGTTTAAGTGTTGTAAAATCCTTTAGCAAGATAGATCTAATGATCTTGATACTCCTAACAAGGTAAGCTATCAGAAATAGTTGAACATGTAGCTCTAACTAAGCAACCTTTATTATTGCAGTAGTGAAGTTGTGGATGCCATCCCCACCACAGTTTTTCTCTCTAACCAAAAGTTTCTGCATAACCAAAATATATGTGTTATGGAGTGAATCATGTATGATTGTTATTTATTTGTTTTAGCTTTATGTTATGTTACAATAGTTTGTGGTTTATGCATAACAGTAAAGATATTGTTGATAAAAGGATTTGAAGAACTGATTCACCCCTCCCCTCTTAGTACATTAGCTTTCCATATTGGACCTAACAATTGGTATCAGAGCTTGAATCTTGGAAAAAGGTTTAACAACCTAAAGAGAAAGATCTTATCAATGGAAGGCTATAAACAATCTCAAAGAATTGTGTATCTGGAAGAAGAGTTGGATCATGCTAATCAAGTGATTGCAGACATGCAAAGACAAATGGAAAAATCATTGAAAGTTAGAAGGAGATTATCTAATGATTTGGAGGACTCTCAAGAGTTAGTGGAACAAATTGAAACATCATCTGAGAACAATATATTTGAAGAGACTGAAGAGATGATTGAAGAACTAAAGGAGAAGAACAAAGCACTGGCTGATTAGCTAAAAGCAATGGAAAGAAGACATGAACATTTTAGCACATAGATGACTGAGAATCTTGATGCATTAAGGACAACTGAGGATAAAGTAAGAGATCTAGAAAGAGAAAAACACCAACTTGAAGCATTAGTATCTGAAAAGAATGATGAAATCACAAGATTGACTGGGATTCAACAAAATCTATTAGATCAATTGGGCTATGCACATCATGAAGCAAATCTGAAAGATGATGAGAATCAAGCATTGAAACTTGAAGTATCATAGTTGACCAATGAACTTGAAATAGAAAAGAAATCTAAGGAAACACTAAAAAAGAGTTATGAAGCATTAAAGATGTTGGATGAGCAACTGAATACAAGAAGACCCAACAAAGAAGCAGGACTCAGATACAAAGAAAAAGACTCTACCGAGAAGGGAATTCATACAACCGAGAGAGGAGAATCATCAAAGCAAGTTGGAAATAAGAAGAATATCAAAGGAAAGAAGCTTGTTTGCAACTACTATGGAAAACAAGGTCACACTGCTAACATGTGTCAAATCAAAAAAGGTAAGCAATCGAATGTCACTAGGTCTAATGGTTATTGTCACAATTGCAACAAATATGGTAACACTGTTAGGATTCCCACAGATACTGAGAGGGGGGGGGTGAATTAGAATCTAACCGGTGTACAAAATTTCTTAACTTAAAACATGCAGAACATATTATAACAGTGTACTGGTAAGCAAGAAATAATGCAATAAACAGAATTAAGAACATCCACATGAAAAGCACACCATAACACAAGGATTTAATGAGGAAACCTGGTGTGGGAAAAACCTCAGTGGGATTTTGTGACCCACAATATCCACTTACTGGCTAGTATTACTTACAATAGGGGCTTGCACATGCAGGAAGGCCAACTGCCTAGAGCTCACTGCTCAAATAGGAATTCTCACTGACTTACAATGTGGATTATACAAATCCAATATCTTGTATTGCTTTACAATAGCATCTATAATGCCTGATCCAGTACTGGTTGTTGCTCTGCTTCTTACATAAACCCTTTAACCTATATTTTGCATACATCACTTTCTTTACTTCCTTACCTCATCACAAAATGTCTACAATGATCTCTTTTATATACAAGAGTCATTTTACAATATGCCAAGTTGGCTTACAAAGTTTTACAATAATAAACAAAATATAATATAGCAAAATCATGTCAGCCTTTGTGCCGATATACTTCCTTTCTCTGTGCCAGTGTCAGTGTCTTGAGTGCTGGTGTAGAGTGTGATCTGCTAATGGCGGTGCACTAACTTGTCGGTGTAATGCCTTATCGGTGCCATAGGATTGCAAGGTTTCCATCAATGTCAAAACTTTCAATCACATACAATGTCTCATTGGAGTGTGCATATGCCAACAATCTCCCCCTTTGGCATTGATGGCAACACTCATGAGAAATTTCAAAAGTGTATCAAAAAATGTGAAGTCCAAAAAATGTTACCAAAAATGTTTGCTCCCCCTGAGCATATGATTCCTGTAATATTGAATTTTCTCATCCCACTACTCCCCCTTTGGCATCAATGACAAAGGTTGTCAAGATGTCAATAGGGTTTGTAGGTTCAACCTTGTAATTGGGTAGTTACAATTTGAAATAGATCCACCAAAATCAAATTTATACTCTCCATAAACTTTTTACTATCTCTTATTGTTGTCTCTATTCTGTTAGCTATACCGATGAGATGTTGCAAATGCTCTGTCGGTGTTTTATGTCCCTGTATTAGTGCCTCAGATACTTCCTTCCACAGTGATGCTAGATAGTCCAATCTTGGACCTAGTTTTAATCTTAGATGCTTTGCCTTATTCACTATTCTCTCTTTTTCTTTTTCCAATTTAAGTAAATCTTCCTCAAAATTTGTTATCTTTTGTTCAAAAACTGATAGTGTATTAGGTGAGTTGACAAAATTATCTGCAAGTTTATTGATTTCATCCTGTACCTTGCTCATCTTCTTATCTATATCTACAGTCAAAAAGTTTGTCTTATAGGTGTCTTTGTACAAAGTTTTGTACTCTTTCAATAAATTACACAATTCTGGTAGAAGTGTGTCGAAATCTCTGGTACACTTCTTTATTTTCTCATCAAAGAATTTTTGCTTTTCAATTTCTACTTTATCCTTCAATGTCTCTTCCTTTATTTTCTCAATGTTTTCTATGATATACTTACACAAGGTATCAAGTTGTCCTAAAGAATATTTATTGTCTATATTACAGTTAGGAGCAATTACTTTCAAAATTGGTATGGTATCATCTATTGCCTTATAAGCTTGTGAGCTACAATCTGTTATCTTTTTAATTGAATGTAATAGTACCTCAGTCACATTAGTTGATTTTTAGCCTGATGATGAACCTAGATTCTGAGTACTGCCAATGGAAGTAACCAAGATTGTATTGACCTTTGGTAGGTCTGTTTGTGTTTGTATTTCTCTCAGTAATTGTTTTTCTACCTCTCTAGTTGTCGGTGGCAGTGTTTCCTTGTGAACCTATTCCTGTTTCTATTGTTGTTCCTGTTCCAGAGCCTTTTGCTCTATTTGTTTTCCTATTTGTTGCATTGTCTCATTCTGAGTCTCTACCTTTTGCTCTTTGTTATCTACTGGTTTCTTTTGTGTGTTATCAATTAGCTACCGGAGGCTCACTAGCCTTTTCAGTCTTATCAGTTATATCTTTGTCTACCACAATGTCGATCTTTTGAGTATCAACATCCACAATATATAAGACTTCGGGATTAGGATTAACATCCTCTACATCCATACTTTCAACTGTCAGTTGATCTTTTGTAAATGTTGTTTTTACAGGTGGAGTAATAAAAGGAGGTGGGGGTAAGTTGTCTTTAACCTTGATACTGGGTGGTCCACCAATTTTACCTTTATCCTTGTCTCTTTCCTTCTGATATACCTTTATAGGTTTGTGACTCATGTATTCTTCTTGTTTTTCTTTTTCCACTAGGAAAATGTCCCATGCATTTTTTGTCTCCTCAGTCACCTCATTAACCCTTCCAACCATTAAAGCAATGTGCCAGTGTGCAGTAGAAAATATTGACCGGTTGGCTTGAGCAATTAAGTCATCATTTTCTTTGGGTGAATTCACCGGATATATAGCAAGTAGCTTTTCTATCTTTATTTTCTTGTCTAGTTATATTACTTCTTGTCTTCTTGTTTCCAGTCTCTTAAATAGTTCATCTGGAACTTCATCTACTACTTCCATCAAAAATTTCTTATACATATCCATATGCAACATAACACTATTTTCTACTTGTTCTTCTTCATCAGCTGTTAGAGTGTCATATATTTTCTCTATATTCTTCAATTTTCCTTCCTCTGTAATTTCATTCAATAGTATGTCAAAAGGGGCCAAGTCCTTAATTGTCCTTTTCTTCTTCTTTGATGTAGCCTTTCTTACCGGAGATCTTACTGCTTGTTGTTTTTGTCTTGTCCTCCTAGGTGAGGATGTGGCTATTGGTGAGGGATCTCTTTTCCTTACAACTCTCTTGAAAGTTGCAGCCATGTCACTCTCTGAAGAAGTACCTACCGGTGATAGGTGAGTTTCAGATGTGGAGCTGCTAACCCATCCTCTGTTATACCGGTTTGCTTTAACACATCTTCTTTAATGGCCTTTTCCTATTTGGAACCTTTTCTTACAACTGCCTCAACCTTTTTCACTCTTTTCTTTGATTGTATTTGGCTTTCAATAGTTTTTGCACTACCAAATATTTCTTCCTTAGGTTCTCTAGGGGCTTCCATAAGTGCTTTAACATAAGTTTCAATTATATGATCATCTATTTCGTAGCCCATCTCTATTACCCAAACAATCCTAGGGATGACTGCTTCCATCCAAATCTCATCCTTCTTGATTACAAAGCATATTTCATCTTAATATTTGTCAACAATCTTTTGTGATAACCTAATTCTTTTCTTCATTTTGGCCTTTAGTGCTTGAAATAAATCATGGATATTGCTTTCCTTGTCTTCTCCCATGTTATTGAATAGTTTTGTTAACTGTTTACCTACCGGTATATCATATCCAAGTTCTTTGTAGCCTATACTAAGAACTTGTTTGGTTATATGTAGCATCAAACATACTAGTAGATTTCCAAATTTAAAAGTTCCTTTCTTGTCTTTCTTAATCTTGCCTAAATTGTCAATTAATTCATCCTTCAACCACTCACATACATCAATCTTTGCATTATCTGTAACCATATCATAAGCACTCTTAATGCATAAACTTGAAACTGAATTGAGTCTATTTGCGTGAGTAGCTTTATATCCTAATACCATGCTGATAAATCTCACATTAATATCTATTACATCATTGACTCTTAAGGACCTTGTGTCAGATGTTGCACCAGTTAGGTTTGTAGTGAGGTCATTGGATACCTTCTTAGTTTTGTCTAGCCTTTTACTGGTGGTTGGTAACCCTATGACAACTTTCACAGCTTCCTTAGTTATTTTGTGAATTGCATCTAGCCAGAAAAATTCACCATGTACCTTGCTTAAGACTATCCTAATCACATCCTTGGGAAATTCAGGAATGCTAAGGATCTCTGTAAATCCTAGGGTTTCAATGATCTTGTGTTCATCTTTTACATTGCTAGATTTATCACATATCATAGTTTTAAACATGGTTTTAATCTCTTCATCTCCTAGTTCCTCAATGTTACAGTGAATGTAAATTCTGGGGTCTTCAACATAAACAACTCCCTTAGGAATTTGGGAGAAAGCACCTAAGGTATCATCTTTCTTTGCTACCTCAGGAACTAATTGAAATATGGGCCTAGGTCTTTTTATAACTTCTACAATAGTAGGGTTTGCTATATATTCAATTGCAGAGGTGGATGCCATGATAAAAATACCTTTTACTGCCTTTAGGATGGATGATTGCTTGAAGTGTTCTTGCCTCTTGCTTGAAATGCCTTAGCTTGGAATCTTCGTGCTCTTCGTAGGTTTGAAATCTCGGTGAAATGAAATGGAGCCAAAGCCTCAAATTTATAGTGTCTTTTCACCATCTACTACATTAAATACATGCCGATTAAGTATTCACTTAACATTGTTTGCCGGTAATAAGTAATTTCCAATTTCTCATCTCTAACTGAGGGAATAATAGCACGTGTCATTAGATTGCCAAACCCTTAAGGAAATTTTCTTCAATTAAATGAACAACTTCCTATCGGTGGAGCACTGCTCTATCCTACTAGTGAAGCATCACTCTGTCCTGTTGATGAAGCATTGACTGGTTCTATTGGTGGAGGAGTATTCTCAATATTTAGATCAACTTTTCTAATCCATTGTTTTGAGAATTCTTTCTTAACCTCTTCAACTTTTTCTTTACCTTTTAAGCTAGAACTTTTGTTGTCAACCGGTGATCCTTTACTTCTACAGAATTTTGCAATATGCCCAATCTTGTTACATGCATAACAAGTTACATTATTCTTCTGAATAGCTTTCCCATAACCTATGCTACTTTGTGTTCTGCATTGATTAGATAAATGTCCAAATCTTCCACAAACATAACATCTCACATTCATTCTACAATTTTCAGAGTTGTGACCAACTTTGTTGCATTTTGAACATTGACCAGTGGGTGTGTTGATATTTTGATAATTTCTAGATCTACACTCATTTTCTCTATGACCATACTTATTACAGTTAAAGCATTTTCTATTGAATTTATAAGCATTAGGTTGTCTTACCGATTTGCTATGATCCTGAGTATTTGCAGTACCAGAGCTTTCACCAACTTCAAAGCCAATTCCAAAAGTTTCACCTTTAGGTTTTTGATTCTTCAGCAAGGTGCCAAGTTCCTCTGAGCTTTTCTTGAATTTTTCTTTATGTTGATTTGCAGTTTCTAGCTCTCTTTTTGTCTCATCAGTTCATTGGAGTCATTTTGAGTGTGCATCAGATCTGTCTTCAACATGTCATTTTCATAGCTAAGTCTTGTGTTCTCATTTGCTGCATCACTTAGTCTTCTGGTCAATTCTTCTTCATTTTTCTTCCTATCCTCAATCTCCTTACAAAATCTCATAGTCATATCCTGCATCTCATTCTTTGTTGTCATGTTCTCTTGTTTCAGCTTGCTTATCTATTCATTAAGTGATTCCTTTTCATCATTCTCATTTTGCAACTTTTCACAAAGTTCTCTTCTCTTATTTCTTGCAACATTAAGATTCTCTTGAAGTGCTTGAATGATATCCTGAGCTGCCCTTAAATCATCTTCTAGTTTGATATTTTTCAATTTCTTTGCATCATAGTCTGAAAGACCTCCTTCAAGTTGCTTCATCAGATTTTCCATCTTTACCGGTGTCAAGATCTTCCTCAAGTTGTTAGGCTTCTGAAAATAGAGGACCAAGCTCTAATACCAATTGTTAGGATTCCCACAGATATTGAGAGGGGGGGGTGAATCAGTATCTAACTGGTGTAGAGAATTTCTTAACTTAAAACATGCAGAACATATTATAACAGTGTACTGGTAAGCAAGAAATAATGCAATAAATAGAATTAAGAACATCCACATGAAAAGCACACCATAACACAAGGATTTAATGAGGAAACCCGATGTGGGAAAAACCTTGGTGGGATTTCTGACCCACAATATCCACTTACTATCCAATAAGAGAATATTACTTACAATAGGGGCCTACACATGCAGGAAGGCCAACTGCCTAGAGCTCACTGCTCAAATAGGAAGTCTCACTGACTTACAATGTGGATTATACAAATCCAATATCTTGTATTGCTTTACAATAGCATCTATAATGCCTGATCTAGTACCGGTTTCTACTCTGCTTCTTACATAAACCCTTTAACCTATATTTCGCATAATAGGTCTACCTTAATATTTCACATACATCACTTTCTTTACTTCTTTACCTCATCACAAAATGTCTACAATGATATCTTTTATATAGAAGAGCCATTTTACAATATGCCAAGTCGGCTTACAAACTTTTACAATAATAAATAAAATATAATATAACAAAATCCTGTCGGCCTCTGTGCCAGTGTCGGTGTCTTGAGTGCCGGTGTAGAGTGTGATCTGTTGATGCCGATACACTAACTTGTCGGTGTAATGCCTTATCGGTGCCATAGGATTGCAAGGTTGCCATCAATGACAAAACCTTCAATCACATACAATGTCTCATTGGAGTGTGTATATGCCAACACACACATCTAACCAATGTAGGATAAAGTCTACTAGCAATTATAAGAAGGCAAAATTCAAATGGTTTTATAAAAATTGCAATAGATATGGACATAGTACCGATGAGTGTTGGCTTAAGCAGAAAAACTATATGTGTTCTACACACCAAGCAAATACTAGAGACTACCAAACTCACACAGATGCTTACCAACAATATTCTGCAGTACAATGGGATTACAAACAAGGATATGGTGTTAATGTTGTGGAAGATATGGACATATAAGTGCCAACTGCTTTATAAGGTTTAGAATGAACAACAGAAGATCATTGAAAAATCCTGGTATGGCATGTTTTCATTGTCACAAAGTTGGACACTTGGCTAGAGATTGTAGAGATCAACCTAGAGGAGACACTAAGGAAATAAAAGGCAAATTATAGATGATTTGGAAAAAGAAGGAAATTGTGTCGAATAAAGAAAGCACCTTACCTACCGAGTTAGGTGCACCTATTCCAAATTAATCGGTAAAGGTATGAAGGGACTGCATTATCTCAAAGGTCAAATCTTAATAGTTCCTATTTCATTTTGAACTTAATTCAAAATCTGCATAATTAAAGATGCATTAGAAAATTTGAAATTTCATCAAAGTCTTTTGGAAGCCTGTCAAGTCGGTAAATGCGGGAAGATTGGCTACTCAGTAAAAGCATAAAAAGGGAAGTAGTGGTACTGAGTGCATTTAATGTTTTTCTGACCTAACTGCACGAAGCCCGATGAGGTATAATGAATACTTAAAGCTATTGCATGGTCATTTTTCACTCAGCAAGTTTTCAAGAAAGTAGAGCAAAGCGAATCAAAGGCGATCAAACCTCCTCCAAAGAAAATTCAAAGGTATTTACATCAATCACAACACATTATCAGGATAGTTTACCTATCATATAAAGTTGTTATTATTTGCTAAGTAGAAAGAATCTACCATTTGAAAGTCTTCAAACCCTAAGGATCTTTTGTTAGTATTTATCTGAAATCTACAATGGTGCCTAAGATCTAGAAACCCGTTGTTGTTGAGAACATTGAAAAGCCCTCAGTGAAATACTCTTTAACTCCCAAAATTGTATCTGAACTGTATGACAAAACTACATTTTCACTCATTCCGGATAGAGTTTTATTAGTTGAGGATGTGAGATTCTTTACTAAATGTCGAGTTGAAGAACCAGGTCATGTTGAGATCAAAGACACATATGATGAATTGAGTACTGATGGTAAAATAGATAGAAAATATGAAAACATCAAAATTAAGGGATTGACCAAAGCCCTAACCTATCCCCATGTCTTCAAACCCCAATGGGTCAAGTTTGTTCTGAGCAAAATTCATGATGACTTCATGTGGTTAGAAGAACAACCGTTTAAGATCACCAAGGAAATCATTCATTTGATCACTGGTTACCCTGTTTATGATCATGCCTGAGCTCAAAAAATGATATCACAGAAGGAATTGATCAGTTTAACTAGAGTAGAATCTGATTGCAGGGGACTGAAATTGAACAACATCACTAATGCAGAGCTAAAGTTTGCCATTAGAGTAATAGGTTATTGTTTCTTCCAATCAGCAAGGGAAAATAGTGTACCCTATGTAGCAGTCGACTTAGCATATTAAATTGTGAAGAAAGGCATGAAAATTGATTTATGTGAGGTATTGTTGAAAAACCTATTTGAGAATCTCAATACCATAAGGAAGCCAAAGAAGAACAATTCTGCTAATACACTAAAATTTGGATCACTTCTGGTATGCATGTTTTTCTATTTTGAAAAATTCTTTCCATCAGTCAGTAAAGTTGTTTGGGAACTACACCGACCAACCACCCATCAAATCAATGACTTCATCAACAAGCTAGGTGATAATTTTAATGATATTATGAATGGTTATTTCAGCAAGTTTAAGGAGAAGATGCATAACAGATATATAATTCCACCCAAGTTAGTGGAGAAATACAAGGATGACATATGTTTTGAAGTGGAAACTGATTATTGCTATGTTAATGTTGTGGAACCGAGAACTCAATCTTTGCCACCTATGGGTTATGAGATTGATTTTGACATCACACAACAGTAGATAGATGTTTTTCTTATATTACCAAGGTATGCTACTGAGATGAGGTATGGAACATATGAAGAAGTGAAGGAAAAAGTAAAAATGAGCATTGTAGTTCCCAAAGCTACAAGGAAGGCAACAAAAATGATCAAGGCATTAACAAAGAAATTTTGAGAAGGTTCTTCCTCCACACCTGTCAAGGGCACTATAGCCATCACTAAAGAGGAATCTGAAGCCCAAGAGGTAGCTATAACACTGAGCACCGAATTTCCTAAAGGGAAAGTTTTGAAAAGAAAGAAATAGGATACATCCAAAGTATCACTGACTCCTCCAGCAAAGCGACCTAACACAAGAGCATCTACAACATCACCGAGTAAGAAACCAAAGAATGTTGCCACACCCAAGATAACAAAAAATTACAAGAAATCTACTCGAAGACTCATTTGACTAAAGAGTCTAGTGATACTGAATCCGAAGACAAAAACAAATTTCAGATTGTCAAGAGTACAAAGGTAAATGTACATAGTGTTGAAAATTTATGAGCTAATATGAAGCAATATGGTGGATTTAGATCATTCAGATATTTAAAATATGAATCCAGATCTGATGATGAAAAGAGACAAATAGAAGAAGTTGTCATCTGCACACTATTGAAATTCCAACTGGTCCCATTGGAAGTATGTAAATCTCCTCCAAATGAATTATATTTGCACATTGACAATAGGTGGAAGTATGCAATGAACTTAGAGAAACAGATGAGAGAAAGAAGTCTAGTACATCTTTTCCCAGACATGTCGATAGATGAAATCACTGAACATCTGAAAAACTACCACACAAAATTCCTAGTCAAGCAAAGAGCCTTGAAATTGATGAATGGCCTTTACTTGGATGTAGGGAATGAGACCAAAGAAAAATGGTAGGAAATATATTGAATTAAGAATAATGGTGAGCAAGTTGAAGATGAAATAGTTGATGTCACCGAGCAAGATCCTGATATCACCGAGCAAGACACTGTTGACACCATACAAGTAGATGAAGATATCATGGATACCGAGGCACCTGAATAGGAAATGATAGAAGGGAATGCTTATGCCCAACTTGTACCCAGTGAATCAATTTTGGGACAAGTCTAGTCCTATGCTCCGGTTAATCAACCTATTTCAATCGAGGTCCCTTAGGATACGAAACAAGGCACCGAAGGTCACAAGTCAGCAACAGGAGAAGGTACTTCTCAAGAATAGACCTCTCAAGCTCCATCTAGCACTGAAAATGTTACAACTCAAACACCAAGCTCAGAGACACCAAAGGACACTACAGAGGCTAAATAAACTGACCAAAGTGTTGCCTCTATCGAGCAACCTACCGAGGGTCAACAAGCCTCAAAAGCCATTGTTTTAGTTCAACCAATGAAAGGTAAAGAAAAGAAAATGAAAAAGCATAGTTTCAAATTAGATTTGTCAAAACCAATAGTGTTTCCCAATGTTGATATATCCAGCACTCATTGAATTCAGTGAACTATGCAAAGCCAAAGCTGAACAGGAGAAGCAAATGGCTATTCAAAAGAAAAATAAAGTACTTCAGAAGGTGAAAGCACTCTTAATCGATATGCTACCTGAAGCAACTGTGACAAAAGATGCCACCATCCACATTCAACTGGATGAACTCCTAACCAAGATAGAGACATCTAGAGTAGATGTATCTGAATATTTGAGCAAGTTAAAGGACAAGGAGCTCACTACTAAAATGATTGAAGAGGTACAAAAATATTTTTCTATTGGCAAAGTTAAACTTGTCAAATTTATTGCTGAGTTGACACCTCAACTCAAGCACATTCTTTATTTATTTTAGAAACTCTGTACATTTTCATTATTCATTAAAGATATCAAGAATAAAACTGAAGTGATTGAGAAAGATATCACCGATCTCTCAAATAAGTTAACCATTGAGCCAAATTCCATTCAAAATTTTTATACAAAGTTACAAAAGCTCATGGCTCAACAATTGGAACTTAGGAATGAAGAGCACAAGATAAGGATGGTCATAATAACACTTCAAACATTATTCATTCCTCATCTTTCCTTCCTCCAAGAATAGATCAACAAAGCTACCTCCCTATCCACTCAACAAGAGGGAAGCACCTTAGATGGACTCATTTCACTGTTAGCTGACATTAAAACTCAGAATTCACTCATGAACAGTGTTAAGGATGCCCTCTCTACTGCTCTCACTAATGCCCAAACAAAGTACAAATCCATTTTTGACTAGTTTCCACCACCAAATGGTAACTAAGTTTTGATGTTTGTCAAAAAGGGGAAGTGAGTATCGTATCAAAGTATACAGGGGAATGTATTATACAGGGGGAGTATACCAAGTAGAACATAGCATATGCATAGTTAATTTTGACAAGAAGAGAAATGAATCAACTAGTATACTGAGAAGTGATCATTAAATAGAACCAAGTATAGAAAATTGATCACCGAGCATGCAAACTCAAAGTTTTGTATAGTATATTGATAAGGGGAGTATATCTAAATATACTATTTCATTGACAAAAGTATATGCTATCAGTTTTGTCATAATTATGTAAGTATATAGATTTTTGAGTTATGACTTTGAAAGTAGTTTTGTCAAACATCTCAACTAATGTCAAAAGGGGAGATTGTTACCATCTGCTATAGTTGCCATTAGTTTTTTTAATCCAAAGTCATTCTATATACTCTACTCGATTACTACTACCGAAACATTTATTTGGTATACAAAGAACAGTCGGTTATAGAAGAAAGTAGTTACAGAGCCCAGTATTCACCGAGTTGTCTATCGAGTAACATTCCATGTCTACCGAGCAAAAATAATGATACACCGAGTTGATATACACCAAGTGAAATGTGTTACCAGATTCATTGAATCTAGATACACATGGGAAAATGTGTTACAAGATCAAGGAACATAGAATCATTATCACATTAGAAATTTCACTTAAAGATTGTGTATGATTTTGAGGTCATCTAACCAATGAAATATTTTGTATAGTTATTCATTTGATAAATCATGTTTGTAAGATCGAAGAAATGAACCTGATCATCAACATAAGAGATCTATTTAAATAGCATGGATTGAGATCAGATAGAGATACATGGAGGTGTATAAAGCAAGACATGTGTGATACATAAGAAAGCACTGAATGTTATGACTATTACAAAGACAAAAAGGTCATCGAGAAGGATTTCAGAGAACAGTCAAAGAATAGAGTAAATAGAAGAGTTTACCAAGTTATTCTATGGGTTATCAAGGTATGCTATAAGCAAGGTATTCTCATTTTGAGCACATAGAATCTGCTATAACATTACAAATGTAAAGTTGCAGATATTTGTAAAGATTTTATTGTAATATTTTGAAGTTGTAAGAGAAACCTTTAACAAGGTAAAAGACTCTAACAAAGTCTATAAATTGTAAAGCCTTTAACAAGGTGCAGCATTTAGTTTAAGTGTTGTAAAATCCTTTAGCAAGGTAGATCTAATGATCTCGATACTCCTAATAGGGTAAGCTATCAAAAATAGTTGAACATGTAGCTCTAACTTAGCAACCTTTATTATTGCAGTAGTGAAGTTGTGGGTGCCATCCCCACTGCATTTTTTCTCTCTAACCAAGAGTTTCTGCGTAACCAAAATATATGTGTTATGGAGTGAATCATGTATGATTGTTATTTATTTGTTTTATCTTTATGTTATGTTACAATAGTTTGTGGTTTATGCATAACAGTAAAGATATTGCTGATAAAAAGATTTGAAGTACTGATTCACCCCTCCCCTCTCAGTACATTAGCTTTCCATATTGGGCCTAACAATAAAATCATTTAGAATTAATTAAGATATAATTATTATATAAATTAAATTAAATATTATTTAAAATAATTTTCATAAAAATATAGCATAAAAAATATTTAACTAATACAATTAAATAAACACAATTTTTTAGTACGTAAAACATATAAAATAAAATAAAAATACATACTTGGATCATAATATATTTTACTTCTTTGTTCTCGATATCCTTGTTCTATTTTAGGTGAATAATTCTTGAAGTCTTATTTTGCATTTTCTTCTTGTTCCCCATACTCTTAAAATAACAAAGAAATTTGGGTCAGCTTGGGTTCAAACGAACGTCGACCTTTATGAAAGGTCGGATTCGTTCGAACCAGGCCATTATGTGAAAGTTTGTGCCATTATTTTTCCTAGGAGGTTCAAACAAAGGGGGGTTCGATCGAACTCCCTATGGTTTGATCAAACCCCCCTTCGTTCAAACACTTGTTCGTACGAACCACCTTTTTTGAGATCTCTTCTCAAATTCTTCAGAATTGTGAGAAATTTTGGCCTTCAAATCATTGGTTCAAGGCTCAAATGAAAGAATCTTGATAACCCAAAATTATAAGATGGTAGTGCTTAGAGAAATATTTCCAGCGAGTATAATTTTATTCTATTGTGAATTTATTATGTTCTTGTTTTTTTAATTTTATGAAATATTGGTTTCTCACCAAACATGAACTTATTTGTTCAACAGATTGGGAAAAATAGGAATCTAATTCAAAAAAATTCTAAAAAATATCTATACCGTAGGTATTGATGTCTTCATTCTAACAAAAATAAATAAAAATTTAATTTTGATATATATAGAACAAGTTATGTGTTCAAATTCTAAACCTATGTCTGAATTATAACTAGTCGGACTTCAAAACTTAATAAAATGAAAAATATTCAAGATACCACTATCAAACCAACAACAAACCTTGGATATTGATGTTACAAACCAAAATTTGAAAGAATTGAGTTTTTATCATTTATAGAAAAAAAGTTGTGTTTCGGGAGACACGTCACTCTTAAAAAATGTGAATTGCTATTAAAAACTACTTTTTGAGGGAGATGGAAATTTTCTTAAAAAAATCTTCAAACAAATTTGAAAAAATTTTATTTAGAATCTATAGACAAAATTCTACAAATCACTAATTTACATCATCTTCAAATTCTTAATAGTTTAAAATTTATAGTTGTCAGAAGTTGAAGATTATTTTAAAAATGTTCATCTTAGTGTCAAAAGTGGAAAAAGAGTGGGAACCATTATTGCGAGTTCACCCTTACAACATTCACAACACATATCACATGCTAAAATGTTTAAAATCTCTGCAACATTCCCATGGCTTCAACTTTTCATTAGATATAAAAAGCCAAGGGTTAAACATAAACATTGATCTCTCACCTCACTCAACTACAAGGATGGATTTTATGCCACTTGATAGAAAATTACCAAGTTGATCAGATCATTTACTACATAACCTTATAAGAGAAAAACATTCATACAGATAAACCATAATGCAAATATCAAAGATATATTTTAAGATTACATAAGATATACCATATGAAAACCTTCAAAAGGAAAAAACTTGCCTCCAAAGGAATCCACACTTAATGTACTTATTTGGCAGTGAAAAACTACACTTATAAAGTCTCAATGAATATTTCTAAAAAATCAAAGTCCTCTGATATATCCTTCATGTCTCTAAGAATAATGTGTAACCATGCAGCCACACTAGTGCAGGAGCACCTAGTGAAGGTCATGGAGCACTTCATCAAATTTTGGTTTGAAATGGCCTATGTTGGTGCCAATTGAATAATGGACTTGTTGTATGTCTAGAGGGTGTGTTTTGTGTGTTTAAGTGTCCTTTGTGTCTTAGTTTTATTGTTTCTTTGAGTTTTTGGTCAATTTTTGACCTTTTATGCTTTGTAAGCCTAGAATGGGCAAAATGTGGAAAAATGGTCAAAATGACTTATAAAACCTTGTTAGGAATTGAAATATGTTTGTGTCATTATAGAAAACCATTTCCCATGATAGAGTCAAGTCTATTTGGCTCACAAGTCAAAAATGCTCATTGTACTAAAAATTGTCAAAATTGTCAAGCAACATTTTGATAATTTTTGGAAATTTTGTAAAAATAAGGAAAAAGGTGGTTATTGGTTTGTACCTGGGCATGATTTAGGTTATGAATGAATATTTAAAGTCTCACACAATTTTGTATCAGGTTGGCATTCAAAAACAAGAAGAATTTAATACAAAACCTATGAATTTTATCACTTGTCTTGCATTTTTGTTCCATATGCTATAGCAATTCGTACTTGCTAAGTATTTGGTTGTATTGTTTTCATTTGGGTAGTTGTGAAATGTTGTTTTAAATCATTCTCCCCTAGTTTTGTGTGCTGGTGTGAAGTTTTAATATTGTATCAAAATTATTTTGTTTTAGCCCTGTTCTCAGTTGAGTAAGGGTTTGGCTTCAACAATGGAAGCAACTTGATTTTCTTTGGCTCTTTCTCCATGGTCTCTGAGAGTCAAGTTTTTGTACATATCCTTACTTTTATACAAGTTTTTGTTTGATGGAAATGATAAATAAAATATTTTTTGTTGCTTACAAGGCGAGCTCCTATAGCCCGACTAGTGAATTTTCATGGTGTAAAACAAATCTTCTTTGCAAACCCCCACCAAGTGGACCTCATTTTCGGTTTCCTAAGGTTGAATTAAGTTTGGAAAGAGTTTTTTATACCAGATGGGAGGATATTTCAATGAATAGTTTTTTGGAATGCATTTTGAGTAGCCAAAGTGTTGAATACAATGGTTTTTGAGCACTTTTCCTCTTGAAACTTGGTTGCACATCACGTGTTTGTCTTTATGCTTGTAGGGTAGGAAGTTGGAAGGCCTTATAATTATGGTATAGACCTTCTCAAAATATTTGGTGGTCTGAAGAAGAGTTTGGAATGGTGATAAGGTCTTTGAAGACTCAAAAGCTTTAAAAACCCTTGTTTTTAGGCACATTTATAGGACAGCAATTTTACGGTCTTTTCAGACCTCCTCATAGTATAAAATTGAAATATCTCCATAAAGGGTATCAGGATATGCAAGGATTTCATTAATTTTTTTGGCATTTTGTGGATTTTTAAGAATTTTAGTAATTTTGTAGGGCTAATTGCGACTCTTTCCTTGTAGCCCTATTTTGAGCTTTTCTTCAAATCGGTTAAGAAGACAATTGAATAGATCACCAAACCAAGTTGAAATAATCCTAAGATGATGTTAGAAAATTTCCTAAACCTCCTTCAACCCTTGGTGAGTGATCTTGGTGTTTTGGAGCTAAGAAGCAAAGTTTCACCTTTGTGAGACTTGAGAGCAAGTTTGAATGAAAACAAGAACTAACATGGTAGGAAGAACTCAGGATTGGTATGAAGCATAGAATAGGAAAGACATAAAAGAAACAACACCTAAATAAGTGATAAAACCTTCAACAACTTCCCTCAAGGGAACTTGCAAACAAAATTGATTGCAAACACACAAATTGAGTCAATTCTTGAGTTTCTCCCTATCATAGTGGTATTAGAGAAAGAAGTAAGTCTTGGGTAGAAGTGAGTAGTTTCAAGATGGTGACCAATAATGAGTTAGCCAAGAAGGTAGAAGATGAAGAAGAGGAAAATAGAGCACTAAGGGAAAGATTGGAGCAGCTAGAGATAAAACTAGTTTCTGTAGGGGTCAGGACTAGAGAAGTGAGTGATAAGGTGGACGATAATAGAAAATTGGTAGTAATAAAAGATGAGATCCCTATACCTAACCCTATTCTTGAACAAGAACCTTTCTTGAAGGCCTTGAAGGCTTTTAGTGGCAGAACCCTAGAAGGTGTAGATCTTTTTAGTGGCAAGATGGATCCAAATTCAGTCATGGAGTGGATTGAAGGCCCATAGAATCACTTTGAAAGTGATGGGGTGACAAAGGCCCAGAAGGTGAAGGTAGCTAAGTCTAGGTTGACAGGGGCTGCCTTAACATGGTTGAAGTTCATTCAAGCTAAGAGAGAAAAAGAGGGGAAATAACATATAGCAACCTGGAAAGGAATGGTGTCTAAGGTCAAGGAAACCTACATACTAGATGATTATGATATACAACTACATAAGAAGAGGCATAATTTGAGGCAAAGGGAGTTAGATGTGAGAATATATACAAAGGAGTTTCAAAGACTATGTTTGAGGTCAAAGGTTGTGGAAAATGAGAACATAAAAGTTGCAAGATATCTCAATGGCTTGAGATGGAATATACAAGAAGTGTTGAGTTTATTGTGTCCCAATACAGTGCAAAAGTGTTACCAACTAGAAATCAAAGTGGAAGAGAAAAGTAGGAAGAAGCAAGAAAAAAGCAACAAAGGTAGAGGTAGGGGAAGAGATGGTAGAGGCCATAGAGGCAATTTTGGAGGAAGAGGAGCTGATCAAAGGTCCCAAGGAGAGTCCAAACTTATAGAGAAAAGTGGGGATTCTAATAGAAAGAGCAGCTATAGAGGAAGGGGATCTAGCAACCCAGGGAGAGGTAGATCTAGTGGACCAGGAAGAGGGTCCTACTTCTCCACCATGAAGTGTTACAATTGCCAAAAGTTGGGTCACCCCACCTATAGATTCCCTAAGAAATATTCATCATCTCAAGGAGGTTAAAGAAGAGTGACATATGTGCAAGAAGAAGTAGCAAGCCGTAAGACATAAGAAGTGATTTTAGCTTCAGAAGATGGGGAAAGTTTAATGAGGAGAAGATTCTTGATCAAGGAGCCAAACAAAGATGAACCAACTCAAAGAAGATCTTTATTTAGAATCAAGTGCAAGATTATGGGTAAGGTTTGTAGTGTGGTGATAGATTCAGGGTCTACAGATAATATTGTGTCTAAGGAAGCAACAAATGAACTTAAATTGGAGAGAGTTCCACATAGTAGTCTATATAAGGTCACTTGGCTCAACAAGGAGTAGCATGTGGTGGTAAATGAATAAGCTTGGGTTGAGTTCACAATAGGGGGTTATAAGGATAAAATATTGTGTGATATACTCCCAATGGATGATTGCCACCTACTTCTGGGTAGGCAATGGCAATTTGATAGAAAAGCCATTCATAATGGTGAGAAAAAATCTTATTCTTTTTAAAGATATGGAGTCAAATATAAAATTTAGTCGTTAAATAATGAAGGAGAGGGAAGCAAATCAAAAAACCCAAATGCCTTGTTTTGATTAATTAAGAAAAATAGGTTTTTAGGACCCAAAACCTTTAACATAAGAGTTTAAGATAAGACATTAAAAAGTCCAAAGCTTATAAACCGCTTACCAAATGATTGGCAAAAAGGCCAGCAAACCAAAAAGACAGCTAAAGATAAAAACAACAAAGAAACTAGGAAAGCACTACACAGCTATAGTCTTCAGCAAGTCCTCTGCCTTTTTCACCAATTGGTCATAGGTGGCCCCAACAACTTTGAGGTCTTCCAGGTCCTTGTTAGGTTTCTTTTCTTTCTTTTTGCCTCTAGTTTGGGTTCTCGGTCCTTGAGCATCTACAGTGCCTTCTGTGTCAGGGTCAATATCCAGGATATCCTTTTCCTCATCCACTTTACTAATGAGAGTGTTAGTGTTGCTAGCAAAAATCTTTAGGATGCTTAAACTCTGTTCAGCAATACTCTTCAGGCACTTCTCAATTTTGCTCACTTTACTAGTAGCACCTGAAATAGTTTGATCATTTGCGTCAGCAAGATTTTTCCTTTCTAGTAGGTATTTCTCTATTTTCTCAAATCTGGGGTTGAAGGAGTCTCTTATGTTTTCATCTTTTGCAATGGTATTTTTCAGCTCCTCAATGTAATCAGCCATTGTCTTCCCTCCCTAGTGTTGATGGTTTCCAAAATCTAAATTCTATGGCTGAGTTTTTTGTTGTCATCCATAGCCTTCTTGTAACTAGTTATTAGCCACTCCATAGTATCCATGAAACCTTGCATACTCTCTGGAGGAGGGTTAGGGGGAGGATCAACCTTACCAAGGATATCCTGTTCCTTTTTTGGAGTGTCTTGATTAGTAGTTATGTCTTCAAACCTAAGAGCCTCGCTAGTGGTCACCTTCTCCAAGTTCTATTTGGCTTCCAAGGTCCTTTCCTTCTTATAAACCTCTAGCTCCTTCATATGCTCCTCCTTCCTCTTATGATTGTTTCTAGACTGAGTATGAACTTTAGTTTTCTTTTTCAGAGAACCTTGAGGATTCTCCTTCTCTGAGTCTTCAAAGACCTCCTCCTCTGAGGAAGAGCTAATCTAGAGGATTCTGCCTTTAGGTTTTTTACCCTTAGAGGAAGAAGGTCTTGTTTTAATATATTTCCTCTTCTTACCAGTCTCAAAATCTGAAACATCCATGCTCTCCTCAAAATCACTCGATGGGTCACTATCAGAATCCTCATCCACTAAAAAGATAGAATCAAACCTATCCTCCTCAAGACTCAATAGAGGGCTACGAGCGGGCTATTTGATTGGCCTTGAGATGGTCATAAATAAGGACCATTAAACCTTGATACATGGCAGTGTCCTCCATAGGGTTCTCTTTGTAGGCTTTGATAGTGGGATTCATCGATTATAATAGAAAGTAAGGAAAATTAACCTTCTCATCATGCCTAAAATGATTCAGCAACATGAAATGGTAGCCATAAACTTTTGTAAACCTACCATCTAATGTAATGTAGTGCATTTAAATAAAGAGGACCTCTCGCTAGGGTATAACAAAAGCCCTAGTGGAGTAGTAAGTTTTACTTAACTTCACCAAATATTTTTTCTACTTCTTGGTTTCCAGATATTTGTCAATGGCCTCCTTACTAACATTTCTATCTCTATAGAAGTTGTATCCTTCCCTTCTAAGGATTGTGGCTTGGGCAATAAGGTCTTCATCAATTTTAATAGTTTGGTCTCCCATTTTCAGCATACCCTTTCTCCAATTTTTGCAGAAAAAGATAGTAACCGTGCCATCCCATCCATGGAGTCTCTCCATGAATTTCAAAAAACCACCCTTCTACAGGATGCTCCAGACCTCCTCCTTTTGTTTCCATTCTTTGCAGCTACTAAACACTCTTGAAGAGAGTGAAGGAGTGGGATTTGCTGTCATAGTGAAACCAAAGGAAGAAAAGAAAGAAAAGAAGGTTCAAATACTTCATGAAGTGCAGCAAATACTAGATAACTTTAAAGAAATCATAACTGATGGAGCACCAACAACCCTATGACCTACTAGAGCCATAAGCCATCAAATTGACTTCATTCTAGGAGCCTCATTACCCAACAAAGCAGCCTATAAGATGACCCCAGAATAGAATAAAGAAGTGGCTAAATAAATACAAGAGTTGTTAGACCAAGGTTTGATAAGAAAGAGCATAAGTCCTTGTGTCATACCTACAATGTTAGCAACAAAGAAAGGAGAACATGGAGGCTATGCACATATTTAAGAGCCATTAATAGAATCACTATTAGATATAGATTCCTTATCCCAAGGATTAAAGATTTTATGGATTTCTTGGGAGGTTCAAAGTGTTTCACAAAGATTGATCTCAAGATTGGTTACCACCAGATCAGGATAAAGGAAGGTAACGAGTGGAAAAAATCCTTCAAAACTAATGAAGGACTTTATGAGTGACTTGTTATGCCATTTGGTCTCATTAATGCTCCTAGTACAGTCATGAGACTCATGAATGAAGTGCTTGAATATTTTATTGGTAAATTTGTTGTTGTATACTTAGATGATATCTTGATTTTTAGTAGAACTAAAGATGAACATCTAAAGCATCTCAAATTTGTATTGCAACAATTGTATGATGAGCAACTAACAATAAACCTGGAGAAGTTTGAATTTATGTAGCAGTAACTAGTCCATCCTGGTTTTGTAGTTTCAGGTGGAGACTTGAAAATGGACACATCAAAGGTGGAAGCCATCACCAATTGGCCAACACTAAAAACAACAAGTAAAGTGCGAAGATTTTATGGTTTGGCACAATTCTATAGGAAGTTTATAAGGGGATTCAGTGAGATTTGTGCACCTATGCTAGATACTATTAAACATGGAGTCAAGACAAAGTTTTAGTGGACCAAAGAGACTAATAAGGGGTTTGAACTCTTGAAGAAAAAGGTAGCTACACAACCAGTACTCATTCTTCCTAGTTTTGATAAGTTGTTCACTATTGAATGTGATGCAAGTAACATAGTAGTTGGTGCTATTTTGAGTCAAGATAATAGACCAATAGCTTTCTTTAGTGAAAAGCTCAATGATGCAAAATATAAGTATTCATCCTATGATCTTGAATTGTATGCTCTTGTCCAAGCTCTTCAAAAATGGAGGCACTATTTTCTGCCCAAAGAGTTTGTTGTTTACATAGATAATCAAGCTCTTAGTTTTTTGAATTCACAAGATAAGTTGAGTCATAGACATGTTAAATGGGTTGAGTACTTGCAATCATATACATTTTCCATTAAGTATAAGAAGGAACAATGTAATAAAGTAGCAAATTATTTGAGTAGAAGGCTATTAACAGTGCAAGAAGTGCAGATTTAGAGTATTGGAGTTGATTGCTTCAACGATTTGTATCCAAATGATGAAGATTTTCCAGCCATTTACAAAGTTTTTCAAGAATTTCAAAACCATTTTCATAGTGAATATGTTGACTTTACCTTGAAAAATGGTTTGTTGTTTAGAGGTGGATAGTTGTGTGTTCCCAAAGGCTCAATGAGGCAAAATTTGATCCAAGAGAAGCACAATGGGTGTTTGAGTGGTCATTTTGGTCTAAACAAAACATTGGAACTTGTGCAACGTTTCTACTATTGGCCAAGAATGCAAAGGGATATCATGAGGTAAGTTGAGCAGTGTATGGTTTGCCAAAAGGCAAAAGGCACATCTACCAATTCTAGTCTTTATCAGCCATTACCCATTCCTACAAGGCCATAGGAATGTGTGAGTATGGATTTTGTGGTTGGTTTACCCAAAACAAAGCTTGGTTTTGATAGCATTTTTGTTGTTGTTGATAGATTCAGTAAAATGGCACATTTTGTTCCTTGCAAAACTACTCATGATGCTAGTCACATTGCACTTTTTTTTTTCAAAGAGATTATTCGAATCCATGGTTTGCCTATTAGTATTATTTCAGATAGAGATATCAAATTCCTTGGACATTTTTGGAAAAATCTTTGGAAAAGATTGGGTACTAACTTGTCTTTTGGTTCAGCCTATCATCCCCAAATTGATGGCCAAATAGAGGTGGTCAATAGGACACTTGGTAACCTCTTAAAGTGTTTGACAAAAGAGTATGGACAGAGTTGGGATCAGATTCTTCACCAAGTAGAGTTTGCCTACAATGACAGTGTCAATAGGTCTACTGGCAAGAGTCCTTTTGAGATAGTGTATGGTATGCACCCAAGGGGTGTTATGAAATTGAGAAACCTTGGTAATGTGCAGAAAATAAGTGGTCAAGCTGATGATGTAGCTCAATATATGAAGGAGGTCCATGATCAAGTAAAGAAATCTCTCCAAGATGCCTCACAAAAGGTCAAAGCTAGAGTTGATGCAACAAGGAAAGATGTACACTTTTCAGTTGGCGAATTTGTTATGGTGCATTTGAATAATTCCAGACTTCAAAAAGGAATTCCCAACAAACTCCAAATGAGGAGGATAGGTCCTTGTAAGGTTTTGGCTAAGTATGGCTCTAATGCTTAAAAGCTTGATTTGCCTAATGATGTTGCATTGTCTCCTATCTTCAATATTGTAGATTTGGTTGCATACAAAGGGAAGCTTCCCAAGGAGAATGAAAGAGTTTAAGAAGTTCACTAATCACTTTCAAACCTACCTCTTCCTTCTACACCCATGCCTCAAGCTGAAAAAGTTTTGGAATCTAGGATTCTCAAAAAGACTAAGCACCAAGTCTATATGGAGCATTTGATCAAGTGGAGGAAAAAACTGGACTCCGACGCTACTTGGGTACCTGGATCAGAATTTCTTTAGTCTATAATTGATCCCTCATTGGTTCCAAACTGATTCACTTGACTTCTTTGTCTTTGGGGGAGTATGGTGCAGGAGCACCTAGTGAAGCTCATGGAGCACTTCATCAAAATTTTGTTTGAAATGGCTATGTTGGTCCCAATTGAATAATGGACTTTTTGTATGTCCAAAGGGTGTGTTTTGTGTGTTTAGGTGTCCCTTGTGTCTTATTTTTTGTTTTTTGAGTTTTTGGTCAATTTTTGACCTTTTATGCTTCGTAAGCCTAGAATGGGTAAAATGTGGAAAAATGGTCAAAACACCTTATAAGGACTTGTTAGGCATTGAAATATTTTTTTGTGGTTATACAAAATCATTTCCTAGGATACAATTAAGTCTATATGGCTCACAAGTCAAAAATGCTCATTGTACTAAAAATTGTCAAAATTGTCAAGCAACATTTTGACAATTTTTGGAAATTTTGTAAAAATAAGGAAAAAGGTGGTTATTGGTCCATACCTAGGCATGATTTAGGTTATGAATGAATATTTAAAGTCTCACACAACTTTTTATCAGGTTGGCATTCGAAAACAAGAAGAATTTAATACAAAAACTAAGAATTTTGTGACTTGTCTTGCATTTTTGTTCCATATGCTATAGCAGGTCATACTTCCTAAGTATTTGGTTGTACTATTTTCATTTAAGCAGTTGTGAAATGTTGTTTTAAATAATTCTCCCCTATTTTTTTGTGCTGGTGTGAAGTTTTAACATTGTATCAGCATTGTTTTGTTTGAGCCCTGTTCTTGGTTGAGTAAGGGTTTGGCTTCAACAATGGAAGCAAGTTGATTTTCTTTGGCTCTTTCTCCATGGCCTCTAAGTGTCAACTGGTTGTAAATAGCCTTATTTTTTATACAAGTTTGTTTTATGATGGCAATGACAAAGAAAATGGTTTTTGTTGCTTACAAGGCGAGCTCCTATAGCCCGACTAGTGAATTTTCATGGTGTAAAACAAAGCTTCTTTGCAAACCCCCACCAAGTGGACCTCATTTTTGGTTTCCTAAGGTTGAATTAAGTTTGGAAAGAGTTTTTAGACCAGATGGGAGGATATTTCAATGAATAGTGTTTTGGAATGCATTTTGAGTAGCCAAAGTGTTGAATACAATGGTTTTTTAGCACTTTTCCTCTTGAAACTTGGTTGCACATCAAGTGTTTGTCTTTACTCTTGTAGGGTAGGAAGTTGGAAGGCCTTATAGTGATGGTATAGACCTTCTCAAAATATTTTGTGGTCTGAAGAAGAGTTTGGAATGGTGATAAGGTCTCTGAAGACTCAAAAGCTTTGAAAACCCTTATTTTTAGGCACATTTATAGGACAACATTTTTACGGTCTTTTCAGACCTCCTCATAGCATAAAATTGAAATATCTCCATAAAGGGTATCAGTATATGCAAGGGTTTGGTTAATTTTTTTGGCATTTTGTGAAGTTTTAAGCATTTTAGCAATTTTGGAGGGCTAATTGCGACTCTTTCCTTGTAGCCCTATTTTGAGCTTTTCTTCAAATCGGTTAAGAAGACAATTGAATAGATCACCAAACCAAGTTGAAATAATCCTAAGATGATGTTATAAAATTTCCTAAACCTCCTACAACCCTTGGTGAGTGATCTTGGTGTTTTGGAGCTAAGAAGCAAAGTTTCACCTTTGTGAGACTTGAGAGCAAGTTTGAATGAAAACAAGAACTAACATGGTAGGAAGAACTCAGGTTTGGTATGAAGCATAGAACAGGAAAGAAATAAAAGAAACAACACCTAAATAAATGTTAAAACCTTCAACAACTACCCTTAAGGGAACTTGCAAACCAAATTGATTGTAAACACACAAATTGAGGCAATTCTTGAGTTTCTCCCTATCACACATATCGCATATTATGCTCCACAAATGCACTTTGTAAGAGAGATTAATACAAATGAAAACCAAATTAAAAAATAGTTACCCAACCTCAATCATTATTACCTAAATGATTGGTCAAAGTTCATACAAATACAACTTGTGGTATAGAATGTAACAACTACCCAGTTAAACAACAATAAAATATGGCATTTAGTGATTAACATGAAGATAATATAGACCTAATATACAAGGAATCCAACATTTTTCTTAATAATTATTTTATAACATATATAAAATGATTATATAATAATTTCAATTAGGTTAATCTTTAACATAGTTTTTTACAAAACTGAATTTTCTTACTTATGGATACAAAATCACACTCAAATTCCACAAGGGAATAATAAGTAGTGATTAAGAGGTATCTAGTTTCTAAATTGGCATGTCACAAGATAAATAAATACTTTAACTTTTTCATACAATATTTCTTCCATTTCCTTTGTAACTTGAAGCAAAAGAGGGAGAGCATCATCAAGGTGATATCCACCCTACCATAAAGCATCAATCTTCTCTGTGCTACTCCACTCGAGGTGCCAAAACCATCACAAATGATCTAGTAAGATGTGGCCACATGCATGATGGAATCTAATTAACTATTTTAATCACTATCAAGGGAGAATACCTATATTCGCATGCAATCTATACATATATAATATAATGAACATTCTCATTGATGAAAATATGTTGAGAAAATACAAATCAACCAAAGTAACCTACATATAGATCAATGCAAATAAGTTATTCTAGACATATAATGTGTCTCTCATCTTACTATGACATCTTTAAATTTTATAAGATGGATAATGAATTATCTTGTAGATATGGCCATACTAGCATTCGATCATATCACTAAGTACTCTAGCAAGAAAATAATTCTATTTATATAACTAATTCTCTAATCCACTTAATACTAATCCATATAAGAGATGAAGGGTTTAACCTCCTAAAATTATATCTATTAAAAAATATAATCCTCCTTATATTGGTGAAAGGATTATAGTTAATTAATATTTTTTCTTAATTCCATGATAGTACTCTTATGCTTATTGATAATAAAAATTTTAATCTAGCGATTTCAATGGAATAGTATAACATTTAAATAATCATAAATTTTAGCGCCTCAAGCAAAATCAAAAGTTCAATATGTTATATAAATTTAGGAAGATGAAAAACCAATCCCAAAACTTATCTTCTCAATAATCCTAACCTAAGAGCAATTTTGTCTGCAATACAACTCACTTATTTTTCATCTGAAACAATAGTTGGATATAAGAACAATCCTAACTATGATCCTAGAAGTTTATCTATTTTAATAGGAACCTATCATAAAATCACACATGTCAAGAAGTCTCCATTAGTGAAACATAAAATGTAGATCATACTTCAAACATCAAGAGCATATATTATATTAAATGCCACTTTATTTTTAATTGCAATGCAAATATCATATACTAGAACCTCTTAAAAATTTTAAATGTTGACGGAATCCAATTTTCTCATATTCAAATTCTATTTGGATCCCTCAATCCCATGTTATACCTCATATTTTTTATTAAGTAATATTGGTAGTAACAATGAAGGAAAACTAAGAGGGGGGAAGTGAATCAGTTTTCACCGGATCTAACAAATCAGGAACAATCTCGGATCTAATCAACTGCAACAAGAAGAAATTGAAAAAAAAAACACCAACACACATAACACCAGTATTTTTGATATGGAAAACCCTATTAAGGGTCAAACCATAGTGGGAACCTACCCACAATAAGATGATACTCCGCAGTAGTATGTTAAAATATTACAATGGGGAATGCACATGAATTCAGGTATACTACCTAGAGCTCACTACTCAAAGTAAGATGACCCAGAAGGCTCCAACCCTTAGGGAAGGTTCACTACCTTACAATAAAGATCGGACTACAATCCGGAATACATGAACTCCAAATATAGCATCTGCTAATGCCTGGTGACACTTTTGGTTAAGCTCATTTGTCTACCTTGTAACAATCTCTACTCAATACAACATATTGAGGGATAAATTTTCTTATGCACACATAAACCACTCTCTGATAATGTAGACACAACATTGACACCCAAATTATATTGATATACCACCTGTTTATACAAATCATCTACCTTGACTATAAGGTTGGCCAAACCCTCAACCCTTAATTACAAAATTATATCACACGATACATAAATCAACCACTAAACCAATGTAACGACATAGTATGGACCTAAATCAAATCTCCAAACATGCATCACCACCAGAAATCTCTCTAAGATCAACTGCAACACGTTACACCACCAAAATTACCACATAACATGAAGAATATCACTGGATCAGTAAAATAACTATTACCATGCACAAGGATCAATGTGTACAATCAAAACATATAGGACATGATTAGGAAAAACCAACAAGAACATTAGAACCATCCACAATAGCTTCACCAATGCCACTTATTCAAATCTTCATCAATCAACACGCTAGTACTCAAGAACACTTTACATCAGCAATTCAGACTAGAAAGATGGCTTGCAGAGCACCAAATAATGAGCCATCTGAAAGGGAGATACACATGAAAATCCAAAATATTCTCCCAAATCTGCAACCAAAAATCTACAATACTAATCACAAAAGAACAGTCTTCATACCAGAATCTACAACTCAACCAAATCACCACATAGAATCATGAAATCAATCAAGAATGATATATATCTAGTTTATTTAGCATCCCAAAAATATAAACCAACTATATCAACTCATTGCAATCATGGGAATACCGAACAACTCCCTGCAGCACCGAAAACATAGGAATATGTTGACATCAATGACAACAACATATCCTAGCAGCAACAATATCCAACAGTATCCTCCTTTGGTATTGATGGAAACATATGAATGTGAAAAATAATCAATGCAAAGGAAATAGATCAACATCAAAAAACTCCCCCTTAGATCATGCACTTAAAACTTCAAGGATAAAGCATTTTTTCACATGCTTCTCTCTCCCTTTGACAACAATGCCGAAGACAGAATATAAATTATGCTTCTCTCCCTTATACAAGATAATCTCTCCAAAACTCATCCTCTATGAAGAGAAATCACTCCCTCTTAGGATAGGCTCACCACTCAATCTACTAATTATCTAAACCATTGACTACTTTGGTTGAGTAGCAGCACCAACTCATCAACCTAGATAAAGAGATAAGGCTTTGAAATCCACCGGATTGATGCAACTCCATGCATCTTGTTCTCATCAAGAGGGGAGAAGACCCCTAAATTATCTTTCAAATAAACAAATGTATCTAGAGTCAATGACTTAGTGAAAATATCTGCAATCTGATCCTTTTTAGATACATATTCCAGTTTGACTTCCTCATCACTGACTTTCTCCCTCAAGAAATGATACTTTATTGATACATGCTTTGTTTTAGAATGTAGCACTGGATTTTTAGAAATATTGATAGCACTTGAATTGTCACAATATATAATAGTAGGCTCATCATACACAACTTTAATATCCTTCAACATCTACTACCTCTAAACTACCTGAGTATAGTTATTAGCAGTTGTAATGTATTCAACTTCAGTACTAGATAAAGATACAACATCTTCTTTCTTACTGGACCATGAAATCAACTTCTTTCCAAAAAAGAATGCTCCATCGGTAGTTCTCTTCTTCTCATCAACATCACCTGCCCAATCAGCATCAGTATAGGCACATTGTAGGAAATCATCATTCTTCGGATACCACAAACCATGGTCATGTTGGACATTGCTACTACTAGGATATGTTATTGTCATTGATGTCAACATATTCCTATGATTTATTGCTATGGTGATTCTAGATTGGTGTATTAGGATCATGGTTTGGTTTATGGAGTATTTCTAGTGTTATTATATCTCTCTGTATTGGTTTCAGTGATCCGAGAAGCTTAACTGATCATATCATATGATCTAGTTTACGGTTTGGTTTTTTTGATCAGTGCTTTATAGAGTTAAGTATTTCCTTTGATATATTCCAGTGTGATCAGATCTTGAGCTGATATTTTGAGAGAATGTTTGGGATGTTCATGTGTATCTTCATTTTAGATGGTTCATGATTTGGTGCTTTGTAAGTTATCTTTCTTCATTATAGTTGCTACTATTTGAGTGTTTTTGAGGTTCAGATGTTGATAGATGAAGATTTGATAAGTTGTGTTGGTGTAACTATTACAGATGATTCTAACGTTCTTGCTAGTGTTTCCTAATTGTGTCCTAATTGTTTTGATGATCTGCATTGATTGTTGTATGATTTGTTGGTGATTTTGTTGAGCTAGTGATGTTCTTCGTGTTATGTGGTATTCCTAGTGGTGTAGCTTGTTCCATTTTCCCTTCACCTTGGACATAGCAACCTTGACCCTCTTGTTGTTAGGGATCTCTCTGCATTCAAAATGATTATTCAAGGCCTCAATCTAATCCAAGACCTCATCTACATCTCATGCTTTACAAAAGATGGGAACATCATCCTTCCCACCTAAGGAGTTCCGACTAACTACATTCAGGGCTTCCACAAATGTTTTAAGATCTGCAAGCAACTCCACTTCCTGCCTAGGGGTTCCTCCTTCTACTCACCCTTCTTTGTCCTCATCAAAATCACATTCTCCTTTCTTCACTTTGTCCTTATCCTTCTCCAACTCTTTTAATTTGTCTTGAAACATTTCCCCAAACATCTTCTTCAATGCCTCTTGTGACATTTCCTTTTGAGGCATCATTTCAGCCTCTTCCTCACTCCCTAATGCTCACATACACCAAGACCACCTATCCCAAGTGATCTAAACTTGCTCTGATACCGCTATGATGTAGAGCCATAGGGAATCTAGGTAGGATTCCCAATCCCAAGACACTCACTCTACTTGTTCCAATTGATCAATCAACAAGAGACTTTCTTCCACAAATCAACCTCACAATAGACTCATAACACCAATGGTGGACATCACTCAATGTTAGACAACATACCTCTATCTATAGCTCTTACTCACTCTATGCTATATGCACTTAAAAGATAAAATACCAACAAGAAAGCATAGACCTAAACCAACTTCATACCATGGCATTTCACATCCCTCCTAACATGTTTCATGCATTGGAAGTGGTCTACAAACTTCCTAATATCCTTGTAGCCCTAGTTTTTGGGGTTTTTGGGGAATAACTCACAAACTTCCCAAACCACTTAAATTTTTTTTTCAGATTTGAGTACCCTTTTGGGCCCTCTATAACATATGTTAGATTTAGGTGCAAGGCCTTTGGACCAGCTATATGGAATACTACCTATCCTAATTGGCCAAGAGCCCCAATTAGGCCTATTTTACAAAGCAACCCCTCTAGAATGTACTCACAGAAACTTCACAACCATTTGGACGCTTATAAAATGTGTCAAAACCAAGGATTCCACAAAAATATTAGGCCTACACTCATCTGGTTTCCCACAAACCAATTTACCCCTCTTCATTTGCTTTCCATTGTACAATGCCAAGCATTTCAGTGCACTTTCCTCTCTCCTCCAATCATGAATATCTCTGTCAACCCTACCATTCTCTAATACACCTATTAGACCAACATCCCCTTGAGTTTGAGGAATTTTCACTCTTGGGAATGTTAGGAACCAACCATGTCTTTTGAAACCCTCGGTAGGGTTTTCTCAAAACTTGGAACTAAAGAAAATCAATTCCTTGGCTCCAACATTTGTTTCAACTCCTGCAACCACTTGGATATGTTAGATATCAAATTGTTTCAATCCTCCAAACACATTATATGCATTCACTAATCAGATACAATAATGAAACAAAGAGAATACATGGACTGAGACACAAGTTCATGCAACAAAGATGACTTCTCCTTCATCAAATCATCATCAATCATACAAGTTCAACCTCACAGGATTTTATATGCAACATCCAACATCTCCCAACATCCACAACAAAAATTTGAACCATAGGACTATTGGAGACAATCTAACCACAAAAGTTGTTAAGTTGACAACAAAATTTCTCATGACAATTTGACAACAATGTACAACTTTGCACTCTTGACCTTACAGCTGACCAAGCCAACACAAAACCATTACATAGGAGTAAAATATGCCCACATAACACAAATGACATCTTTTAGGAATCATCTTGGTCCTTTTGAATAAGTGTGACCAAGGTTGACCCCCTAGATCCTATTACATGATTGGATAAACAAGATGGCTATAAAGCCCTACAAACATGATATTGTTCCATGACTATTATGTGTGGGCTTCTAGGATTCTCTCATCCTAGCTTGTCTGAGGTGGCCCTTTCTCCTATAGAGGTAGAGATTTGGTGGTTGGTAGCAATCAAGTATCTGCTTGTTGTGAGATAGTTACTAGGGCTGCTTATCCATATTCTTTCTTGTCCTATTGAGGTGGTGAGATGGTGTGAGAAGGCCTTCCAGGTGAGGCTACTGCTCGAGCTACTAGTTGAGGCTACCTACAATTGCTTTCTTGTGGGTCTTCATGGTAAGGTCAAGGCTTTTTTATCCCTACTTTCTAGACATTTTTTTGGTTCGAAGGAGCCTTCCAAAACCCTACTTGTGTATGTCTTGAAGGTTAGGGGTGTTGGCATTGTGTTGTCATTGATGTCAACTGGTATGGGATGACCACCAATAGTAGAGATGGTTGTGAAACACTATTATGAAGGAGTACAAAATGTGATATCCTGGATATCACCTTGTGTTGTAGAAAACTGGTAAGGTAAGGAAGATGATCTTAGAAGTCACCAATACACAAGTTAATGCCCTACTTGTGTGATGAGATACATAGGTGTTTGAGTAGTTGTTTGTGATGAAGAGGCAGAATGTTATCTGAATCACATCAACATCGAAAAAGGAGAATGAATAGATCATAGGTATGCTGTGAGGTTGTAGTATAGCAAGACTCCCATCGGATGAAGCTACAGTCATTATGAGAAGTAATGACTGGCCATGAATATGCTCACATCTAATCACATGTGTCTATTTGAAAAGATGCTACACAAACAGGGAAGTCACATAAGTGCACTACAGGATGTAGAAGACAAGTTGTCACTCCATCGGTAAGTGGAGCTTATCTCCTATCATGAAAAGTGTGCATCATAGTTTGGTGAGATAAGGATGATGAGGTAAAGGCAAGTTCTCAAAGACTCTCACTGGTTTCACTGGTGAAACAAAAAGAATGCCTCAATACACATGAGATCAGAGTTATGCACTAGACCAAAAAAAAGGCATGGTGAGATGTCGATATAGATGAAGTGTGATTGGTTTGTCATCTTGACAAACTAGTTATGATATGGTCAAAGCTGATCAAAGAAAAGGCATAACTGAGTAGATGCAGATAGAGGATGAATGGCCTGACTAAAGAAGGAGTCTAGTGAAGGTTGATGACTTGTGTTATCAAGAGTTCTTACTAGTATAAATGCCCACTGGTAATATGGACAAGGTGCATATGTGGGAATGTGCATGGTTTGGATGGTCATGTCTAGTGACCTCTCAAGGTGTTCCACTGGTAGTTCAACAAGTGCAAACATGATGAGGTAACCCATACTGTGTGTGATACTGCCAGATTTAGGAAACTGACAAAAAGGAGGAACTGGTAGAATGTTTGGTTGGCGATCCTATCTAGACCAACATGAAAGAGTCAAACTAGTAGATGGTCAACATGGATGCCACATGGAATCAAGGTGGCGAACCTACATTGGATGAGGATGGAATGTACACCCATGGGGTAGGTGTAGAGCTGGTCAACTTTAAAGGAGATTGCGAAGCTCGAGGTGAAGTGGCAGAAGTGCGTGACTCGAGATTAAATGAACAAGAGAGGATAAAATATACACTAATCGAGTAGATTGGTGTAGTCCAAGCAACCCATCATGCCATTAATGGTGATTGACCAAGAAGTATGCTGAAGAAGGAAGGCGTGTTTTAGAAAGTGCGTTAATGGCGGAGTTGTGCAGATGGATGTCAGAGTGATCATATCAAGCAAGATCTAATTGGAGTTGGTTCGCCTCGAGGATGGTGAGGAAACCCTAACTGCCTGGATTTTGAATTGGGCTTTGGTAGGAAAACTTGGCTATAAATATGAAGTCCAAAGAGATTGTTTGTTGTTGCTACATAGAAGAGTATTATGCTGCTACGAAGTGTGATACTTTTGCAAGTAAGTGCAAATCAGCCAAAGTGCTCAGAAAGTATCTAATAAAAGAGGGAGAGTGAAGAGCGGAATCGTTAGTGTCCATACTAGCAAAGCAGAAGAGAGTGAAGCTCCAAAGAAGGAAGACATAGGACTGGTAAAGTGTTGTATCGGTAAAGAGTAGAGAGTAAGGTGGAGGTCCAGTAGAGGAGAAGTGGAAGAGGTGTACCGGTAGAGTATACCAGCAGTTAAGAAGCTAAAGAGAGCAACAAAAGAGGGAGTCTGTGTAGTAGAGAAGGTATCTCACTGACAAGGTAAGGTATATGAGAAGGTTGCAAGATTCACTTGTAACAAGATTGTTAATTTGGCATTTGATGTTCTTATTGTTAAAACTAAGTTGTAGCTCCATGCAGGGGTTAGTGCTCCTTGGGTAGATACCCTAAAGACAAGGGTTGTAGCTCTGTTGGGTTGTAGCCCATAAATCAGGTAGGGGTTGTAGCTCCTTGGATTGGTGCCTTAAAGTTAGGGGTTAGTGCTCCTTGGGTTGGTGCCCTAAACTTTGTAACTATGTTTTCATTGTGAGGCTGGATTGGAGTAGTAGACTCTAGCAACATTGCTCACCGAGGTTTTTCCCATCTTGGGTTTTCCTCATATATGCTAGTGTTATGTGATGTCCCTTTGTGTGATTGCATTTGTGTTGGTCTCCCCACTAACTAATATGTCTACAATGTGTTAGAAGGAATAACTAGTATGATCACATAGGATAGCTAAAGGGAAAAATATTTGAGAACCACTGATTCACCCCCTCCCCCTCTTAGTGTTGCATTGTGTCTAACAATTGGTATCAGAGCCTAGGTTCCTAGTCAGATGAGATTTCTCCAACTTGGGTAGATTCTGGCTTAAGGAAACAATGGTTTGTTTAGTGTCAATCCCTCATCCAGTGTTTGATGGATCAAACTATTCTATTTGGAGTTGCAAAATAAAAGTCTTCATGTCCTCCCTAGGTTATAATGTCTGGATGGCAGTTGTAAGTGGTCTTCCTAGGAATGTCAGTCCTCCCTCCGAATCTAAAGAAGAAAGAAGGTGCTTATGCAATGAAGAAGACATGAAGGCCATATTCAGTGGGCTCACTAGTGATGTCTCCTCATAGGTGGATAAGTGTAAATCAGCAAAGAGTCTATGGGGTAGACTAAGGAAGCTATATGGAAATGAACCCTACCCCATTGAATCAGTTTATGAGAGTGAGAAGAATAGTGTAGTAGACACATGCATGGATGACAAAGGTAGATCAAACTGTTGCAGTAGCAGTAATGATGAAGAAGGAACCCACCTCTTCATGGCCGATGAATCAGATGATGAGGTGTACACATCTGGGAGTGATAAGACAAATAGTTCCTACTGACATGATGTGTTTGGTAGTGATGTTGAAGAAGAAGAAGAAGACATGGAAAATAGATCTAACCATCAAGATCTATTTGGGAGTGAAAGAGAAGAAGAGGATGAAGCAAAAGTTGATCTTGAAGGAGACTTTGTAAATTCACTTGAAGAGCTTAGTAGAGTTAGAAGGGAATACAAGCTATTCAAGAATACTACCATAGTAGAGAAAAACTGGCTGACAAGATGGCTTGAAGAATTTGAGAAAAGGCTCTCAGAGTTGAAGCCTCAAGCAGAAGAAACCAAAGAATGTTGGTGTGAAGATCTAGCATCAAGGCTAGAAGTAAAAAATGTAGAATATTTGTAGTTGGTTGGAGAAATGGAGGTTCTCCGAACTGACCTTGAGAAGTGTCAAGATGAGCTCAAGGTAAGAATCTAGTTTGATGGCAATAGTGATGCCTTGGACAAGATGTTGAAGAAGTAGAAACATGCCAAGGATACTGAAGGGTTAGGTAGTGGTGCTGGTGAGTGCTCCACCATCAAGAATGTCCCCCACAATGACATTTTGTTTGTCTCCTCAAATGGAGAAAACAAAGGCCAAACCTTCATTGTGACAAATGCTCCCTAGAAGAAGGTTGATCTAAATACAACCAATGAGGACTTACAAACAAGAAAGAAGACCAGTGTTTTAAGAAGGAGAAACAATGTAGATCCCAAAGGTAAAGGACAAAGAAATGTTACCACCCATAGGGAAAGGCAAGTGTGGGAGAAGAAGAGACCAAATGGAAGAGCTAGATAGAATGGACAACCAAGGATCCATTCTCAAAGAAACAGAAATGGAGATGTTAAATCGGTAAGATCTCCCCATGCATGGCAGAATAGTTTTGTAAATAAAATGCCATCATTTACCAGTTATTGCTTTGCATGTAATGCTTATGGCCATAGGGTAAAGGCATGTAGAAAGAGATCCAAAAAGAATAATATAGGATCTCATGGACATCATGCATATGAACAAAATGTATCTAGGAGTAGATACATGCATGTCCCCTCTCCCAATTATGCAAATGTTTGTCATAACTATAATAATTTTGGCCATAGAGAGTTTGAATGTAGGAAGAGGAACCTGCAGTTACATGGAGGCTGACACAATGGTTGTGCTCTACAAAAAGGTGGGTATAGATTATATGGAAGTTAAAGACCTACAAGGAAACAAAGGAGAAATGTCCCTACAGGAGAAAGAGGTCCACCAGTTTCGGTTGCTAGTCACAACATGACCAAGAGAAGATGTTCAAACCGGTATGTCAAGAGATTCTCCAATCACGAAGTTGGGATGGATGTTGTGTTCTACTATATAACTCCTTCTGGCTATGATGCAGAATTAGGAAATGGAAGGACCCATTAATAGAAGAAGGAAAGACGTACTCCCAAGACTAAAAATGGGAAGAAGAATGAGTTCAAGAAGGTATGGAGGAAGAAGACCATGGACTAGCACTATGCACTCATTGCATGGGTAATATCTCCTAAGGCCTAAAGGAGATGTAGGATCTTAGGGGGATTAGCACATTGTAATTATCATTCACCCCCTCAGTGAAGTAGGCAACATGGAAGGACATGTTGTTGTCAGTATGAAGGATGAAAATGAAAATGAAAAGATAAGTGTGTGTAGAGGCTTCTCTGACTACACACTTACAGATGAATGTTGGATCACTACTCCATGTGTCAATGAGTGGAGGTTGACAATTAGAATCAGATACACGATGACACAAAATATCAGGAGTCACAAGAAGGTGCTCGGGTAATGATGGTGGACCAATATCAGGTGTTAACTAGTATGTGCAGGATGTTACCGGCTTGTATAATAACAAGTACTTGAAGGTTATGTAAGACAATGAAGTTGGAAGTTCATTGTATTAGCCCCGGTAGCATGCAATGTGTTATGTGTTGGCCTCGTAGTTGATAATGTAGGCTTGTATGTTTTTGGGATAACCCATTTACTTTATGGCATGAAGATAACATTGTCTGGAATTATGTAGATCCAGGATTATGTCATAGGTTGTGGTGAAATAATGGAGATGAAAGATCATCAGATGATCTCATATGCATAGCTAAACTGATATATGGTGAAGATTGGAGTCCTGATATTGTACCTGACTGAAGTTGAGGACCTGAGATGCATGACTCAGTGGGAGTTCAAGTGCTCATAATGGAGAGTTGTTTTTGCTTGAACTTGTAAGGATACTGACTACCCAATTTACAGGAGATGGAAATTGTAGAGGTGTTGTAGGTAACCGATAGGTGAGTAGTATTTACTGACAGATCAACAATTGGTATCAACCTTTCTACAAATTAAGTTCTCTATCAAATAGCATCAGACTTGCATGCCCAATTTGTGTCAATTGATGGTTAAGTTTGTTAGGTCCCGGAGACAACTAAGAGGGGGGGTGAATTAGTTGTCTAATAAATTCAACCAAAATTAACTTAACCAAAACTTAATGCTTAATACCGGTAAACCAAACTTTATGTCAGTAGACAGACATAACAGTTAATTGCAGTACCATTAAAGATTAATGCATGAAACAAAAAGACAATAACATCCAAAACACAACACAAATATTTGTATGTGGAAACCCTATAAGGGGAAAAACCATGGTCGGAAGCCTTACCCATAACCAAATGATACTACTACAGATAATATGTGTGTACAATATGGATTCTGCACATGCAAAAATGCCAACTGCCTAGAGCTCACTGCTCAATAACAAAATGAGAGTCACATTGACTACAATTGGATGGTTAAATTGAATGATAATGTACTGCACAAAATAGCATCTTCATATGCTGGATTCAGTACCGGTTTAGTTCTTATTGCCTTCACAAAAACCTTCCTTCAACCTTCAAATGATGTCTATGTGTATAAATCTGCTTATTTTCACATATACCTTATTTCAATCCTCTTCACATTCACACATTATTCTCACAAATGAGATCTTACATTTATACCCTAACCTAAAACCAATTGAATAGGTCGGCTCAATAAAATATATTACAATAAAATCAATTACAAATAAATCAATATTTGATGCATGATGTCGGCTCAATGCATTTGAAATAAAAATAAATCATCTCCATAACATGACATGTTGATCTGGAATAGATATGCCTGTCGGTTCTTATCCTGTACCTATTTGCCAGTAAAAACAAATATGCAAACCCAAAAAAACAATTAACCAATTTGACAAAACCAAGTGATCGAATAATGTCTTCGACATAACCAAGCAATCTCCAAGTCATTCCAAGTGCTGATGAATAATATAATCTACCAGTGAGCCAAATACCGGTGATTGTGCATAGGTCTCTAACTTGCCGATGAACATAACAAAAATATCCAAGTGCTGATAAGTGTTGACAAGCATTGACATGTGTTGACATCAATGACAAAACCATATCAACATATCCAAAATGCCAACAAAGTTCCCCATCTCAAGTGTTGTGACTTGAGAAGATGTAACAACTGGTGACAAGATACCAAGTGGTATCAAAGGAGGAGTTACATCCAATGAAGACAAAGGGGGAGAAAAGTATTATGTGAGTGACCGATACATACAAATAGAAATTGCATCCTGACAGTACCCTTTGCCATTGTTGTCAAAGGGGGAGAAGGATTATGTAGTATACCACATACTACATGTGTGTAAATCCATGAATCCTAGTAAGGGAGATAAAGACTATGTAGTATGTTGGATACTAAATGTGTTGACTTCAATGTCAAAGGGAGAGATTGTTGGCATTGTGTTGTCATTGATGTCAACCAGTATGGGATGACCACTGGTAGTAGAGATGGTTGTGCAACACTATTGTGAAGGAGTACAGGATGTGATATCTTGGATGTCACCTTGTGTTGTAGAACATTGGTAAGGTGAGGAAGATGACCTCAGAAGTCACCAGTGCACAATTTAATGACTAGCTTGTGTGATGAGATAAAGAGGTGTTTGAGTGGTTGTTAATGATGAAGAGGCAAAATGTTATCTGAATCACATCAACATCAAAAGAGGAGAATAAATAGATCACAGGTATGCTGTGAGGTTGTAGTATAGTAGGACTCCCACCAGATGAAGATGAAGTCATCATGAGTAGAAATGACTGACAGTGAATGTGCTCATATTAGATCACATGTGCCTGTTTGAAGAGATGTTGCAAAAACAGGGAAGTCACATAAGTGTACTGTAGGATGTAGAAGACAAGGTGTCACTCCATCAATAAGTGGAGCTTATCTCCTATCATGCAAAATGTGCATCATTGTTTGGTGAGATAAGGAAGATGGGTAAAGGAAAGTTCTCAAAGGATCTCACCGAATCCATTGGTGCAACAAAAGAAATGCCTCAGTGTGCATCAGATCAGAGTTATGCACTAGACCAAAAGAGAAGGCATGGTGAGATGCCGGTACAAATGAAGTGTGATGGGTTTGTCATCTTGACAATTTGGTTGTGATATGGTCAGTGCTGATCAAGGTAAAGGGATAATTGAGAAGATGCAGATAGAGGATGAATGACCTGACTGAAGAAGGAGTCTAGTGAAGGTTGATGACTTGTGTCATCAAGAGGTCTTACCAGTATGAATGCCAACTAGTAATATGGACAAGGTGTAGATGAAGAAGACTTCCCACTTTGTGGGAATGTGCATGATTTGGCTGGTCATGTCAAGTGACCGGTAAAGGTGTTCCACTGATAGTTTAGCAAGTGCAGACATGATGAGGTAACTGGTACAGTGTGTGGTATTAGTAGGGTTAGTAAACTAGAAGAACGAAGGAACCAGTAGAATGTTTGGTCAGTGATCCTATCTAGACTGACATTAAAGAGTGAAGCTAGAAGATGGTCAACATGGATGATACATGGAATCAAGGTGGAAAACTTGCATCAGATGAAGATGGAATGTACACCAATGGGGTAGGTGTAGAGTTGGTCGACTTCAAAGGAGACTGCGAAGCTCAAGGTGAAGTGGCAGAAGTACGTGGCTCTAGATTAAACGGACAAGAGAGGATCAAGGATAGACTAATTAAGAAGACTGGAGTAGTTGAAGCAACCCATCATGCCATTAATGGTGATTGACCAAGAAGTGTGCCGACAGATCGTTTGCAGGTTGTTGAAGAAGGAAGGCATGTTTTAGAAGGTGCGTTAATGGTGGAGTTGTGCAGATGGATGTTAGAGTGATCAGATCAAGAAAGATCTATTTGGATTTGGTTCACCTCGAGGATGGTGAGGAAACCCTAAATGCTTGGATTTTGAATTGGGCTTTGGCGAGAAAACTTGGCTATAAGTATGAAGGTCAAAGAGATTGTTTGTTGTTTCTACATAGAAGAGTATTGTGCTACTGTGAAGTGTGATAATTTTGCAAGTAAGTGCAAATAAGTCAAAGTGCTCAGAGAGTATCTAAGAAAAGAGGGAGAGTGAAGAGAAAAACTGATAGTGTCCATACCAGCAAAGCAGAAGAGAGTGAATTTGTAGAGAAGGAAGACACAGGACCGATAAAGTGTTGTACCGGTAAAGTGCAAAGAGTAAGGTGGAGGTCCAGCAGAGGAGGAGAAGTAGAAGAAGTGTACCAATAGAGTATACCAGTAGTTAAGTAGATAAAAAGAGCATCAAAAGAGGGAGTCTATGTAGGAGAGAAGGTATCTCATCGATAGGGTATGTTATATGAGAAGGTTGCAAGATTCACTTGTAACAAGATTGTTAATTTGGCATTTGATGTTATTATTGTGAAAACTGACTTGTATCTCGGTGCAGAGGTTGGTGCTTCTTGGGTAGATGCCCTAAAGGAAAGGGTTGTAGCTCCTTTGAGTTGTAGCCCATAAATCAGGTAGGGGTTGTAGCTCCTTGATTTGGTGCCCTAAAGTCAGGGGTTGTAGCTCCTTGGGTTGGTGGCCTAAAGTTAGGGGTTGGTGCTCCTTGGGTTGGTGCCCTAAACTTTATAACTGTGTTTTCATTGTGAGGCTGGATTGGAGTAGTAGACTCCAGCAACATTTCTCACCAAGGTTTTTCCCATCTTGGGTTTCCTCATATGTGCTAGTGTTATGTGATGTCCCTTGTGTGATTGCATTTGTGTTGGTCTCTCCACTAACCAGTAAGTCTGCAATGTGTTAAAAGGAATAACTGGTGTGATCACATAGGATAGCTAAAGGGGAAAAGATTTGAGAACCACTGATTCAACCCCCTCCCCCTCTCAATGGTGCATTGTGTCTAAAAAGGGGAGCCTTTCAAAAACCCCATGTGTGATTTTAGGTTTTTTTTCTTTTTCGTGTGTGTTGGTCATGGGAACCTTATTTTTCCCACAAGCAAGCTAGATGCTAGTAATTTTAAAGTGCCCAGTCTGGCCAGTTGTGGTTTTTGGTTAGGGGTTAGTTGTTCTATTTGTAGGATGAAAAATTTGTTAGAGGTTAAGGGAGCTTGGGAAAACTCTTGTTTGTTGGTTTTGGGAGCTAGTTTAAAACCCATGATGAAGGTTAGGGGAGCATTGCAAAACCCCATTAGTCCACATTGTGAGTATATGTTGATCTATTGTAATCTGGTGTTGTTGAAGGTGATGGGTGTCTAGATACACCCACAGAAAAATCTATAGGTTAAGGGAGCCTTGTAAAACCCTTGTTATGTGTTAGGGATGACTTTATGTCCTATTTGTGGTTTGGTTGTTGGTATGTTGACGTTCTTTTCTTTTAGCAGTGTTGTATTGTGTGTTCTAGATCCTGGTAAAATATGAGGGTTTCGGGTCCGTTCAAAACCTATGGGGTTTCGTGTCCCCTCAAAACCTATTGTATGGGGTTTTTGGTCCCCTCAAAACTTGTTTACCCTTAATCAAAAACAACAAAATTAGAAAGAGAAATTTGTAAAATAAATAGTGACCAAATTGGCAGAGGGCAATAGAGTTGAAGTTTGTCAAAAATCTATATAGGTAGGGTTCTATATGGATATGGCATGGTATCATATAGTGCAAATGTAAAAAAATTATTATTTTTTAAAGATCAATTTTGATGAAACAAAATTTTAGTTTTTATTTCTTAGACTTTTCAAACTAAAGGTTATGTTCATTTAGCTCCATGACACTTTATTAATAGGGCTAAGCACTCAAGTCACTTTCATTTCTAAAAGGACATACAATTATAGCTCTAGTACCATATTGGAGAAGCCAATTTATAAAAGAAACATCAAGATAGCCTTCTAGAAGTGAACAATGAAAGCACAATAGTACATCTATCCTATAAATCAGAAAATATTAAATTTAAAATGAGAGTCTTGCATAGAAAAGAAAGGAGGATTTAAGAAGGTATAATGGAATGACTAACTACACATTGAAATGTGCAACACATTTTTTCTCATATGAAAATTGTGAGAGCATGTGTAAATGCACATGAGATAAGTGTCTCAAGAGGTAAGTATATGTGTCTCAACCACGTGAAATAAAATAGAAAAGAAAAGTCATTTAAGTGAAAAGTTAAGAAATATGGATGGGTCAACCTAGAAAAGATAATTTATGCTAACTAGATGTGAAATGATCCTATTTATACTAATATTTTCAAGGGAGCTTAGCTCCTACTCTCAAATTTTCCATAGTTTTCTAAATCCCTTAATAAAAAGTTCTACTCCTACTCTCATGTGATTTCCTATAATATTTTGAAAACACTTTCTATAGAGTTTCACTTAGTTACTTCCACATGTTTTCCTATATATTTTTCAAGTCCTTTTTAAATAGATTCAATTCTACTCTAAATGTCTTATCTACATAGTTCCACGAAGGTACTTCCCCATCCATTTCTAATCTCAATGTCTTATCTAAACAATTCCATTCAAATACTTCCATGTGCTTTCCTATATTATTTTAAAACCCTTCCCTCATCCACTCCCCCTTCCCCATACTATCTATATTTATTTAGAATCTTATTCAAGTCTACTCCCATTACCTTATCTCCATAACTTCACTCCTACATTCACGTATTTTCCTAAAAAAAATACTTTTTCTTTTTTAAAGAAATTTATTCCTACTCCCAATACCCTTTATATATAGTTTCCCTCATACCTCAACATGCTAGCACTTTCTAGAAAGACTCCCACCTACTTCCCCAACCCTCCCCACTTTTCGAACTCCCCACTTTTCTTTTATATTTTATAAGCTTTTAAAATAATTTACATGTTCCCACACTGAGGAAAAAGGGTAAGGTCATGGTGCATGATATGATTTTGTCTCCACCAACTCCATTCTTAAAATTCTACTTCGCTAGGGTTTTTTAATATTTTTCCCAAAAACACTGCCCCATTTTTCTCATCACGGCAAATTTGTGCAGAATCTTAAGGTAAGTCACTTGCCAAGGTTTTCAGTGATCTTTTTTTCTCTAACTGGCCAGATTCCTTTTTGCAATGCTCTATTTCACTCAAAGGAAGTTCTATAGTCATCTGTCAAATGAAAGAATTGGATCTATGATTTTAACAATGGCTATGGTTTTAATTTTTGGTTTATTCAAAAGGATTTTTTACACTTGAATGGAAACATTTTTTATTCCGTTTATACTATTGAAGATTTATTGATTATTAATTTTTACCTTGAATGTATTGTATTTGACATTTTGGTAGTGAAAGAGTTAAAATTTGGAACATCTATTCAATCTATCTATTTTCAAGTCCAGCTACTTAAAGTTTATACTCAGAGCAAACAAGATTGAAGAAGTTGCATTAGAGGATGATGAGGATATCATGGCTTGGTAGCCTCCTCTTCTTGAAGCTGGTAATTCCCAATCTCATTTATCTGTCCCCTCCACTTTATATCAGATTTTATCTATGCAAATTATTGCTTCTGCCACACCTATGGCTCCCCCTTAGATTCCAGTTCTAGAGGAAATCCTTTTTGAGTCCTTTTAGTGATTAACATGAAGATAATGTAGACCTAATCTACAAGGAATCCAACATTTTTCTTAATAATTGTTTTGAAACATATATAAAATAATTCTATATAATAATTTCAATTAGTTCAATCTTTAACATAGTTTTTACAAAACCAAATTTTCTTACTTATGGACACAAAATCACACTCAAATTCTACAAGGGAATGATAAGTAGTAATTATGAGGTATCTATTTTCTAAATTGGCAATTCACAAAATAAATAAATACTTTAACATTTGCATACAATACTTCTTCCATTTCCTTTGTAACCTAAAGTGAAAGAGGGGGAGAATCATCAAGGTGATATCCACCCTAGTACAAAGCATCAAGCTTCTTTGTGCTACTCCACTGGAGAAGCCTAACCCATCACAAATGATCTAGTAAGATGTGGCCACATGAATGATGGAATCTAATTCACTATGTTATTCATGCTATCAAGCGATCATACCTATATGCCCATTGATGAAAATATGGTGAGAGAATGCAAATCAGCCAAATTAACAAAATTATGCATATAAATCAATGAAAATTAATTGTTCTAGACATAGAATGTGTGGTTCATCTCACTATGACATCTTGACATATTATAATATGGATAATGAATTATCTAGTAGACAAGCCCTTGCCAACATTGGATAATATAATATATCCCAATGCAAAAATACTTACTAAGTATTCTACCAAGAAAACAATTCTATTTATATAACTAATTCTCTTATCCACTTAATACTAATCCATATAAGAGATGAAGGGTTTAACCTTCTCAATTTCAATCTATTAAAAACTATAACCCTCTTAAATTTGGTGGAGGGATGATATTTAATTAATAAATTCTCTTAATTCCATGATAGTATTCATATGCCTATTGATAATAAAAATGTTAATCTGGTGATTTCAATGGAACAGTATAGCATTTAAATAATCATAACTTTTAGTGCCTCAAGCCAAAACCAAAAGTTGAATATGTTATAGAAAGGTAGGAAGATGAAGAATCAAACCCCCAAAATGTTTTCTCAATAATCTTAACCTAAGAGTAGTTTTGTCTACAATACAACTCACTTATTTTTCATCCAAAACAATAGTTCGATATAAGAAGTAAAAACAATCATAAATATGTTTACATGCACTTAAGTTTGTATCAATCATAGAGGATGAGCTATTTGAATAGGAACCTATCATAAAATCACATGTCACTTAAAGTCTCCATTAATAAAACATAAAATGTAGATCATACTTCAAACATCAAGAGCACATATTATATTAAATGTCACTTTTTTAAAAATTGCAATGCCAATATCATGAACTAGAACCTCTTCTAAATTATAAATGTCTAGGGAATCCAATTTTCTCATATTTAAATTTTATTTGGATCCCTCAATCCCATGTTATACCTCCTACTTTTTCTACTAAATAAAGCTCATAATTTGATACTACATTTATAGTTCTTGACCAAACAAAAAATCAAGCACTTCTCTAATAGAGGACTTGATTTTATTATCAATTTCAAGTGACTACTACAAATCTAGATTGAGAACTAATGAAAATGAAATAATAACTTTGTACTTCTTTGTTTCACATGAGGTCAAAATATGAGAGTTTATAATTCTACAATATACAAAAGAGAAAAACTTGAAGCTTGTTCCATTTTCCCATTAGGTATACTGTTGGAAATGTGCCTCTAATTCACTTGACCTTTGTTCATATTGATCGGGTTAACTCTGGCTAATCAAACAATGTGAAGAAAATCTGTGAGCTCTATCAGTATAACCTTTGCCGATGAAATCGACATATTGGAGTAGGTATCGGTCATCGGGAGTAGTTTTAGTCTACTATACCGATACCCGATGAGTCTGTCTTCCTATGTCTTGAAGTGTAATGGAGCTCAGAGAAGCAAGTTTGAAGTCATCCCGATGACCTGATGAAGTCATCTTCGATCATTGGGGTAGCATCAGCTATCGGGTGGACCTGTTCGGCATTACACCGATACTCGATGGACTTGCCTTAGGTTGACATTGGCTATCGAGAGGAATAAGATGGAAGCTACGCTGAGTCTCGATGGATCCTCCTTGGGTCATCAGAGTGCTATCAGCTATCGGAGGAGTCTATGAGAAGCTACGCAAATATCCGATGGATTCACCTTCGGCGATCAGGTCTGTCATCAGCCATTGGAGATGTAGTTTTGGAGGTACACCGATAGCCGCTGGAGTCGACTTCCCCAACCCTTTTTATCTAATTTCACTTGACCTCCCCACTTTTCTTTTATATTTTAAAATATTTTAAAATAATTTACATGTTCCCACACCGAGGAAAAAGGGTACGGTCATGGTGCATGATATGATTTTGTCTCCACCAACTCCCTTCTTAAAATTTTGCTTCGCTAGGGTTTTTTAATATTTTTCCCAAAAACACTGCCCCATTTTTCTCATCATGACAAATTTGTGTAGAATGTTTTCAGTGATCTTTTTTTCTCTGACTGGCCAAGTTGCTTTTTGCGGTGCTCTATTTCTCTCAAAAGTAGTTCTAGAGTCATCTGTCAAATGAAAGAATTGGATCTATGATTTTAACAATGACTATGGTTTTAATTTTTAGTTTATTTTGATTTAGGATTTGGGGCCTCTTTGTTTGTTCTTTTATTAGAGAAGTTCAAATAGATTTTTGACACTTGAATGAAAGCATTTTTTACTCATTCATATTATTGAAGATTTATTGATTATTATTTTTTCTTGAATGTATTGTATTTGACGTTTTGGTAGTGAAAGAGTTAAAATTTGGATCGTCTATTCAATCTATCTATTTTCAAGTCCAGTTACTTAAAGTTTGTACTCAAAGAGAAAACAAGATTGAAGAAGTTGCATTAGAGGATGATGAGGATATCATGCCTTAGAAGCCTCCTCTTCTTGGAGCTGGTAATTCCCAATCTCATTTATTTGTCCCCTCCACTCTACATCAGATTTTCTCTAAGCAAATTGTTGCTTCTCCCCCACCTATGGCTCCCCCTTAGATTCCAGTTCCAGAGGAAATCCTTTTTGAGTCCTTTTAGTGATTAACATGAAGACAATGTAGACCTAGTCTACAAGGAATCCAACATTTGTCTTAATAATTGTTTTGAAACATATATAAAATGATTCTATATAATAATTTCAATTAGTTCGATCTTTAACATAGTTTTTTACAAAATTGAATTTTCTTACTTATGGATACAAAATCACACTTAAATTCTACAAGGAAATAATAAGTAGTAATTATGAGGTATCTAGTTTCTAAAGTGGCAATTCACAAGATAAAAAAATACTTTAACATTTGCATACAATACTTCTTCCATTTCCTTTGTAACCTAAAGAGGGAGAGAATCGTCAAGGTGATATCCACCCTAGTACAAAGCATCAAGCTTCTTTGTGCTACTCCACTAGAGGAGCCTACCCCATCACAAATGATCTAATAAGATGTGGTTGTTGGCATTTTCAATAGAAGGAGATTGTTGATATTCATTAAGGATATTGAGAAGGTTGTTAAAGATTTTTTGATATAACTGAAAAAGGATGATAACTATCTTTATAACATTATTTTGTCATTGATGTCAAGATATTGATTTTTTGATTCAGTATGATGTTGCCATATCTTTAGAAGATTGATTTGAAGAGAATTAAGATGTCGGTAAAAGACACAGAAAGAATGTGATGAATAAGGGGAGAAACAAGATATTCAATGGGCAACTATTACTGAGTTAGACAATGATGAGATCATGATATTTAGATTGTTTTGATATCCTACATATGTTGTTGATTGTAAGCTTAATACTATACTATGTCACCAAGCAAGGAACCTAGTTGGTAAACCCTAAGGTTATCAATATCGGTTAATGAAGGCTGAATGTCTACCGAGTAAAGTTTAGTATTTACTGAGTTGCAACCAAGTTATGACAAAATGCATTGGATGGATAAAAGCATTATTTAATGAAGGAAAATAATTAGCTGGAGATGTATAAATGATTGGTATGCCGTGCATGAAGTTTGTTAAGAATCTATCACAATAGAAGAATGGCAAGAAGATCTACTGCGTAGATTGAAGCGCAATAACCTTGTGCAAGTTCCAAGAAAGGAATGCAAGTCCCAAGGTGAGGTAAAACATTTTCAGATCAAAGGATACATTAAACCTGGTCAAGATTGAAGATCTGATGGCTAAGATTGATCATGGTAAATGTGATCAAGGAGATTAAGTAGTTAGTAATTGTTTATAAATAAGAAATTGTTGATAAACAATGGATGCGGGAAAGTGTAAGCATAGGGATGCTACATAGTGATTACCGAGCATAGAAGCTTGAAGACCTGTTTGAATAATAGAGTAAGGAGCCCAGCAGAGGGACAAAATAAGTCCTTTGACAAGATTGTTTTGAGCAAATAAGAATCTGCTTTAGCATTCTAGATGTGAAGTTGCAGATATGTTTTTATTACTGTTATTTTGTAAGTGATAGAAAATCTCTTAACCGAGTGGAATTAATAGTCTTATTTGTAAACCCTCTAGCAAGGTAAAATTCTAAATGAGTGTTTGAAATCCTTTGGCAAGGTCACTTCTAACAAAGTGAAGATCCTAATAGATCTGAGGGAAATCCCTTAACCGGGTCACATCTAGCAATGTGTTTGTAATCTTTAACAAGATTTTCTTTGAACCGAGCATACTCTAGAAGAGTATATTTCTTAGTGGGTCTGAAATCCCACAATGGTTTTTCCCTATTTGGGTTTCCACATTAAATTTGGTGTTATATGTGTTATGATCATTATGTGTTTATGAGTTAGCATGTTTAGTAGTTTTTGGTTATATTGCTGAAGTATAAGTTACCAAGGTTGAATCTGTTGATTTTATTGAAGATTAAGTTTGTATGATTCACCCCCCCCTCTCATCTTGTTAGCTATTGGCATAAGTACTTTACATTTAGTATTAGAACTTACAATTGATATCAGAGCTTTGGACTCCAGAAGAAAAGTTTAAAGGTACTTGAGGCAAAGATCCGAAGATGTATAAAAGGGATGCACTGAAGCTGAACAAGTCAAGTTTCTCCACATGGAAGAAAAGGATGAAGCTGCATTTATCAAGAATTGGAGAATATGCAACATATTATTTGGAGAATGATTACATACCACCAAGCATTAACCCGATGACCTTGGAAGAGATAAAGGAAAAGAAAGAACACATTCAAGCTATGATTGAAATAACATCAACATTGACCAACTTAGAGTTTAATGATCTAGAAGGCTGTAATGATGCAAAAGCAATGTGGACTAAGCTCATATCTATGTATGGCGGTGATGAACATGTCCAAAGAACAAAAGTAGATAGTCTAAGAGGATAACTTGAATCAATGAGAATGAATGAAGATGAGAACATAACCCAATATAGTACAAGGCTAAAGTAGATTGTCAATCAAATTAAAGGAGTAGGAGGAACTATTGAAGAAAAGGATGTAACAAGTAAGTTGTTGAGAACCCTTCTACCTACTTATGCTATTTGAGTCTTTGCAATCAATGAATTGAGGTCTGTACCTAACATGCCAGTTTCTTTGGATGCTACTATTGGTAAGCTACATGCATTTGAGTTAAGTAATTTTGATAATAGTGGGTCTTCGGTAAATAAAGTAGAATCTACATTCAGTTCTTTTCATATCAGTGAATCTGATGATTACAATGATAGAATGAGTAAGTACTTTGAAGGGAATCACAGAAGAGCAAGTGAAATATTTCGTAAGAACATGGAAGAAGTGCACAAACTATATGAGGAAATCAAGAAGCAAAAAGAGTTTGAAGCATTATTAGCTAGAAGGTTACCGAGAGGAAAAGGTAAGTATAAAGGAAAGCTACCTTTAAAATGTTTCAATTGTGATAAAATAGGACATATGGCTTCTAAATGTCCTAACAAAGAATCTAGTGAAAAGAGAGAATATCGAGATAACATGCAAAAAGACAACCAATAAAGAGGACACCGAGACTTCAGAAGGAGAGACAAAAAGACATGCTTAATAGCTGATGAGGAATCCAATGATGATAACTCTGATGAAATTGATACTAAGGAAGTTGTTTATGTGGCTATTAAAGATGCATTTGATGAAGAAAGGTATGAAGAAAAAGCCCTAATATCTCACATAAATAATAATAATTCTTGGATCATAGACAGTGGATGCTCACATCACATGACAGGTGACAAACACAAGTTTGTTAAATTAGAAGACTATGATGGAGGCTATGTAAGCTTTGGGAATGATGCACCATGTCCAGTGAAAGGTAAAGGATCTATAACACTTCTTGACAATGCAAAATGTGATGATGTATACTGGGTTGAAGGATTGAGATACAATTTGTTGAGTGTAGCACAGCTAAACAATATAGGATACCGAATAGAATTTTTGAAAGGAATTGTCAAAGTTCATGACAAACATGGAAAGTTAGCTACTACTGGGAAACAAAAAAAAGGAAATACATTTCATCTTGACTCAACTTAGAACAAGTGTCTTTATGCTAAGATAGACGATACCTGGTTATGGCATAAAAGGTTTTCTCATGTACATAATGAAGAAGCATCAAGTAAGAGGTCTACTGAGTCTAGAAAAAATTGAGAATGCTATGTGTCGAGGATGCCAGATGGGTAAGATGAAAAGATCAAGCTTTACAAGTAAGTCCTACACTTCTAAAGGAATTTTAGATCTAGTACACACTAATCTTTGTGGTCTCATGAAAGTTCAAAATTATTATGGTGATCAGTATTTCATATTATTTGTGGATGATTACTCAAGGATGATGTCAGTTGTGTTTTTAAAAGAAAAATAATAGGCTTTTCAAATGTTTAAATGGTACAAGGCAAGAGTTGAAAATGAAACGGGAAGACAACCAAAATGTCTTAGATCTGTTAGAGGAGGAGAGTTCACTTCTGAAGAATTTAGCTTATTCTGCAATGATCATGGTATAAAAAGGCAAGTGTCTACACTGAGAACACCTTAGCAAAATGGGATAGCTAAGAGAAGAAACAGATCAATTGTAGATTGTGCCAGAACCCTAGTGATAGAAAAGAGGGTACCTCAAACATTTTGGAGAGAAGCAATCAGCACTGCAGTTTACACCCTAAACCGAGTTCAACTAAAGAAAGGAACTATGAAGACACCATATGAGATCTAGTATGACAAGAAACCTAATGTAAGTTATTTTAAAATCTTTGGAAGTAGATGCTATGTTCACAAAGATCATAGAAATGGAAAGTTTGATCAGAAAAGTGAAGAAGGAACATTTTTTGGTTATTCCTTTAGAAGTAAAGCATTTAAATGTCTGATCAAATCATCTAACAAAATAGTGGAAAGTGCAAATGTGAAAATTGATGAATTTGTAGAAAGAAATGATGAAGTAAATTCCAAAGAACTAGAAGATTATGAAGAATTTCTTTATGTTCAACCGAGAAGTCCTACCGAGAAAGCTTCTGAAGAAAATGAAGATAATGTCCATTTACCAGGTGATGAAGAAGATCATACACAACCTACCGAGCCTATAATAGCCAAATATGTCAGAAGACATCATGCATCAAGTTAGATTATAGGAGATAAGGATGATCTAGTGATGACAAGGAACAAACTGAGATAGAACACATGTCTGATATTTGAATTTGAACCGAGAATAGTAAAAGAGGCATTTAACAGTGAAGATTGGGTAAATGCTATGATAGAAGAGATTGATCAAATCAAGAAGAATGATACATGGACACTGATCCCAAGACTGAAGGACAAAAATATAATTGATACAAAGTGGATTTTTAGGAACAAGCTAAATGAAAAAGGTGAGGTCATTCGAAACAAAGAAAGACTATTTTGCAAAGGTTATGCTCAAGAAGAAGGAATACATTATGGTGAGACTTTTGCACCTATGGCTAGACTTAAGGAAGTAAGAACATTGTTGGCATATGCTGCTTTCAAAAATTTCAAGGTATATCAAATGGATGTTAATTTTGCATTTTTGAATGGTATACTAGAAGAAGAAGTTTACATTGAACAACCTGAAGGAATTGTTGAAGACATGAGTAAAGATCAGGTCTGTAAATTAAACAAAGCTTTATATGGTCTGAAACAAGCACCTAGAGCATGGTATGAGAGACTGCACTCTTACTTAATCAAGATTGGTTTTATAAGGACAAGTGAAAACAACAATATGTACATGAAGAATAATGAGGACAATGGAATATTGATCTCAGCCATATTTATTGATAACATTATATTTTGTGGAAATGACTCCTTATGCAAGAATTTTGGAAATGAAATGTGCAAAGAATTTGAGATGTCACTAATCGGTGAGATAAAGTATTTTATAGGTTTACAAATACTACAAATGAAAAATGAGATTTTCATTACTCAATCCAAGTACATAAAGGAAATCTTGAAGAAATTTGGAATGGAGGATTCTAAAATAGTAAGTACTCCTATGACTACTAACTGTAAACTATCAAAGAATGATGAATCTGCATATGTTGATGAGACACTTTACAGATCTATGATTTGGAAGTTGCAATATGTTGTGCATAGTAGACTGGATATAGCACATGCAGTAGGTATTGTTGCAAGATTCTCTGTAGATCCCAAGGAAACCCATATAAAAGCGATCAAGAGAATTTTTAGATACCTGAGAAGCATTGAAGATTATGGCTTAGTACATGAAAAGAGGAATGATTTGACTTAAAAGTTTATACTGATGTTGATTGGGTAGGCAACATAGATGACAGGAAAAGCACAAGTGGTGGAGCTTTCTTTTTGGGAGAAAGACTAGTAAGTTGGCTTAGCAAGAAACAAGGATGTATCTCACAGTCAACAACAAAAGCTGAATATGTTGCTGCAACATTGAATTGTACCAATATAGCATGGATCAAACAACTGTTGGAAGGTATAAATGAGAAAGTTACTGAGCCAGTAACTATATTCTGTGATAATACTAGTGCCATTAACATTTCAAAGAATCTAGTAATGTATTCTAAGAAATAACATATATCTATAAAGTATCATTATCTCAGAGAAGAAGTTCAAGAGAAGAAAATTGTGCTGGAATATATCAGTTCAAAGGAGAAATTAGCAGACATCTTCACAAATCCATTTCCAAGGGACACTTTTGAGTATCTCAAAAGCAAGTTAGGGGTCCTACTCCTATCTTCTACTCACTGACAGAATTCGGTGAAAGCATCAATTCGATGAATCTACAGAATATTATGTGTGGATTGATGCTGATTTATGCACTTTAGAAGGTTTTCTAAAGGTGCATAGGAAATAGTGAATAGAGACAAGTTGTTTTGACCGAGACTAAGATGATACATAGCAAGGCAAATCACTTCACAAGGGAAGAAATCATGATTTAGTTCTTTTACTTTTTAGCATTGTTGTCAAAGGGGGAGAAGACTAAATGGTTGACTGAATGGTAAAGCCCTAAGTGATGAAGATAATGGAAGACTAATGACAGGGGGAGAAGATTATTGCAAAATGGAGAAGACTAAATGCAAGACATAGGGAGAAGACTTCAGAAGATTTTAACTGCTCAAGGATAACAAGAGAAGTTTAACAGCAATCTAAATCCTAATCAATTTGAATATCTTGTTGGTATTACCATTTAAAAGTTAGTGTTTCCATCAATGCCAAAGGGGGAGATTGTTGATATTCATTAAGATATCGAGAAGGTTGTTGAAGATTATTTGATATAACTGAAAAAGGATGATAATTATCTTTATAAGATTATTTTCTCATTGATGTCAAGAAATTGATTTTCTGATTCAATATGATGTTGCCATATCTTGAGAAGATTGATTTGAAGATAATTAAGATGTTGGTAAAAAACATAGAAAGAATGTGATGAATAAGGGGAGAAATAAGATATTCAATGGGCAACTATTACCGAGTTAGACAATGATGAGATCATGATGTTTAGATTGTTTTGATATCCTACATATATTGTTGATTGTAAGATTAATACTATACTATGTCACCGAGCAAGGAACCTAGTCGGTAAACCCTAAGGAAACTAGTTGGTAAACCCTAAGGTTATCGATATCGGTTAATAAAGGTGGAATGTCTATCAAGTAAAGTTTAGTATTTACTGAGTTGCAACCGAATTATGACAGAGTGCATTGGATGGATAAAAGAATTATTTAATGAAGGAAAATGATTAGCTGGAGATGTATAAATGATTGGTATGTTGTGCATGAAGTTTGTTAAGAATCTATGGAAATAGAAGATCGGCTAGAAGATCTATAGCGCAGATTCAACCACAATAACCTTGTGTAAGTTCCAAGAAAGGAATGCAAGTCCCAAGGTGAGGTAAAACATTTTCAGATTCAAGGATACATTAAAATTGGTCAAGATTGAAGATCTGGTGGCTAAGATTGATCATGGGAAATGTGATCAAGGAGATTAAGCGGTTAGTAATTGTTTATAAATAAGAAATTGTTGATAAACAATGGATGCAGGCAAGTGTAAGCACATGGATGCTACATAGTGATTACCGAGCACAGAAGCTTGAAGACTTGTTTGAATAACAGAGTAAGGAACCCAACAGAGGGACAAGATAAGTCCTTTGACAAGATTGTTTTGAGCAAATAAGAATCTGCTTTAGCATTTTAGATGTGAAGTTGCAGATATATTTTTATTACTGTTATTTTGTAAGTGACAGAATATCTCTTAACCAAGTGGACTTAACAGTCTTATTTGTAAACCCTCTAGCAAGGTAACATTCTAAATGAGTGTTTGAAATCCTTTGACAAGTTCACTTCTAACAAAGTGAAGATCCTAATAGATCTGAGGGAAATCCCTTAACCAGGTCACATCTAGCAATGTGTTTGTAATCTTTAACAGGATTTTCTTTTAACCGAGCATACTCTAGAAGAGTATATTTCTTAGTGGGTCCAAAATCCCACAGTGGTTTTTCCCTATTTGGGTTTCCACGTTAAATCTAGTGTTATATGTGTTATGATGATTATGTGTTTATGAGTTATCATGTTTAGTAGTTTTTGGTTATATTGCTGAAGTATAAGTTATCGAGGTTGAATCTGTTGATTTTATTGAAGATTAAGTTTGTATGATTCACCACCCCCCCTCTCATCTTGTTAGCTATTAGCATGAGTACTTTACATTTAGTATTAGAACTTACAGTGGCCACATACATGATGGAATCTAATTCACTATGTTAATTGTGCTATCAAGCGAGCATACCTATATGCTCATTGATGAAAATATGGTGAGAGAATGCAAATCAGCCAAAGTAACAAAATTATGCATATAAATCAATGAAAATTAATTGTTCTAGACATAGAATGTGTGGTTCATCTCACTATGACATCTTGACATATTATAAGATAGATAATGAACTATCTAGTAGACAATCCCTTGCCAACATTGGATAATATAATATATCCCAATGCAAAAATACTTACTAAGTAATCTACCAAGAAAACAATTCTATGTATATAAATAATTCTCTTATCCACTTAATACTAATCCATATAAGAGATGAAGGGTTTAACCTTCTCAATTTCAATCTATAAAAAACTATAACCATCTTAAAATTGGTGGAGGGATGATACTTAATTAATAAAGTCTCTTAATTCCATGATAGTACTCATATGCCTATTGATAATAAAAATGTTAATCTGGTGATTTCAATGGAACAATATAGCATTTAAATAATCATAACTTTCAGTGCCTCAAGCCAAAACCAAAAGTTCAATATGTTATAGAAAGGTTGGAAGATGAAGAACCAAATCCCCAAAATGTTTTCTCAATAATCTTAACCTAAGAGAAGTTTTGTCTACAATACAAGTCACTTATTTTTCATCCAAAATAATAGTTGGATATAATAAGTAAGAACAATCATAACGATGTTTACATGAACTTAAGTTTATATCAATCCTAGAGGATGAGCTATTTGAATAGGAACCAATTATAAAATCACATATGTCACTTAAAGTCTCCATTAGTGAAATATAAAATGTAGATCATACTTGAAACATCAAGAGAACATATTATATTAAATGTCACTATATTTTTAATTGCAGTGAAAATATCATGAACTAGAACCTCTTCTAAACTCATATTTAAATTCTATTTGGATCTCTCAATCCAATGTTATGCCTCCTACATTTTCTACTAAATAAAGCTCATAATTTGATACTACATTTATGGTTCTTGACCAAATAAAAAATCAAACACTTCTCTAATTGAGGACCTGATTTTATTATTATTTTCAAGTGATTGCTACAGATCTAGATTGAGAAATAATGAAAATTAAATCATAACTTTGTACTTCTTTGTTTCACAATAGGTCAAAATATGAGAGTTTATATTTCTACAATATACAAAAGAGAATTTTTTTAAGCTTGTTCCATTTTCCCATTAGGTATACAAGGAATAATATTACAAGATGGATGTTTTGGAGGTATATTTGTACGATAGAGCATAACCCAAATTAAGAGATGAAAGAAGAGGTTGATTTCATCTCAATCTAAGCTACTTTATAAATTGGCAAGTTGTTTATACCTCAAGAGGAAAGACTTCAACTTATGGGGAAGACATATTTGTATGGTTTTTCATCTTCTTGATTCTAAAAAGATAAGAGAAAAATTGCTGGGCTACAATCCTAGTCAAAGATGAATTAATAAGATTCTAAATTCATTAGAGGTTGAGTCTTTGCATCCCAAGTTTTCATGAAGCTCTAGCTGTTAACTAAGTCAAATTATTACTATAAAAGATTCAAAAGGACTATAAAAAATAATTCATATTGTGACTGGTATAGAGGCCATATTATGGTTGCTATATTAGTCATATGATGAAGTCAAATTCAATCATAGAGTAGCTAAATGAAGGGATAGATTATTATTTTCTAATGCTTAGCAAAAATAATGATATAAATAATAAAATATAAAAGAATTATAATATTTGCAACCCTGTCATTTCTAGTGTAAATGGCTAAGGCTTCTTGACATATGGATGTGTCATAATAAATTCCAAGTTCCAGTCTAGATGTCATCAATTTAGTTTTACTTATTGAAGAGAATGCATTAATTTACCACTAATACTAAAATATTTACAAATAAAAAAAAACAAAAAAAACGTTTGTCTCAAATACATCAATAGCTCAATTCAAATAGAATAGAGCTTACAAAAAATTAGAGTATAAGAAATATAAAATGAAGAGGATCGATCTAGAGAAAATAAACCAATAAACCAATCTATTCTACCCAATTTCTACAGAATATTTAGAACCTTATTTGGAATATTTGACTCAAATTACAGGTAGATTTGAATCAATAAGTTCCATTTGGTTGATAAGGTACACATGTAGTGGTTTTCTAGTTGTCACTTGTGCAAGATTGAATGTAATATTCAAAGTATTTCAACCTATAGTTCTCAAATGAGGAAGTATATCTTGTGTGTATTGATTCCATCATGACATGTTAACTCCATGGGCTACAATATTTTCCCAGATAATACTCTCTCTAACATAATATAATATCAATGATTCTTATTACACTTGGATATATAGTTGTCAAAACAATCATTATTTAACAATACTTAACAAAACCAAGTTATCTACCTAATTGTTTTCATTTAATCAATTTATACAATAATATAGTGCTTAAGCTAGGCTAATTTAATGGGATGTGGCATAGGAAAACAATGTGTCATAGATTCATGAATACACAAAACCATTGATATCAATGTTTACTTTTTTGTACTAAATTTATTTAATATTAAAGAATTTTCAATGTGTATCTCCCATATAAAATATCCAACCAATGTCACATATAACTCTACAAATGGATCCAAATAAATATTTAATGTGGCTATACAAATCTCTAAGGATGTCATTACAAAGCTCCCTTTCCCTCACATGAAAAACTTAGGGATTCCTCAACTAGAGACATACAACAAATAGGTTCAATCGGTGAAGATTCTACCCTATTGAATGTATTCATCTAGAGTGATTCAATCATCAACTTGTTGGACCAAACAAATAAAATGGGAGGCACTAAAAGGTTGACTAAGTAGTGACAAATTTTGTGAGAAATGACACTTTTTTTGTACTTTGTAATAGTTCCTGTAACGAGGTGAAGAATGAAGGTTTGCAAGAATTATAAAAGAATTTAAAAGGTAAAATTCTATCTAATGTTTAATTAGGGGGAATAATACATAGGATATGCAATACAAAATACCTTTTCATGATGCAACTTATAGTTCTAATGCAACTATATATCTCATGAGCAATGTTAAAAAATGTTTAACTATGAACATAAAGATTTGAGTGATTAAAATTATTCATGAAGTAGTGAAAAACCTTGTCACAATCAAGTATAATAATAAAATATTAATTTTTAGTAAATAGTTTGTTCTTATCCTTGAAATATTTAACATGACATATTTTGGATAACAACTTTGTTCTTATCTTGGCTTTGGCTATGTTTCAGATCTAGTATGATCAGATCTCTAGAATCGGTTTTGGATGCTTATTCTGATGCTTATATGCTTGCTATATTCTAGTGGTTTCATGATTTTGGTTATCACTTTTGGTATCTAATGGTACCCATCTTGTTCTTGGCTTTCCTAGCTTGCTTTTTGCTTTACCAACTTCAGAAGTTCCCAGTTAGCTTTATCGATATGCACTATTTGGTGACTTCTTCTATGGATTTTGGATCTAACTTATGGATTCAATTTCTATCATGTTGTTGGTTCTTCTTGATCGTATCCCAAGTATTTAATGAATTTACATTGGGTGGCATGCTGTTATGGTGGTCCTATTTGAATCTGGTTAAACTTTCACGAATGGTTTCTATTAGCTAGTGAAGCGTGTTGGATATATACTCCATGGGCTACAATATTTTCCCAGATAATACTCTCTCTAACATAATATAATATCAATGATTCTTATTACACTTGGATATATAGTTGTCAAAACAATCATTATTTAACAATACTTAAAAAAACCAAGTTATCTACCTAATTGTTTTCATTTAATCAATTTATACAATAATATAGTGCTTAAGCTAGGCTAATTTAATGGGATGTGGCATAGGAAAACAATGTGTCATAGATTCATGAATACACAAAACCATTGATATCAATGTTTACTTTTTTGTACTAAATTTATTTAATATTAAAGAATTTTCAATGTGTATCTCCCATATAAAATATCCAACCAATGTCACATATAACTCTACAAATGGATCCAAATAAATATTTAATGTGGCTATACAAATCTCTAAGGATGTCATTACAAAGCTCCCTTTCCCTCACATGAAAAACTTAGGGATTCCTCAACTAGAGACATACAACAAATAGGTTCAATCGGTGAAGATTCTACCCTATTGAATGTATTCATCTAGAGTGATTCAATCATCAACTTGTTGGACCAAACAAATAAAATGGGAGGCACTAAAAGGTTGACTAAGTAGTGACAAATTTTGTGAGAAATGACACTTTTTTTGTACTTTGTAATAGTTCCTGTAACGAGGTGAAGAATGAAGGTTTGCAAGAATTATAAAAGAATTTAAAAGGTAAAATTCTATCTAATGTTTAATTAGGGGGAATAATACATAGGATATGCAATACAAAATACCTTTTCATGATGCAACTTATAGTTCTAATGCAAATATATATCTCATGAGCAATGTTAAAAAATGTTTAACTATGAACATAAAGATTTGAGTGATTAAAATTATTCATGAAGTAGTGAAAAACCTTGTCACAATCAAGTATAATAATAAAATATTAATTTTTAGTAAATAGTTTGTTCTTATCCTTGAAATATTTAACATGACATATTTTGGATAACAACTTTGTTCTTATCTTGGCTTTGGCTATGTTTCAGATCTAGTATGATCAGATCTCTAGAATCGGTTTTGGATGCTTATTCTGATGCTTATATGCTTGCTATATTCTAGTGGTTTCATGATTTTGGTTATCACTTTTGGTATCTAATGGTACCCATCTTGTTCTTGGCTTTCCTAGCTTGCTTTTGGCTTTACCAACTTCAGAAGTTCCCAGTTAGCTTTATCGATATGCACTATTTGGTGACTTCTTCTATGGATTTTGGATCTAACTTATGGATTCAATTTCTATCATGTTGTTGGTTCTTCTTGATCGTATCCCAAGTATTTAATGAATTTACATTGGGTGGCATGCTGTTATGGTGGTCCTATTTGAATCTGGTTAAACTTTCACGGATGGTTTCTATTAGCTAGTGAAGCGTGTTGGATTTTGGTCTTAGCAGAATTCTCGATGGATTTAATTATTTGGTTACTTGATTTAGGTCCATGATATGTAATGTAAATCATAATATTGGTATGGTGGTATCGTCTGATGTAATTTTTGTAATTATGGGTTGATTGGTTTAGGGTTTAGCCAACCTTGTCAATAAGGTTGATGATCTGTATTTATGGGTGACTTATTCATGTAATTGACATAATAGATAGATCAATGGTTATGATTGGTTAATTCTGCATTATTAGAGATTAGTTCATGAGAAAAAAATTCGTATCATTTAGAAGAAGGTTGGAAAGGTTTTGTATCACAGGGTAGACATCAGTGCTTAACCGGAACTGTATCATGCATTTGCAGATGCTACTTTCATAATTCATTTCTTTCTGGATTATAGTCTGATGATTTTGTAAGTTAGTGAGACTTCCCTTTATTATAAGCAGTGTGCTCTAGGCTATTGGTCTTTCTACATGTGTAGAGCCCATTGTAATCATGCATAATACTACTACAAAGTATTCATCTGATTGTGGGTAGGGTTTTCCACCATGGTTTTTCCCTTTCTAGGTTTTCCATGTATCAGAGCAAGGTCCTCTCTATAAAAGCTTAACGGTTTGAGGAGATCCAATGGCATCGACATCTAGTTCTACATTCAATCCTTACTAGAAGGAGAGTCCTAGATTTGATGGTACAAATTATGAGATATGGAAGCAGCGAATGAAGACTCATCTCAGATATCTTGGAATAGAAATTTGTGAGATAGTAGAGAAAGGATATATACCTAATGATCCTGATTCTAGTACATAGGCACTTGTTCATGAACAGAAGAGAGGTGAAAATGATGTGAGAGAAAAGGAAGCTTTGTTGAGCGCCCTATCTGATGAAAGGCTATTGAATGTCATAGATTTGGAAAATGTTAAGAAGATCTTGTTAAAACTTGAAACTCTTTATGAAGGTGATCAGGCAGTAAAGATTGGTAAACTTGAAGGTTTTTGGGTAAGGTATGAAACTTTGAAGATGGAAGAGGATGAGAAGATAAGTTCTTTCATGGATAGAGTCAATGAGATTGTCATGGTTATCAAATGTTGTGGCAGATCGGTCAGTGAAGATGAAATAGTGTCAAAAGTTATAAGAGTTCTACCTCCAGCTTACCAAATGAATGCTACTACTATTAATGAACTCCAAACAATGTCAAGTACCTCTGTGACTAGAGATACATTACTTGAGAAATTGACTACTTTTGAACTTGAAGAACTTGGAGATCAGAATGCTGCTAAAAATGAGACTACATTTAAAGCATCTACCTTTCGTAAATAAAAGATAGATTGGAAGGAGATGTATACTAAGGATATGGAGGAAATTGAGAGAGAAGAAAGAGAGCTTGAAGAGCTAGAAGCACTGATTGTAAGAAGAATCCCAAAAGGAACAACTGCAAGTAAGTATGAAGGAAAAGTCCCTTTTAAATGTTCTTCATGCAATAAGATTGGTCATTTTTCTTCTAGATGTCCTGAAAGAGCTGCTAGGAATAATGAAAGATTTGTGAGGAACTATACACCTAATCTTGAATATCAAAGTAGACCTAGATTCATAAGGAATAAAGATAAATAATTTAATTATGTTGGTGATAGTGATTTTTGGTATTTCTAATGATGATGATGATGATAAACCTATGAGTGGATCCAATTATGGAGCTTCCTCAAGTAAAGATTGGGTCTTTATTTCTATCAAGGATGATTCTTTGAAATCTTTCATTGAAGCAACACATACCGCAGAAAAGGCGTTGGCTGCTAAAATTGAAGAAAAGGATGAATGGGTTATAGGGAGTGGATGCTCACATTACATGATTGGTGACAAGAGAAAGTTTCAATCATTGCAAGACTTTGATGGTGGATTGGTTAGATTTGGAGATAACAAGGTATGTAAAATTAAAGGCAAAGGAACAATATCCTTGGATGGTAAGACAAATACTAATAATGTTTACTATGTTGAAGGCTTAAAGCATAATATTTCAAGTGTAGGTTAGATGGTGGATAAATGATTTCATTTGTAATTCAAAGATGAAAAATGCAAGATCATTAATAAATCTGCATTGGATAATGCTTATGAAACTTTGAATAAAGGTAATATCTTTAATTTGAACTCCATTGAGAGGGCTTTCTTAATTGCTTAGATTGATGGAAGTTGTTTATGGAATAAAAGGATGTGTCATATAAATTTTGATTGCATAGTGAAGATCAGTTCAATACCAGTAGTCAGAGATTTGAATAAAATTATTACACCTCATAATCTTGTATGTAGAGAATGTCAAATGGGTAAGCAAGTTAGAACCTATTTCTGACTTGTATACATGATAAATCTAATGAAGATCTTAATATTATTCATACTGATTTGTGTGGACTGGAAAGGACTAATTTTTTTCAAGGTGATAGATATTTAATGTTACTTATTGATGACTATTCTAGAATGATGTGGGTGACATTCTTGAAAGAAAAATTTCAAGCTTTTGAGAAATTCAAAATCTTTAAGGCTATGGTTGAGACTTAGATAGGACTAAAGATATATAAAATGCTTGAAATAAGAACATGGTGGTGAATTTACACTATGCGAGTTCAATAAATTTTGCGAAAGGAATGGTATTAGGAGACAACTTTCTACACCTAGAACACCATACTAGAACGGATTGGTGGAAAGGAAGAAAAGAATGATCTTGGATGCAGCAAGGACTATGATGATTGAAGTTAATTTACCTGATATCTATTGGAGAGAGGTTGTCAATAGGGGTGTATACACTTTCAATAGAGTACACATTAAAGACGATACCAATAAGAATTCTTATGAATTATGGTTTGGTCATACTCCTACTGTCAGATATTTTAGAATATTTGGAAGAAAATGTTACCTTAGAAGAGATGATGCATTAGGTAAGTTTGATCCTAGAAGTGGTGAAGGAATATTTATGGGTTATTCTACTAAGCGCAAAGCATATAGATATTATAACAAAAGATTGAATAGGATAATGGAAAGCATAAATGTCAAGGTGGATGAGCATGGCAGTAATCAGATTAGAGCTTATGATTATGGACCAGAAGATGAATTTATTAGATCTGAACTGGTAATGTAAGAATCAGTTTAGAACCATGAACCTATGACTACGGTAACATTAGAAAATTCAATAGTGATAGAGGAACAACAAAATGAGTTAGGAAATCAAAAAAATTCAAAGACTCCCAAGTATGTAAAGCTAAATCATTGTGAAGATCAGATCATTGGAGATAAAAGGAAATATGTGATGAATAGGAGAAGGTTAGCTACTAAAGAGGTATGTTTAATTTTTCACTAAGGCAAGTAAAGATGAAAATTGGATAAAAGAAATGGAAGAAAAATTAGATCAAATTGAAAAGAATATGACATGGGAACTTGTACCTAGACCTAAAGACAAGAATATTATTGGAACTAAATGGGTTTTCAGGAATAAATTGATTTAGGAGGATAAAGTGGTAAGGAACAAGGCTAGATTGGTTTTCAAAGGCTATTCTCAAGAAGAAGGTGTCGATTATGGAGAGACTTATGCTCTAGTTGCTAGAATGGAAGCAATAAGATTTTTTCTTGCTTATGTTGCACACAAAAACTATGAAGTATATCAGATGGATGTTAAATGTGCATTTCTAAATCGATATCTTGAAGAAAAATTTTACATTGAGCACCCTAATGGATTTTCTTTATCACAAGACAAGGACATGGTTTGCAGGATAAAGAAAGCTTTATATGGACTAAAATAGGCCCCTACAACATGGTATGCTAGATTGGATAAGTATCTTTCAAAACTTGGCTTTAGTAAAGGTAATGTTGATAGTAACTTATATTACAAAATTGAGCATGATGACATATTGATTATTGAAGTCTTTGTGGATGATATCATTTTTGGAGGAGAAGAAGGTTTATGCATGAAATTTGTTGATGATATGTGTAGACATCTAAAAATGGTCAACGCTTGCAGAGTCATACTTCAACATTTTCGCATTGCCTTATTTTAGGGTTCTTGTGTTGCATTAACATTTATTCTATGTTGCGCACTTGGTATTTATCATTTACGAGCATCAAGTCCTTCTTCTAAATTCCTCATTTTTCTTGCTTTTGAATTAGTTCTTGTTGATAACAATCTTCAGTCATGATTTTGGTTGATCTTATCCTGTTGCATCAATGTGCGTGCTTAGTTGTCATATTTTGACATCATCAATTCAATTTCATTTTGGACATCGTCAATCCTAATCGATGATAGAATTAGGGTTTTGTCCTCTTGTCATCTTGTGATTGATTCATCATCAATCCTCATCCTTGTCAATCTTGTCATTTTGTGATCGATTCATCATTGATCCTTGTCCTAGTCAATCTTGTCATTTTGCGATCAATTTGTCATCGATCCTTGTCCTTTTTGAATCATGTCAATTTGGATCAATTAGTCATTGTTCCTCATCAATTAGCACCTATCAATTTGATCTCTTTGTCAATCTTGGTCAATTTGTCAACCAATCGCAATCATTTATCAGCATTGGTCCTTTGTCAATCAAAATCATGATCGAATCGACATTAGTTTCTTATTGTCTTGACCTAATTCCTTGTCCTCTTATTTTTAGGGTTTTATGATTTGATCATTTAATCCTTTTCTTCTTCTTGGTGGGTTAAATAAATCTATTTATTTAGTCCTAGGTCTTTTTTGTGAATTAATTAATGGATGAAAACCTATTAATTAATTCACCTAATTCCTATTTCATCCTTTTCCTCAATTTTTCCAATTTAGTAATTTCTCCTAATTCCTAATTTCTATTTCTCCTATTTTCTTCAATTTTTCTAATATTTCCCCTAATTTCATGGGAATGGCATGTCAATTTTGTCATAGTTTGTCAATCAATTAATCTTGCATAGAAAATGTCAATTTTGTCATAATTTGTCATATTTGTCATTCTTGATTTGAAATTTCCTTTCAAATCTCTTCATGCTAATCTTGTCATCTCTCCAATTTGTCTATAAATTGGATAATTTTCTTCAATCAAAGATCTAATCACATTTTCAAAGAATCAATCATGCTTCTATTATACTTACACTGTCATTTCATCTTGTCAATCTTGCTTTCATACTATGCTTTTGCATTTGTAGGTGAGATCCACAAGCAAAGTAATTTGAAGGAGAAAGAAGGACAATGGAGAATTATGGAGGAGATATTCACATTTGTAATGGTTTGCATTTGGTTTGATTATCTTGTCTTCATATCTCTATTGAATGTTTTTAGGATTTCTTATCATTGTGATCTAGTTTTTGTGATTGAGCTAGTTTAATATCTATTGCTTTGATCTTTTCCCAAATTCCTATCTACATTTTTTGGTGAACCCAATGTGAACTAACCCCCCTAACCATGTTTTTGAGTGCTTTTGAGCTGATTTGCAGGTGAAAACCCAAGAAACAGGGCAACTCAGGGCTTTCTGGACACTTATGCGCCTGTGTAGGAGGGATCTACGCCTGTGTTAAGGAGATCGGTGTCTGTGTCAAAGAGATTTGCTCCTGTGTCAAGGCATTTTGCGCTTGTGTCAAGACATTCGGCATCTCTATTGAGACATTCTGCACCTGTGTGAGGCCAGAAATAGAGGTGAAACCAGTGTTTTTACTTGCAAATTACTTTGTTTTCATTCTATTCTTATATTCTGGTTTTTCTTTGGTACTGATTCTCTGTGCAGCACCTTGGTGTTACATGTGGTAGAGACATGAAAATGAAACTACTAACAAATCTTATGTAGGACGCGGTCAAAGACTTTTATTAAAACATCTTGCATGTGATTTTTAAAGTAGTTGCACATTTAATTTCTTAAAGATTAATGAACACCATGCATGCTTTGTTTGCTTTTATTTTGATTGCATGTTTTAACCCTTAGAATTGGGCCTGCCTCTTGATTTGCCTGGCACTTCGCACAGGCATTGGTGAGAGGGAATGACCCTAAGTGGTGACAGGCTAAAACCAAGCTCTTCCAAACCACTCTAAATAACTGTGGATGGAACGAAAGTTGTAGACAATGGGTGCTGGAATGGTATTGCGATGATTTATTCGCCAAATCAATACCCACCCGAATGGAAGCCCTTACTAGAATCTCTTATTTTTAGAGGCCAAAATCCTTCTATTTGTTGGCTCAAGCATTGTGATACGTGCATGCCGAAGACACCTCTCATGTACTCCTTAGTTAGAGATAGCAAGTTCTTGGGAAGTGATGCCCCTCCAACTTGAAGCTTGGTATGCCTGAGAAGTGAGTGCACTGTAAGGGGGAGCTAGTGCTATCAAGAATCTATCTATCTAGCTAAGTGTTGTATTTCATTAGAGGATTCAATAGATATTGTCCTTGCTAGCCATAGGTTTTGTTGTAAATGTGCTTGATTGTTTTGAGTCAAAGTCAAACAAACATTTTGTCTTCCGTGATTGTCAAAGGTTAAATTAAAAAAACAAACTTTCAAAAGTGCTCATAATCAACTTGGATTTTCAAAATCAACAACATTCAACTCAAAACACAATCTAAACAAAGGTCCAAATTTGTCCAAGTATTCATCCAACATTTGAACATGGCTTGTCAAAACATTGAATGTCTTTGTTTCAAAATTCATGTCACTTTAGGCTAGGTTTTGCATAGTCCCACTTAGGTCCCAAGGCATATTGTCATCTCCTTTCATTTTAGTCCTTTTTATTTCAAGCATCCTCATTTTGCACTTAGGTCCAAGATCATTTCCCTAAGTTTGCATTTCATTGTCATATCTAGGCTAGATTTCCATTTAGGTGACATTCCTGCATTATCCTTGTCATGATAAAATTAGGTCTTGCCTAGGTTACATTTTGCATATTCCAAGTCTCTGGTCTTCACATATCCTTATCATTATATTGTCATCTTGTCTTGGCTTCATCTTGTCATATCATATCCTTAGATCACTTTCATGTCATATCCTAAGTCATTGTCAAATTCATTGCCTTCTTGCATTTAGTCTCAAAAATTTGATTTGTCAAACTTGGAAAATCAAAACTTTGGATAATACCCTAAGTTGTTGTTAGGAAGTCTAGACCTTATCAAACTTTTGTCTTTTTGTCATCAATATCATTTTTGTCAAACCTAGCTTAGTATCCAAGCATATAGGTGAGACATTGTCAATTTGTCCTATTGTCATTTGTCCTTTAAGGTCTTGGCTTCATTTCAACTTCCCAAGGTTGAGTCTTTAGGTTTGCATTTCAAAAAGTTTGTCCAAATCTTGAAAAACAACAAAAACATAGGTTGCATTCTTGCCATAGATTGCATTTTTATTTATTTAGGTTGGATTTAGTTGCATATCATACATCATCCTTTTAAAATAAAAAAATCCCCCAAAAAAAAAATATTGCATTTGCATAGTGACATGCCTATTGAAACAACGTCAAAATCTAAGAAGATGGGTGAACCAACATATCAACCCATTGACAATGTATCAAACTCACAGTTGCAACCTAGCCAATCATTACAAATTGAAGGTTCATCAAACACATCATTACCACCATATGGAATGGTTCAACTTGGACCACCTACATTATATGAGCTAGTGTTTGTACCCATGAAACCAAGATATGGGAGTGTTCCACCAACACCAAGAGAAAATGCACCTTTCAACTGGAATCAACCGAACCTGCAACATGAAATTCAAACATTACATGAGGAACAAACTCTTTCACAAGGATTTGGTTCAGATCAAGGTGTTCAACAAGAAATAAATCCAAATGTTTTACCAGATTCTTCATCAGATTCTGATGCTTCTGATGATGTTGATATGTTTCTTAAAGATCCAAAGTTGACAAAAAAGATAGATAAATTCTTGAACAAGGTCTTTAAGATGTTCCCACAAAAATATCTTGACATGATGAGTAATGTGACCTCCTCAAGTGAGCAAATTAATGTGCAAAAACAACAAGGTGGTGAACTATTAAGTTTCTCTCCACATCAAAACAAAGAAAATGTGCAACAAGAAACTCAACACACCCTGATGAGTAAACGTTCCTAAAAAACATTGATAGTGACTATTCCTCAAAAGTCATCATTTGAAACAATAAACGATCCATTATTTAATACAACACCTTCAACACAAGATCAAATGAGGGCCACACAAATAATGACAGTTGTCCCTCAACAAGAAATGATTCCTCGAATAATTACAAGTGGATCAAAATCTAAGATGCAAGAAAGCTTTACGACTGGAATGCTTGATCTTACCAATGTCCAAAACAATTCCATAATGCAACAAAGTTCCTATGTCCCATTAAGTTCAATATATTTGCCAAATACTCAAGTACCTGTTATGCAAAATATTGTGACAGATCCTTCGATAATGGCAACACAAAGAGCTACTAATAGTGGTTTGCACCAACAACAAATGTTGCAACAATTGAGTAATACACAAAAGGCACAATCGAATCTGCAAACAAGCAATGCACAACAACAACAATATCACAATCAACAACATGTTACAGTGTCTTCTGTACCATTACAAGTTAATTCAAACTTGCAACCACCACAGTGGATTGGACAAACAACACAGCAAGTAAATGTGAGTGCCATACCCCATCTCAAGGAGAAACAACAAAAACCTCCCAAACAAAGTTTTTTGCAAATGATGGGATTTACATCAAGACAACAACAATTGGCACAAAGTCAGCAAATTCCAATTTGTCAGCATCAACAACAACATGTGCCTCAATATGTGCCAAGACAAACAAATTATCATACTTCACAACCACAATTGATGTCCATGCAATATCAACAACACCCTCAATTGCAATATCAACCAAGGCTACCAATCATGATTCCACCACAAGGATCACAACAACAGGGTCAATGTCAAGGCATGGCACAACCACAACAACAAGAGCTATATCAAGAACTTTATATGCCAGAGACACCAAAGACAACAATTTCTGAGCATCAATAGCCAATGGAGAGCATGATGTATCGACAAAGAGTACACCCAAGAGTGAACGATGAACTTCCAAAATCTTCGCTACCTAACACATTTGCACAATAGCTTGAGAAGTTGCAATGACAAGTCGACTCATTGGAAACCAAAGGAACAAAGAAATTGTACACAGATCAAGATTTATGTCCTAATCCATTTGACAAGAGCTTGTACATGCCTCCCTTCCCTAAGCATTTTGAGGCACCTAATTTTGAGAAATATAAAGGGAATGGCAATCCAAAAGACCATATTCAACCATTTTTTGCAGCATGTACTGAAGTGAGTTATGAGGAAACATATTTGATGCGCTTATTCGCATGAAGTCTCATAGGACAAGCCATGGATTGGTATTCGCATTTGGCAGGGAATATAAAGACTTGGTCGGAATTGGCTCAAAAGTTTATATCCCACTTTGCATTCAACATTGATAGTGAAGTGACCATGTTAGATTTATGCAACACCAAGCAAAAGCAAGGTGAACCATTAGTGACTTTCTTGCAATGATGGCGAAGCTTGTATAGTCATTCTTCCCTAGATATACCTGAAGAACAACAAGTGAACTTATTTATTCAAAATTTGGTCCTAGAAATGATGTATGAACTCAAATTGAAAATTCCCAGTACCATTGAGAAACTTGTTAAGAAAGGGATGAACATTGAAACTGCTCTTGTAGCTAAGGGAATCATTAAGCTCAACAAAGATAGTGACAACACAAACAATTCAGGGGACAGAAATAGATTGTGGTACAAAAACAAGAATGTCGCTAATGATGGAGTTGTTCATGCAAGAGTAGTGAATGCAAATCAACCCATGTTCACAATAAAGAAATTGAGTGCTCCTAATATGTCGGCTATGGAACAAAATCAAACACTAGCAAGCAACGCTACTCAACAACTGCAATACCAACAATATACTCAATAATATAATCAACAACAAGGTCAGCAACAAAACTAGCAACAAAAACCTTTCTGATCAAGGGATGGGCCTCCTCGACAGTTTATGCCATTGGGAGAGCCTATTGAGTCAGTAATGAAATAATTAATACAAGCAAAGTTTATCAAGTTACTAGATATCAAGGCAGAACCATTGGTAAAGCCGCATTGGTGGAATGATAATGCATATTGTGAATACCATCGATCAAAAGGACATAAAACCGCATCATTTTTTCAATTGAAACATATGATTCAAGACTTGTTAGATCAAGGAGTAATTGAGGTAGACCCGCCCAGCATGACCTCTAACACCGATCATACAATTTTCAAAACTCCTTTGCTTGATCATGACAAGGGTAAAGCATCTTCTTCAAACTCTACCCAAACAATGAATCTTAATTATGCAAATAATGGTTATAACAATGTCATCAATTTTTTTTTATCATCAAATGAGTATGTTTCCACCATAAGAATAAAGGGACAAGATCCTTCTTGTGCAGTCACTGCTCGTCGATCCAAAATAGTCCTGAAAGGAGCTCCTGCAATTCCTCCCAAATCAACTCCTACAAGTCAATATAATCTCCTAGATCATTTGGGAAAGACACCTACACAAATATCAATCCTTGAGTTGTTGAAAATGTCCCTTGTGCATCGTGCAGTCCTCGATAAAGCTTTAACTAAGTCCATCGTACCAACAGACATTGATGTTGACCAGTTTCAAGCCTGAATTGGACATTTAGCCATCTCCCAACATGTCACCTTTTCTAATAATGATATTTCACCTAATAAGCTCCCTCATAATGATCCATTACATCTTGAATTCTTTGTCCATAATTGCAAAATCTGACAAGTCTTGATAGATGACAGAGCAGGTCTTAACATCTGTACCTTGAGAGTGGTCATTGGTCTTGGTTATATAGAAAATGACATTGATTCTTCCAAAAGAATAACAATCAAAGCATATGATGATGTAGAGCATCCATCTAAAGGGGTAATTTCATTGCCTATTAGAGTCGGTCCAGTGACAGAAAACACTTTCCTGCAGGTCCTAGACCTCGATCTCCCTTACAATATGATTATTGGCCATCCGTGGATCCACGCAATGAAAGCAGTTCCATCTACTTATCATCATTGTTTAAAATATCCTTACAATGGGACTGAGATAACAATTCCAGGAGATCATAATCCATTTCAATTTTGTACTAATCTAAAGGATTCCCCAAAGCAACAAGTCCCCGTCAATAGGGAGGCCCACTCACATAATTATGTGGATCCTAATGAATTGTTAGATGCTGTCAAAGGAAAATTGAAGATACAGGACCAAGGATGCGGAGAGTATTCAATGGCTCAAACATTCCTCATTGGGAATTTACCAATATCTCCAAAATCACATGGCAAAGAACATTTGTTGCAAAAGGAACCTAAGATAGTCATTCAATATCAGCCCCCCACTACATTTACAAGATGGGGTGAACTTGACAAAGAAACTTTGGATGATGATGTCATAGATTGGCTTTATAAGGATCCAACTGAGACACCACCTATTAGGTTGCCAGTGGAGTGGTATGGCAAAGGGTTTACTATGTTGTAGAAAAAGGGATATGATGGTTGCAGTGGCTTGGGACCTGATAAGAAAGGAAGACTAGAACCTATTATACCTAAGATGCGACATCGAACTTTAGGGTTAGGTTTTGTACAATTACGAATTGGACCCTCATCTACCAAAGTGACCACGTGTAGAAAGGGGTGTGACTTTGATGATGAAATGACACCTGAGGATACCCGACTTGAAATTGATTCCAATGAATGGGAATGGAGTTCCTTTTCTTCTAGCTCCTATGCCCTCGAAGATATTTTCCTTGACCTCGATGATTTGTCCATGGAAGACAAACATGAAATAACTTGCCCTCCTAAAACATGTCCTAATGCCTAGATAGAGTCATTCTGGGACCCAAGCTCCGAATCAGATAGGAGCAGTTCAAATAGTGATACCATAGACATTTACATCTTTACCATCTCGGCCCTCTCTCTCCTTAAAACTGATGATGACATGCCCCTCATCTATCCTCAGCTTATCCAACATGACCAACAAGAACCACTCACATTAGATTGTTTTCAAAATGATGAAGCAATTGCTGAATTTCTTGGACTCTGAGAAGGCATACCACAAGGTGATCATAAGGTAGGGTTTTCTATTGATTTAGATTCTACATCATTTTTTGGGGAGTCAACTCCATCTTCTAGTCATAAAAATGAAAAAGAAAAAGTAAAAAATCAAAAGAATAGGTCTTTGAGTGAAAATCGTAAGGCACTCTCTGATCATGAAAAAGTAAAAATAAAAGACGTACTTGTGGGTGAAAACCTCCCTGAGGCACCCAAAGGTGGAAGATTGGACATACCCTTGTCAAGTCAGGATAAATCAACATTGCTTGTGGAAATGATTGAAGAGATAAATTTGGGTACACCTGACAACCCTAAGGTCATTCATTTTGTTGCTTCTTTATCAAAACAAGAAAGAATAGATTTTGTCAATTTCTTTCTCGAGAAGAAGATCAACTTTGCATGGTCCTATGCAGATATGCCTAGCCTTGATCTAGAATTAGTCCTCCATAACTTGCCATTAAAATCAGATGCCAAGCCTGTCAAAAAGAAACTTAGAAAGATGCATCCCCAGGTGGCTCTCTTGGTTAAGGTAGAACTAAAAAAATTATCAGATGTGGGGTTTATCAGACCAATTGATTATGCAGATTGGATTTCAAATTTGGTACCAGTTAGCAAAGTAACTGGGGGCATCAAAATCTATATGGATTTTAGGGATCTTAATAAAGCATGCCCTAAAGATGACTTTCCATTGCCGAATATAGACATCATAGTTGACATGACTGCTGGATATGAGATGCTATCATTGATGGATGGTTTTTCTGGATATAATCAAATTTGTATTGCTCCTGAAGATCAACATAAGACTGCATTCACATGTGCTTTGGATACCTAGTGCTAGAATGTGATGCCTTTTGGTCTTAAAAATGCTGGTGCAACATATCAAAGAGCTATGATGACAATTTTCCATGATTTTATGCATACTTTGCTGGAAGACTATGTTGATGACCTATTATGTAAATCTATCACAAGAGGTAGTCATCTAGCTATCCTTGGCCCAATATTTGATCGAATGGAAACCTACAAGCTCAGACTCAACCCAAAGAAATGTGTCTTTGGTGTCATAGCTGGCAAATTATTAGGGTACATTGTTTCTCATAGAGGCATCGAAGTAGACCCTGAAAAGGTTAAAGCAATAATGGATATGCCTCCTCCTTCAAATCTCCATCAACTTAGAAGTCTGCAAGGAAAGTTATAGTCAATCCACTGATTTATAGCTCAATTGGCAAACAAATGTCATCCCTTCCAGCATTTATTGCATAAAGGTGTCACTTTTAGATGGACTAAGTAATGTCAATCAGCATTTCAAACTCTCAAGGATTATCTGTTGTCACCTCCTATAGAAGGGAAGCCATTCATATTGTATATTTCTGCAACTGAAATGGCACTGGGAGTTCTCTTAGCCCAACAGGATGAGAAAGGCGAAGAACGGGCTATTTATTATCTTAGTCAGACACTAGTAGGCTATGAGCTAAATTATTCAACTATTGAACGGGCATGTTTAGCAGTGGTATTTGCAACACAGAAGCTTCGACACTATATGTTAAATCATCAGACATTGTTAGTTGCAAAAATTGATCCCTTAAAATACTTGCTTAGTAGGGTAGCTTTGACAGGTCACCTAGCAAAGTGGGTTATGATCCTCAGTGAGTTTGATATTGAGTACATTGAGAGAAAGGCAATAAAAGGACAAATCATAGCAGATCAACTTGCAGAGGCACCTATTCATGATGATCATCCAATGTTGACAAATTTTCTAGATGAATCATTCTTTTCTCTCACATCTTCTAATGAATGGAAGTTATATTTTGATGGATCCCATACCAAATTTGGGTCCAGAGCAGGTATATTATTTGTCACCCCTCAAGGTGATGCTATTCCCAAATCCTACAAAATAACTTTCCATTGCACCAATAATATTGCAGAATATGAAGCTCTGGTCACAGGACTCCGAGTAGCGATCCACTAGAACATCACACATTTGCAAGTCTATGGAGATTCCCAGTTAGTCATTCATCAAGTGAATGATGACTATGAAATGAAAGATGAAAAGCTTATTCCCTACAAGCATATGGTGGATTTCTTCAAGACAAAATTTATGGCTATCCATTTCAGTCAAGTTCCAAGAATTCAAAGCAAGTCAGCAGATGCTATGGCAACTATTGCTTCCATGTTAAATATGCCCCACAATATGGATAGATGTGAATTTTTGGTCGAACAGTTGCTTATCCCTTCTTTTGAAATTCTGACAACAGATGTGATGTGTGTTCTTCTTGGTCCTAATTCCCCATGGTACAATGACATCTATCAATATTTGAAATCCCAAACCTTACCACCTTACCTTTCCTCTAACCAATGCCAAGCCTTCATCCGCCAGACAACCAAATATTTCATCATCGCAGGCACCTTTTACCGTCGTTCCTTTGACCACACCCTTCTCAGGTGTTTGGATTCTAACAAGGCACAAATAGCTTTACACGAGGTTCATGATGGTATATGTGGGGGCCATTTCAATGGTCTAAGTCTAGCTAAAAAGTTGATTCATGCTAGGTATTATTGGCCCACTATGGAAAAGGATGTTCATGATTTTGTAAAGAAATGCTAAAAGTGCCAAATCCATGGAAATTACATTCATGTGCCAGCCCAAGAACTTCACTCCATCATATCTCCGTGGCCCTTTTCTCAATGGGGATTGGATCTTATTGGTAAGATTCACCCGACATCTACAAATGGACACAAATTCATCATCACGGCCACAAAATACTTTACAAAATGGATCAAGGCTATCTCCATGACCTATATCACTGGTGTCCAAATTTCAAAGTTTCTACTGAATTATATCATATGCAGATATGGGGTTCCCCTTGCAATTGTCATAGATAATGGCCATCCATTTAAAAATAAAGATGTCAAGGAACTCTATGAAAATTTTCGCATCCAACACCGTTTCTTTAGTCCTTATTATCCACAAAGTAATGGTCAAGCTGAAGCATCAAATAAAACCATCATTAAGATCCTAAAAAAGGTCATCAATAATGTTGGTCGAGATTGGCATGTATAGTTGAATCCAGTACTATAGGCTTATTGTACTTCCATATGCACACCTACTTGTGCAACACCTTATTCCTTGGTGTATGGTGCGGAAGCCATTTTACCCTTGGAAGTGGAAATTCCCTCTTTGCATGTTTCCTTGCAACATTTGATTGATGATGAAATGCACAGAGTCTCTCAGTTGCATCAGCTTGAGATGTTAGATGAGAAACATCGAGTAGCCTTGACACATTTGTAAGCATATCAAAATTGTCTCCGTCACTCGTATAATAAGAAGGTCAAAGGGCGACACTTCGAAGTGGGAGATTTGGTCGTAAAGGCAAACTCAAAGAATGCACAATCCACTGACATTATCAAAGGAAAGTTTGAGCCTAATTGGGTTGGGTCTTTCATAGTTACTGCAGCCTACGACTCGGGGGCATATCAGCTTGCAACCCTAGAAGGTGAACCTTTGTCATATCTTGTAAATAGCATGCACCTTCGCAAGTACTGGGCATAGTTCTTTTGTCAAGCAGTTCTTTAATATGATCCTAAAAAAATACAAAAAAATAAAAATAAATAAAAAAGCTCAAAAAAATTTAAAAAAAAATCAAAAAAAAAAAAAGGTGAAAAATTGAAAAATCAAATAAAAAGTGAAAAATTGAAAAAACAAAAGGTAAGTAAAGAAAAATCATTCACCCTCTAGTGAAAACCTGGCAAACAAGCGCTTTGGGCAAGTACCATGGTGAAAACCTGGCAAACAGGCGCCATGTGTAAAAGATTATTGCTCTGTCATCTATCATGACCCCTAGCTATACTTTCCCCCCATAGGTTTATCATGCTTATCCTTGCCCTGACTCAATGTTCTGTTCCAGGCTTGTGATTGGTCAAAATCATTGTCTTGCATGTTCAGGTTTCCAGTCCTTGCGCATATGTTTCGGTCCTGGTCCCTGTATATATTTTTCAAATGTTCATTGGGTGTGTGCCCCTTGTCATGATCAATTACTAGCACTTTCAAATCACATAACGTCCTGAAATAATCCAAAAAAATCACATAACATCCTGAAATAATCCAACAAAATCACATAACGTCCTGAAATAATCCAAAAAAATCACATAAAATCCTAAAATAATCCAAAAAAATCAAATAAAGTCCTGAAATAATCCAAAAAAATCAAATAAAGTCCTGAAATAATCCAAAAAAATCAAATAATGTCCTGAAAAAATCCCTAAAAAGTCAAATAAAGTCTTAAAAAAATGAACAAAAAAAAATTCAAAACATCAAAATCCAAAAACAATTCCTTTGGCATTTTTTGCATTTTGTCAATAAATGGTACCCTCTGTGCATAGACAGATTGCTGAGCATACATCCAATGACAAATTGATCAAACATTTATGTAGACAACAAATAGATAACATGTTACAACACTGTGCTTTATTGCAAATCACGCATTAACAGATGAACTTTTCAATCAAACCAGACATGCAAACTGATCAAAATTGTCATATTAATCATGGGTCTTATATAGGGTGTGGTATACTCAAAACCAGACTGTGTCCTATCTTAGACGGGGTACTGCATTCCCTACAACCTGATAGCATGATCATTCTTGTGTTCCACTTTTGACAATGACGATCAGAATGTTTGTTTGACTTGGTCAAATTTGTGAGTCTTATCTTTTTACTGATTTATCTTTGGCTTTGATCATGTTCCTATGTTGCTCGATGATGTCACTGAGTGATTTAGAGTGACCGGGATGGTTCATGGTCCCTTTCCTTTTTTGTTTTTTGTTGTGTTTGTTGTTTGTGAAATGTTTGTCACAAACTAGGGCAACTATATCATTGGGTGTTTGTGATAAGTACATTCGCTTTGTGAATGCCGCACATACCTCGACCCTTGATGTATGCACCCTAGGATGCTTCACTCATTCCTTGTGTGCGATGTGTCTGTCTTTTGCAAAAGGGGTTGCATTCTAGCTCTGGCCTTCATTGCCATGATGCTCTGCATCCACTTTGCTACATTAAATAAAGGTTCTCACCGACTTCTGTGCATTTGTGAAAGCAAGTTTTTCTTCATCTCTAACTGTCCTCTGTCTAATTTCTTCTTACTAACATTTCTTCCATCAGTTTGGGCAGTCAGTTCGGTCTAGTTCTTCGATCTCCAAAAACATAAGCTGCATCCTACATTCATTGATTAGTACATCTGCATTATATCAAGCCCATATCAAGTATTTTATCCATTTCATATTATAAATGCATCAAAAACACATAAAAATATATTCATACATGTTCCATAATGGTACATGAATAGTGCATAAGCCATCCATACATGGAAAGTAAACATAAGCCATAACACATTGCATCCCATCATATAGTTGCATATCATATCATATATCAAAACAATATCAGAGTACAAAATTAGACTGTCTGTCCTAAGTATGGCCCACAGGCTGAGTACATAATGTCAAACTATATATGTCTCTGTCATAAGGAGCGCGTGCCTCTGTCACTGGGTGCTTCCTCTATCCTTCTCATCCTTGCCATGTCTCAAGGATGATGTCCCTTCTACCCTAGGTCATGGTTGTGGTGGTCTCCTAGGTCCACTCACCCCCATGCTGCTCGCTGACCTCCGAGAACATGGCCTGCTCTCTATCCTCGACCGTGACTGATATGATGCTGCTCTCTACTTTGGTGGAACTGCACTCTCATATAGTGTCCTCCAATGGCATATCTCATCTCCAGTCTCTACCAACATCTATGCCATCTCACATGCACTGGCATCCCTAATCAACCCAGTATACTTGATCACTCTCTGCTCTGCTTGTTGTGCCTGGGCTATTGCTATATCTCGAGCCACTGTCAGTCTAGCTATCTCTACTCTGAACTGATCCTGCTCTATCCTCAAGGTAGCATTCTGTCTCTCTAATGTGGCAATGTAATCATGTTGACTCGCTATGGTGGCATTACATGTTGGCATCTCCTCTATGCTCATTGTCTCCTGCCCTATGGGTATATCTTGCAATGCCTCATGATTGGCTGGATCTGGCTCATCCCTCTCATCCTCCTCCTCTTCTCCTCATCATCCTCATCATCCCTCTCATCCTCCTCCTCCTCACCCCCTCTCTCCTCATCATCCTCTCCATCCTCATCATCTCCTTTGTCCTCATCTCTGTCCTCATCATCTCCCTCCTCTCCAGCGAGTGGGAAGTCCTCTTGTCTCCTAGGTATCGGAATATCAGGATCTGTCAATGGCACTGGCCATCGTTGTGCAAACCATCACTCATACTCCTTTGTCATCCTGGCATCCACCACATCTGATCTCCAATCCCACTATCTCTGTTGTAGCTGAGTGAAGTTGGCATATGCTATGTGTGGCTAAATCATCCTCCCCCATTGACTCATCTCTCTGTGAGATCGGGCAAAGTGTGTAGTCCCTCTAGGTACATCCTACCTCTCTCCAAACTGTCGTCTAACTCTCTTCAGCAGATACATCTCAATCACTCTCTGGTGATTCACTGGTCGCCTAATCAGGTATCTCTCCTATCTACAATACGGTAGCTCATCACTATCATCTGACCACCCATGGCAATCAAGATATTTTCTCCATGTAAAATCTCTCAATCTATCTAGCTCATGTTGCCAATATAGTATGTATCCAAATAGACCCTGTCTCATCGTACCCCCATAACAGTACACATATGGTCAATGTGGTACTACTTGTCTCTCTGCAATCAGTCAACATATGGCTATGTGCTCAAATGCCCATATCTATAATAGTGTAACCCCATAACTCAAAGTCTAAACCCTTTGCTATGCTATCTAATGCAACTGAAAATATAGCATGGCAAGCACACATGGTCCCCATGCGTATACAGTCCCTTGCCATCCACTCTAGTACTCTTCCCCATCCAATAGGGAATCCATGTCCTCGTCTATCCCTTGTTAATAGGCATGCTATAACCACGGCTATCACCACATATCACTGATTGTACTCTGCCCCCATGGTCTCCCAGCGGATCTCCCTCTCTACAATATCAAGGTCATCTACGTCGCACTTGAATAATCTACACAAAGTGTCTCTCCCTGTCATAAGCATCATATACTATCATCTCCCCATGAATCAGAATGCAGAGGATACGCCACACATCCTCTAGTGTCACAGTCGCCTCTCCAGTCGGTAGATGGAAAGAGGAAGTCTCTGAATGCCATCACTCTGCCAATGCGGTAAGTAGTCTTGTGTTTGCCCTAGTCTCAGGCATGAATGTAATATAGTATAATCCAAGTCCTACTAATGTATCTCTATCAGTGCTTCTGAGTCTATGTCGCAACATGAAGTAGTCAGGTCTGTTCTCCCGTGTAATCAATGGATATTGTCGACTCTACATCACAATTGGGGCACACTTTGTCAGTTTTAGGGTTTTCTCCTAAGGGCTGCATTTCCTTGTTTTATGCACCAATCAGGGTTTTTCTTATCTATTTTGACCTATCCTACCCTTATCCCTCTTTTCAGGATCATCCACGTGTTGTTTTTGGTCAAATTGGTGTTTTCAGTGCACAACTGCACCTGTGTACCCTATCCTGCACTTGTGTACCCTACACAGGTGTAGAACATCCTCACACAAGCACAAAATGCTCCCACAGAGGCGCAGATGTCAATTTTTCCATTCCCTGTGGGCCCCACAATATCCTGCAATCAAACAAAATTCATGAAATTGATAATATGGATTTTTGAGCTACATACAGTTGCTCCCACATCGTCCGGTCATCTATAGGTGCGTACATGTTCCCCAAGGTGACCTGCCATTGGAATGTTCACCATCTCTATGCAAGGGTCCTTTTCTAGAGCAACAAATCCTCCACTTTGGCTAGTGCAAATGAGCTCTTTTCCTTCTCCTTGTCTCATTTATAGCTCTTATTCAGCACCTAGATGGACATGCATGCTCTCCATCTTATGCTAGTCATTGTCTTTTGCACCTTCCACTGCTTGTCATTTGTGTATCCGACCTTCGATTTTTGATCCATTCGAACCTATCATCTTCTGTCATTCTTATCGACAAATTGGCCTCTTTTCTGGATGTTTCTGGCCAATTCCTCATGGGGGCATGCATATGTAATTATTATTGTCTAGGGCATCTTCATTATTGTTCTTTGAAACAATGCTTAGAATTGCATTGTCTCAAAGAGGGGCAAAATGTAGACGTCTAAAAATGGTCAACGCTTGCGGAGTCATACTTTAACATTTGCGCATTGCCTTATTTTAGGGTTCTTGCGTTGCATTAAAATTTCTTCTATGTTGCGTGCTTGGTCTTTATCATTTGCGAACATCGAGTCCTTCTTCTACATTCCTCATTTTTCTCACTTTCGAATTAGGTCTTGTTGATAACAATCTTCAATCATGATTTTGGTCAATCTTATCCTATTGCATCAATGTGCATGCTCAGTTGTCATATTTTGACATTGTCAATTCGATTTCATTTTGGACGTCATCAATCCTAATCGATGATAGAATTAGGGTTTTGTCCTCTTGTCAATCTTGTCATCTTGTGATCGATTCATCATCAATCCTCATCCTTGTCAATCTTGTCACTTTGCGATCGATTTGTCATCGATCCTTGTCCTGGTCAATCTTGTCATTTTGCGATCGATTTGTCATCGATCCTTGTGTGTCAATTTGGATCAATTAGTCATTGTTCCTCATTAATTGGCACCTATAAATTTGATCTCTTTGTCAATCTTGGTCAATTTGTCAACCAGTCTCAATCATTTATCAGCATTGGTCCTTTGTCAATCAAAATCATGATCGAATCAACATTAGTTTCTTATTGTCTTGACCTAATTCCTTGTCCTCTTATTTTTAGGGTTTTATGATTTGATCATTTAATCCTTTTCTTCTTCTTGGTGGGTTAAATAAATCTATTTATTTAGTCCTAGGTCTTTTTCATGAACTAATTAATTGATGAAAACCTATTAATTAATTCACCTAATTCCTATTTCATCCTTTTCCTCAATTTTTCCAATTTACTAATTTCTCCTAATTCCTAGTTTCTATTTCTCCTATTTTATTCAAATTTTCTAATATTTCCCCTAATATCATGGGAATGGCATGTCAATTTTGTCAATTTTGTCATAATTTGTCAATCAATCAATCTTGCATGTCAATTTTGTCATAATTTTTCAATCAATTAGTCTTGCATAGAAAATGTCAATTTTGTCATAATTTGTCATATTTGTCATTCTTGATTTGAAATTTCCTTTCAAATCTCTTCATGCTAATCTTGTCATCTCTCCAATTTGTCTATAAATTGGATGATTTTCTTCAATCAAAGATCTAATCACATTTTCAGAGAATGAATCACGCTTCTAGTTTCCTTATGCTGTCATTTCATCTTGTCAATCTTGCTTTCATACTATGCTTTTGCATTTGTAGGTGAGATCCATAAGCAAATTAATTTGAAGGAGAAAGAAGGACAATGGAGAATTATGGAGGAGATATTCGCGTTTGTAATGGTTTTCATTTGGTTTGATTATCTTGTCTTCATATCTCTATTTAATGTTTTTAGGATTTCTTATCATTGTGATCTAGTTTTTGTGATTCGGCTAGTTTAATATCTATTGCTTTGATGTTTTCCCAAATTCCTATCTACAAAATGAAGAATGAATTTGAAATGTTTATGATTGGTGAAATGTATTTTTTCTTAGGATTACAGATTACACAGATTCATAAAGGTATTTTCATTTGTCAAACTAAGTATGTGAAGGAGTTACTTAAGAAATTTGGAATTAAGAATTCTAAACCTATCAGTACTCCTGTGATAACCAGTTGCAAATTATCAAAGGATAGTGAATCACCTAAAGTGAATCCAAGAAAATACAAATCAATGATTGGTGGATTGTTCTACCTAACTCAGACTATACCTAATATAATGAATGTTGTTTGTATTGCTTTTGTATTTCAGTTAGATCCTAGTGAAACTCATGATATTTTTCTCAAGAGAATATTCAAATATTTGGCAAGTACAACAAACTTTGGGTTATGGTATCCTAAGGATGATGACTTCACATTATGTGCATAGGTAGATTCTGATTGGGGAGGATATGTGGATGATTGGAAGAGCACTACTAGCAGTGCATTCTTTCTTGGGAAGAAGTTGGTGTCATGGCTTAGTTAGAAACAATCATGCATTTCATTGTCTACTACTGAAGCAGAATGTGTTGCAGTTGCTAAATATTGTACTTAGTTGTTAAAGGACATAAGGAAGAGTTATGATGAGCCTATTGTTATTCACTATGATAATACTGCTACTATTGATATGTCAAAGAATCTAGTATTTCATTCCAAATCAAAACACATTTCCATAAGTTATAATTTCTTGAAGGAAAAGGTTGAAGCAAAGGAAGTCAGACTAGTTTATGTGCCTACCAAGGAACAAATTGTAGACATTTTAACTAAACTGGTACCTAAAGACACTTTTGAATATCTCAAAAATCAGTTAGGGGTTACTAGCCCTCTGGAAGAGACTTAAAGATGAAGGGATGCATCAATCCGGTGAGCTTATCAGACATACTTTTTTGATCCGGGCTGATGAATTTGGTGCTACTACTCAACTGGAGTAGTCAACTATTTGGTTCAGTATTCTTGGTTTGGTATATGTCCTTTTTCATTGATGTCAAAGGGGGAGAGAGATATCCATGTGAAAAACTATCAGATCTTTTTGGAGAGGGGTATTCATGTTAATGTAAGGGGGAGATATATTTCAGTTTCAAATTTTGGGAGATTGTTGGCCTTCTTTGGAACTTGGATGTTTTTCACATTCAGTGTTGCCATCAATGCCAAAGGGCAGATTGTTGGCAATATGATAGAATTGGTTAATTGTTTTCATTGATTTCAACACTATATCTTGGTTAGTCTTGTCAATCATCCTGGCTTTGGCTATGTTTCTGATTTGGTATGATCAGATCTCTGGAGTCAGTTTTGGATGCTTATTTTGATGGTTATTTGCTTGCTATATTCTGGTGGTTTCATGATTTGGTTATCACTTTTGGTATCTATAGGTACTCGACTTGTTCTTGGCTTTCCTCACTTGCTTTTGGCTTTATCAGCTTCTGACGTTCTCAATTAGCTTTACCTATATGCACTATTTGGAGACTTCATCTATGGATTTTGGGTCTGACTTATGGATTCGGTTTCTATAATTTTGTTGGTGGGTGGGTGCAAGTTGGGTCCCAATTCCATGGAAGTCTGCGAGCAAAAAAATTTTTCCACTAGAACCGAGCGTCTATTTTTTTAAAAACGAACACCCATTTAGCTTCTGGGCCCCAACCCATAAAAGTTAAAAATAACACTTTTTCAAAAACTGGGTTCTCGTTTAGGATCAAACCACCCTAGAGAAACAGGTGCATGATTTTTAGAAATGGGCACATGTTTCTAAAAATGAATACATGTTTCTTAAAATGCTACAAATTTCAAAACATGTGCTTGTTTTTTGAAGTTTAAATAATGGGCGCCCATTTCATAAAAGATGGAGTGGAAAACACACCTATGCCTTGGTTTTGGCTTTGGGTTAGGATTGGTGGGACCAAGACGTTTCTTGGACCTCCAAAAAAATGGCTAAGACACTCGAATAGCAGATTTTTGCCTTTCTGTAATTTTTGGAAGGTGTTCCTGATCATATTTTTTGATGAAATAGAAACCCATTAGAGTTTTCACTGTCCCGATTTCTAAAATGTAAATTTCATAGTGATATGATTATTTTTACTATTTTTTGCATTATTTATTAATCCAAAGTGGTACCTAAATGTAAAATAATGAGGTTTAGTAAAAATTTAATAAAATTTTTGTTCTTAGGTTTGTTGGGATATATATTATATGACATTAGCCTACATACAATTATTTTGAAGATTAAAAAAAAAATGACACTAGTACATTTGGGGCTCAATTTCAACAGTCACTCATTGGAATTCTGACTATTTTTCTTCGGACTGCCAACAAACGCAGCTCTCAAAAACTTATCGTCGGATACTCCAATGGTGATCACCAATGTCACAAATTTCATTGGAAACCATCAAGTCTCCATCGGTGTATGTCTTACTAATAGCATCATCGACTATCAACAAGACCAAATGTTCCCTTCACCGCTAGTATAAGTCCTGCCAATGGATTTCATTGGCATGTACTACCCCGATGACACCCAAGACATCAGGGTTTTTATCGGTGTATGTCTTGTCGGTAGCCGATAAGACATACACTAATGGAGACCTGATGTCTAAGGTGTTGTCGGAGTAGTACCTATCGATGAAATCCATCGACAGGACTTACACAAGCGGCAAAGGGAACATTTGGTCATGCCGATATTTGATGAGGCTATTAATAAGACATACACCAATGCAGGTTTCAAGTCTCCATCATTGTATGTCTTACTGATAACCTAATTGACTATTGGCAAGACCAAATGTTCTCTTCACCGCTAGTGTAAGTCCTACCGATGGATTTCATCGGCATGTGCTACCTCGACCACTCATCTGCTGAGAAAGTATCATCGGGCATACAACATCCTCATAAGATGTTTTCTTTGATTTCCATTAGAATGTTGATGTCATCTGACAACAAGCTGCAATTATGTACTTATGAGGATGTTGTATGGTTGACGGTATAGTCGTTGGTGCAAATATAGGGGGCATCAGAATTCCAATGATTATTTGATTTTTTTTTTTAAATAATACTAAAAATCATATAATGACTACTAAAAGCTGACAGTTTCATGTCAACTTGTTAATTGTTTTACGATGTGAGATAGGTTTTAGGTCAAAACCCCACACAAAATGTAGCCTATCAACTAATAATGCAGCAATATTTTGATCAATTCAAGAAAATCATTAGAACTTGTTAGGGCACTATCCTTCTTAACAATTCCCAATATAGGGATTTGTCTCTAGGCTTCTATCATGGCTTGTGCTCTATCAAATCTCCTCTATTTGAACTACCTTGAATGCATGCCTACCACTATTTGAAACTTTGATAGCCTATATCCTCTATGTTTCTAATGTTGAAAGGATCCTTTATCACTATGAATATTGGCTCAAGTGTATGGCTTCTACAATAAGCATAGGATAGTATTTATATTGATTTGATATAAAAATTCTTACTCACAAGTGTCTTTGAAATAGTGAATATCCTTATTATCACATAGAATGCATATGATGGTATCCTTGCCATCTTTAAAAAATGATCTCTTATCTAAGTGTTTTCTCATATTGTTTTGATTATCTCACCAATGAAAAACCTTCATCACTATGATTTGCTAACTATCTATAGTCATGGAGAGTTATTTGACTACTCTTTGTATCATCTATGGATCTAGGGATTTTGGTTTGACTGGAAACTCTTGGTCTCTAACTTTGTATGACTTCTATTATTAGTACTCATTCTCTTCAAGTTGGCATCTACATTAGTGTTGCTATATCTTTCCTATGATTGAAAACTTTGATATCTCAACTATTGTGAGTTTTGATTGTGAATGAGGATAGTTCATGACCCCTTTTGTGATAAGTTTCTTTTATATCAAAAGTTGACCTAGATGATCATCAAATGAGAACTATTGCCTATCATAATCACTATGCATAACAAGTTTTTGTTAGAGAGATCAAGTATTCTATTAACAAAGTAATGAATTTACAAGGCTACGTTGATGCATTTTATTCCTACCTCTAGGAGCTAACAACTTTTTGATGTGCACTCATCTAATTATATGTTAATTTGGGCTTCTAATAGATTGAGGTTGTCTGACATGCACATAGATGACTCAAGCATCTTAATTATGTCTCTTGGAGGTTGAGACCTACAAATGGGTCATTGTGCATTTCACTGTATCCTCTTTAGCATTAGAAGGAGTTGTTCCTACACCTATTAACAAATGTTGAAAGGTGCCTATGTGCTCAATGGGTCTCTTAACTTGTAAAAATTGCCAACATTCATGAAGAAAAATGAAAAAATATCAAATTAGTGAAATGATTACTCATTGAGATCATCTTAAGATGACTTAAAAAACAACCATCATATCCCACAAAAATAAATACCAGCCAAATATGCCTCAGAAGCCCCTAATTACTTAAAATTTAATACTATCTATGTGTGTGTGAAAGAGTTAAATAAGTATCTATAGCTAAAAGCACAACACTTCAATTAAGTCATTACATGTATGGTTAGACAAATATAAGCATGAATAATAAAACCATAACAAATCGACTAATTGCCTTCTAAAAGATGTGAGTATAAGATTTCTCTCAAATTTTTATAAGCAATACTAGTGACTAGACTACACCAAGATAAAGGATTTAATCTTTATGAGCATGAGATTAAGCTAAATGGATGCAAGATGGATGAAAGATTCAAGCAATAACGAATTCAAGCAATAATGTATTCAAGCAATAATCGATAAACTAAATATGCAAAAAGCTAAACTAAGATGCAATAATATAAAAAAGAAAGCATAATATATTCAATGACTCCAGAGTGAAAAATGTATAATAATAAATCTCTAGGGTATTTTGAATGAGAGCTGAAGGCTGAATTTATAGAAATTCACAAAAGAGATCAAGAAAAAACACAATTTAGGATTAATTGAAATAATTGAGAAATCACGTTCAGTTAACCTTGAGATAGATTCCAATTATAGTTTAATTGAAATGCATTCAGATAAGAATTTCAAGTTGCATTAGAAATAAGATTTAATTAATTCCATACATTTGTGATAAAAATAGATAATTCTTTGATTTATTCAATAAAAGAGTCTTTTCAATGCAATTGAACTTCTTTTTCTCAAAAGCTTTGAGTTCCAATTTTAGAGAATGATTAAATTCCTTTTATTTGCTTTTCTAATTTCAAGTTAATCTCAATTTAGAAAAAGAAATAATATCTCAAGTTTGATTTCTCTCAATTCAATTCTTTTATTTTATTTTCAATTTAACTCTTGCTTTGTGATTAATTCCACTTTTGTAATAAATTAATTCCATTTTTGCATGATTAAATGACAAATTTATTAATTAACTAAATATGCAAGGATATTTAATGAATTAAAATAAGATAATTGATCAAAAAGATATTCTTGGAATGATTCAATTAATTAAATAAATATTTAATTAATATTGAGTATCTGATTTCCCATGTTACATTTGATGATTAAAGAATTAATTATGTGCTCAAGATTGATTTAATTGCCTTTGGTTAGGACCTTGGTGATGTTGTCGAGATTAGGGGCCCATGGTTTAGATGATCCATTTTGGGGTAGTACATTTGCCCCTCTTTGAACTATTGTGCAAGCAGCGCATTGGTTCAAAGAATAGTTGATGTGTCTAGGAGATACCAGTTCTGAACTTGATTGATCATGAACCAGATGAAGAATGAGGTGTTTAGCTTGATTTGAAGCAATGAAGCTGAATGGAGTTGATTAAAGCGATATTGATCCCGAACTTGATTGAACTAGGACCGATAGAGAGCAAAGATGCCAAACTTGAACATGATTGATCAAGAAGTAGATCTTACTAATTTAGGAGTTGATTGAACTAGACATAGTGAGTGAAGATAAAATCGATCTTGAACTTGATGGATCAAGACATGATGAGTGAAGATAAACTATAACACTTTATTTGAAGTGATGAAACTGAACACCTGCTTAGATTGAGCATGTGATCAAAAATATTCTTTAAAATTTTGATTGAGTTTAAATGAATAATCAGCTTGATGAAAAGTGATGAAACTGATTAATGTTAAGAGATTGATTCAGATGAAGACAAATATCAGCTTGACTTGAAGCGATGAAACTGATATGCCCCTAGCGATTGATTCGATTCAGATGATCGAGAGATATCAACTTGATATGAAGTGATGAAGCTGAGATGCCCCTTAACAACAAGAATTTGATTTTTTTTAGTTGAAAAAGATTTTTTCTCAACTTTTGATGAAGATTTGAAAATTTTCTTGAATTTTGAAGATGTGAGGTCATGTGGTCATTAGTATGCCCCCTCGGGAGCAAAATTGAAAGATAGCGAGGGTATATGATTTTAGGAAATTGTTAGTGATGATAATGATTTGAGCACAAATGAGTCAGAGGAATTTTTGAAAATTTTGTGATGATTGATGAGAAATTAAGTGCATAGTTGTTTTGTAGAATAGAATTGAGATTCAAACATTGATTACTGAGAAATTGAGCTCAATTCAAAGAAAGAATGAGCTTTTGATGAAAAGCGCTAAGTGGTCCAAATTGTGTGAAATTGACTAGAAAAATGATCTCAAATTTTGATTTTGATCCTGGAAATGTAATCAAGTTAGGCAAATTAGCTAAGGGTACAATTTTCATGTCCATCGGAGCAAGTTGAAAAATTAAGGTTTTGGCTATATATGGGGTAAAATTGTCATTTTCAATTCATTTTAACCCTCCAAGTTTGAAAATTCAAAAAGCCTTCTGTGAAGAAAAATGGTGGTTCCCACTCATGAGCATCGATTCTAGTGCTAGAGACGACATAATCGACCTTGGAACTATGAGCCAACGATAAGTGATCAATCTTAAGCCTCTTTGTTGTCTCAATTTTGAATTTTTTTGTTGAATTTTTTAATTTTTGGCATGTACAAGTTGGTCGTTCTCATTTTGTCATGCGAGAAAGGATCCTGTCTCATATGAAAAACTAATTAAGATTATTTTCTCGTTTAAGTCTACTAGTTTTGTTGTACTACAACTACCCTTGTGTCGTACAATAACCTTCAAAAGAGCCCATTTTGTTGTTCTGGAGCTAGTCCTATGTCGTATGAGAGTCTTTTGTCATATTAGGCCTATTCCTGACTTGTAAGAGTTTCTACCTCTACTATGTTATGTCGTATGGAAAACAGTAAGCATTTTTGAAGGTGCAAACTTGAGATTTGGATTTTGGAGTTGATGTAGTTGGATTTGCATGATGTTTTACTTCTTTGATAGGCCTATTTGAAATGTTTCCTGATGCACTGTTGTTTGATTATTTGCAAGTTCTACTGCCCCATGTGTTCAGATGTGTATATCCACTGATGATGACATTAGTGTGTTAGTTATTAGATGTAGACCAGGCTAATATTGATTTGTGCAGATTGACTCATCTTCTCAAGTTACCCGATATTTGTGTGAATCATAGTATGCTCATGACATTAGTTGAGAGGTTTCATTTAGAGCATAACACATTTCATTTTCTAGTTGGAGAGATGACAATCACTCTTGAGGATGTATACAGGATTCTCCTATCCCTTTTTCTAGGGATAAGGTTGATTATGATGCAATGCAACTTCTTGGGTTGCTAGCTGTAAGACATGTTTTCAGGCATCCTGATATTCTAACATGTTCTATCAGTTGGGATGTTATGATGACTAGGTATAGTGAGGACTTTCCACTAGCTTGCATCTTGGAAGGTTTCATCAGTTGTTTTCTTATGTCAGACAAAGGACAGCAGGGATTTTTGTGTGGATGGGGCAAGATGCTGGACAGGCTTGTTAAGCACCCCCAGAGGTTAGGATGGGGTTCTTGTATATTGGCACACATGTATTGCAAGATGCATGAGATTGTATATAGGGAGGGGAAGAGTATGGTTGTAGGAGTTTTGATTTTATAGGTATGGGCCTGGGAGCATCTCCCTGTATGTAGACTGATTGTGAATGATGATAGGAATCCTAGTTAGCCCATTGTATATAGATATTCAGGATATGTGACTCAGCCCCATCTAGGCAAGACAAATTATTGGTGATGAAAGTTGGATGACTTGATAGTTGTAATATGGAGACCATATAGGGGTCTAGAGCCTTGGGATGATTGGACAGTTGTGCATAGAGACCTCTTCATGAAATGATGTCTCATAGGTAGATCACAAATAGTGGTCGAGAGGTTTGCTATTACTCAAGTGATGAGGTGGTATGGTAGATCTCAAGGGATCTTGCAGGATTTCATTGCATATGCATGTTATGTAGATGACGAGAGGTGGGGATGGGCACCGAGATTATCATATTCTCTAGGCATGCAGGAGCTGACTGGGTTACAATTAATGAGATGGGATTACCTGGATGATATTGTAGATGCGAGGGTATTGCCCTAGTATAGGGATTGGTTTCAATAGAATCTTTTCCCAAGATTTACTGATCCAGCAGAGCAGGCACCTCTTATAGAGGAGGTTGAGGATGATGCCCCTACACAGGCACAAGGATAGGGATAGAGGCAGGTACTGAGACTCAAGGCTTTGAGGTGCACAGGTGGTGATCCTAGCACTAGTAGCAACAGGATGCCAATTGGTGGTAGGGAGCAATAGAGATGAGAGGGTGGATCCCTAGGGATAGTTGGTGTGAGACTTAATTGAGTGAGAGTGATGGAGAGTGGTGGAGGGGAAGAGAGAGTAGGTCCAAGATAAGTCATACAAAGGAGGGAGGAGCAGTGGGGAGCCAGAGGTGAAGATGGAGGAGGTGATGGAGGCAAAGATGGAGGTAGAGAGCTTGTGAGGGATCAAGGGGCCGACATAACGCGGTCGATGAGAGCATGCCTAGTGGGTTTATAGTCACAGCTTGCAGTGGCATAGACTTAGCTAGAGGAGTGAGACCGACAACTAGTAGACCATAGAGCAGAGCGAGATCATCAGTTATCTTAGGTCAGAGCTGAGCATGATTGTTAGCTGGTGGAGCTTAGAGCAGATCATGATCGTTAGGTCACAAAGATGACAGCAGAGTGAGATGCTCTTCAGCAGGAGGTTCTCCATTAGACCAATCAGGAATCCTATTATGTTGCGGTTTATAGCATAGAAGTTCTAGTAGCATAGTAGGTTGTACTGTATTCTCAGTATATGGCTCAATCGTAGGGAGCTCAAGCACCTAGGCAAGATCTGAGTCAGCAGGCTCCACCTCCTCCACCACCTGGCAATCAAGGAGAGGCAGAGAGCTAGATCTTTTTTGTGTAGCTCTTAGATTATTTTATAGACACACCCATTTTTTGTAGCCCTTATGATTCTTGCTCTGATGGGAGATTGTATATGTTAGTTGTATTAGGCCCAATATGGAAAGCTAATGTACTGACAAGGGAGGGGTGAATCAGTACTTCAAATCCTTTTCTTAACAATATCTTTACTGTTATGCATAAACTGAATAGTGTAGTAACATAATATAATGCTAAAATAAATAAATAACAATCATACATGATTCACTCCATAACACATATATTTTGGTTATGCAGAAACTCTTGGTTAGAGAGAAAAACTGTGGTGGGGATGGCACCTACAACTTCACTACTACAATAATAAAGGTTGCTCGGTTAGAGCTACATGTTTAGCTATTTCTGATAGCTTACCCTGTTAGGAGTATCAAGATCTGTTACATCTACCTTGCTAAAAGATTTTATAACACTTAATCTAAATGTTGTACCTAGTTAGAGGCTTTACAATTTATAGACTTGATTAGAGTCTTTTACCCTGTTAAAGGTTTCTCTTACAACTTGAAAATATTACAATAAAATCATTACAAATATCTGCAACTTTACATCTAGAATGTTATAGAAGGTTCTATGTGCTCAGAATAAGATTACCTTGCTTATAGCATACCTCGGTAACCCATATAGTAACTTGGTAAAGCCTTCTATTTACTCTGTTCTTTGACTATTCTTTGAAATCCTTCTCAGTGACCTCTGTGTCTTTGTAATAGTCATAACACTTATTGCTTTCACATGTCTTGCTTCATATATTTATATATCTTCCTTTCTATCATACTACATGTGTATCTGATCTTAATCCATGTTCTATAAATAGATCTCTTATGTCGGTGATCCATTCATTGCTTTGATCTTACAAACTTGTTTTATCAAATGAATAACCATGCAAAATATTTCATTGGTTAGATGACCTTGAAATCATACACAATCTTTAAGTGCAATTTCCAATGTGATAACAGTTCTATGTTCCTTGATCTTGTAACATGTTTTCATATTTATGTCCAGGTTCAATGAATCTGGTAACATGTTTCACTCAGTGTATATCAACTTGGTGTGTCATCTTTGCTGCTCGGTAGACATGGAGTGATACTCGGTAGACATCTCAGTGCATACTGGGCTCTTGACTACTTTCTTCTATAACCGACTAGACTGTGCATACCAACTGAATATTTTAGTAGTAGTGACCGACTAGAGTATATAGAATGACATTGGATATAAAACTAATGGCAACTTGATAAGTAGTAACAATCTCCCCTTTTGACATTAGTTGAGATGTTTGACAAAACTACTTTCAAAGTCATAACTCAATAATCTATATACTTTGCAAAATTTGACTAAACTGACAGTATGTACATTAGTCAATGAAATAATATATCCAAATATACTCCCCTTATCAATATACTGTACAAAACTCTGATTTTGTATGCTTGGTGATCTGCTCTTGTTCTTTGCTTACTATTTTGTTCACTGCTCGGTTCATTGCTCTTGGATACTCTGCTTACTCTGCTCGGTATACTCCCCCTGTATAGTACACTCCTTTTGTTTGATACTATACTTTGATGCTTTGAATACTATATCACTCCCCCTTTTTGAAAAACATCAAAATTTAGTTACCATTTGGTGATGGCAACTGGTCAAAAATGGATTTGTACTTTGTCTGTGCTTCGGTGAGAGTGATTGAGAGGGCATCCTTTACACTGTCCATTAAAGAATTTTGTGCTTGAATATCAGCCAATAATGATATTAAGCCATCTAAAGTGCTTCCCTCTTGTGTAGTAGGTAAGTATGTGGCTCAGTTGATCTGTTCTTGGACAGATGAAAGATGAGGAAGGAATAATGTCTGAAGTGTCATTGTGTCCATCCTGATCTTGTGTTCTTCATTTCTTAGGTCCAATTGTTGAGCCATGAGCTATTGTAACTTTGTATAGAAATTTTGAACTGAATTGGGCTCTGTGGTCAACTTATTTGAGAGATCAGTGATCTCTTTCTCAATTGCTTTAGTTTTATTTTTGATGTCTTTAATGAATAAAGAAAATGTACAGAGTTTTTGAAATAAATAATGAATGTGCTTGAGTTGAGGGGTCAACTCAGCAATAAATTTGACAAGTTTAAATTTGCCAATAGCTATAGCTTTCTGTACCTCCTCTATCATTTTTTCAATGAGCTCCTTGTCTTTTAGCTTGCTCAAATATTCGGATGCATCTACTCTAGATGTCTCTATTTTGGTTAGGAGTTCATCCAGTTGAATGTGGATGGCTGCATCTTTGGTTATTGTAGCTTCAGGTAGTATATCTTTTAAGAGTGCTTTCACCTTCTGAAGTACTTTATTTTTCTTTTGAATAGCCATTTGCTTCTCTTGTTTGGCCTTTGCTTTGCATAGTTCACCAAAATCAATGAGTGCTTGCCCCTTTAATTTGGATATATCAACATTGGGCAACACTATTGGTTTCGACAAATCTACTTTGAAACTATGCTTTTTCATCTTCTTTTATTTTCCTTTCACCGATTGAACTAAGACAATGGCTTGTGAGGTTTTATGACCCTCGGTAGGTTGCTCAATAGAGGCAACACTTTGGTCAGTTTCTTTAGCCTCTATAGTGTCCTTTGGTGTCTTAGTACTCGGTGTCTCAGTTGCAACATTTTTCAGTGCTAGAAGGATCCTGAGATGTCTGTTCTTGAGTAGTACCTTCTCCTATTGTAGACTTGTGACCTTTGGTGCCTTGATCCATATCCTGAGGGGCTTCGATTGAGACAAGTTGATTGACTGGTGGATAAGGCTGAACTTGTTCCAAGACTGATTCACTAGAAACAAGTTTTACATATGCATTGCCTTCTATCATTTCTTGTTCAAGTGCCTCTGTATCCATGATATCTTCATCTATTTGAATGGTGTCAGCAGGGTCTTGCTTGGTAACATCAAGATCTTGCTCGGTGACATCAACTATTTCAACTTCAGCTTGCTCACTGGCATCCTTGTTTCTAAAGATTTCCTGCCACTTTTCTTTTGTCTCATTTTCCAATTCAATATACAGCCCATTCATCAGTTTCAAGGCTTTTTGTTTGACAAGGAACTTTGTGTGGTAGGTTGTCAAATGTTCTTTTATTTCAGCTACCAATATGTCAGGAAAGAGATGTACCAGACTTCTTTCTCTGATCTGTTTCTCTAAGTCCAGGGCATATTGCCACCTATTATCAATATGTGCATATAATTCCTTTGGAAGAGAATTAGAGACTTCTAATGGGACCAATCATAATTTCAAAAGTGTGTAGATGACAGCTTCTTCTATTTGTCTCTTTTTATCTTCATTTCTAGATTCATACTTAACATATCTGAATCCTCCAAATCCACCATATTCCTTCATATTAGTACAAAAAATTTTGACACTATGTACATTTACCTTCTTGCTCTTGACAATCTGAAATTTGCTTGCATCCTCAGATTTGGTGTCACTAGACTCTTTTGCCAAAATGAGTCTCTGAGTAGATTTCTTGTAAGTTTTTGTTACCTTGGGAATAGTAACACTCTTTGTTTTCTTACTTGGTGAAGCTGCAGATGCTCTAGTGTTAGGTCGCTTTGCTAGAGGAGTAAATGAGGCCTTTGATGTATCCTGTTTCTTTCTTTTCAACACTTTTCCCTTAGGCAATTCGGTGCTCAGTGTTATAGCTACCTCTTGGGCTTCAGATTCCTCTTCGATAATGGCTATAGTGCCTTTAACAAGTGTGGAGAAATAATATTCCCTGAATTTCTTTGATAATTCCTTTATCATCTTTGTTGCCTTTCTTGTAGCTTTGGGTACTACAATGCTCATTTTTACTTTTTCTTTCACTTCTTCATAGGTTCCACACCTCAGCTCAGTAGCATGCCTTGGTAATGTAAGAAATGCATCAATTTGTTGTTGTGTGATGTCAAAATCAATCTTGTAACCCATAGGTGACAAAGATTGAGTTCTTGGTTCCACAACATTCACATAACAGTAATCAATGTCTACTTCAAAACATATGTCATCTTTGTATTTCTCCACTAGCTTGGGTGGAATCCGGTACCTATTATGCATTTTCTCTTGAAACTTATTGAAGTAATCATCCATAATATCATTAAGATTATCACCTAGCTTCTTGATGAAGTCATTGATTTGATGGGTGATTGGTCGGTGTAGTTCCCAAACAACTTTACCAACTGATGGAAAGAATTTTTCAAAATATAAAAAACATGCATACAAGTAGTGATCCAAAATTTAGTGTATTAGCCAAGTTGTTCTTCTTTGGCTTCCTAATGGTGTTCAGATTCTCAAACAACTTTTTTAGCAACACCTCACATAGATCAATTTTCATTCCCTTTTTCACAATTTTGTATGCTAGGTCTACTGCTGCATAGGGTACACTATTTTCCCTTGCCGATTGGAAGAAACAGTAACCTATTACTCTAATGGCAATTTTTAGTTCTGCATTAGTGACATTGTTCAATTTTAGTCCTCTGCAATCTAATTCCACTCTAGTTAAACCGATCAATTCCTTCTGTGATATCATCTTTTGAGCTTGAGCATGATCATAAATAGGGTAACCGGTAATTAGATGAATGATTTCCTTGGTAATCTTAAATAGTTTCTCTTCTAGCCACATGAAGTCATCATGAACTCTGCTCAGAACAAACTTGACCCATTGGGGTTTGAACACATGGGGATAGGTTAGGGCTTTAGTTAATCCCTTGATCTTAATGTGCTCATACTTGTTATCCAATTTTCCATTGGTGCACAATTCATCATAGGTGTCTTTGATTTCAACGTGACTGAGTTCTTCAACATGACATTTGGTGAAGAATCTCACATCCTTGACTAATAACACTCTATCTAGGATGAGTGAAAATGCGGTTTTGTCATCCGGTTCAGATGCAACTTTGGGAGTTAAAGAGTATTTTAGTGAGGGCTTTTCAACACTCTTAACAATGATAGGATCTTGGATCTTAGGTTCCATTTGTAGATTTCAGATAAAAACTAACAAAAGATCCTTAGGGTTTGAGGATTTTCAAACGACTGACGCTTTACACTTAGCAAATAATAATAACTTGATAAGATCGATAAACCAACTTGACAATGCAATGAGATTAATGTAAATACCTTGAATTTTTCTTTGTAGGAGGTTTGATTGCCTTAGATTCACTTTTCTCTGCTCTCTCAAAAACTTGGTAAGTAAAAAATGACCGCGTAAATGCTTTAAGTACACAATATACCTTATCGGGCTCCGTGCAGGTTAGGTCAAAAACATTAAATGCACTCGGTTCCACTAAACTTTCTTTCCCTTTTTTTTTGTGCTTTAATTGAGTAACCAAACTTCCTTCATTTACCAACTTGATAGGTTTCCTATATTCACCGACTTGACAGGTTTCCTTTATAGTGCTCCAAAAGACTTTGGTAGAATTTCAAGCTTACTACTACATCTTAACTATGCAGATTTTGAATTAAGTACATAATAAAATAGGAACTGTTAAGATTTAAGTTTGAGAGAATGCAGTCCCTTCATACCTTTACTAATTAATTTGGAATAGGAGCACCTAACTCGGTAGGTAAAGTGCTTTCTTCATTTGACACAATTTCCTTCTTTTTCCAAATCATCTTTAATTTTTCTTTTATTTCCTCAGTGTCTTTTCTAGGTTGATCTCTGCAATCTGCAGCCAAGTGTCCTACTTATTGACAATGAAAACATGCCATACCAGGATTTGTCTATGATCTTCGGTTGTTCATCCCAAACCTTATAAAGCAGTTGGCACTTATATGTCCATATCTTCCACAACATTCACACCATATCCTTGTATTGTAATCCCAACGTATTGTAGCATATTGTTGATTAAGATCTCTATGTGTTCGGTAGCTTCCAGTATTTTCTTGGTGTGCATACCACATATAGTTCTTTTGCTTATACCAACACTTCTTGGTACTATGTCCATATCTATTGCAGTTTTTACAAAACTCTTTGAATTTTGCCTTCTGATAATTATTAACAAACTCTGTCCTACATTGATAAGATGTGTGACCATATTTATTGCAATTGTAACAATAACCATCGGACTTAGTGAAATTTGGTTGCTTATCTTTTCTGATTTGGCACATGTTGGTAGTGTGACCTTGATTTCCATAGTAGTTGCAAATAGGCTTCTTTCTTTTGATGTTCTTCTTGATTACAGCTTGCTTTGACGATTCTCCTCTCTCGGTAGTATGAATTCCCTTCTCGGTAGAGTCTTTTCCTTTGTAACCAAGTCCTACATCTTTGTTGGGTCGTCTTGTATTCAGTTTCTCATCCAACATCTTTGATGCTTCATAACTCTTCTTCAGTGTTTCTTTGGATTTCTTCTCTGTTTCAAGTTCATTGGTCAACCTTGATCAAGTTTCAATGCTTGATTCTCATCATCTTTCAGATTCACTTCATGATGTGCATAACCTAGTTGATCGAACAGGTTTTGTTGAATTCTAGTCAACCTTTTGATTTCATCATTCTTATCAGATACTAAGGCTTCAAGTTGTTGTTTCTCTCTTTCTAGATCTCTTACTTTATCCTCAGCTATCCTCAATGCATCAAGATTTTCAGCCATTTGTGTGCTGAAATGTTCATGTTCTCTTTTTATTGCTTTTAGTTGATCAGCCAGTGCTTTGTTCTTTTCTTTCAATACTCCAATCATTTCTTCAGTCTCTTTAGATATACTATTCTCAGATGATGTCTCAATTTGTTCCACTAACTCTTGAGAGTCTTGCAAATCATCAGATAATCTTCTTCTCACTTTCAGAGATTTTTGCATTTGCCTTTGCATGTCTGCAATCACTTGATTAGCATGATCCAGCTCTTCTTGTAGATACACAATCCTCTAAGATTGTTTATAGCCTTCCATTGATAAGATCTTTCTCTTTAGGCAGTTAAACCCTTTTCCAAGATTGAAGCCCTAATACCAATTGTTAGGCCCAATATAGAAAGCTAATGTACTGAGAGGGGAGGGGTGAATCAGTACTTCAAATCCTTTTCTTAACAATATCTTTACTATTATGCATAAACTGAATAGTGCAGTAACATAATATAATGCTAAAACAAATAAATAACAATCATACATGATTCACTACATAACACATATATTTTGGTTACACGGAAACTCTTGGTTAGAGAGAAAAACTATGGTGGGGATGGCACCCACAACTTCACTACTACAATAATAAAGGTTGCTTGATTAGAGCTACATGTTTAGCTATTTCTAATAGCTTACCTTGTTAGGAGGATCAAGATCTATTAGATCTACCTTGCTAAAAGATTTTACAACACTTAATCTAAATGTTGTACCTCGTTAGAGGCTTTACAATTTATAGACTTGATTAGAGTCTTTTACCCTGTTAAGGGTTTCTCTTACAACTTCAAAATATTACAATAAAATCATTCATTGCTTCAATCTTACAAACATGTCTTATCGATTGAATAACCATGCAAAATATTTCATTGGTTAGATGACCTTGAAATCATACACAATCTTTAAGTGCAATTTCCAATGTGATAACGGTTCTATGTTCCTTGATCTTGTAACATGTTTTCATATGTATGTCTAGGTTCAATGAATCTGGTAACACGTTTCACTTGGTGTGTCATCTTTGCTACTCGGTAGACATGGAATGATACTCGGTAGACAGCTCGGTGCATACTAGGCTCTTGACTACTTTCTTCTATAGCCGACTGGACTGTACATACCGACTGAATATTTTGGTAGTAGTGACCGACTAGAGTATATAGAATGACTTTGGATATAAAACTAATGGCAACTTGATAAGTAGTAACAAGTTGACATCATTATGTACCCTGAGATACTAATGATTATATATATGAGATCTTGATTTGACTTCATTATACTTGTGTCGATCGATTTATGAGATCTTTTTGTATATGCTTTATTCTATATGTATGTGTATCTATTCAGTATGGATGTATGTAATGCAAATGAATATGGATGTTTGTTTTTGTTTCTTTTTATATGCAAATAAAATGAATGAAAATGAGTAATGAGTAGTGCAAAAATTTTGTTATTCAATGCAATAAGATAAATGTAAATGAGTGGTAATGAATGTACGAATCTATATAAAATGCTTATGTATGCAGCTAAACATCTCAATACACAAGTACTCGATCTGAGAAGTGATGAAGAAGAGACCACTTATCTTTGAAATGATGAAACTTCAAACTCTCATTTAGAAGATAAAGAGATCATTACCATATCAAAATCACTCTAAATTCACAAAATATAGAATGAAATGCAAAATGAGATGCAAAATGAAATGCAACCTAAACCTAGTCACTGGATTTGAAATGCTTAAGTTTCATCACTGAGCATTAACAAACATAGCAGGTACATTAGAGTTCCTTTCTTTTCATGTGCAATATTAATTATCTTGTCCACAATGACCCTTTTGTCGTTCATATCCTTGGATAGATTTTGCAGGGACCCGTATTGCATGATAAAGAAATTCCCTCAAACCAGACAAAGAAATGATGTGAACTTCTCTATAGCATACAAATAAGCGGAGTCGAGGTATGTGTGGTGATTTCACCTTGATGTGAAGGCTCTTATCATAGACACCCAGCTTATTAGATGTTTCCAGATCATTAGAATCATTCCTACAAGAAGAAAACAAAGAAAATATTATGCCCCCAATCTTTTCTTCTCTTGGTCAAGATAGAATTCCTTGAGTTACTTAGAGCGATAATAATCGAAAACCAATATAAAAGACAACACACAAAGAAAATTTCCATGCATAGCTCAAATTGTTTAGTGATTGTTTTCAATTTTGTTGTTTTGCTTGTGTACTCAGTGATAAAACTCTTAAGTAGTCAGGAGATAGGTGACTGACTCGAAGTGGACGACTGAGTATCACTGATAGAATGATGACTTGGTTGATATTGGTTAGGATGTGTAATATGCTCTGTCGATTAACCTAAGACTAGGACATTGATCAGTTTCGAGCCATAAGGGTTCCAATGAACCAGGATGTCACAAAAGTGAATGAAATATATGTACAAGCTAAAGCAAAGATGCATGAAAGTGGGAATGCCAACGTTGTGTTGATAGATGGAGCGCTTGAGTACAAGAGGTGCCTGTTTGCTAGGTTTTCATCTGCTTGGTAGAGATTCATTCTCTTTTTTCTTCCCAAGGTGCCTGTTTACCAAGTTTTCACCAGGGCATTTTCTCTCTTTTTCTCTCTTTTGTTTTTTTTCTTTTTTTCTCTTTATTTTTTTCAGGACTTTTTCAGTTGTACAGGTTGTTGGAGCAGAGAATACTAAGTAAAAAAATTCTTCAAATGGATGGTGTTAATTGGTTCACAAAGTTGTTCTCATTCCGATGTTGAGAGCTGATAGGCCCTAGAGCCAAAGACTGCAGTAACAATGTAGGGACCTAGCCAGTTGGGTTCAAACTTCCCTTTGTTATCTCGAAACTATTGTTTTTTTAGGATTTTCTCGTAGAACTAGGTCACCAACCTGAAATTCTCATTGTTGAACCTTCTTGTTATATCCTCTAGACATTCTCTTTTGATACACTCTGAGATGATCAAATGCCACTTGTTGACATGCATCCAGCAATTTGAGCTCTTGCAATCTAGCTATTTTGTAGTCTTCATCAATAACATGACCTTGCAAAGAAACTCTTAGAGATGGTATTTCCACTTTAATAGGTAATACTACTCCTGACCCATACACCAAAGAAAAAGGTGTAGCCCCAGTAGGTGTTCTAATACTTGTTCTATAAGACCATAATGCAGGATTGAGCTGCAGGTGCCAATCCCTCCCACATTTGCTCACTGTTGTGTGTAAGATAGTCAGCATGTTTTTGTTGTATGCCTCAGCTTGTCCATTACCTTGAGCGTAATATACAGATGACTAGTGTTGTTTAATTTTGAGTTTCTCACAGAACTCGCCTAGATATTTATTCTTGAATTTTCCTCCATTGTCAGTCATGATAGATGAAGGTATCCCATACCTACAGATGATATGGTTTAGGATAAATAGAGCTACTCATTTACTAGTCACTTTAATGAGCAGAACCGCTTCTACCCACTTAGTGAAGTACTTAGTGGCAGTTATAATAAACTTGTGTCTGTTGGATGATGTAGGATATATCTGACCAATGACATCAAAGTTCCATTTCTGAAAAGTCTACTGTCTGATGAAGGGTATGAGATCCCTTGCTGGAGCATGTATGAGATTTCCATGTAGCTAACACTTCTCACAAGTTTTAGAAAACTTTATAGCATCCTTCTCCATGTTTGGCTAGTAGTAGTCATCCCTTAGTAGTTTTCAAGCTAAAGTAAGACAATTCGAATGAGATCCACAAATACCTTCATGGACTTCCGATAATGCACATTTAGACTCTTTAGTTTCTAGACACCTAAGCAATGTACTATCTAAACCTCGCCTAAACAAATCATTAGCAATAATGATGTATTGTGAAGCGTTTTGGGTTAGGTTCCTTTTCTCATTACGGGTAAGATTTTCTGGGATAATTTGGCCATGCAGATAAGAGTAGATGTGGCTGTAGCAGGATGAGTAATGTTTGATAATAGAATAGACTATATGGGACTCAGGAGAATCATAGGCAAGGTAATATAACTCTTCCACCAGGAATTCAAAGCGAAAATTAGACTCTTGGAACTCTGGTATAGATGCCAAGGTGGTCATAGCATCTACTACTCTATTTATTGATATGGGAATCTGCTGGAATGATACAAAAGTAAAATAATTCTTGAGATTATCAACCATTCTCTTATAAGGCATAAGTTTCTCATCTCGATTCTGATATGTATAATTTATTTGATTGATGATTAGCTAATAATCCCCATAGATGTGTAGTTCAACAACCTTCCATTCAATAGCTAGCTTGATCCTATTTACCAAAGCTTCATACTCTACAATGTTGTTTGTACAAGGGAAGAGAATCTTATATGCCTTCAGGATTGAATACTTTTGAAGAGTAATAAAAAGTATTCCAGCACTGGAACCATTTTGAGTGAAAGACCCATCAAAGAACATCTTCTAGGATTGTTGAGTGAGGTGCATTATTGATTCATCTAGAAACTCTATATGCAGTGGTTGAGTGTCTTCAAGTGGGGCTTGAGCAAGTTGATCTACAATTACTTGTCCCTTGATGGCTTTGCATTCCACGTATTCAATATCAAACTTTGTAAGAATCATGACCCATTTTTCCAATCTTTCGGTGAGTGTTGCTTTGTTGAGAAGATACTTGAGCGGATCAATCTTAGCTACTAGCTTGATGGAATATGCCAACATGTAATGTCTCAATTTTTGTGATGCAAAGACCAATTCCAAGCATTCTTTTTCTATTATAGTGTAGTTCATTTCATAAGAGAACAATGTTCTGCTGATGTAATATATATCTCTCTCTTTTTTATTTTCATCCTGTTGCACTAGAAGTGCCCCCAATGAGGAATCAATGCCTGATATGTATAAGATCAATGGTTTACCCTAAATTGGTAGCATCATTATTGGTGGATTGGATAGGTACTCTTTGATCTATTGAAGGCATTATTCACATTCTCGATCCTAGTTGTATATTACTCCTTTCCTCAATACTTTTGTGAAAGGTTGAGCTTTGTCTGCCAGCTGAGAAATAAAGCGTCTGATTGATTGGAGATGTCCCTATAAACTTCTCATTTGATTGATGTTCTTTGGAGGTGGCATTTCCATTATAAATTGGACCTTCACAGGATCAACCTCAATTCCCTTCTTTGAAATGATGTATCCAAGTAGTTTACTAGATGTCACTCTGAATGCACACTTTTTTGGATTTAGCCCAAGTTTCAATTTTTCCATTCTGTCTAGTATAGGGCCTAGCTCTTGAATATGCATGGATCTCTGCATAGTCTTCACTAGAGTGTTGTCAAAATAATATTCCATATTCTTATGCATCATGTCATGAAAGATAGTAGTTACTGCTCTTTGGTAAGTTGGTCCTGCATTCTTTAGCCCAAATGGCATGACATTCCAATAGAAGGTTCCCCATGCATAGGTGAAAGTTGTCTTTTCTTGATCCCCAGGAGCTATGTTGATCTTATTATAGCTAGAGAATCTATCCATTAGTGAGTACATCACATACTGAGTTGTCATATCAACTATCATATCAATGTTTGGTAATGGAAAGTCATCCTTCAGACAATCTTTGTTGAGGTCTCTAAAGTCTGTGCAAACCCTAATAGATTTGTCTACCTTTGACAAAGGTACTATGTTTGAAATCCATTCAGCATAGTATATAGTTCTAATAAACCTAGCTTTTAGCAGTTTTTCTAACTCAGCCTTGACTAGTAGTGCCATGTGAGGGTGCATCTTATAGAGTTTTTGCTTGACTAATTTAACTCCATGTGATAGAAAGATGGTGGATGATAAGATTAGGATCTAGACCTGGCATATCTAAGTACGTCCATGCAAAATTGATCTTCTCTTCTGAAAAGAGATGAGTGAAATCTTTCAATTCTTTTGTTGATAATGATTGAGCTACATGAATGATGTGTGGTGTCTCTTAACTCTCAATGTTCAATGGCTGAGTTAGCTCGATCAATATAGAAGACCTTTCCTAAAAATGTCTTGGTAGTATATCAAGTATCTCACCTTTAGGCACCTCAGAGAGGTTTTCACCCTTAGGTACATCCTTTATTTTCTCTTTTAGAGATTCTGACACTGCCACAATGTGGTTTTCACCATTAGATCTTTTATTTTTATTTTTATTTTTCTGATTTTTGTGACTAAGATACTTGATATCTATTTTAGTCATGTTTTCACTTTGTTTGCTGGTGGAAGAGTACATGGGTTCAACTGCATTTAGGTAATAGGTTAGTGTGTAGTCATTGGCAAAAGTAGGTACATTCATGGGTTGGTCTTGTAGACTACAATCAATTAATTTAGGATGTACCAAAGATAGAGTGTGGACAGGTTCGAGGGAGTTCACAGTATTGTCATCATAACTTTGAATTGAAAAGTCGAGTTCTAGAAGACTACCTTGCGTAAATGTCTTGAGACTAGGAAGAGTCAGAACATGATTATTAAAGTGCATGTTAATATTTAGTTGACCTAATCTAATAGACCTACTTGTAGCATCTTTCTCTATACCAGACTGGACTTCATATCGTGGTCTGATAGTAACAAGATCAGTAGACAGATTCTCATCATTTACATCAGAGGATTCAAAGTTTAATGTTGAGTAGATATTGTCATGAATAGGAATGTTGTCAGAATCACCAGAGTCATCAGATGAAGTTTCCAAGTCTTCTTCAAGTGGTTGAGTGAATATATGTATGGTATCAACACCAACATCTTTAATGCTACAAGTTCCTTCAAGATTTAGCTCATTTATGATTTGTATTTGACACACCTGTTGACATGATCTTGATGGTTCTATGACTCCCTGTTGTCTACTCCATTCAGCTCCCTCTGGACTAATGAATGGTTCTTCTTCTGTAGCTTCTAATTCTTCTTTGTAGTCCCATACCTAATTTTTTCTATTTTATTAGAGGGGTATATAATAGATGAAAAACTTTCTGGTATTGTTCCTTCCTTCAGACCTTGTTCATAGTTTGCTTGTCTTTTTAGTCAGATTTCATGTATCTCCTTTTCTAGCTTTAAGCACATCAGCTCTTGAGTGTCATCTATGATATCACTAGACTCTTCTAGAGTTTATGTACTGGATGTATCTAAGAGGTGGTTTGGACCCCATTCATACTCTTTTGAGTTAGTTTCTGAATCATCTACTTGCTACCTACTAGTGTATGTGACTGGAATTTTCAGGGGTGCAAAGAATTCTCTGATTCTTTTTACTTCCTCTCTCATATCTTCTAGAACTTCAAATCCATGTAGTGTTGTGGCTGATACCATTGGAACTTGGGTGTTGACTGTTTCTTCTCTCTTGATTGGTAGTTTCTCTTGTTCTTTTCTACACTTTTCTCTTGTTTGTTGAGCATTGACTTCCTATGATGTTGAAGGTGATATCCTTTTCTTCCATTTAGACTTAGAAACCTATTTTTGGTCTAATGTCTTTTTTGGATTGAATCCCAATCTAGCCTTATCATTTGTAGATTTTGTTTGCAGCTGAATTGGTTCAGTAATACCCTCTGGATGTTTTCCCAGGGGACTAATGCCTGAATATCCCATGCGTTGGATTATTTTGTAGCTAGGACCATATTGGGTTGGGGAAATCTCATAATGTCATACTTCCTCATTTTGAATATCTTCCTTGAAAAGTCACTTAAAAATAACATCATCTTCTACTTCATCTACCAAGGAAGTAGAAGATTGTACGAAAAGACCATCATATATAATATTCAGAGTTAAAATCTGTGTTCTCATAGCCTCTGATGGTTTTCCTAACTGTTTCGGTGATGGAGGGAGAGAGACTAATGAAAGTACTAGTTCTATCTTGTATCCATCCATGCCAGCATTTGTAATCTTCAATTTCTTTTCTAAGTCCTTCATCAGAGCTTCAAGAATTTCATTTGTAGAGGCTGCCCTATTATGAAGCACAAAGGTATCTGCACCTTTTGTCAATGCATTATAAGGGAGATTTGTATCAGCAGGAATACTGACTTCCACTCCATTATAGAGAAATTTTAAGCGTTGATGGTATGTAAATGGAACTGCCTTCATTTCATGAATCCATGACCTACCCAGTAAGATATTGTATGATAGAGGAAGATCAAGTACCTAGAAAATGGCATCTCTTTCTATAGGTTCCACCCTAATTGGTAATGATACTAGACCTTTAGAGGTCCTTTCTTCTTCATCATAGGCTTTAATTGTTATTTTCTTGGCCGGATCAATGATATGTTTAGAAAATCCTAGTTGTGTAAGAAGACTATAAGTACAAATATTTAACCCCGCGCCTCCATCTATCAAAACATGTTTAACTCCATGTTTATGTATCATGGTTTCAATATGCAATGGCTGGTTATGTGGATGATTTAGCGAGTTGTCATCTTCTTCAGAGAAGGTCAGATAGTGAGGTGAAGTTAGATGACCCACCATAGTCTGAAACCGATCAATGTCTAAATCTTTTGGAACATTAGTGGTGAGCAATGCTTTGTCCAGGATCTCTTGATGAGTAGAAGATATTTTGAGCAATTTGAAGATGGAGATTTGAGCATTTGTCCTTTTCAACTATTCAACAATGCTATATCCAGAGGATGATGATGAAGTTAGCTATTTAAATTTGTCGAATGTTGATTCTTTTTGTTTGTTTGACGAGGTTGGTAGGTTTGTTTGAGTAGGAGTTGAAGAACTAGCTCCTTGGAGAGTGACTTTCTTTTGAGAATGGGTCATAGCCTTTGCATATCGTGATTCATTTTGTTTATCTTTAATTATAATCACATTGCAATATTTAGGCTAAGAAGACTCAATCATGTTGATGACGTTGTCATTGCTGGTATAAGCATAATTTACTTTGGCACCTCCTTTTGTCTTTGAGGAATCACCTTGTTTGTAAATAGGTAAGGGGACCTTAAAAGCTTTATAATAAAAATTTGTCGGGTGATTCCCAACAATAATTTTACCAGCATCTATGAGATCTTGAATCTCATGCTTGAGCTTCATGTAGTTGTTTGTGTTATGACCTTTATTCCAATGGTAGTCATAGTATTCATTTTCTCTCCACTATTTTGGTTTGTCTTCCAGATCATATGGCCTAAAATTATCTACTAACATTATCAACTTGTTTGCCAATAGATTTTTTAAAGCATATTCATATGATTCTTCCAGATGAGTGAATTCACATCTAGGTTTTGAAAGCCAAGGTTTCTCTTTAAACCACTCTTTTACTTTCTTCAGAGGATTTTTGGCTATGGTTTGAGCTACTTTGAGTGCTTGCATGCCACTAGCCAAGTTAAATATCGTGGGCTTTGAGTTGGTTTTAACAGTGTCTACTACTCCATCATTAAAAATGTTCTTGTTGTTGTCTTTTCCATACTTCCAATACTTGTTCTTCTCTTTAGAGCTAGATACTGGTTGTGTTTCTTTCCAAGGTGAGATATCTCATTTCTTTATAAGCACATCTTCAGTTTGGATAGAATTATCTACCATTTTGTTAAATGATGGGTACACTTGCATTTTGATACTATATTTCAATTCAGGGATCAGATTGTTGACGAATATATCCATTTTCTCAGAATCTAGGATAGGCCGTGAATACCTAGAGAACATCTTTCTCCAATGTTGGAGGAAAGTGAGAAAAGGCTCCCCTATTTTCTATTTGGTATTGCAAAGTTTGATCATAGTAATAGGATGTCGAATGTTATAGGAGTATTGTTGTAAAAATAGTTGGATTAGTTCTTCAAAAGTTTTTATTCCCTTAGGTAGATTTGAGAACCATTCCATAGCTTGTCCTCCCAAACTCCTTAGAAAAAGGCACATGAGATACGTTTAGTCATGCATGAACTCCATACATAAAGCATCAAATTCTCTGATATGGTTCTAGGGATCTAAGTTACCATCATATTTGTCAAATTTTGGGATCTCACCTTGTGAAGGAAATGGAGGCATGTATAGATTTTTGTCAAACGGAAATGGGCATATTGTCTCTAGAGAATATTGTTTTGAGGACTTATCCATTTTTTCAGTTCTATGATCTCAGTCTACAAGGCTTGTAATTTTCTGTGTACCATTATTATAGGTGATTCTTCCTTTTTAGTAATGAGAGTTTTAATATCATATCCAGTAGGAAGTTTAGCGTGTTGTTTTTCTAGCTCTAGAAAATAGTCTTCTTTTTCTCTAGCCATGATAACCTTCATCATTTTTTGGAAATCTTTATCCTTTTGACATATATGAATATCTTTTTCTAGAGGTTTAGAGTCTTCAAATTCACTTGATGAGGAATCATTGTTGGTATCATGAATACTGAGGTTGTCTTCGTTATTTTGTCCTGTTCTAGGTATAGTGGGAGATAAAGGTTCATCATAAACTAGTATCTCTAATGATGAAGGTTTATTAGTCAGAGGATCCTCTTTGTAAAATGGATTATCTTTGTATGAAAATGGTTTCCCTTTTCCTTTGGCATCTTTCTTATGAGAACTCCTAGTTTGAATAGGCATTTTTATTGATTGGTGCGACCTAAATCTATTTGTGATGTAGAAGTTAAGATCTAATTCAGATCTAGTTGTTTGGTTAACATATTGTTTGAGAGAAGAAACTAAGATTTATTCTGGTTTTAGGAATGATCTATCTTGTATAAGACATTTATCTAAGTTGATTTCAGAGAAGTGACTGACTCAGTCTGGTTTCAAGAATGATCTATCCTATATAAGACGTTATTTAAGTGACCTAGATTTGATAAGTAGTTGATTGAACTAGCTGAAAGATGATCGACCAAATCATGCAACACAAATGGCAAAAGTACACTGTCTTGATCTGTTTATGCTCAGGATGATAATAACTAGTATTATGCTTGCTGTAGACTATTTTAGGCAAGTTTGACTGCTCTAGACTGACAAAATCAAAGATCCGTATGACAAGTTTCATAGGAGCAGACAACAGTATGCTAGCTTTAGGATAATGACAATAGTGTTTCATATGAGTTGCTACCTAGTACCATATGACAGATGGGTATGTCTGGAATGACAGACTATTCAGTGCGAAATTTTATCGTATGACACAGGATGCGAGGTAAAACGACAATTATCAGAACCAGATGACAAACAATCAAAGCTTGTACAACACAGGATGAAGGCTCAAATGACAGACTGTTAGGACTGATGGAATATCATAGGACATAGAATATGAATCAGGATGATAAATAAGAAGACTCATACGACTGTTTTCTGGATAGAGGCAAAATTTTGGGTTTTTAATGACTGAGTATGACTAGATTTGAGATGGACTGAGTTTTTGACAGCTAAGGTATATACTATTTTTGTGTCACGAACAAAATTTTGACTAGGATAGACAAGTTTTGGATAGAGTTTCGACTAGGATAGACTAGTTTTGAACAAAGTTTCGACTAGGATAGACTAGTTTTGGACAGAGTTTCAACTAGGATAGACTAGTTTAGACATGGACAAAGTTTTTGATCACTGAGTTTGTTTCTTGTTTTTTCTAGTTTTAGTTTGAGGGATGAAAACATAGAAAACACATAATATGAATAATAACTCCAATCACAACATGCGAACCCTACTAAATTTGGTGAGAGAAGAAAACCTTTGCTTGTAGACTTAGGTACACACCCAATAGATAATCAGAATACAACTGCTGAGTCTCATGCAATGGATTCTCAATGTCATATTAGCCGACTCCAAATGCTAATGGGGGCACAAAATGACAAGTATCTTGGGAGAGTTACTATCTCTCTTGCACAAAGATTATCCCCCTTTTGGAGGTGAACCGGGTAGCTTCTAATTTTAATTGGAACTAGTAAGGGATTTGTTTGGTGTGTCAAGGTATAAACTCAATTAAGAGGTCTCCCAGCCTTGAAAACCAAGGTTTAATATACTCGATGGAATAGAGGAGAGCTATTCCCGAGCACTATCATTTACTTTATTTTCATCAAATCATGTTTATTTTATGGTGCAGTGGTGCACTTGGCGTTTAGCCATTCCCAATTGGGTCGTTCCCCTCTCACCGGCCATAATGGTTATAGAGTTATTAGCTCCTCGGGATGGCATGCCCGCTAAAGATATACAAATCTCAAACTTAAAGGAAATGCCTCAAGGCTCTGGATTTCTGATTGTCTATAAAGACAAGAGCATACTCTCTTACCTCTCAAAATTTTCTTAAAACACGAAAGACAAATTTTTTCTTCAACCAGATAGCAAGTTAGGTGCCTAAAACAAATAAATTTAATGAATACACAATGTTTGCTCGAATCTCCTCAAGCAACCTGCAAAGACAACAAATCAGTAGTCATATTGTCTTTGTGCAACAAGCATAGTCTTCGACAAGCGTTTTGCAAAAAAATTGATTAGGCTATGAAAATTCTTCATATAAATAGATAACAAACCAAGGTCAGTCATCAGTATAATCAAATTGGGCAGAAAACCGGAAGAATGAAAATTTATTTTTAACTAAGAAAGTACATAATCATATGACTATTCTTATGGGGTCGTACGATAAACTATACCAGATCGTACGACACCTGCAATTTTTCATTTTGGCATATAGGAAATTTTGTACGATATTACACAGAGACTATACGAATGAAAAAATCCGAAAAGTCAAAAATTGAAAAAAAAAAGTAAAAAAAAAATGTTAGACTTGGAGGCCGAAAAGTGTAGTCTTCTGCCCCACGATGGGCACCAAAAATGTGTGTGTGAAAAAGTGAAATAAGTATCTATAGCTACAATCACAACACTTCAATTAAGTCATTACATGTATAGTTAGATAGATATTAGCACGAATAATAAAACCATAACAAATCAACTAATTGCCTTCTAAAAGATGTGAGTTTAAGATTGCTCTCGGATTTTTATAATCAATACCAGTGACTAGACTACACCAAGATGAAGGATTCAATCTATATGAGCATAAGATTAAGCTAAATGGATGCAAGATGGATGAAAGATTCAAGCAATAACAAATTCAAGAAAGAATGGATTCAAACAATAATGAATAAACTAAATATGCAAAAAGCTAAACTAAGATGCAATAATCTCAAAAAGAAAGCACAACATATTCAATGACTCCAAAGTGAAAAGTGTATAATAATAAATCTCTAGGGTGTTTTGAATGAGAGCTAAAGGCTAAATTTAAAGAAATTCACAAAAGAGAACAAGAAAAAGAACAATTTAGGATTAATTGAAATAATTGAGAAATCAGGTTCAATTAACCTTGAGATAGATTCAAATTACAGTTTAATTGAAATGCATTCAGATAAGAAGTTCAGGTTGCATTAGAAATAAGATTTAATTAATTCCATGCATTTGTGATAAAAATAGACAATTCTTTGATTTATTCAAGAAAAGAGTCTTTTCAATGCAACTGAACTTCTTTTTCTCAAAAGCTTTGAGTTCCAATTTTAGAGAATGATTAAATTCCTTTTATTTGCTTTTCTGATTTCAAGTTAATCTCAATTTAGAAAAAAAATAATATATCAAGTTTGATTTCTCTCAATTCAATTCTTTTATTTTATTTTCAATTTAAATCTTGCTTTGTGATTAATTCCTCTTTTGTAATAAATTAATTTCTTTTTTGCATGATTAAATGACAAATTTATTAATTAATTAAATATGCAAGGATATTTCATGAATTAAAATAAGTTAATTGACCAAAAAGATATTCTTGGAATGATTCATTCAATTAAATAAATATTTAATTAATATTGAGTATTTGATTTGCCATGTGACATTTGATGATTAAAGAATTAATTATGTGCTCAAGATTGATTTAATTGCCTTTGGTTAGGACCTTGGTGATGTTGTCAAGATTAGGGGCCCAATGTTTAGATGACCATTTTTGGGGTATTACACTATCCTCTATATGTCAAAGGAAATTTGGTCATGTGCATTGACCACTACAATTTGGAGTGCAAAAGAGGCAATGTACCTAACAGTCCGCTACAATTTTAAGAACAAAGAGACTCTATTGCACCGAGAGGTTGCAATCATGGCCTATGCTGGCCATAATCCCTATTGCAGCAATAACGAGATGTGAGGTAAAAGTTATAAAATTTGAATGAACTCAAAGAGACATTTACAAATACAACCTACCCTTTATAATACCTAATTGATAAAATGGATGCAATGCAAGTCCTTGTATCAATAATGTTTGGCAGCTAGTAAAAAAATAGAACAATAAATTCCATATAAAAGTGGTTAGACATAAAATGATAAGGAAAATTAAAAAATGCGAAAGAAAATGTCAACTAATAAAAAAAATTACAAGGATGAGGCATATTCACAACTTTTGCAGTTGTACCATGCATATCAGCACTAGAAGCAACTTATAGTGTTACTGTACATACAAGATAACATGGGAGTTCATTATACCCAACAACTTGTGGTGTTGTTGTTCGTGTTGGCTCTGTTGGACCCTGAAATTAAGATTCAATATACATTATTCAATAAGATTAACTGTGCAACATAATGAAATATTGAAAATTGTGTTATCTTATTGATCTTTGCTTTGTTTTGAGAATAGTTTAATATTCTCTACTTAATAGGGGCAACCACATGAAGGTGAAAGCTCATTTGGCCCCTCCCCCCCCTTAACATCACTCTAAATTCCCCATTAACATCTAAGATTCATTGATTATTTCATCCATTATTAAAATATAGCATTCATTCATTATCACATAACGTTCATTAGCACATAACATTCATTAACATTCATTAACATACAACATTCATCAATATTCATTAACACATATCATTCATGAACATTCATTAGCACATAATTACATTCATTAACACATAAAAATCAATCATTATCAATTAAGGTAGATTACAATCATTTTTATTTATTTATTTATTGAAGCTATGTAAAAAATAAGTGGAGCATCATTTTCTTCATCATTTACCCCATCTTTAGTTGTTCTGCGCTCTGCTCTTGATCTTAATGTATGCCTAGTCCTATACAGTGGATGAGGACACCAAACCAAAGGGGGATCGTTTGCAATAACAAAGAAATGGGTAAAATTCAAAACATTTTTTATTATTGTTACAAGTATTTCATTAATTTAAAGAATATAACCGTGGCACTCTTTACCTAATGAGGTGGCATCATCTTCCATCTCATTTTGTCTAGCCTCAACCTCAACATGTTGAACACCCTCTACATCCTCTAGAGTTGAAATACAAAAGGTTACATTAATCAATACACCAATTGAAATTAAATTTGTTTAAAAGAATAACAATGGTCCTCTTTACTTGATTGGGGAACATCACATTCTTGATGTTGTCTACCTGGATCATGCTCCACTTGGTCACCACCAGCTACATGCTCTAAAATATTAACAAAAAAGGTTACATTAATTACTACACTAATTACAATTTAATTAAGATGTTTAATGGTATTAATAATTACATAAAAGAATTTGAATAGAAAATGAATACCTCCACTACTGGAATGCGCATTCGGACCTTCATGTCCAAGTTGTGTTTCACGATTAACAGGCTGCATTCGAATGTCATGTGCATTGTTATCATTGCTTGCTTATTTAAAAATGATATAGTGACTTTATGTTGGAACTTAACATCAAATAGATTATTGGTAAAGTACTCAATTTGAAATCATTTTCATTTAGCTTATTTACCTTTGTGATGGATGCATCAGAATCTCGTGCTTTCCCACTCAATTCTCATAGTCGTTCAACTGTAGTTGTATATCCTTGCTGGCAATTCTCTTGTCATATTTTGTGGATGCTCTATTGAATTCAAAGCCCTGCATTTTTTCTTAGTATCGTGAATTTTTCTTGTATTGTTTGATAAAAAAGAATTGTTTACAATTTATAAATATTTTGATGCGATATTTCATTTACAGATTCTTACAATTCATGCAACAAGTTTCATATAACCATCAGAGCTGAGTTTGTGTTGCTTGTTCTTTTCTTGTCTTTCCTTGGTTGCCTTTGACGTGTCACTCAGTATATGAAAAGTTTGAAATATGTTAGATTATATAAATATAAAGAGTAATTAGTACATAATTACATTCTTAATAGTATCACATACCTTCTTCTAGTGCCTAGTGGCTTATTTCCTTTTTTCCTTTCAATTCTCTACTTCGCATCCAAAATCAAGTCCTTCCACTCCCTCTCTGGAATCATGGGGGATGCTTGTACTTTACATTCTTCTCTAAATGTGTCCTATATTGGTCCCTCAGATACTTTAGATATGTGTAATCTTTTTCAAGGACCTTGGTTTTTTCGAATATGTCATTTCCGAAAAACCAAACCATATGGTTTGTTAGTTCATCTTCTAACTTTTTTTCTTGGTCATTCCACCTTTAAAGCAAAAATAAACCTATTAGATTCAGAAATAAACTGAAGCTACCTTTGATATAGTTCAAGAAAAGGATCAAAGGAAAACTATTCTAGTAATGATATGAAATCAAAATAGTGGATTAGGGTTAGGTCACATATGATGTTCCACCTATTATGTATGGTGGGTCCAAATATCTGCAATGTAATGTCATTAAGATTTTTATAAAAAATATCATTTTCTACAAAAATATCATTGGATCATTAGTCCAAAATGAGTGATCAATAAGTAAATTACAATTAGACTATATATAATAATAATTTTAAAGTACTTGGAGCCTTCTGTATCTTTAAGGGAATCAACTCTTTGTTGCTCACCACCAATGTGCCCTGCAATGTTCGCATACTAGCAATATGGGAAGATCCAAGAAAGCATGGTATGTTATCAGTAGTAGTCACCTCTGGTGCATCCTCATGTGCATCTCCTACTATAGAAAATGAATCCACTATGAAATGCCCCCAAGAAAGAACGCTTCAAGGGAAATAAATAGATAATGAAAGAGAGCAAAAGAGGGATCTACCAACAATGGGTGGGTCAACATGATGTGCAGTAGATGATGTCTACAAGCTACGTGTTGCTGACACTGCAGTTGAAAATATAGGTGGGGCTAACCTCAGATGAGGTGGCATTTGCACAGGAACATTGACATCACCTGAAGAATAATACATTAAATATATGAAAACTGCAAGAATTGTAAACAAGGATGAACCTTTATTAAGAATTGTAAAGAAAGTTGAACCTTTATTAAGTGTTTGATGCTAATCTTAATGATAGAACAGTATGAAGGAGGACAAAGCTATGTAAATTTGTGACAAGAGGGAAGTGTAAAGGAAGAAGGAAGGAGACACCTTGAAGAACACTATAATGTATTATGGTTTGATAAAATGAAATAATTTTTTGGTTTTGGAATGTTAATTGCAAATTTCCATGATAGTCACATTTCATGCATTATTTCAAGTTTCTTATCATCAAGAAAATAGATTAAAAATGTCCAATCAAGGATTGGAGGTGGATTGTAATGAATTAACTTTGTTTTGTACCAAGTTAGAGAAATGGCTATGAAGAATGAGGAGAGTTTGAATTGTTTTTCTCCAAACTATCCAAAACCCTTAGTTTTGGGTCAGTCACAAGGGTTTGTTAATATCCATTGATGTAGTCATTGAAAAATTCTCAAATTATGGGTTCCTATTGTCAAATCAAGTATCTTTCATATTGAATTGTTCTTTTGTTGAATGGTTGTACAAATATAAAGAAAACTAGTGCCCTAGCAAACTGAGACAAAGTTTTCCTTGTTTTGGGACAACAAACCATATTGTTTTGTTGAGTAATGTCCAATGGGTTTAAATAAGACTGTGTTGATTAAATAAGGTTGCAACAAATATAAATAACCTTCCCCAGTATGATGGACATTGATAAGGCAAGAAATTTTCTATCTACTTGTTTGATCATGACAGTCACAATGAATGGTAGTTTGGGTTCCTTATTTTGCAGTTTTGGAATTTGTAAGGATTCTATGAGTAAGTGCAGATTATGAGTTCTTGGGAAATTGGAGTAGACATTAATGAGATGAGGATAGTGAAATAAAACTCTTGGAAGATAGGGGTAAGTATATGCTATGGTATGATGGTTAAAATACTTGGTATTTTCACAATGTTAAGGCTTACATGGATTTGCTTGAACATGTAACTTGTCTTGTTGGAAGTTGAGATCAAGTAGAATGTGAGCTCAAGTAAAATCTGGCAAGATTTAAAAGGAGAGAGTATAATATAGTGAGAGGTGAGTTGATAGTGAAGAACAAATCACAGTATGAAGCTCTCAAAAACTATAAGTTATGAAGTGAGAGGTTGATCCAAGTTAAGGATCTAGAAAAAGGATGTGTTGGGAATTTGTTGAGAACAAGTGAAGGGATGTGTAAGGGGGTTTGTTTCCCTAAGGTATGATGATCAGTCATGTAGAGAATCAACTATATCCCTTTGCATCAACTACATAATAAATATATGACCAATAACACTAGCATTAAAAAAGCAAGTTCACAAGTCCAAAGCAGTAGTTTTAATGTATAAAACATGGTCATCACCTGAACTACTTGCAATACCTTGATCATGGCCACCAGGTTGATGAGGACACATAAGATCATGTAAAAACAACATGTACATATTTTATTTAATGATACAAAAGAGAATAAAATATAAACCATTATTGAGCTTTTGTTATAATTAAAGCTTTCCTTACTACTTACTTGAAAGTTATGTGTTGTCCACATAAATTGTTTCACCCTCTCTTTTATTTCATTAGTCTGAGGGCTCATGGATGCCAAAGCAAAAATCTCTCTATTAATTTTTCTAACACTTTTCATCATTTCTATATGGTTTATGGTAAATGTGATGTCATCATCACATAATACTATTGATTCCACATCCCTATAGAGGTGTTGAGGTACTGCAGGTCCCTTTCCCTTTCCCCTAACATCCCTTTGTGACAAGAATTTTATTAACACTATCAAAATTACTCCAAAACGCTCAAGAAAAAAACATAATAATGTACCAATTTGCTTCTAACAAATTTGTACAATTACAATAAGGTTTACCTAATTAGTAGAAGTGTCAGGTACTACATTCATGTTTGTGGTATGTGACGGATATTGGCAAATGCACACTCCAATGAGAAATTGTAGGTGATTGAAGGTTTTGTCATTGATGGAAACCTTGCAATAATATGTGTTAGATAAATGAGAGGGGGGGTGAATCAGATAAACTCACAATACAATTTTCTAATTAGATTCAACCTCATTAGAACTTACTTGATATGCAACTATGACTGTAAATCATTCAAACTCATAAATTGATAAACTTGAAACATCAAAACTCATTTAACATGAGATGTAACATGGAAACCCAAATAGGGAAAAACCACTATGGGATTTTGGACCCACAAAGAAAATATACTCTTCTAGAGTATGCTCGGTTAAAAGCCAATCCTATTAAAGATTACATAAACACATTGCTAGATGTGACCTAGTCAAGGGATTTCCCTTAGATCTATTAGAATCTTGCACCTTTTTAGAAGTGACCTTATCAAAGGATTTCAAACACTCAATTAGAAAAATACCTTGCTAGAGGATTTACAAATAAGACTGTTAGGTCCACTCGTTTAAGATATTTCCTATCACTTACAAAAATAAATAACAGTAATAAAATATATCTACAACTTCACATCTGAAATGTTATAGCAGACTCTATGTGCTCAAAATAATCTTGTCATAAGACTTATCTTCCTCCTTGATGGGCTTCTCACTCTGTTCTTTGATAAGATCTTCAATCTTTTGTACTTTGTAATCACTTCTACAGCATCACTATTCTTCTATTTGCCCGCATACTTTGTTCATCAACTTTCCTTATTTATAAGAAATTCCTAACTACTTAATCTCCTTAATTGCATTTCCCATTATCAATATTAGCCATCAGATCTTCAAACTTGACTAAGTTCATTGAATCCTTCGAATTGAAAAATATTTTATCTTGCCTTCAAACTTGTATTCCTTCCTTGGTACTTGTGCTCGGTTATGACCATTCAATCTGTGCTATAGATCTAACTCTTGAATTTTCATTGCCATTGATCCTTAACAAACTTCTTGTATGACATTCCAATCTTCTATAAATATCTATCTCATTGGGATCCTTCATTTAATAATGTATTTATTCATCCAATGTGTTCTGTTATTGCTCGGTTGATACTCGATTAATTCTGAACTTTACTCGGCAGACATTCTATATTCGTCTCAATTACTGTCTTGGTAGCTTTGCTTGCTAACAATGCTCGGTGACTTCTTCCTTCTTTAACCAACACTGATAACCTTGGAGTTTACTGAGTAGCTCCTTTCTCGGTAAAATAGAATAGTATCAAACCTTTACTCATTCTATTGCATGAAATCTTTTCTCCTTCTTATTCAGTCTTTGAATACATATATATAGGATATCAAAACAATCAAAATATCATAATCTCATCACTGTCTAACTCAGTAATAGTTTCCCATTGAATAACTTATTACTCCCCTTCATTTTCACATTCTTTCTGTGTCACTTACCGACATCTTTATACTCATCAAAACATACTCTTTAAGATATGGCAACATCATACTGAATCATAAAATCAATCGCTTGACATCAATGACAAAATAATATTATTAAGAAAGTAATCATCCTTTATCAATTATATCATGAATCTCCAACAACCTTCTCAATATCCTCATACCAACCAACTTAATGTAATGCCAACACTCTACCCCTTTTACATTGATGGCAATACTAACTTGATTTATTCTAATTGGTTTGAACTGCTATTATTCTTCTCCTATTATCCTTGGGCTATAAACTTCTCCTGTAATCTTCTCCCCCTTTGACAACAATGCCAAAAGTAAAAATAATCCAAGATTACTTCCCCTATGAAGTAATTTCCTTGCTGTTAAAATATATACAAATGTATCATCTTAGTCTTGGTCAGAGCATCTTGTCTTCATTCACTGTTTCCTGCACAACTTTAGACAACCTTCTAAAGTGTGACCCATAACTTAGAATAGAATTGATGCTTTCACCAAACTCTGTCAATGAGTACTAGATAGGGGTAGGACCCATAACTTACCTCTGAGATACTCAAAAGTGTCCCTTGGCAGTGGCTTTATGAAGATGTCTGCTATTTGTTCCTTTGTGCTAACATATTCCAGCACAAATTTATTTTCTTGAACTTCTTCTCTTAGATAATGATACTTGGTAGAAATATGGTTTGTCTTAGAGTGCATTATCGAATTCTTTGAAATGTTAATAGCACTTGTATTATCACAAAATATAGTCCTCATAAATCCAATTTTTATTAAGTAAGAGTGCAACCTTTCATACCATGCTCTAGGTGCTTTCTGTAGGCCATATAAAGCTTTGTTCAACTTACATACCTGATCTTTATTCTTCTCTTCAATAAATCCTTCAGTCTATTCAATATAGACTTCTTCTTCTAGTATACCATTCAAAAACGAAGATTTAACATCCATTTGATATACCTTGAAATATTTGTAAGCAGCATATGCCAACAATGTTCTCACTCCCTCAAGTCTTGCCATAGGTGCAAAAGTCTCACCATAGTCTATTCCTTCTTCTTGAGCATAATCTTTGAAAACTAGCCTTTCTTTATTCCAAATGACCTCACCTTTTTCATTTAGCTTATTTATGAAAATCCACTTTGTACCGATTACATTTTTCTCTTTTGGTCTTGGGACCAGTGTCCATGTTTCATTTTTCTTGATTTGTTCAATCTCTTCTATCATAGCATTCACCCAATCTTCATTGCTTAATGCCTCTTTTACTATCCTTGATTCAAACTCTAATATCAAACATGTGTTCTGTATCAATTTGTTCCTTGTCATCACTAGAGCATCCTTATCTCCTATAATCTGACTTGATGCATGATTTCTTCTAACATATTTTGCTAATATAGGCTCGGTAGGCTCTATATGATCTTCTTCATCACTCGGTAATTGAGTATTTTCTTCATCGGATTTCTTGGTAAGACTTCTCAGTTGTACATATACAAACTCTTCATAATCTTCTGGTTCTTTGGATTTTTCTTCATCAGTCCTTTCTGCAAATTCATCAATTTTCACATTTGCACTTTCCACTATTTTGTTAGATGATTTGATCAGACATTTAAATGCTTTACTCCTAGAGGAATAACCAAGAAATGTTCCTTCCTCGCTTTTCTAATCAAATTTTCCATTTCTATCATCTTTGTGAACATAACATCTGTTTCCAAATATTTTAAAATAACTTACATTTGGTTTCTTGTCATACCAGATTTCATACGGTATCTTCATAGTTCCTTTCTTCTGTTGTACTCAGTTCAGGGTGTAAACTGTAGTGCTTATTGCTTCTCTCCAAAATATTTGAGGTACTCTCTTTTCTATCATCAAAGTTCTTGCACAATCTACAATTGATCTATTTCTTCTTTGAGTTGTCCCATTTTGTTGTGGTGTTTTCGATGCAGACACTTGTCTCTTTATACCATGATCATTGCAAAATAAGTTAAATTCATCTTAAATGAACTCTCCTCCTCTATTAGATCTTAGACATTTCAACTATCTTCATTTTTCATTTTCAAGTCTTGCCCTATACCATTTGAACATTTGAAAGGCTTCTGATTTCTCTTTTAAAAACATAACTGACATCATCCTCGAGTAATCATCTACAAATAATATGAAGTATTTATCACCATAATAACTTTGAACTTTTATAAGACCACAAAGATCAGTGTGCACAAGATCTAAAATTCCTTTAGAAGTGTAAGACTTACGTGTAAAGCTTGATTTTGTCATCTTACCCATCTGGAATCCTTGGCATATTGCATTCTCAATTTTTTCCAAGCTCGGTAGACCTCTTACATGGTGCTTCTTACTTATTTTGATCAGGTTATCAAAATTTACATGACAAAACCTTTTATGCCATAACCAAGTATCTTCTATTTTTGCATACAGACAATTGTTTTGAGTTGAGTCAAGATGAAATGTATTACCTCTTGTTTGAGTCCTAGTAGCAGCCAACTATCCATGTTTGTCATGAACTTTGACAATTCCTTTCTGAAATTCTATTCGGTGTCCTATATTGTTTAGCTGTGCTACACTCAACAAATTGTATTTCAGACCTTCAACCCAATATACATCATCGCAATTAGCATTGTCAAGAAGTGTGATAGAACCTTTACCTTTCAAAGGACATGGTGCATCATTACCAAATCTTACATAACCTCCATCATAATCTTCTAATTTAACAAACTTGTGTTTATCACTTGTCATGTGATGTGAGCATCCACTATCTATGATCCAAGAACCATTATTATTAATGTGTGATATTAAGGCTTTTTCTTCATACCTTTCTTCATCTGATCCATCTTTGATAGCCACATTTCAACTTCCTCTATCTCAGTCCCATCAAATTTATCATCATTGGATTCCTCATCAGCTACTAGGCATGTCTTTCTATCTCTCCTTCTAAAGTCTCGGTGCCCTCTGTATTGGTTGTCTTTCTATCTGTCATCTTGGTATTCTCTCTTTTCACTAGATTCTTTGTCAGGAGAGTTAGAAGCCATATGTCCAATTTTATCACAGTTAAAACATTTTAAGGGTTACTTTTCTTTATACTTACCTTTGCCTCTCGGTAACCTTCTGGCCAATAACGCTTCAAACTCTTCTTTCTTTCTGATTTCCTCATATAGTTTGTGCACTTCTTCTATGTTTTTGTGAAATCTCTCACTCACTCCACTGTGATTTCCTTGAGCATACTTATACATTCTATAATTGTAATTTCCTTCAGCATACTTATACTTATACTCTATTTTAGTTTCTCTTTATATCTCTATGCTATGGAAATTCCCTTAAGTTTTTTTGAAAATAATTTTTCTCTCTATGCCTACAATTTGTTATGTTTTTTTTAAATTTGATTTTTTTCCAAGTTTCTGCTGATTTTTTACCGGCTTTTTTCTAGGCAAGTTGATTATGGGAACCACCTTATGAATCCATTAGATGATACTAGAATTCATCCAAAGTCATATGAAGTAACCAAGAAAATGGCCGATGATGTATACTGTGAAGATGCAAGACATGATATAGATGATATGGATGAGCAAACACAAGAAATCATGTCAAAAAATATCCCCATATCTTAAAGGCCTTTGATATTGATGAATATGCTAGAACTATGGAACAATGAACATCCAATAAAAAGCAGGAAAGTCTTGCTCACATAAAGATTGAATCGACAATATGAATGTAAACAACAAAAAATAATTTTCTACAATTCATGGATTAAACTCCATTTTAATTTCTCTTTATATCTCTATGCTATGGAAATGCCCTTTAGTTTTTTTTTTAAATAATTTTTTGTCTCTATGCCTACAATTTGTTATGTTTTTTAAATCTAAATTTTTTCCAATTTTTGTTTTTGGGTGATTTGCTACTAGGAACTATGTTATGGATCCATTGGATGATACGAGAATTCATCCAGAGTCATATGAACTACCCAAGAAAATGGTTGAGGATGTATATTGTGAAGATGCAAGATAGGATATATATGATATAGATGAGAAAACACAAGAAATGACAGTTGAATGTGTCAAAAAATATCCCCATGTGTTAAAGTCCCTTGATATTGATGAATATGCTAGAAGTGTGGAACAATGGACATTCAATAAAAAGTGGGAAACTCTTGCTGACATAAAGATTGTTAGAGTATTTAGGTATTTACTTGATTAACTAAATAATATTTGTTTAATTATTTAAGTTCCCTTTATCTCTTTTACACTTAAACTAACTTCAAGTGTATAATAATTAATTATTTTATTAATTATTATGTGCAAACCTAGGTTTTCCTTTTTAGGGACCTATCAAAGGTTGAGTTCTTTGTTTTCATTGTAAGAAGAAGGATTATTACATTACACATTTTGTGAATATTGAGCTCTCTCTTTTTGAGCATATTTTTTGTGTATTTCTTTCTTCTATGATTTGCTTCCTTGCTTCTCTTTGTAACAGGTTTTTCAGCTTGCAGAGATCATTTGGGCTCTTGTGGTGTTGTATTTTCTCAAATCCAACATGGTATCAGAGCTTCAGATCTACAACTATCTGTTCTTGTGTTGAGAATTTTTGCATTAGAAATAGATCTGGGTTTTAGAAAGTTTTTTTTATGCACTTAGGGATAGGCCACTTTTTTTGAGCACTTTGGGCCTAAACAAACCTCACCATCATGCTCAGAAGGTCGAGAAACCCCTATGGTCATATAAAACTTGCCCTTTTTTGGTTCCTGAGCCTCTGGGAGTATTTTTTCTACAGATTGAGGGTGTACAACCCTGGCACACAGTTCGAGAAAAAAAAATTTTAAAAATTATTTTTTCTCTTTTTACGGCATGCAGGCTGAAATTTGAGTTTTTGTAAAAAAAGAAAAATAAATAAAAAATAAAAAAAGGCATAGTTTTTTTTACAAAAAAAATAAAAAATAAAAAATTATTTTTGGGGGGGTTTCCCACGGTACGTAGGGTACCATGGGGCCCCTGACACCCTGAAGGACCATCGTCACTGTCAGTATGGGCCCAAGCCCCGTCGCCTACCACAGGCGCTACACTCCAACCCCCGTCGGTGCTTCCCCAGCTCCCCATCGGCCGCATCTTCCCGGTAGCTGCTTCCCGATGGCCCGCCTTCTTGACCAAACACCGTCGCACGCAGCACCCGCCACTGCTCCTGGCCCCAACCCCTGCTGATGCTGCTTGGCCCACCCTGCCATCCCTACCACCCTACACACCCTGCCGCCTATAGCTCCCTGTCTGTGCTCTAGCACCTGTCGGACCCGTCGCCACTGCTCGACCATTGCCGCTTGCCTCGAGCCCCGCTCGCCAGTCTCCTACCGCTAGAAACCACCTCGGCCACTATTGTACCTCTGCCCAACCATTGGGAATACCCCCAGCCATCGCTGCACCACTCGGCTACCACCCCTACGATGCCCACTGGCCACCTCTACGTGCCCAACCACTAGACTACCCCTTCCTCTTGTTTTGAAGGGGAGTTTGGTTTTTTGGCCATATCTTGGGCATACGGAGTCAGTTTCTTAAAAATGAATAGGCATCGGAAGCCTGATTCTGAGCTGGACCTCATGATGTTGGTATTTGTTTCCAATTTTTCTGTTTGACTATGTTTTTTCCAGTCAAAGTGAGGTCTCTATTTTGCACTCTGGGAGCCATAGAATGAGCATCTGAACTCTGTTTTTTGAAAAGTTTATATTTTTGGAAAGTGTGTGCTATGTACTTTACAACCATTTGAGTTTTATTTCCAGATTATTCTCCATGCATATTTTATTCAGTTTTTTGCTTTTCAATACTCTAGTGGATATCTTGGTTGTTTCAGGTCCTAGGATCTCTTCTTTGAGTATGATGTCTCTATTTTGGTTCTCCTTTCTATTTCCAGTCTTCTTATCATTGTAGCATTGTATTTATGAAAACACACTGAGATAAAGTGCCATCCTGCATTGTTTACTTGGGATATTGCACATCTTGTTCCTTATTGTACATGCACTATTGATAAAGTGTCATGAGGGGGTTGATGTTTGCCTTATTTTCCATCTACCATTGTCCAGTGAGTGTTCCTTCCATGACATTCATCTCATAATGTGTGTCAAGTGAGTGTTCCTTCCACGACACTATGTACTTTCTCTGCACCCTTGATGTTCCTGGTTCTTCGTTGTGCAGTTCTTGTTGGCCATTCTTTTCAGTGTACTTGTCCCTCTCCCTCTTCAACATTATGGGGAGGTTTGTCCTGTTGGTTCTAATGCTTCCTTGGTTTGATTGGTCATCTCTTTAGGCTTTGGTGTTTTCATGCCATCTGTATCTTTGATTTCAGTTGTTTTCATTCTTTGCCTTTTGATTTGAGTAGTGTCATTTGAGAGCACTCATACAGATTATAGTCTTCTCTACCTGGTCATGTTCTATTTCAGTGGAGGTTCTTCAGATCAATAGTTTCTCTTCGATAGTGTTTGCATCTATTTCATGCTTCAGTGGTGTTATTTTCCATCTCTTTTTGAAGTAGAGTTTTTTCCCACATGATTTTCTCTATTTCTCCAGTTCATAGAGATTTCATTGTATTTGGGTACCTGATCAGGCCTTGTTGTCGGGACCCATCTTTCTTGCTTTGAGTTGTTGTTCTAGGTTTTAGCTTCTCCCTAAGTCTAGCTTAAACAATATTTGTTTAATTATTTAAGTTCCCTTTATCTCTTTTACACTTAAGCTAACTTTAGGTGCATAATAATTAATTCTTTTATTAATTATTATGTGCAAACCTAGGTTTTCCTTTTTAGGGTTTCTTGACCTATTAAAGGTTGAGTTCTTTCTTTTCATTGTAAGAAGGATTATTACATTACAAATTTTGTGAATATTGAGCTCTCTCTTTTGAGCATATTTTCTATGTATTTCTTTCTTCTGTGATTTGCTTCCTTGCTTCTCTTTGTAACAGGTTTTTCATCTTGCAAAGATCATTTGGGCTCCTGTGGTGTTGTATTTTCTCAACTCCAACAAAGATTGAATCCGAAATATGAATGTAAACAATAAAAATTAATGTTCTATTTTTCATGGGTTAAACTCTATTTTAGTTGCTCTTTATAGCTCTATGCTATGGAAATGCCCTTAATTTTTTTTTTTAATAGTTTTTGTCTCTATGCCTACAATTTGTTATGTTTTTTTTAAATCTGTTTTTTTCTAATTTTTTGCTCATTTTTTTTTGGGCAAGCAACTTCTAGGAACCATGTTATGGGTCTATTAGATGATAGTAGAATTCATTTATAGTCATATGAACTTGCCAAGAAAATGGTTGAGGATGTATGTTGTGAAGATGTAAGATAGGATATAGATGATATCGATGAACAAACACAACAAACAGCAATTGATCATGTCAAAAAATATCCCCATGTGTTAAAGGCCCTTTATATTGATGAACATGCTAGAAGTGTGGAACAATAGACATCCAATAAGAAGTCGGAAAGTCTTGTTGTCATAAAGATTGAATGGGCAATATGAATGTAAACAACAAAAAATAATTTTCTACAATTCATGGGTTAAACTCTATTTTAGTTGCTCTATATATCTCTATGCTATGGAAATGCTCTTAAGTTTTTTTAACAAATAGTTTTTTTTTCTCTGCCTACAATTTGCTATGTTTTTTTTAAATTTGTTTTTTTAATTTTTTGCCTATTTTTTGCCAATTTTTTTTCTAGGCAAGCAACTTCTAGGAACCATATTATGGAAACATTGGATTATACTAGAATTCATCCAGTGTGATATGCACTAGCCAAGAAAATGGTTGAGGATGTATACTATGTAGATGCAAGATAGGATATAGATGATATGGATGAGGAAACACAATTAATGGCAGTTGAATATTTCAAAAAATATCCCCATGTGATAAAGGCCCTTCATATTGATAAATATGCTAGAAGAGTGAAACAATGGGCATCCAATAAGAAATTGGGAAACCCTTGCTGACATAAAGATTGAATTGACAATATGAATGTAAACAACAAAAATTAATTTTCTATAATTCATGTGTCAAACACTATTTTAGGTTCTCTTTATATCTCTATGCTATGGAACTACCCTTAAGTTTTTTTAAAAATAGTTTCTGTCTCTATGTCTACAATTTGTTATGTTTTTTTTAAATCTGAATTTTTTTTATTTTTTGTCAATATTTTGCCCTTTTTTTTTTGAGAAAGCAACTTTCGGGAACCATGTTATAGATCAATTGAATGATACTAGAATTCATCTAGAGTCATATGAACTAGTCAAGAAAATGGCAATTGAATGTGTCAAAAAATATCCTAAGGTGTTAAAGGCCCTTGATATTGATGAATATGCTAGAAGTGTGGAACAACAAACATCCCATAAAAAGTGAGAAACTTTTTCTAAAATAATGATTGAATTGACAATATGAATGTAAACAACAAAAATATTTTTCTACAATTCATGGTTTAAACTCTATTTTAGTTTCTATTTATATCCCCATGCTATGGAAATGCCCTTAACTTTAAAAAAAAAAAAAAATTTGTCTGTATGCCTAAAATTTGTTATGTTTTTTTTTAAATCTGATTTTTTGCTGGGTTTTTGCCGAAATTTTTTGCAGACAAGCAGCTTCTAGGAACCATGTTATGGATCTATTGGATTATAATAGAATTCATCCAGTGTCATATGAACTAGCCAAGAAAATGGGTGAGGATGTATACTATGAAGATGAAAGACAGGATCTAGATGATATGGATGAGGAAACACAGGAAATGGCAGTTGAACATGTAAAAAATATCCCCATGTATTAAAGGCCCTTTGATATTGGTGAATATGCTAGTGTAGAACAATTAAAATCCAATAAAAAGTGGGAAACTCTTGTTGACATAAATATTGAATCAACAATATGAATGTAAACAAAAGAAAATCAATTTTATACAATTCATGGGTTAAACTCTATTTTAGTTACTCTTTATATCTCTCTGCTATGGAAATGCCCTTAAGTTTTTTTTTTAAATAGTTTTTGTCTCTATGCCTGCAAGTTGTTATTTTTTTTAAAATCTATTTTTTTTCGATTTTTAGCCTTTTTTCTTGCCGGTTTTTTTTGGGCAAGTAGCTTCTCGGAACCATGTTATGTATCCATTGGATAATACTAGAATTCATCCAGTATATTATGAACTAGCCAACAAAATGGATGAGGATGTATACGTTGAAGATGCAAGACATGATATAGCTGATATTGATGAGGAAACACAAGAAATGGTAGTTGAACATGTCAAAAAAATATCCCAATGTGTTAAAGGCCCTTGATGAAAATGCTAGAAGTGTTGAATAACGAACATTCAATAAAAAGCGAGAAACTCTTGCTGACATAAAGATCGAATTGACAATATGAATTTTTAAAAAAAAATAAAAATTTCTACAATTCATGGGTTAAACTCTATTTTAGTTTGTCTTTATATATCTATGCTATGCAAATGCCCTTAAGTTTAAAAAAAAAATAGTTTCTGTCTCTATGCCTAGAATTTGTTATGCTTTTTTAAAATCTGATTTTTTAACGATTTTTAACCTTTTTTTTGCCATTTGTTTTCAGGCAAGCAGCTTTTGGGAACCATGTTATGGACCCATTGGATGATACTAGAATTCATCAAGAGTAATATGAATTAACCAATAAAATAGTTGAGGATGTATACTGTGAAGATGCATGACAAGATATAGATGACATGGATGAGGAAACACAACAAATGGCAGTTCAATGTGTCAAAACATATCCCCATGTGTTAAAGTCCCTTAATATTCATGAATATTCTAGAAGTGTGGAATAACAGACATCTAGTTAAAAATGGGAAACTCTTGCTAACATAATGATTGAATTGGCAATATGAATGTAGACAACAAAAATTAATTTTCTACAATTCATGGGTTAAACTCTATTTTTGTTTCTCTTTATATCTCTATGCTGTGGAAATGCCCTTAATTTTTTTTTTAAATAGTATTTGTCTCTATCCGTATAATTTGTTATGTTTTTTTTTAAATATGATTTTTTTCCAATTTTTTTGCGAGCAAGCAGCTTCGTGAAACCATGTTATGGATCCATTGAATGATACTACAAGTCATCCAGAGCCATATGAACTAGTGAAGGAAATGGCTGAGGATGCATACTATGAAGATGCAAGACAGGATATAGATGATATGGATAAGGAAACACAAGAAATGGTAGTTGAACATGTCAAAAAATATCCCCGTGTATTGTAGGCCCTTAGTATTAATGAATATGCTAGAAGTGTGGAACAACGAACATCCAATAAAAAGCAGGAAACTCTTGCTGACACAAAGACTGAATCCACAATAGGAATGTAAACAACAAAAACTAACTTTCTACAATTCATGGGTTAAACTCTATTTTACTTGCTCTTTATATCTCTATGCTATGGAAATTCCCTTTAAAAAAATTTAAAAATAGTTTTAATCTCTATGCCTACAATTTGTTATGTTTTTTTAAAATGTGATTTTTTTCTGATTGTTTATAAATTTTTTGCCAATTTTTTTCCGAGCAAGCAACTTCTAGGAATTATGTTATGGATCCATTAGATGATAATAGAATTCATCCAGAGTCATATGAACTAGCCAAAAAAATGGTCTACGATGTATACTCTAAAGATGTAGGATAGGATATAGATGATATGGATGATGAAACATAATAAATGGTAGTTGAACATGTCAAAAAATATCACCACGTGTTAAAGGCCCTTGATATAGATTAATATTCTACAAGTATGGAATATTGGGCATCCAATAAAAAGTGGGAAACTCTTGCTGACATAAAGATTGAATCGACAATATAAATGTAAACAACAAAAAATAATTTTCTGCAATTTATGGGTTACACTCTATTTTAGTTGCTCTTTATATCTCTTTGCTATGGAAATGCCATTTAAGTTTTTTTTTAAAATAGTTTCTGTCTCTATGCCTACAATTTGTTATAATTTTTTTAAAATCTGATTTTTTTATGATTTTTTACCGATTTTTTGCCTATTTTTTTCGGGCATGCAGCTTCTGGGAACCATGTTATGGATCCATTGGATGATACTAGAACTCATCAAGTTTCATATGAATTAACCAATCAAAAGGTTGAGGACGTATACTGTGAAGATGCAAGATAGGATATGGATGATATGGATGAGGAAATAGAAGAATTGGTATTTGAATGTGTCAAAAAATATCCCCATGTGTTAAAGGCCCTTGATATTGATGAATATGCTAGAAGTGTGGAACAATAGACATGCACTAAAAAATGGGAAACTCTTGCTGACAGAAAGATTGAATCGACATAATGAATGTAAACAACAAAAAATAATTTTGTACAATTCATGGGTTAAACTCTATTTTAGTTTCTCTTTACATCTCTATGCTATGGAAATGCCCTTAAGTTTTTTTTAAAAATAGTTTTTATCTCTATGCCCACAATTTGTTATGTTTTTTTTAGATCTGAATTTTTCCTAATTTTTTGGAGTTTTTTGCCTATTTTTTTTCGGGCAAGCAGCTTCTGGGAACCATGTTATGGATCCAGTGGATGATACTAAAACTTATCCAGATTCAAATGAACTAGCCAAGAAATTGGATGAGGATGTATACTATGAAGATGCAAGGCATGATATAGATGATATCGATGAGAAAACACAAGAAATGGTAATTGAACGTGTCAAAAAATATCCCTATTTGTTAAAGGCCCTTGATATTGATGAATATGCTAGAATTATGGAACAACAGACATCCAATAAAAAATGGGAAACTCTTGCTAACAAAAAGATTAAATCGACAATATGAATGTAAACAACAAAAAATAATTATCAACAATTCATGGGTTAAACTCTATTTTAGTTGCTCTTTATATCTCTATGCTATGGAAATGCCCTTAAATTTTTTTTCAAAAATAGTTTTTGTCTATAAGCCTACAAGTTGTTATGTTTTTTTTTAAATTTGACTTGTTTCAATTTTTTTCTTATTTTTTACCATTTTTTTCTCGGCAAGCAGCTTCTGGGAAACACATTTTGTATCCACTGGATAATACTAGAATTCATCCAGTATCATATGAACTAGCTAACAAGTTGGCTGAGGACATATACTATGAAGATATAGATGATATGAATGAGGAAACACAAGAAATGGCAAATGAACATGTCAAAAAAAAAAACCCCATGTGCCAAAGGCCCTTGATATCGATGAATATGCTAGAAGTGTAGAACAATGGACATTCAATAAAAAGCTGGAAACTCTTGCTCATATAAAGAATGAATTGGCAATATGAATGTCGATAGCAAAAATTAATTTTCTACAATTCATGGGTTAAAACTCTATTTTAGTTTCTCTTTATATCTCTACACTATAGAAATGCCCTTAAGTTGTTTTAAAAAATAGTTTTTGTCTCTATGCCTATAATTTGTTATGTTTTTTTTTTTAAAATTTGCTTTTTTTTACTGATTGTTTTCCAAGCAAGAAGCTTGTAGGAATCATGTTATGGATCCATTTGATGATGCTAGAATTCATCCAGAGTCATATGAACTAGCCAAGAAAATAGTTGAGAATGTATACCATGAATATGCAGGATAGGATATAGATGATATGGATAAGGAAACACAAGAAATGGTAGTTGAACATGTTAAAAAATATCCCCATGTGTTCAATTTACTTGATATTGATTAATATCCTAAAAGTGTGGAATAACGGTCATCCAATAAATAGTGGGAAACTCTTGCTGACATAAAGATTGAATTGACAATATGAATGTAAACAACAAAAAATAATTTTCTACAATTCATGCAATAAACTCTATTTTAGTTTCTCTTTATATCTCTACACTATGGAAATGCCCTTAACTTTTTTCAAAAAATTGTTTCTGTCTCTATGCCTACAATTTGTTATGTTTTTTTTTAATTTGATTTTTTTACTATTTTTTACTGATTTTTTGCTTTTTTTTTTTTTTCTGGGCAAGCAGCTTCTGGGAACCATGTTATGGATCAATTGGATGATACTATAATTCATCATTAGACATATGAGTTAACCAATAAAATGGCTGAGGATGTATACTGTGAAGATGCACGACATGATATAGATGATATGGAAGAGAAAACACAAGAAATGGCAGTTGAACATGTCAAAAAATATCCCCATGTGTTCAAGGCCCTTGATATTTATGAATATGCCAGAACTGTGGAACAATAAACATCCAATAAAAAATGGGAAACTCTTGCTGACTTAAAGATTGAATTGGCAATATGAATGTAAACAACAAAAAATATTTTTTCACAATTCATGTGTTAAACTCTATTTTAGTTTCTCTTTACATCTCTATGCTATGGAAATACCCTTAAGTTTTTTTAAAAAGTGATTTTTATCTCTATGCCTACAATTTGTTATGTTTTTTTTTTAAATCTATTTTTTTCTCATTTTTGGCCATTATTTGCTGATTTTTTTCTGTGCAAGCAACCTCTAGGAACCATGTTATGGATCCATTGGATGATACTAGAATTCATCTAGTGTCATATGAACTAGCCAAGAATATGGCTGAGGATGTATAGTATGAAAATGCAAGACATGATATAGATGATATGAATGAGGAAACAAAAGAAATGGTATATCCCCATGTGTTAAAGGCCCTTAATATTGATGAATATTCTATAAGTGTGGAACAATGAATATCCAATAAAAAGTGGGTAACTCTTGGGGACATAAAAAATTGAATCTTCAATATGAATGCTAAACTCTATTTTAGTTTCTCTTTATATCTATATGTTGTGGAAATGCCTTGTTTTTTTTCAAAATATTTTTTTACTGCATGCCCACAATTTGTTATATTTTATTTAAATCTCATTTTTTCCAGTTTTTTCCCATTTTTTTGCCAATTTTTTTTCCGAGCAAGTAGCTTGTAGGAACCATGTTATGGATCCATTGGATGATACTAGAATTCATCCAAAGTCATATCAACTAGCTACGAAAATGGTTGAGGATGTATATTGTTAAGATGCAGGACATGATATAGATGATATGGATGAGTAAACACAAGTAATGGCAGTTGAACATGTCAAAAAATATCCCCATGTGTTAAAGGCCCTTGATATTGATGAGTATGCTAGAAGTGTGGAACAACAAATATCCAATAAAAAACAAGAAACTCTTGCTGACATAAAGATTGAATCGGCAATATGAATGTAAACAACAAAAAATAATTTTCTACAATTCATGGGTTAAACTCTATTTTAGTTTCTCTTTATATCTCTATACTATGGAAATGCCCTTAAATTTTTTAATAAAATAGTTTTTGTCTATGTGCCTACAATTTGTTATGTTTTTTTTGAATCTAGTTTTATTCCAATTTTTTACCGAGATTTTGCTGATTTTTTCCTGGCAAGAAGCTTCATGGAACCATGTTATGGATCCTTTGGATGATACTAGAATTCATCCAGAGTCATATGAACTAGCGAAGGAAATTACTGAGGATGTATACTATTAAGATGCAAGACATGATACATATGATATGGATGAGGAAACACAAGAAATGGTAGTTGAACATGTCAAAAAATATCCCCATGTGTTAAAGGCCCTTGATATTGATGAATATGCTAGAAGTGTGGAACAACAAACATCCAATAAGAAGTGGGAAACTCTTACTGACATAAAGATTGAATCGACAATATGAATATAAACAACAAAAAATAATTTTCTACAATTCATGGGTTAAACTCTATATTAGTTGCTCTTTATATCTCTATGCTATTAAAATACCCTTAAGTATATTCATTTTTTTCTAAATTATCTCTATGCCCACACTTTGTTATGTTTTTTTTAAAATCTGAATTTTTTAAATTGGTTTTGCCAAATTTTTGCCATTTTTTTTCCAAGCAAGAAACTTCTAGGAACCATGTTATGGATCCATTGGATGATAATAGAATTCATTTAGAGGCATATGAACTAGCAAACAAAATGGCTAAGGATGTATACTATGAAAATGTAGGACATGATATAGATGATATGAATGAGGAAACATAAGAAATGGCAGTTGAACGTGTCAAAAAATTTCCCGATGTATTGAAGGCCCTTGATATTGATGAATATGGTAGATGTGTGGAACAACGGCCATCCAATAAAAAGTGGGAAACTCTTTCTGACATAAAGACTGAATAGGCAATATGAATGTAAACAACTAAAAATAATTTTCTACAATTCATAAGTTAAATTCTACTTTAGTTGTTGTTTATATCTCTATGGTATAGAAATTCTCTTAAGTTTTTTTTAAAAATAGTTTTTGTCTCTATGCCTACAATTTGTTATGTTTTTTTTTTAATCTGATATTTTTATGATGTTTTACCAAATGTTTGCCAATTTTTTTATGGACAAGTAGCTTCTTGGAACCATGCTATAGATCCATTGGACGATACTATAATTTATCCGGACTCATATGAAATAACTAGGAAAATGTCTAAGGATGTATACTCTGAAGATACAAGACATGATATAGATGATATGGATGAGGAAACACAAGAAATGTCAGTTGAATGTGTCAAAAAATACCGCCATGTGTTAAAGGCCCTTGATATTGATGAATATGCTAGAAGTGTGGAACAACAGACATCCAATAAAAATGGGGAAACTCTTGCTAACATAAAGATTGAATCAACTATATGAATGTAAACAACAAAAAATAATTTTCTACAATGCATGGGTTAAACTCTATTTTATTTTCTCTTTATATCTCTATGCTATGCAAATGACCGTAAGTTTCTTTTTAAAATAGTTTTTGTCTCTATACCTACAATTAATTATGTTTTTTTAGAATCTAATTTTTTTTCTTATTTTTTGTTGATTTGTTTCCATGTAAGCATCTTCTAGGAACCATGTTATGGATCCATTGGATGATACTATAATTCATCCAGAGTCATATGAACTAGCCAAGAAAATGGCTGACGATGTATACTTTGAAGATCCAAGACAAGATATAGATGATATGGATGAGCAAACACAAGAAATGGTAGTTGAACGTGTCAAAAATTATCCCCATGTGTTAAAGGTCCTTGATATTGATGAATATGATAGAAGTGTGGAAAAATGGACATTCAATAAAAATGGAGAAACTCTTGGTGACATAAAGATTGAATCGGGAATATGAATATAAACAAAAAAAAAATTTCTACAATTCATGGGTTAAACTCTATTTTAGTTTCTCTTTATATCTCTATGCTATGGGAATGCCCTTAGGCTTGTTTTAAAAATAGTTTTTGTCTCTATGCCATTAATTTGTTATGTTTTTTTAAATCTGATATTTTTTTGATTTTTTGCCAATTTCTTACCGATTTTTTTCCAGGCAAGCAACTTATCGGAACCATGGTATGGATCCATTAGATGATACTAGAATTCATCTAGTCATATGAACTAGCCAAGAAAATGGCTGTGAATGTATATTGTGATGATGCAAGACATGATATATATGATATGGATGAGGAAAAACAAGAAATGGTATTCAAACATGTCAAAAAATATCCCTATGTGTTAAAAGCCCTTGATATTGATGAATATTCTAGAAGTGTGGAACAACAGACATCCAATAAAAAGCAGGAAGCTCTTGCTGACATTAAGATTGAATCGGCAATATGAATGTAAACAACAAAAAAAAAATTCTACAATTAATGGGTTAAACTCTATTTTAGTTGCTCTTTATATCTCTATGCTATTGAAATACCCGGCTCTTAACATTTTTTACAAAGTTGTTTTTGTCTCTATGTCTACAATTTTTTATGTTTTTTTAGTGTAATTTTTTTTCGCTTTTTTGCCAATTTTTTGCCGATTTTTTTCCAAGCAAAAAAATTCTAGGAACCATGTTATGGATCCATTAGATGATACTAGAATTCATCCAAAGTCAAATGAACTAACCTATAAAATGGTTGAGGTTATACACTATGAAGATGCAAGATAGGATATAGATGATATGGATGAGGAAACACAAGAACTAGCAGTTGAACGTGTAAAAAAACATCCTCATGTGTTAAAGGCCTTTGATATTGATGAATATGCTAGAAGTGTGGAAGAATGGACATCCAATAAAAAATGGGAAACTCTCGCTGACATAAAGATTGAATCGACAATATGAATGTAAACAACAAAAATGAATTTTCTACAATTCATGGGTTAAACTCAATTTTAGTTTCTCTTTATATCTCTATGCTATGGAAATGCCCTTAAATTTTTTTTAAAAATAGTTTTTTTCTCTATTCCTACAATTTGTTATGTTTTCTTTAAATCTGATTTTTTAAAGGACTTTTTGCGAAATTTTTCTAGATTTCTTCTTGATTTTTTTCTATTTTTTGTCAATTTTTTGCCCTTTTTTTCCATGGTAAGCAAATTTTGGGAACCATGTTATGGATCCACTGCATGATACTAGAATTCATCCAGAGTCATATGAAGTAGCCAATAAAATGACCGAGGATGTATACTATGAAAATGCAGGACATGATATAGATAGTATGGATGAGGCAACACATGAAATTGTAGTTGAACATGTCAAAAAATATCCCCATGTGTTAAAGGCCCTTGATATTGATCAATATGATAGAAGTGTGGAACAACGGACATCTAATAAAAAATGAGAAACTTTTGCTGACATAAAGATTGAATCGACAATATGAATGTAAACAACAAAAAATAATTTTCTACAATTCATGGGTTAAACTCTATTTTAGTTTCTCCTTATATCTCTATGCTATGGAAATGCCCTTAAGTTTTTTGAAAAAATATTTTTTGTCTCTATGCCTACAATTTGTTATGTTTTTTTAAAATCTGATTTTATTCCAATTTTTTAAAGATTTTTTGGTGATTTTTTTCTGGGCAAGCAGCTTTTGGGAACCATGTTATGGATCCATTGGATGATACTAGAATTAATCTAGAGTCATATGAACTAGCCAAGGAAATGGTTGATGATGTATACTGTGAAGATGTAAGACAAGATATAGAAGATATGGATGAGGATACATAAGAAATGACAGTTGAACTCCTCAAAAAATATCCCCATGTGTTAAAGGCCCTTGATATTGATGAAAATGGTAGAAGTGTGCAACAAAAAACATCCCATAAAAAGTAGGAAATGACATAAAGATTGAATCGGCAATATCAATGCAAACAAACAAAATTAATTTTTTACAATTCATGGGTTAAACTCTGTTTTAGTTGCTCTTTATATCTCTATGCTATGGAAATGCCCTTAAGTTTTTTTAAAACATAGTTTTTGTCTCTATGCCTACAATTTGTTATCGTTTTTTTAAATCTGATTTTTTTTACGATTTTTTACCGATTTTTGCTAATTTTTTTTGGGCAAGCAGGTTTTGGGAACCATGTTATGGATCCATTGGATGATAGAATAATCTATTAAGAGTCATTTTAATTAACCAATAAAATGGCTGAGGATGTATACTGTGAAGATGCAAGACAAGATATAGATGATATGGATGAGGAAAAAAAAGAAATGGTAGTTGAACATGTCAAAAAATATCCCTATGTGTTAAAGGCCCTTGATATTGATGAATATTCTAGAAGTGTGGAACAACAAACATCCGATAAAAATAGGAAACTCTTGGTGACATAAATATTGAACTGGCAATATGAATATAAACAACACAAAAATATTTTTTCCAATTCATGGGTTAAACTCTATTTTAGTTGTTGTTTATAGCTCAATGTTATGGAAATTCCCTTAAGTTTTCTTAAAAAATAGTTTTTGTCTCTATGCCTACAATTTGTTATGTTTTTTTTTGTTTTTTTGCCGATTCTTGTTCAATTTTTTTCCGGGAAAGGAGCTTCTTGGAAGCATGTTATGTATCCATTGGATGATACTAGAATTCATCAAGTGTGATATGAACTAGCCAAGAAAATGGTTGAGGATGTATACTATGTAGATACAAGACAAGATATAGATGATATGGATGAAGAAACACAAGAAATGGTAGTTGAACATTTAAAACAATATCCCCATGTGTTGAAGGCCCTTGATATTCATGAATATGCTAGAAGTGTTGAACAATAGACATTCAATAAAAAGTAGGAAACTCTTACTAACATAAAGATTCAATCGGCAATATGAATGTAAACAACAAAAATTAATTTTCTTGAATTCATGGTTTAAACTCTATTTTAGTTTCTCTTTATATCTGTATGCTATGGAAATGCCCTTAATTTTTTTTTTTAAATAGTTTTTGTCTCTATGCCTACAATTTGTTATGTTTTTTATAAATTTCATTTTTTTTTTAATTTTTTGTCAATTTTTTACCGATTTTTTTCGAGCAAGCAACTTCTAGGAACCATATTATGGATCCACTGGTTGATACTAGAATTCATCTAGAGTCATATGAACTAGCCAAGAAAATGGTTGAGGATGTATACTGTAAAGATGTAGGACATGATATAGATGATATGGATAAGGAAACGCAAGAAATGGCATTTGAACATGCCGAAAAATATCTCGATGTGTTAAAGGCCCTTAATATTGATGAATATGCTAGAAGTGTGGAACAACAGGCATCCAATAAAAATTGATAAACTCTTGCTGACATAAAGATTGAATCGACAATATGAATATAACAAAATTTAATTTTCTACAATTCATGGGTTAAAATCTATTTTAGTTGCTCTTTATATCTCTCTGTTATGGATATGCCCTTCAGTTTTTCTAAAAAATAGTTTTTGTGTCTATGCCTACAATTTCTTATGTTTTTTTAAGTATGATTTTTTAATGATTTTTTACCGATTTTTTGCTGATTTTTTTTCAGGCATGCAGCTTCTAGGAACCATGTTATGGATCCATTGGATGATACTAGAACTTATCCAGAGTCATATGAATAGATCAATAAAATCACTGAGGATGTATTCTGTGAGGATGCAACATAGGATATAGATGATATGAATGAGCAAACACAAGAAATGGCAGTTCAACGTGTCAAATAATATCCTCATGTGTTAAAGGCCCTTGATATTGATGAATATGCTAGAAGTGTGAAACAACGGACATCCAATAAAAAGCAAGAAACTCTTGCTAAAATAAAGATTGGATTGACAAAATGAATGTAAACAACAAAAATTATTTTTCTACAATTCATGGGTTAAACTCTATTTTAGTTTCTCTTTATATCTCTATGCTATGGAAATGCCCTTACGTTTTTTTTTTTAAATAGCTTTTGTCTCTATGCCTACACTTTGTTATGTTTTTTTAAATTTGATTTTTTTTTGATGTTTCACTGAGTTTTTGCCAATATTTTTCTGGGCAAGCAACTTCTGCTAACCAAATTATGGATCCATTGGATGATACTAGAATTAATCCAAAGCCATATGAACTAGCCAAGAAAATTGTTGAGGATGTATACTGTGAAGATGCAAGACAAGATATAGATGATATTGATGAGGAAACATAAGAAATGGTGGTTGAACATGTCAAAAAATATCCCCATGTGTTAAAGGCCCTTGATATTGATGAATATGCTAAAAGTGTGGAACAACAAACATTCAATAAAAAGTGAGAAACTCTTGCTCATATAAAGATTGAATCGGCAATATGAATGTAAACAACAAAAAAATAATTTTCTACAATTCATGGGTTAAACTCTATTTTAGTTTCTTTTTATATCTCTCTGCTATGGAAATACCCTTAAGTTTTTTTTTAAAATGGTTTTTGTCTCTATGCCTACAATCTATTATGTTTTTTTAAATCTTATTTTTTTCCAATTTTTTTGCCAATTTTTTGGTGATTTTTTTGCAAGCAAGGAGCTTCTAGGAATCATGTTATCTATTTTTTGGATGATACTAGAATTCATCCATATTCATATGAACTAGCCATGAAAATGGCCGACGATGTATACTGTGAAGGTGCAGGACATGATATAGATGATATGGATGAGGAAACACAAGAAATGGTAGTTGAATGTGTCAGAAAATATCCCCATGTGTTAAAGGCCCTTGATATTGATGAATATGCTAGAAGTGTGGAATAACAGGCATCCAATAAAAAGTGGCAAACTCTTGTTGTCATAAAGATTGAATTGGCAATATGAATGTAAACAACAAAAATTATTTTTTTACAATTCATGGGTTAGACTCTATTTTAGTTTCTTTTTATATCTGTATGCTATGGAAATGCCCTTAAATTTTTTTTTAAATAGTTTTTATCTCTAAGCCTAGAATTTGTCATTATTATTTTAAATCTGATTTTTTTAATGATTTTTTACCAATTTTTTGCCAATTTTCTCTAGGAAAGCAGGTTCTGGGAACCTTATTATGGATCCATTGGATGATATGGGAATTCATCAAGAGTCATTTTCATTACCTAATAAAATGGTTGAGGATGTATACTGTGAAGATGCAAGACAGGATATAGATGATATGGATGACGAAACACAAGAAATGGTAGTTGAACATGTCAAAAAATATCCCCATGTGTTAAAGGCCCTTCATATTGATGAATATGCTAGAAGTGTGGAAAAATAGACATCCAATAAAAATAGGAAACTCTTGCTGACATAAAGATTAAATCGGCAATATGAGCAAGAAAAAAATATTTTTTTTATTCATGGGTTAGACTCTATTTTAGTTGCTGTTTATACCTCAATGTTATGGAAATGCCCTTAAATTTTTTTAAAAATAGTGTTTGTCTTTAAACCTACAATTTGTTATGTTTTTTTTTAAATCTAATTTTTTTCCAGGCAAGGAGCTTCTAGGAACCATGTTATGTATGCATTGGATGATACTACAATTCATCGAGTGTGGTATTAACTAGCTAATAATATGGCTGAGGATGTATACTATGTACATATAAGATAATATATAGATGATATGGATGAGGAAACACAAGAAATAGTAGTTGAACATGTAAAAAAATATCCCCATGAGTTGAACACTCTTGATATTAATGAATATGCTAGAAGTCTGGAACAATAGACATTCAATAAAAAATGGGAAACTCTTACTGACATAAAGATTTAATCGGCGATATAAGTGTAAACATCAAAGAATAATTTTCTAAAATTCATGGGTTAAACTATATTTTAGTTTCTCTTTATATCTCTATGCTATGCAAATGCCCTTAATTTTTTTTGTCTTTATGCCTATAATTTGTTATGTTTTTTTTAAATTTGATTTTATTTCAATTTTTTGCCAATTTTTTTCTGAGCAAGAAACTTCTGGGAACCATATTATGGATCCGTTGGTTGATACTAGAATTCATCTAGAGTCATATGAACTAGCCAAGAAAATGGCTGAGGATGTATATTGTAAAGATGTAGCACAAGATATAGATGATATGGATAAGGTACCACAAGAAATGGCAGTTGAACATGCCAAAAAATATCCCCATGTGTTAAAGGCCCTTGATATTGATGAATATGCTAGAAGTGTGGAACAATGGGCATCCAATAAAAATCAGGAAACTCTTGCTGACATAAAGATTGAATCGGCAATATGATTATAAACAACAAAAAATAATTTTCTATGATTCATGGGTTAAAATCTATTTTAGTTGCTCTTTATATCTCTCTGCTATGGATATGCCCTTAAGTTTTTCTAAAAAATAGTTTTTGTTTGTATGCCTACAATTTGTTATGTTTTTTTTAAATTTAATTTTTTTATGATTTTTTACTAATTTTTAGTCGATTTTTTTTGGAGCAAGTAGCTTCTAGGAACCATGTTATGAATCCATTGGATGATACTAGAACTTATCGAGAGTTATATGAAAATGATTAAGGATGTATATTGTGAAGATGCAACATAGGATATATATGATATGGATGAGCAAACACAAGAAATGGTAGTTGAACGTGTCAAAAAATATCCCCATGTGTTAAAGGCCCTTGATATTGATGAATATGCTAGAAGTGTGGAACAACGGACATCCAATAAAAAGTGGGAAACTCTTGATAACATAAAGGTTGAATTGACAATATGAATATAAACAACAAAAAATAATTTTCTACAATTCACGGGTTAAACTCTATTTTAGTTTCTCTTTATATCTCTATGCTATAGAAATGCCCTTACTTTTTAAAAAAAAATAGCTTGTGTCTCTATGCCTACACTTTGTTATGTTTTTTTTTAAATCTGATTTTTTTCTGATTTTTTGCCAAGTTTTTGCCAATTTTTGTCTTGGCAATCAGCTTCTAGGAATCATGTTATGGATCCATTGGATGATACTAGAATTCATCCAAAGTCATATGAACTAGCCAAGAAAATGGTCGAGGATGTATACTGTGAAGGTGGAAGACAATATATAGATGATATGGATGAGGAAACACAAGAACTGGCAGTTGAATATGTCAAAAAATATCCCCATGCATTAAAGGCCTTTTGATATTGATGAATATTCTAGAAGTGTGGAACAATAGACATCCAATAAAAAGCAGGAAACTCTTGCTTCAAGAAAGATTGAATTGGCAATACGAATGTAAAAAACAAAAATTAATTTTCTAGAATTCATGGTTTAAACTCTATTTTAGTTTCTCTTTATATCTCTATGCTATGGAAATGCCCTTAGGGTTTTTAAAAAAAATGGTTTTTGTCTCTGTTTATACAATTTGTTTTTTTTTTTAAATCTAATTTTTTTCTTTTTTTTTGCCAATTTTTTTTCAGGCAAGCAGCTTCTGAGAACCATGGTATGGATTCTATGGATGATACTAGAATTCATCTAGACACATATGAAATAGCCAAGAAAATGGCTGATGATGTATATTGTGACGATGCAAGACAGGATATAGATGATATGAATGATGAAACACAAGGAATGGCATTTGAACATGTCAAAAAATATCCCCATGTGTTAAAATCCCTTGATATTTATGAATATGCTAGAACTATGGAACAACAGACATCTAATAAAAATTGGGAAGCTCTTGCTGACATAAAGATTGAATCGACAATATGAAAGTAAACAACAAAAATTAATTTTCTACAATTGATAGGTTAAACTCTATTTTAGTTTCTCTTTATATTTCTATGCTATGGAAATGCCATTAAGTTTTTTTTTAAAATACTTTTTGTCTTTATGCCTACAATTTGCTATATTTTTTTTAAATCTACTTTTTTTTTTTTTTTTGCCAATTTTTTGCCGGTTTTTTGCCAGGCAAGCAACTTCTAGGAACCATGTTATGGATCCATTGGATGATACTAGAATTCATCCAAAGTCATATGAACTAGCCAAGGAAATGGCCGAGGATGTATACTATAAAGATGCAAGATAGGATATAGATGATATGGATGAGGAAACACAAGAAATGGCAGTTGAACATGTCAAGAAATATCTCCTTGTGTTAAAGGCCCTTGATATTGATGAATATGCTAGAAATGTGGAACAACGAACATCCAATAAAAAGTGGGAAGCTCTTGCTGACATAAAGATTGAATCAACAATATGAATATAAACAACATAAATTAATTTTCTACAATTCATGGGTTAGACTCTATTTTAGTTTCTCTTTATATCTCTATGCTATGGAAAAGCCCTTAACTTAATTTTAAAAATAGTTTTTGTCTCTATGCCTACAATTTGTTAGATTTTTTTTAATTTTTGCTCGATTTGTTTCCTGATTTTAAATCCGAATTTTATCTGCTAACTAGAGAAAATGAAGAGACTCTTTCAGTGGGGAAAATTGTATAGCCAACTGGCCATAGAGTCCTAAATAATTGTATAAAAGTTGCTTCCATACAAAGGGCTATTTTGAGGGCTGGAAGGGTTTAGTCGGACTGAATTGTTGAATAGGTAATGGTTATAGTAACCAACCAAGTTGGTGTTGACAAAAACCTAGCAACATCACATGAATGGATGTTTTCTCCTCTGTAATTTGTAGTTGTTCTTGGACCTAGAAAAGTTGCTTTCATACAAAGGGCTATTTTGAGGGTTGGAAGGGTTTACACTCATAGAGAATTATTCAGCCCTCTAGAAGCTATGAAGCGACTTGTCTTTATAACTAGGAGTCATAGAATGGAGAGGTTAGGGAGGTTGAGGATCCATATTTTGCCAAAACGGATACTATTAAACAGAGTGAACAAGAGAATACAAGGAAAGCAAAGGAACTTGAAAAAATATCTTGATGAAAAGAGTGAAAGGACCAACCTCTTGTATAGTTGTTGTTGAGCATCTATCTACAGCAATTGTGCCCTAATAATTGCCCTAATTTTAAGTTTTACTCATTATTGGTGCATTTAATCTTATTAGGGGTATGTGGCCTGAGGAATTGAGGCTCAATGTCAGAAACAACCAAGGGGAGGAGAAACATGTTCAATTATGGACTTATATTTGGGATTCTTGTTACACAAGATCAAATTATAACTTAATCAAGACTTGAATATTTTGATGATAGAAAGATAATGAATCATAACTTGGGCAATTGGTATGTCCAATGACTTGTCTTTATAACTGGTAGTCACAAAATGGAGAGGTTAAGGAGGTTGAGGATCCATATTTTTCCAAAGATGATACCATTAAACAAAGTGAACAAGAGAATGCAAGGAAAGCAAAGCAACTTGCAAAAATATCTTGATGACAAGAACGAAAGGACCAACCACTTGTACAATACACAACATGAAGCATAGGAGATAAGAGGTAGTAACAATAATGGTGATGATTGTTGTGTCAATGGCACCTCCGTCTGCTACTGCAATTTTCTTCAATTTAAATTTCGTAAGTAAAAGTAGAGTGAATTCCCTAGGGTTTAAGTTTTCCAGCTCCAATGGGTTGCTTCCCATGTGTGGCAAATTTGCAAGGAAGAGGTTCCACATTCGATTCTCAATAGGGACTCATGAGAAAGAGATAGAGTGAATTATGAATGAGAAAAGGCCACTTTCCATTGCCATGGGTGAATTCTTCATCAGCATCTATTTGCAGCAATTGTGTCTGCTTCCTCCCAATTTTTGCACCTTGATGAGCCCGCATATAATGATGGCACGTAATTACTTTTTTTCAAAAAAATAGCACGTGTTTGTCGGAATTCTAACTTGAAATACGAAATCTACACTATCAGCAAAAGTCAACCTGATGGTAACACAACTAGAAGTATGCCATCAGGATATAATACACTGAAGAAGTCCATCAACATAACGCACACTATCATCAAAGAAGATTCATTTATTATTGATAGCCGATGATTCTATCGGTAAGACTTTTCCTGATGGACACAAGAAAAAGTAAAAAGCATCGACAAAGGTTAAGATGATATAGGGGCAAAACTTATGTTGAGGAGACATAACGTATTAGCAGGAGCTATGCCGAGGGAAAAGGCATCAAGGAAATCATGCCCATCGCCTAAACACATTTTAAGCTATCTCGATGGCCGATGAGATTAGCGGGATAACTCGCACCGATCAGTAGGAAGAGAGGTCATCAAATTATGTTATCTTGATGAGTAAGAAGACATCAAGAGGCTACGAAAATCATCAGACCAACATATTCCAATCAACAGCTAAAATTGGTGTTTGTCGAAATGCTGAGGTGAAATTTCAAGATGTCGGTTTTTAGTCCAAATTTTGACATAAAATTTTACGACGTCAGAATTTCAATGAACACGGGATAATTTAAAAAAAAAAACAAATCAATCTGACAAACAAAAAGAAATCCCATAGATCATCGTAAATGCTCATCGGAATTAGAGGCCAAATGTATTAGTGTTAAAATATGAAATTTTCATCAAATTATGATGATCGTACAGCAAATGTTTTCAAAATGTACTTTATAGTCTATTAAAAATTAATAAAAAAATATATTCAATCAAAAATTAAGAAAAAATATTTTCATCAATATTTGGTGTCTTGGGTATCTTTTCCCAGAAGGATTTGCAAAAAATCATTTATTTACATCAAAATATGGTGGTTGTACACATGTGTGGTATGGTCTTGAAATAGGGATTTTGAAAAAGTGGTTTTTAAACATGCCTACTAAAAAGCAATTTCTACCATGTGGGTATTGAAATAAATTACATATTTGAAAATTAGACTCCAAGCACTACATTTTCTAGTACTGAAGTTTATTGAGATTCAATCTGTAAGTGCCTCAAATTTTGACATCGATCGACATAAAATTTGAAAAATAGGGAAAACACTTCCACTTTTTGCCCAAAAGTGGGACTCAACTTCTTCCAGCCACCCTGATGCTTCTTGATCATATCCTAAGAATTTGATGATTTTACATTGGATGGCATGTTGTTATGGTGGTCTTGTTTGGATCTAGTTAAACTTTCACTGAGGGTTTCTACAAGCTAGTGAAGCGTGTTGGATTTTGGTCTTAGCAAAATTCTCGACAGATTTAATTGTTTGGTTACTTGATTTAGGTCCATGCTATGTAATGTAAATCATAATATTGGTCTGGTGGTATTGTGTGATGTAAATTTTGTAATCATAGGTTTATGAGTTCAGGGTTTAGTCGATTTTCTCAATAAGGTTGATGATTTGTACTTCTAGGTGACTTATTCATGTAATTGACATAATGGATGGATCGATGGTTATGGTTGGTTAAGTCTTCATTATCAAAGGTTGGTTCATGAGAAAAAAAGTCATATCATTCATAAGAAGGTTGGAAAGGTTTTGTATTGTAGGGCAGACATTAGTGCATAACTGGAAATGTATCAGGCATTTGTAGATGCTACTTTCACAATTCATTCCTTATAGGATTGTAGTCCACTGATTTTCCAAGTCAGTGAGACTTCCCTTTGTGATGAGAAGTGCGCTTTAGGTTGTTGGCCTCTCTACATGTGCAGACCCCATTGTAATCATTCACATACTACTGTAAAGTATTCATCTTATTGTGGGTAGGGTTTCCCACCGTGGTTTTTCCCTTTCCAGGTTTTCCACAAAAAATATTTGTGTTATGTGTTGTGCTTTCATGTTAAGGTTCATAATTGTATTGATTGCTATTATTGTTAGTAAACTGATTCACCCCCACCCCTCAATTTACTCCCGGTATTAGAACATTCTAACACACACATGCAACCTAGCTACATGACTCTAAGTAGTCTGTGTATTGATTCCATCATGATATTTTAACTCCATGGGCTATAAAATTTTCGGAGATGATACTCTCTCTCTAACATAACAAAATATAAATGATTCTAGTTACACTTAAATATATAGTTTTTAAAAGAATCATTACTTAAAAATACTTAACAAAATCAAGTTATCTACCTAATTGTTTTCATTTAATCAATTTATATGATAATCTAGTGATTAAGCTACACTAATTTAATGGGATGAGACATAGAAAAATAATGTCTCAGAATCATGAATACACAAACCATTGATATCAATATTAACTTTTTTGTACTAAATCTTTCTAATATTAAATGAGTTTCAATGTGCAGCTCCCATATGAAATATCCAACCAATGTCACATATAACTCTACAAGTGAAACCAAATAAACATTTAATATGGCTAAACAAATCTCTAAGGATGCCACTACATAATATTAGAATAACTGGTGGACAACTGAGAGGGGGGGATTGAATTAGTTGTCAATAGATTATATTAATCAAACCACTTTATAACCTTTAACCGAAGCACATAAACATTAAATACTGGAATAGAAGGAATAGATATCAACAAGCAATAAAACTTAAGAATGAAACAGAGAATTAATACAATGCAACCATACCACATAACACCATGATTTGTATGTGGAAAACCTAGTAAAGTGAAAAACTATGGTGGGAAGCCTACCCACAATCAAATGATACTTCTACAGAAAGTATGTGATATAATAAGGGGCTAGGACATGAAAGAAGTCACACTACCTAGAGTATACTGCTTATTACAAAGGAGTCTCACTGACTATAGAGAGGTTATAACCACCTCAATATAATTTGACAACAATCCAAAAGAATGAACTGACAATGATAGCATCTACCATGCCTGATTATAATCTCAGTTAAGTTCAATAGAGCAGGCAGTATCCAACTATTAGTCCCTTCTGTCAGTAACACTAGTTCTTCTACCAGTAACTAAAATATCTCTATCAGTAGCCAGTCATAATAGCTAGTGTTGACATCAATGACAAAACATCAATGCAACACATAATCAATTCCTTCATATTGCCAACACATAACACCCTTTCCCTCATGAAAAATTTAGGGATTCCTCATCTAGAGACAAAAAATAAATAGTTTTAATTGATGAAGATTCTACCTGACAGCCTTGAAAATTGATTGCATAAGAATTTTCAATTTTGAGCTTATTTTTTTATCATAGTAGTATTATTGTGTCCTCTATCAAAGTTAAAAAAACTAGGGTTAGGGTTCATCAAATTTTCCTAAGCTTTGTGAAGAAAAAACCCAAACAACATTATATCTCATCGTTAATTTTTCCCACCTAAGGTCAAGGGTTCTATTCTGTTGGCAGGGCCATTTCATTTCCTAAGCGTCAAGTTATGTTAGACCGGTTTTAGAAATGATTTTCTTATGTTGTATGAAATTTTCCTCATAGTTGGTCTCATTTAATATTTGTGCTCATGCCTTAAATCTTCCTAAGTGCAAAATCCCTAAGTATTTTAGTCAGTTGATAAAATCAGAATAGATCTAATGGTTTGTGCATCCCCGTGGTTGAAAGTGTAGTGAAGATAAAGACCGCGGCATCATGAAATGATGCCACCTATCTTCAGGAAAAAAGAGGCGAGCTGGCGATGTAACTTACCAAAATTTTGTGTTACCTTTTCTCAGGAGGTAAAGACTAGTTTACTAATAGTCCTATCAATTGGCACATGTTCAAGATGAACGGTGATGTTACATCCAAGGATAAAAGGTGCCCAACTTTTAACTCTGAAAAGGGTAGTGGGCACTATGTTGAAGCAATAAAGCATGAACATATTCGATGGCCCCCATATTTCTGTGATAGAAGTTGCAAGAAGGTTATGGACTACAACATCATGACATGGTGCCACATGTCCTAGGCTGACCAAGAAAACCTATGGTGAGGCTACTGGCAAAGTTGGGTCAAAAGATGATATGGTGCTGATGTTTCATGATTTTATGGGTCCGCAAGAAGAGATAGAAGGTCAATTGCCACATCAATCAATAATTATCATTTGATTTGCCAGATTGGGTATGATCTGCAGCTGAGCTTCAAATTTGTAATAAAAAGGGATCATTAAAAGATATTGGTCGTAGCCCACACTGGAAAGATAGGATGAATAGGATGTAGACTTGTCGACTTCAAATAGATGACGATGAGTTTGAATTTTTAAACATCAACTTGCCCTTGAGGAAGCTTGTGGGAGGTCTCAGTTGAGTAAAGGACTGATTAGACATGCAAGGACAATATCTTAGAGGTGTGAGAGGATTGGGATTGCTTTACGTTTAGATATGATGGATCACGAGTTCTTTGATGAATTTAGAGATTGCCTATTGACATGGATCTTGAAGCAGAATATTGTACACTCAATAAGGAATAATATTAGAATAAAATCATTCAAGTAAGATGAACAGGATGTAAGTGGCAATGGAGTGATGGCCTAGAAATGATGGTGACCTAAGTTGTAGGCATGATTGCTAGAATCCATAGCTGATAGGATGAGCAAAAAATATCAGGATGATGATTCTTCATGAGGATTAGCACTGCCATTTTGAGTTGAATTCAGATTATAAATTTACTAGGATGGTGATAAATGGGTAGAAAAGGATAAAAACTTCTTCATCTTTTGAAAAAGGTTCTGCATCAGTAATAGGATGGTGCTTGAATAGAATTATGCATGGAGTTGTTGCATGTTTTTTGACACTGGATAGATGTTTTTCCTTTGGTATGAGATTGCTCATTTTTAGAGGGGATGTGAAAGATCAGAGGATTGTCAGAGGGGCCATGAAATCCTTTTCTTATTAGAAAAAGCCACCCATGACATATCCTTTGTTCTTACTCTACGAATTGTTGGTAGAGTGTGGGAGGAAGGAGCTTGCAGGGGGTTGAAAGAAGGATTTCTTCAAGTAAGGAGTGGAAGTCGGTCATCTCTACAAAGACATGGAAGTTGCAATGCCTTCTCAACATATCATGTTTACCCCCGAGCTCCTCTTTCCATTTTCTCTAATCCGGGGCATAAAGGTTGGAGATATTCCTCTAGTTTGGGGGAGATTTTACTTCTTGTCAGGATTTGTTTTCCTTTTCAAGAAGGGAAATGTGTAAAATAGACTAAGCATCTTAGGATCCATCTGAAAGTGTTAGCATGATATTGAACGGCTCAAGTGTTTTTGTTTCTACCAATAATCAGTTGAATATTTTGGTTCCACTTCATCATGGGCACCAACATATGGATAAGGAATATTTTGTAATAGAATTGTGTACAACCTCCTGGACTTGGTCTTTGGTGACATGTGTCTTTAGGCTTGAAGCTTGTCAGTCCTTTGTTTTCTATAAAAGGGAAGTCAAGGCCATAAGTTAGGGTTCCGAAATTTCTAAGAAGGGTCTCTATAAAGTAGGTCTAGTCTGCAAGCTTAGGTTCCATATAGTTTTAAGGAGTCGTGGAAAAACCGAAGGGACTATAATGTTAGTCTACAGAGAAGCAATAATGAAATAGTTACCAGTTTCATTTTCAAATGGGTTATTCTATAAATGAAATTGTTATCTGTTATCTGATAAAGATAGCTTATGAGATTAATACAAATATATTCTCAAATCTTTACTCTCCCATATACAATTTTTTTTTTGAGTCAATTAGATCATGGGTTTCATTTACTTATTGCATTATTATGATGTATGTACTTTTCCATTCTATGCTTTAATCGAAGGGGTTATTTAAAAATTCTTGAATGAAATTACAAAGAGATAAGACGTGTACCAAGATTTGATAAGTAGTTCCGGTAAGGGATTGTAGATGGAACGGTATTGTAAGACAATATTGTTAAGACTGAATCAACTGTTAGATAAATTTTATCAGATTTCAGTAACATTTTAGAGAATCTGTAGTCCCAATGAATAAGGAACTAGTATTTTCTAGAAAATGTCATTAGGTTTTCAGTTTCTTGTCGATTTTGTTTGTTACTTCTCAAACAATCTTTTAAATATCAGAATATTTTTGTTACGTTTTCATGTATTTTCTGAAGTTATCCCACCCATCTCATGCTCTAGCTTAAGGTTGAGGATCACTAAAGGATTTTCCATCCTTGATAATTCTCCCTTTCTGTTGAGCCTTTTTATGAGATAATCTACATTGTTTTCAATAAATTCTTGAGTGTGGTGCAAAGATCGGGTGGTTTACTGAAGGGATTACCCTCTAGGGTTTTGCAGAACCCTAAGTGTAGAAGGATCATGTATCCTTATTGAAGTTGGTCCAAGCCTGAAGGATATTGATAGTTGGAAGTGGCTTTCCATAGGTATCTCAGAGGAATCAGCTTGGTCTCTGCCCTGTGGAAGTGTAAACCCGTTTATTTTGGGAATCAACACTACCCTCTTGAATATAATAACCTAGAGTAGTTCCTTGACCAAATAAATGAAATGGGAAGCACTAAAAGGTTGACTAAGTAGTGACAAATTTTGTGAGAAACAACATTTTTTGTAATTTATAATAGTTCCTGTAACAAGATGAAGATTGAGGGTGAAGATTGTGTTAGCTCTCAGAGACAACTGAGAGGGGGGAGGTGAATTAGTTGTCCAATAAATTCAAACCAAAACTAACTTAACCAAAACTAAATGCTTAATATCGATAAACCAAAATTTATGCCGGTAGACAGTTTATCAGTTAATTTCAGTATCGGTAAAGATTAATGCATTAAACAGAAAGACAATAACAACTACAACACATAACACCAATATTTGTATGTGGAAACCTTGTAAGGGGAAAAACCATGGTGGGAAACCTCACCCACAATCAGATGATACTACTACAGATAGTATGTGTGTACAATACGGATTCTGCACATGCAGAAAGGCCAACTGCCTAGAGCTCACTGCTTAAACACAAAATGAGAGTCACATTGACTATAATTGGATGATTAAATCCAATGATAATGTACTGGTCAAAAATAACATCTTCATATGCTAGATTCAATACTGGTTTAGCTTTGATATGCCTTCTTCAAACCTTCCTTCAATCTTGAATGATGTCTACATGTATAGCTCTGCTTATATTCGCATATACCTTATTATAATCCTTTTCTCAATCCTATATCAATCTCACAAATGAGATCTTACATTTATACCATAACTTAAGATCAAATGAGTAGGTCGGCTCACTCAAGATATTACAATGAAATTAATTACAAATGAATCAATATGTGATGCATGATGTCGATTCAATGCATTTACAATAATAACAAATCATCTCCATAATGTGTCATGGTGATCTGGAATAGATATGCTTGTTGGTGCATAACTTGGACCTATTTGCCAGCAAGAGCAAATATGCAAACCCGATCAAACCAATGAGCAGATCACCAAAACCAAGTGTCCAAACAATGTCTTCGACATAACCAAATAATCTCCAAGTCATTCCAAGTGCCAGTGAATAATATAACCTACCGATGAACCAAATATCACTGACTATTCATAAATCACTGAATATGTCGATGAACATAATGAAAGATCTCCTAGTGCTGACAAGTTTTGACATCAATAAAAAAACCATATCAACATATCCAAAATACCAACAATCTCCCCCTTTGGCATTGATGGCAACACAAGATGGAAAAACCATCAATGTGCCAAAATAGAAATGCCAAAAACCAAAAACCAATAATCTCCAAAAGAGAGCATTAACCAGAAATGAAAATACAGAGAGTAATAATCTCTTCAATAATCTCTCCCTCAAAGGATAATGTGTTTTTCCATAACAATCTCTCCCCCCTTGACATCAAATGCCAAAGTAATACAAACACCAGTTCAAAACATATTACAAAATACCAACTCGTCAATATGACCAACTACTCCCCCTGAGAATTAGCTCTCCTCATCAAAGCTAGAATAAAAGATTTCTCTGTTAATTTTGCCAGTTGATGACAATCATCAACTATCTAAGTCTCTACTAGTGGGGGTATAACCCCAAGCTTCTCTATGAGATATTCAAATGTTTCCTTAGGAAAGGGCTTAGTAAAAATATCTGCAATCTTCTCTTTAGTATTCACATAAACCAATTTCACTTCTTTTGCTTCAACATTTTCTTTCAGAAAATTTAGTTTGGTAGAAACATGTTTATTTTTTGAGTGAAGTACTGGATTCTTAGATATATCAATTACTTCCATATTATCACAGTAAATTGTTATAGGTTCCTTGCATTTTACCTTTATATCCTTCAACATTTTCTTTATCCATAATACCTGTGTATAGTTAGTTGTTGCTGCAACATATTCTGATTTTACTGTTCATAAAGATGTACAACTTTGTTTCTTGCTCAACCAAGAAACTAATTTGCTACCAAGAAAAAATGCTCCACTAGTGGTACTTTTTCTATCATCTACATCTCCTACCTAATTTGCATCTGTATATGCACATAAATCAAAGTTTTCATCTCTAGGATACCATAATCCAAGATTTGTAGTGCCTTGTAGATATTGGAAAATCCTTTTCACTACTGATTCATGATTTTCTTTAGTATTACTCTGAAATCTTGAAACAATACATATTGCATTCATAATATCAGCTCTTGTTTGTGTCAAATATAGTAAACCTCCTATCATAGGCTTGTATCTAGTTAGATTAGCAGGTGTTGATTCATCTTTCAGTGATAGTTTATCAGTTGTAGTCATAGGTGTGCTTATTGGTTTAGAGTTTTCCATGCCAAATTTATTTAGCAATTCCTTCAAGTATTTAGATTGACATAAGAATATACCTTTTTCAGTCTATGAAATCTGCAATCCTAAAATGAATTTTATCTCTCCAATCATAGACATTTCAAATTCTTCCTACATCTTTTTAGAAAAGTCTTTACATAATAAATCTTCTCCTCCAAAGATTATATCATCAACAAAAACTTCTATAACCAAGATATCATCATTAGTCACTTTGTAATATAGATTTCTATCAGCATTACCTTTAGTGAAACCAATCTTCAAAAGATATTTGTCCAATCTAGCATACCAAGCTCTAGGAGCTTGCTTAGTCAATACAAAGCTTTCCTTAACCTACAAACCATATCTTTGTCATCTGTTAATGAAAATCCATCAGGTTGTTCAATGAAAACTTCTTCTTCAAGATCACCATTCAGGAATGCACATTTAACATTCATTTGATATACTTTATAGTTCTTGTGTGCTGCAAAAGCCAAGAATAATCTGACTGCCTCAATTCTAGCTTCCGGTGCAAAGGTTTCATTATAATCAACTTGTTCTTTTTGTGAATATCCCTTACACACTAATCTTGCTTTGTTTCTAAATACCTTACCATCTTCATTAAGTTTATTTCTGAATACCCATTTAGTTCCAATTACATTTTTGTCTTTACGTCGGGGAACTAATGTCCATGTATTATTCTTTTCAATTTGTTCTAATTCATCTTCCATAGATTTAATCCAGTCTTTATCTTCGTATGCCTCATTAATTGATGCTGGTTCAATTTGAGAAATAAGACATACCTCTTCATTTTTTGATCTTTCTCTAGTCATAACACCTTGATACTTGTTCCCAATTATCTGATTTTCAGATTGGTTTAATCTTACATATCGGGGTGTTTTTACTTGTTGCTGTTCCTTAGTCACTATGGAATTTTCAGATGATGCTTGTTTGACAGGATCAACAATTTGTATCAGTGTATTCATTGTAGGTTCAATTGATATTATCTCTATTGCTAGTTCAGAGTCCATGTACCTTGAATTTCCTCTAAAATGTTCATAAATCTTCAAATTTGTACTTTCAACAATTTTGTGAAATCTCTTGTTAAAACATCTCCATGCCTTGCTCTTAGATGAATAACCAAGAAATATTCCTTCATCACTTCTAGGATCAAATTTGCCAATATACTCATCTCTTCTAATGTAGCATTTACTTCCAAATATTCTGAAATATTCAAGAGTAGGAGTATTACCAAACCATAGTTCATGAGGGGTCTTATCGGTTTCACCTTTGATGTGAACTTTATTGAATGTGTAAACCGTTGTACTCACTGCTTCTCTCCAATATACATGAGGTAGATTTGTTTCTGATAACATACTTCTAGTTGTCTCCAAAATAGTTTTTTTTTTCATTTCCACAACTCCATTGTGTTGGGATGTTTGTGGTGCTGATAACTGTCTTCTGATTCTATGCACTTCATAGAATATATTAAGTTCCTTAGATGTGAACTCACCTCCTTGATCTGATCTCAAGCATTTGATTTTCTTACTGGTTTCACTTTCTACCATTACCTTGAATAGTTTGAATTTCCCAAAAGCTTATGATTTCTCCCTGAGAAAAGTAACCCAACACATTCTAGAATAGTCATCAATGATTAGCATAAAATACCTATCTCCTTGTAAACTTCTAGTTCTTGCTGGACCACATAAATCAGTGTGAATTAAGTCAAGAGCATTATTGGATTTATTTGATATACTCTTAAAAGATGCTCTAACTTGCTTGCCAAATTGACATTCCTTACATACCAGATTGTGAGGTTTAACAATCTTAGGTAAATCTCTTACTACCTTAGTTGTATTGACTTTCACGATGCAATCAAAATTTACATGACAAAGTCTCTTATGCCATAACCAACTTTCATCAATATGTGCAATCAAGCATGTCTTCTCATTGTTATTCAAATGAAAAAAATTACCTCTAGTTTGATTACTGGTTGCAATTTCTAAGCTAGTTTTGTTCATGATTTTGCATTTACCATTCTTGAATTGTAACTAAAATCCTTTTGCAACTAATTAACCAACACTCAAAAGATTATGCTTCAAACCTTCAACATAGTAAACATTATCAATATTGTGCTTACCATCAAAAGATATAGTGCCTTTTCCTTTGATCAATCAAGCTTTATCATCTCCAAATCTCACTAGACCCCCATTGTATTCCTGAAAGGTTAAGAATTTACTTTTATCACTAATCATATGATGTGAACATCCTGAATCAATAATCCATTCATCCTTATTTTCAATTTTAGCTACCAGGGAATAGTAGGTGTCGGTTGATCTTTTGTTATAGCAACAAAAACCTATCCATTGTCTGTTGATTCCTTATCAGAATCATCAGTAACTCCTTCATCAACAAGGTAACAAGTTTTGTCTCTATTCTTCTTAAATCTATATCTCTGATATTTAGGGTTAGGCTTATATGTTCTTTTAGTTGAACTTCTTTCAATCTTGCATGTCTATCAGGACACCTAGATGCCATGTGACCAATCTTATTGTAGTTAAAACATTTAAAAGGTGCTTTACCTTCATACTTACTTCCAACTAGACCTTTAGGCATTTTCCTTGCAAATAGTGCTTCAAGTTCTTCCAGTTCTTCATTCTCCTTCCTACTTTCTTCAAGTTCTCTTGCATAAAAGGCTTTCCAATCAAATTTATCAAATGATTATGATGATGATGATGATGTAGATGATAGTGATGCCTTTACAGATCAATCTCTCTTAATAGTAGCAACATGACCAAATTCCTCAAGTTTAAAAGCTGAAAGTTTTCTAACCAAAGTGTCTCCAGATACTGATGCATTAGGCATTGTTCTCAATTCACTTATAGTAGTCACTTTCATCTTTTATGTCAGTGGTAGTGCTCTTAAAACTTTAGAAACAATTGCATCTTCACTTAAGGTTCCTCCACAACATTGTATACCCAAAACAATTTCATTTACTCTTTCCATAAAAGAAGAAATCCTTTCATCTTCTTCCATTTTCAGATTTTCATACCTGATCCGAAAGCATTCAAGTTTTGCAATTTTGACTGTGGTATCACCTTCATTCAATTTTCCCAATTTGTCCCAAATATCTTTAGCAGTAGATCTATCTGATAATCCCATGATTTGTTGATCTGACAATGCGCTCAAAAGTGCTTCTCTAGCTTTGCAATCATTTTCCTCATCTTTGGCCAAGGTTGGTGAATTAGGTTGACCTTGAGTAGGAGAAACATAACCATTCTTTGTAATTTCCCATATGTCCTTTCAAATGCAATTCAAATGTCTCTCCATCCTAATCTTCCATATGTCATAGTTAGTTCCATCAAGTTTAGGACTGTCCTTCTTGAAATAGTTAGAAGATATTGGATCTCTTCAAGCTGTTAAACTTCTACAAAAAGGAGGACTAAGGTTTGATACCAATTGTTAGGTTCTGGAGACAACTGAGAGGGGGGGTGAATCAGTTATCCAATAAATTCAAACCAAAACTAAATGCTTAATACTGGTAAACCAAACTTTATGCTGATAGACAATTTTATCAGTTAATTTCAATATTGGTAAAGATTAATGCATGAAATAGAAAGACAATAACAACCACAACACATAACACCAATATTTATATGTGGAAACCCTATAAGGGGAAAACCCATGGTGGGAAACCTTACCCACAATTAGATGATACTACTACAGATAGTATGTGTGTACAATATAGAGTCTACACATGCCGAAAGGCCAACTGCCTAGAGCTCAATGCTCAAACACAAAATGGGAGTCACACTGACTACAATTGGATGATTAAATTCAATGATAATATACTGCTCAAAAATAGCATCTTCATATGTTGGATTCAATACCGGTTTAGCTCTGATATGCCTTCTTCAAACCTTCCTTCAATCTTGAATGATGTCTACATGTATAGCTCTGCTTATATTCACATATACCTTATTACAATCCTTTTCCTAATCCTATATCAATCTGACAAATGAGATCTTACATTTATACCATAACCTAAAATCAAATGAGTAGGTCGGCTCACTAAGGATATTACAATGAAATTAATTACAAATGATTCAATATGTGTTGCATGATTTTGGCTCAATGCATTTACAATAATAACAAATCATCTCCATGATGTGTCATGCTGATCTCGAATAGTTATGCTTGTTAGTGCATAACCTGGACCTATTTTCTAGTAACAACAAATATGCAAACCCAATCAAACCAATGAATAGATCCCCAAAACTAAGTGTCCAAACAATGTCTTCGACATAACCAAATAATCTCTAGGTCATTCCAAGTGTTAGTGAACAATATAACCTGCGGGTGAACCAAATACCGGTGACTATGCATAAGTCATTGAATATGCTGGTGAACATAACGAAAGATCTCCAAGTCTTGACAAGTGTTGACACCAATGACAAAACCATATCAACATATCCAAAATACCAACAGATTGAAGGTTTGCAAGAATTACAAAGGGTTTAAAAGTTAAAATTCTATCTAATGTTTAATTAGGTGGAATAATACATAACATATGCAATACACAAGACCTCATCATGATGAAACTTATAGTTCTAATGTAAATCTATATCTCATGAGAAATGTAAAAAAATGTTTTCACTATAAACATAAAGTTTGACTACTTAAAAATTATTCATGAGGTAGTGAAAAACATAGTTACCATCGAGCATAATAACAAAATATTAATTTTTGTTGACAACTTTCTTCTTATCCTTGAAATATTAAGATGACATATGTTTTTAATGAAGTGAGTTAGATTGCATTAATTAAAAAGACACAAGATTAGCCCTCACATATATTTAATTATTTATGTTGTATTCAATCAAATTTTAGTGTCAAAGAAGTCTTAGGTTGTTAAGAAAGCAACATAATTTTCCTCATTAGTGATTAGCACATACACTTTGATCAATGTACATTGTTCCCCATTCATTCCCTATAGTTTCTAGGAAGGAGCAAGGTATCATCGCAACAATATCAATGGTTCTTATTACACTTGCACATATAGTTGTCAAAACAATCATTATTTAAAAATACTTAACAAAAAAGTTATCTACCTTATTGTTTTTATTTAATGAAATTTAGTGATTAAGATAGGCTAATTTAATAGAATGTAACATAGAAAAACAATGTGTTTCATACCCATGACTACACAAAACCATTGATATCAGTTTTTACATCTTGGTACTAAATTTTTCTAATATTAAATAATTTTTAATATAAAATATAAAATATTCAACGAATCTCACATACAACTTTACAAATGGAACTAAATAAACATTTAATGAAGCTAAACACATCTCTAAGGATGCCACTACATAACACCCTTTCCCTCACAAAAAAAAATTAGGGTTTCCTCATCTAAAGACATAAAACAAATATCGATAATTCTTATTACACTTGAATATATAGTTGTCAAAACAATCATTATTTAAATATACTTAACAAAATCAAATTATCTACCTATATTTTTTATTGGCAATGGGTCGAAGTTGATAAGGTGCACATACCCTACCCCTTTGTGGGATTTGAACTTGTGACTTCTCTTTCAAGAGCACAAGTTCTCTACCACTAGGCCAACTCAAGTTGTACAATTATCTACCTAATTTATACAATTATTTAATCAATTTATAGAATAATTTAGTGATTAAGGTACACTAATTTAATGGGATGTGACATAGAAAAACTACATGTCTCAAAATTATGAATACACAAAACCATAAGGATGCCGCTACATAACACCCTTTCCCTCACATGAAAAATTTAGGGATTCCTCATCTAGAGACATAAAATAAATAGTTTCAATTGATGAAGATTCTAGCCTCTTAAATATAATAGCCTAGAGTAGTTCCTTGACCAAACAAATGAAATGGGAAGCAATAAAAGATTGACTAAGTAGCGACAAATTTTGTGAGGAAAAATATTTTTTATAATTTGTAATAATTCCTGTAACAAGGTGAAGATTGAAGATTTGCAAGAATTACAAAAGGGTTTAAAAGTTAAAATGTTATCTAATGTTTAATTAAGAGAAATAATACATAACATATGCAATACACTAGACCTCATCATGATGCAACTTATACTTCTAATGTAAATCTATATCAAAAATTTAATTATAAACATAAAGTTTGACAAATTTAAAATTATTCATGAAGTAGTGAAAAACATAGTCACTGTCGAGTATAATAATAGAATATTAATTTTTATGAACAACTTTCTTCTTATCCTTGAAATATTAAGATGAAATATTTTTTTAATGAAGTTAATGAATTAGATCTGTAGCTTTACATATGGTTGTTCTCATATATGATACTATTGTAATACCCACTGTTAGGTCCTTGTTTATTTTTTTACAGGGAGATATTATGAACCTAAGATGAATTTTAGATTTATTTAGTAGTTTTAAATTGTGGTTTGTTTTGATTTCATAGTTTGGGATTTTTTTGTTTGATTTTAGTAGAATTCAAACGCATCTTTTTGTTTGATTTTAGTAAAGTTCAAAGGCATCTTTTATAGTTGAAGGGAAGCCCCTTTTCATGCTTTCATATTATTGAAATTTTTATTTAAATAACATTAATAGATTTTTTTTAATTAATCTCTTTTCATTTATATTTTGTGGTAAAAATATATAAAATAGGTTTTCTTAGATCATTTTAAAAACATATCATAATTTCTATTTATTTTTTCAATAAATTTTTAAAATTTATGTATGATGAGATAAGTTGCTCTAAGAAAATATTCACATCTAATTATCATTTGTATATAGAAATAATGTATTAACAAATATGTGTGACATACAATTTTCTTTCCATAACTCATTTCAACTTATTTTTAGTAGTATAAATTTCCATCTATCTTGTTCAAGGACTTCTATGTAAGTAGGTTTGTTTGTCACTCTTTTGGGGCTGAAAAAATCAATTTGTTATGTGTATGTAGTATCTTTTAGTCTTGGTTCTATAAATCATATTTCTTTGTTCTTCTAGTATGGGCTATGTTTTCATAGAACCAAGTCCTCTAATTTAAATGTTGTGGGATATACAATTTATGCAATAGCTTTCTAAGTGGACTTTCAAGTCAACATTTTGTCATAAAACTATCCCATTCATGCAAATAACTCCTTTCAAAAAAATAAAAAAAGATCAAAGATATAAGTATAAAACAAAACAACATATTTAAAAAAACGTTTTGTGGTGGGAGCCCTAATAAGATGGGGAAAGTGTTGGACATTCTTGTATCTCAAGTGGAATGTGTGGACAAAGAACACCAACTGGAGATTCTTGATGTGTTGTTAAATTCAATGATAGGAGAGTTGAGCCTTTCTCTGGTTGGTCAGTTCCTTGCATTTTGCCCTTCCTAGGATCAGGTAAGAAAGTCGGTAGCAGCTAAATGGAAACTGGAAGGAAATTAGAATTTGGGAATTTGGGAATTTTGGATCCATCTGCCCGGTCTTCCCCTAGAGTTTTGGAATTTGGGATTTTTTAAGGGAATTGCCAACTCATTTGGTAAATTCCTTGTTCTTGACTGCATCACTCAAACCAAGTGTAGATTGGTGTTTTCTATAATCCTTGTGAATTTAGCTATTAACTCAATGTTACTGACCAAGGTAACTCTCCTTTATAGATTGGGCTCGTGGATCCAACTGATCGAGTATGAGAATGCTAAGGCTTTTTGTCAAAGTTGCAACGGATATGGGCACCTTATCACAACATGTAAGAAAAATATGGGGATGAAGAAACAACCCCCTAGAGTCACAGATAAGCTAGAGGATGAGCTAGGTTTGACCCCTAATGGTGACCAGATGCTATGTTTTCCTATTGGTTAGGGCCACTCTAATATGGAGATCAAGAAAAACTTGGCTCAAGAGAAGAAAAACAAGTTGATGACCTCACAACCCGTTCATCAAATAATGCCAAGTTGGGTGGCAAGATTCCACTTCCCATTATTAACAATCCTGAAGACCAAATGCAAAATACTACCCCAAAGGTAGGGGAGATAGTGATTGATCTGAGTCAAAACCCAACTCAAAAAAAGATTGTAACTAGGGAAGATTGTCATGCCCAAAATTTAGGGCAAAACACAAACATCAATTTATTTTTTTTGTGACACTTATTTATATGCAACCATTGCTTTAAGTAGTTGTGACAACTTAGCCTGTGGTTCAAATGGATTATTAATTGATGTTAAATACTAACATAATAGTTACGATAGTCCCTATTATCAAGTGGGGCGAATGAAATTTATAAGGGAATATAAATTCATTCCAACGTCTTTATCATTTCGCTTGCGAATATTAGAACATAAATTTAACCATTTCTCTTAACTAGACATTAACATAATTTACTTGGTTCTATATTAATTACATATCAATTTTCCCCTATCCTGCAATTACGTTCCTCCTTAATACTTAATTTACAAAGAAATTGGCTTCTATTAATTCAATACTAAAACCTATTTATTTGCGTTAACATTATGAAATGGAGCCATTACAATTAAAGTGCCAATCATCATTAAGCTGGTTAATTTACCTAATAAAAGTTCCCTCTTGGGTTAACAGGGTTCACAAGGTTTAGTCCACTTAGAGGGATTAGTCTTTACGCCCCTACACTATCCTCTTATATTAAATTATTTAATTACTTTATTTAATAATTCCATTTGCTTATGAAAATCCAATTAGATCTCCAAAATTAATTTACCGAATCCATCCAAATCTTTCATAAGATTGAACTCTCGAACACTTAAAATTTATACATCTTTTTAAAATATGCCCATTTGATTATCAAAAGCATATATAAGTTTATAAAAGTATTTAGGCTATAAATTTGCCCTATTCATCCATATTTTCAAATTCTATAAATATATTGCAATATATATATATATATATATCAATATTAAAATATATTTTTTTAAAAAAAATTTCACAACTTAATAAAATATGCATGCAAACCCTAACTAAAAAATATATATTATAAAATGCTCTATATATTCTTCTTAAAAATCTCTTCTTTTCTTATGTTACCCTAACCCTACCCGGGCTAGGGTTTTACTTTTAGTTTCTTGCATTGCAGGGCCGATCAAAATCGAAACCCATGGTGGAGTGGCCGAAGTTTTTTTGTTTTTTTTAAATGAGGAAGAGGCAGTGGTGTGGGGGTTTTACCTGGCCGCCACTGTGTGCACACACAATGGAGGCGTGGGCACTGCCCACTATGTGCCCACACAGTAGCGGTCTGTGGGCCGCCCACTATGTGTTCACACAGTGTTGGTGCGAGCGCCGCCCATTGTGTGCCCACATAGTGGTGGTCCACGGGCTGCTCACTGTGTGTCCACATAGTGTCGGCATTGGTGCCGCCCACTGTGTGCACACACAGTGGGTTTCGGCCCTCCACCCGAAACCCCATTTTTTTGGTAAAATTTATTTATTATTATTATTATTTTTATTTTTTTTATATATATTTTTTTGAATAAGTTTATATATATATATATATATATATATATATCTTTTACATTATAAATACAAATATGGGTTAAATATGATTATGAACAAATATATATGTATATATATATACTTTCTATTTATATACATATATTCTAGATATAAACTTAAATAAGCGTATTTTGAATGCATTTAGATTTAGGGTTTAAGTTTTCTGCAAGTAAATACATACTATTATTCCAGTCCTTTGATTAGATTGATTTAATTATCCCTAACTAGATCCATGTATTATATTTCTTTTCTTTCTTTGCTAACTTGGTTGTCTTAGTCAAAAATAGGCTAAATAATTTAGATTTATTTAAATATAGTTTTACCTTCTGCCAAAAATAAGGTAACTATCAGAATTAAATTCACTAAGAATAATATAGATTTTATTTTCTGCAAAAAGATAAATAATAGAGTACGATAATTTTAACAGCAACTACACACATATGTGATTATTAAACTAGATAGACTATTTAATTTCCAGACTTAAATTCCTGCAAATACATATGCGATTTTAATTTCTGCAACTTAATTTATCTAGAATCTTTTAAACTTAGCCATGCAATAGGAATTAAATTGGAACTTTCATATTCGAAAATAGCATGCATGCAATCATTAAATCATTTCTTTATTTCCTTAATCTATTTCATATGCATAAAGGGGTAAAATAAATTTCATTTCTCTTTCCTAAATATTGTATAACCTACAATTATTAAAGTTCAGAAAATCTTTAGGAACTAAATCCAGATTCATTTCTTTAGTATAGCATAAAACAATATTTCATCTCTATAAGGTACATCAAATTACAAAATAACCTTCAATACTAATGGATCTCTCATTTCTAATCAATGAGGCTCTTACAAACATTTGATACATTTCTTTTCAAAAGTTAGATACAACATAATTTCCTATTACAATGTTGCTACTTAAAACATATATATTCCATTCCCACATCTTTTCTGTAACAACTGAAATCCAGCAACCTCTACTTGTCCTCTTTCCTTTCTTCCAACAATCCTATAAATAAAACATAGGCTATGACCATGGAGTGCTCACCTCCCAGCCTAGGCTAACTAGTAGCCACCCCCGAGCTCGGAGAACCAAGCCCTAGACAAGTAACAAGCATGCAACAAAGAAGACAGAATACTCACAAACTCAAAGCACACTCCCAACCCAGGCTACACTGCACCACACATTTGTGATGTCCTTACAAGGGTGGTAGTGGACCAAGTACCCTGAGGAGACTGTAAGTATGGTAAAACAAATAGCCACCTCATGGCAAACAAAATACATCAAGTATAACATAATCAGCCCTTTTTTCCTTATGCCCCCCAAAGCATTCATGCCTTATTTCCCTCCTTATGACCCCCAATGCATAAACAAGCCATGTAGCAAGGGTCACACAAATTCCCCTCTGATTGCTCTCATAACGCGAGTCTCTCACTCGAGGGCTGTCACTTCTACCACCCACAAGATCCTCCTCTCTCCCAAGAGTAGGAGATCTTGATTACTCCCAAACTCAAAACAAAGTATAAAACAAAATACCAAATAAATTTCCAAAAGAACATGCACGGAAACAAATCTCTTTTTCACAAACATTACTTACAAACACATGCAATAAGAAATCCATTATATGATGAATACGACCAACCTTAATCTGCCCAAAAGGTAGTTTAGTTTTGTTGAGGATGAGCAGCCCAATTCCAAGGTTCTTCTCTTTCTACCCTTAGCTAAAATTCTCAAAACCAATATTCTATCTTTTCTTTACAAAATTCTCTTGTCTCCAAAAATGGAGAGTGGGTGATTACCCTCAATTTCACAAATTCTTGCTTAAGAAGCTCATTCTCTGAGTTCTCACAAGTTTCTAAAAAACCAAAAAGGAAAGTAAGGCAGAATGGGAAAAAGACTCCCATTCGAATAGGAAAAACCTCAATTAGATTTAAACTTCTAATTTTCAATTTTCGCACAACTCAAAAAAGCCAATTTTTAAAGTGTCAAAAAGGTCACTTAAAAGCAGAAACTTGCCTAAAATTACCCCTAACCCTTAGGTATACCTTATGGGCTTTAGGAAACCCTATTAAACTACGCCTAGGTGTTCATTTAACCCATTTTAAACCCCTCTGAAGTTTATTTTCGGGTCAAACATATGTTGACCTCTCCAAGGATTCTTTTCCCAAAGTATTTATGACATCATGCTACATTATTAGAAAAAACTATAGTTGAACACTTTCCCACCAAGAGACAAAAATAAAACATTTAAACTTAAATCCACAAATGTGTCAAGTGACACAAATAAAACACTTTTTTACAAATTAAAACATGAAATCATCTCTTGTGGTTTTTACACATTAAATTTAAATAACACTTAACACTCATGCAACATATACTGTTACAAATAAAATACAACACAAACGGGGTGTTGTCTTTCCAAATAGACAACCCCTAGCTTACGAACATACATAAGTCTAGGTTTGGTTCTCCGTAATTTTCCCATGGTCACATGGATAATTCCTGTGCAACTCAATTTACACGTTAGTACTTCCAAATAATCTCATATAATATAAAACACATGAATAATAATGCACTACAAACACTTTGCATACAATATACATTTATCAATCAATACATCTTTCATCCAAGCAACTCCACATAACAATTATCATCATTCACATAATCTTGATCCATACATTAAAACATGCATTCCTATTTCTATCCTCATAGTAAAGTCCTGCAAATCCAATAATGACATACCTCCTCTCAAATTTATCCTATTCTAGGATCATCTAGAGTTCTGTATCTATAAAGCATATAAATGAAGCATCCACATTCATAAATGTTACCCAATCACAGAATCATATAAGTTCTACATCCAGACATAGCTGACATACATCAAATCAAGATTATCCAGTCATTGGATCTTTTAGGATTTCAAATTCATAACATATCAAAATGTACACCACAAGGTGCAATAACTCTATAACTTGGTTCAATTACCTTTCTCACCAATCTATCTGTCTAACACAGTCCATTCTATTGAATTATAAGGCATTTACTAATAGGTCAAACATGGTCAAGTAAGTAAATCAAAGCTTGGTTTGGGGAAGGCCTTACAAAGATGAGACCGAGGCAACAAAGAAAAGAGAGTTAAAGGACTACCCATGATAAGGAAAATATAAATTTATAAAAACAAATGAATACCCTGAAGAAGAAAAGAAAATGAGGTTTTGTGAACCTTAAGAAAAACTTACAGAGCTTAGGATTTTCTCCAATCCCTCCGACTACCAAGTCAAAATTCTAGCTCTTAGATGATGAGAGTGATGACAAACAATGGACCTAGGTTACAAATAAGAATAAAAAGAAGAAAAATGTGGATGTGGGTGGAGAAGGTAAATTAAGGAGACCTTCTTAAAAGGATGCCAAGAGGAAGGATGTAGCTAGGGAAGTTGCAGAGGGAAAACAAAGAACCTTAGGTGGTCCTTCTGAGAACAAAAAGAGTAAAACTTAACTTATCCCAGATGTGGGATATCACTTCTACTTAGATGAGTAGAGTTGTTTGTGTTGTGTTCAAATTAAGAGTTTATCCTGGGATATGAGGGACTTGAATAGTCCCCTAAAAACACATGCTTAGATGTACATTGATGAAACAGAAAGTGATATTCTTTAATTTCAGGAGACCAAAATGAAAGCGGTCATTTTTAAGAAGGCTATTATCTCCTTTTGGGGCTTTACTACTTTCCTTTCCAGTAATGCGAAGGGTGGTTTAGGAGGTATTTCTACTCTTTGGAACCCATCCTTCATTGAAGGCACTCTGATTCATTTAGCAAAAAATTGCTTGATAGTTAAGATGTGGGACTTGAGAACTCAGTTGCAATGGTTCCTAATTAATGTTTATGTTCCCAATGTGAGATCCCCACATTTTCCCCTTTGGTCCCCTGTATCCAACCTCACTATGAATCAAGTGAATTCTCTATAGATGGTGGTGAGAGATCTCAACTCACCACTTTATCCCTTATAGAAATTGGGAGGCATAGAGGACTACTCTGAGAGTATGACTAATTTATCTAATTTCATTTCAACTATGAGTCTTATGGACATCACCCTCAATGGTTCTAGATTCACGTGGTCAAATAGAAGGAAAGAGAAGAATTTGATCCAAGTTAGATTAGATAGGTTCTCAGTCTCTAGTAACTAGGAAAACTTTGATTCCTTCTTACTTTGCTCCGTCTCAAGAGATGGATCTAATCACAATGCAATTATTTTTCCCATCAAAGACTCTAGGGATAAAAAATGTTACCCCTTCATATATGAGATTATGTGGTCACATCACCTTGACTTCAAATCCCTAGTTGAACAATGGTGGAATGTTCCTATCAGTGGTACCCCTATGTATTGAGTTGCTTAAATCCTCAAAATCATAAAGGAAAAAGTCCAAGGATGGAACTGTTACTTGTTTGGCAATATCTTTGAATAAAAAAAGGATATCATTGCAAATATTGAGAATCTACAGAAAAAGGTGGAAGTAAGAAAAGTCTCAAAGGAAGGAAAAAGGGAGGAAACTAAATTAAGAGATCAATGGGTCAAACTGAGTAAGAAAGAGGAGGTGTTTTGGAAACAAAAATTAAGAATACAATGGATCAATGAAAGAGATAGAAACACCAAATTCTTCTATCAGTCAACATTGAGACATAGAAGCGGGAATATAATAAGAAAGCTAACTAAGGAGGATGACTTCTTTGTTGAGAATGAGGAAGAGATGGTTGAGATGTTTATTAATTTCCTAAGTCTAAATAACCCAAATAACCAAGACAACTTCAAAGAACCTAATAGCTTGCTTGAAGTGATCCTAGAAGTTATTATTGACAAAGACCTATCTCATTTGACTGAGAAGGTAACCTTCCACAAGGTAAAGGATGCTATGTTTTCATTTGGAGACTTTAAAGCCCTAGACCCTGATGGCTTTTCCCCAGCCTTCTTTAAAGATCACTTGGAAATTGTGGGAGAGGACATCTTATTGGCCATTTGGAGGAATTGATTGTGTGTTGCATTGATGTTTTTTCATTGATGTCAATACTAGCTATTTGGGATTCTTTATCGGCGCCCTTCTAGTTGTGGTAGGATGAGTAACTTCTAGTTGGTCTGGATCTGGCATGATCTGGTATGCTTTGGTATAGTTTGGTTATGGAATTGGCTTGTTAATGATACTCATGCTCATATTTAGTAAGTTGGTTTTGGTTTGGTGATCAGATGCTATCGTATTTGCTTGGAAGCTTGGCTTGTGGTTCCACTAAGGGTTTCACTAGTAAATCTTTTGATAGAGACCTTTGATGATATGTGTAAGTAGCACTGGTCTAGCTTTCGGTATGGTTTCATGATGCTGATGGTGATCATGTTCAAGACTTGGCAGATGGAGATCATTGTTGTAGTTTGTGGACCTATATCAGGTCTCGGTTGATCTAGATTATGGATTGGTTTAATGTAATGTGTGGATTGGACCTCTCAATTTGTTTCTGGGATGTCTTATGTGTTGGATATTATTTGTTTGGTCTAAGGCCAACATGTTTTGTAATTATGTAACTGGTTTACTATCTAGTGGCCAACCTGATTGTTTATGCTTGAGGGTTTGTATATATAGATGTAAGATCTTATTGTAGATCATATCAAGGAAATGAGATATGGATATGTAATGTGCGAATAATGCAATATCATTCAGGTAGAGGATTTGGTCGATCATTGGAGATTGAATTGATTTTATGTATGAGGATTTAGTCCTCTAGTATTGAGCTTAACGGAAACTATACCAAGGCATAGGAGATGCTATCTTTGTAGCTCAATCACTTCTCCAGATTATAGTCTAGATTTATATGTAGTCAGTGAGACTCTTTTTGTGATGAGAAGTGCACTCTATGTTGTTGGCCTTCCTACAAATGAAGGCCCCTCAATTGTAATTCACATACTTACTGCAAAAGTATTATCTGACTATGGGTAGGCTTCCCACCATGGTTTTTCCCTTTATCAGGTTTTCCACGTATAAATCTTAGTGCCATGTAGATGGTATTTATTCTCTGATTATCGTTTATGCTTAACTGGTTTAACTGCAATTCTGGTACTTGGTTGAATCATTCTAGTATTAATTTTTTAGGTTCTGGTATTAAAGTTATAATTGCTAAATGTTCTGGTAATCTGTGACAACTGATTCACCCCCCCTCTCAGTTTTCTTCTAGTTATTTGAACTATCTAACAATTGGTATTAGAACTTTTGTCCTCTCTACAAAAACCTTAATCGATTGAGGAAGATCCTATGGTGACTAACAGTTCAAGTTCATCTAGCTCATTTGGAGCTATCTCTCAAAGAGATATTCCTATGCTTCATGGAACAAATTACACAATATGAAAGATTCAAATGGAGACTCATTTGAGATGTCTTGGTAAGGATATTTGGGAGATCACATAGAATGGTGTTACACCTTATAATTTGGCATCTAGCAATCCTCCTCTAGCAAACCTGGATAAGGATCTTGAGAAGGATTGTAGAGAAAGAGAAGTCCTCTTGTGTGGAGTTTCTGATCAACAAATAATGGGATTAAGTGACAAATCATTTGGAAAGGCAATATGGGATAAGTTGGAGACTCTTAATGAAGTTGAACCTATAGTGAAGATTGCTAAACTTGATGGTTACTAGGTGAGACATGAAAACCTGAAGATGGAAGAAGATGAAAGGATTACTACATTCATGGAAAGGGTAAATGAGATTGTTATGGGAGTTCAATCTTGTGGTGGAACTTTGAGTGAAGATGAAATTGTTTCTAAAGTCCTGAGAGCCCTACCACCAGCTTATAAGATGAAGGATACTAGTATTAATGGGTTGAGAACAATGACTAATACATCTTTCAACAGAGATACCTTGGTTGGGAAATTATCTGCTCTTGAGCTTGAATAATTTGGACCTTCTAAAGTTGTGAAGTGTGAATCCACTTTTCATGCATCTACATCATCAACCAGTAAGCAAGATTGGAGAGATGTATATGCAAAATAATTAGATTATATGAAGAGAGAAGATGAAGAATTTGAGCAACTTGAAGTACTATTTGCTAGAAGAGTACCTAAAGGACCAGTAGGAAGTAAGTATGAAGGAAAAGAACCTTTTAAATGTTTTGCATGTAATAAGATTGGTCATTTTGCATCTTGATATCCTAAAAGGAATTTGAGATTTGAAGAAAGAGTTAGAAGATCTTATCAGCCTAACCGTGGATATCAGAACAAGTATAAGCATAGGAAAAACAAAGACAAGTCATGCTACATAGCAGATGAGGAAGGAATTACTAATTTTGATGATGAACCAGAAGAAGACTCTGCTAGTGGTTCCAGAAATGAAAAGGAATGGGTGTTCCTGGCTATCAAGGAACATGTTCTAGCACTGGAAGATATTGTACCTAAAGATAAGGCACTTGCTGATAAAATTGAAGACAAGAATGAATGGGTAATTGACAATAGATGTTCACATCATATGACTGGAGATAGAGGAAAGTTTCTATCTTTGCAAGAATATGATGGCAGTCTGGTTAGATTTGGAGATGACGAGACATGTATGATCTAAGGAAAATAAATTATATCATTGGATGGTATAAACAATACTAAGAATTTTTATTATGTTGAAGGTTTGAGGCATAATCTTTTGAGTGTAGGACAATTGGTGGATAAGGGATTTCAATTACAGTTCAATGAAGGAAAACGCAAAATCATTAATAGATCTGGTTTGGAGATTGCAACTGATGCAAAGACAAAAGGTTATATATTTCATTTGAATTCTAGTCAGAAGACATGTTTGATTGCACAAATTGATGAGAGTTGGCTATGGCATAAGAGTTTGTGTCATGTGAATTTTGATTGCATTATAAAGATTAGTTCAACTAAGGTAGTTAGAGATATACCTAACATTGTGAAGCCCTATAATCCGGTATGTAAATAATGCCAAATGGGTAAATAGGTCAGAACCTATTTTAGGAGTATACAAGATAAATCTAATGATGTTTTTGATCTTATTTATTATGATTTGTGTGGCCCTGCTAGAGTTAAAAAATTTTGAGGTGATAGATATTTAATGCTAATCATTTATGATTATTCTAGAATGATGTGAGTTACTTTTCTAAGGGAAAAATATGAGGCATTTGAAAAGTTTAAAATCTTTAAGGCTAAATTAGAAATTGAGATAGGATTGAAGATTAAATGTTTGAGGTCAGATCATGGTGGATAATTCACATCCGGTGAGTTTAATAACTTTTGTGAGAAGCATGGTACAAGGAGACAATTTTATGCTCCCCGAACACCTCAACAGAATAGAGTTTTGTAAAGGAAGAATGGAACTATCTAGGATGTTGCTAGAACAATGATGATGGAAGCTAGTCTACCTCATATCTACTGGAGAGAAGCAGTGAGCACAACGGTTTATAAATTCAACAAAGTACATATGAAAAGAAAAACCAGTAAGACACCTTATGAATTATGGTTTGGAAATACACCTACAGTTAAGTATTTCAGAATATTTGGTAGTAAATTTAATATCAGGAGATGATATTATTGGAAAATTTTATCCTAGGTGTGATGAAGGAATATTTATTGGTTATTCTAATGAAAGCAAGGCATATAGATGTTATAAAAAAGATTGCAGATAATTGTGGAGAGTAATAATGTCAAGGTGGATGAGCTAAATTTAGGTCAAATCAGAGTTTATGAGAAGGAACCTGCAGTGGAAATGATTATATATTAATAGGTAGCACCTTTACTGGAATAGAGTGTTGAACCAGTTACTCTGGCAGTATCAAAAAATTCTACAGTAACTGAAGAACTGAGAAGAGGAACAGAGAGTTAAAGGACTCCTAGGTATGTGAGATTGAATCATTCAGAAGATCAAATCATTGGGGATAAAAATAATGGAGTAATGACAAGAAGAAGACAAGCAACTAATGAGGTATGTTTAATTTTACAAGTTGAACTAGTATAGTAATTGAGGTATGTAAAGATGAATATTGTTTGAAATCTATGGAAGAAGAATTAGATCATATTGGGAAGAATAACACATGGACTTTAGTTCCCCAACCTAAAAATAAAAATGTTATTGGACCTAAATGGGTTTTTAGGCTTTTAGGAATAAATTGAATGAGGATGGTCAAGTTATAAGAAATAAGGCTAGATTGGTTTGCAAAGGATATTCTCAGAGGGAAGGAATTGATTATGGTGAGACTTTTTCACCAGTAGCTAAGATTGAAGTTGTAAGATTATTTCTTGCCTATGCTACTCATAAAAACAACAAGGTTTATCATATGGATGTTGAGTGTGCATTTTTGAATGGGGATCTTGATGAGGAAGTTTATACTGAGAAACCTAATGGTTTTTCTGTTGGCATTTTGAATATGTTGATATGGTTTTGTCATTAATGTCAACACCTATCATCGCTTATCAACACTTATCAGCACTTGGAGATTTTGGTTATGTTCACTGGCAAGTCAAAGACTTATGCATAGTCACCAGTATTTAGTTCACCGACAGATTATATTGTTCACCGGCACTTGGAATGACTTGGAGACTACTTGGTTATGTCAAAGACATTATTCAATCACTTGGTTTTGGTGATTTGGTTAATTTTTTATTTGGGTTTGCATATTTTCTATTATCAAAAAATAGGTCCAAGATAAGCATCGGCAAGCATATCTATTCTAGATCAGCACGACACATTGTGGAGATGATTTATTACTATTGTACATGCATTGAGCTGACATCATGCATCAGATATTGATTTATTTGTAATTGATTTTATTGTAATATCTTTTAATGAGGCGACCTATTCAAATTGGTCTTCGATTATGGTATAAATGCAAGATCTCATTTTGTGAGATTGTAGAGGGAATGTGAAAAGGATTGAAATAAGGTATATGCAAAAATAAGCAGAACTATACACACAGACATCATTTCAAGGTTGAAGGAAGGATTTTGTGAAGGCAATCAGAACTAAATTGATACTGAATCTAGCATATGAAGATGCTATTTTGTGCAGTACATTATCATTGGATTTAACCATCCAATTGTAGTTAGTGTGACTCTCATTTTGTGATTGAGCAATGAGCTCTAGGTAGCTGGCCTTTCTGCATGTGCAGAATCCATATTGTACACACCTACTATCTGTAGTAGTATCATTTGATTATGGGTAAGGGTTTCCACATACAAACATTTGTGTTGTGTGTTGTGGATGTTATTTTCTTTTTGTTGCATGCATTAATCTTTATTGGTACTATAATTAACTGTTAAGACTATCTACCGACATAAAGTTTGGTTTAGCGATATTAAGCATTAAGTTTTGGTTAAGTTAATTTTGGTTGAATTTATTGGACAACTAATTCACCCCCCCTCTCAGTTGTCTCCGAGACCTAACAATTGGTATTAGAGCCTAGTTCTCTTTTGCAGAAGTTTAACATCATGAGGAGATCCAATGTCTTCTAACTATTTAAGGAAGGACAATCCTAAACTTCATGGAACTAATTATGGCATATGGAAGATTAGGATGGAGACACATTTGAATTGCATTTGAAAGGACATATGGGAAATTACAAAGAATGGTTATGTTGCTCCTACTCAAGGTCAATCTAATCCACCAACCTTGGCCAAAGATGAGGAAAATGATTGCAAAGCTAGAGAAGCACTTTTGAGCACATTGTCAGATCAACAAATCATGGGATTATCAGATAGATCTACTGCTAAAGATATTTGGGACAAATTGCAAACATTGAATGAAGGTGATACCACTGTCAAAATTGCAAAACTTGAATGCTTCCGGGTCAGGTATGAAAATCTGACAATGGAAGAAGATGAAAGGATTTCCGCTTTTATAGAAAGAGTAAATGAAATTGTTTTGGGTATACAATGTTGTGGAGGAACCTTAAGTGAAGATGCAATTGTTTCTAAACTTTTAAGAGAACTACCACCAACATAAAAGATGAAAGTGACTTCTATAAATGAAATGAGAACAATGCCTAATGCATCAGTATCTAGATACACTTTGGTTGGAAAACTTTCAGCTTTTGAACTTGAGGAGTTTGGTCATGTTGCTACTATTAAGATAGATTTAGCTTTCAAGGCATCATCATAAATTGCACCATCATCATCATCAGATAAATCTAATTGGAAAGCCTTCTATGCTAGAGAACTTGAAGAAAGCAGGAGAGAAAATGAAGAACTTGAAGTACTATTTGCAAGGAAAATGCCTAAAGGCCCAATTGGAAGTAAGTATGAAGGTAAAGCGCCCTTTAAACATTTTAACTATAATAAGATTGGTCATATGGCTTCTAGATGCCCTGATAGACATGCAAGATTAAGAGAAGAAGCTAAAAGAACATATAAGCCTAACCCTGACTATCAAAAATACAAGTTTAAGAAGAATAGAGACAAATCTTGTTATTATGCTGACGAAGGAGTTACCGATGATTCTGATGAGGATCTGATAGATAATGGATGGGATTTTGTTTCTATAATAGAAGATCAACCGACACCTACTATTCAACTAGTAGAGCAGACCCTGGCAGCTAAAGTTGAAGATAAGGATGAATGGATTATTGATTCGGGATGTTCACGTCATATGACTGGTGATAAGAGTAAATTATTAACCTTTTAGGATTACAATGGAGGTCTGGTAATATTTGGAGATGATAAAGCTTGTTTGATCAAAGGAAAGGGCACTATATATTTTGATGCTAAGAACAATACTGATAATGTTTACTATGTTGAAGGTTTGAACCATAATCTTTTGAGTGTTGGTCAATTAGTTGAGAAAGGATTTTAGTTACAATTCAAGAATGGTAAATGCAAAATCTTAAATAGAACTGGTTTGGAAATTGTGACCGGTAATCAGACTAGAGGTAATATCTTTCATTTGAACAACAATGAGAAAGCATGTTTGATTGCACATATTGATGAAAGTTGGTTATGGCATAAGAGACTTTGTCATGTAAATTTTGATTGCATTGTGAAAATCAGTACTACTAAGGTGGTAAGAGTTTTACCTAAGATTGTTAAACCTCACAATCTAGTATGTAAGGAATGTCAATTTGGAAAGCAAGTTGGAGCAACTTTCAAGAGTATTCCAGAGAAGTCTAAAAATGTTCTTGATTTAGTTCATACTGATTTATGTGGTCCAGCAAAAAATAGAAGTATACAAGAAGATAGGTATTTTATGCTAATCATTGATGACTATTCTAGAATGTGTTGGGTTACTTTTCTTAGAGAAAAATCTAAAGCATTTGGGAAATTCAAACTATTGAAGGTGATGGTAGAAAATGAAACCAACAAGAAAATAAAATGTTTGAGATCAGATCAAGGAGGAGAATTCACATCTAAGGAATTAAATACATTCTATGAAGTGAATGGGATCAGAAGACAATTATCAGCACCCCGGACACCCCAGCAAAATGGAGTCGTGGAAAGGAAAAACATAACTATCTTGGACGTAGCCAAAAGTATGATATCTGAAGCAAATCTACCTCATATATAATGGAGAGAAGTGGTAAATATAGTTGTTTAAACATTAAATAGAGTTCGCATTAGAGGTGAAACCGGTAAGACCCCACATGAACTATGGTTTGATAATACTCCTACTCTTAAATATTTCAGAATATTTAGAAGTAAATGCTATATTAGAAGAGATGAGTATATTGAAAAACTTGATCCTAGAAGTGATGAAGGAATATTTCTTGGTTATTTATCTAATAGCAAGGCATACATATGTTTTAAAATGAGATTGCTGAAAATTGTTGAGAGTGCAAATGTGAAGATTGATGAATAGTTTAGCATAAATAAGGTACAAAGACTCTGAACCGGCAATAGAGATAATCACAAATGAACCTACTATGAATATACTAGTAAAGAATGGTGATCTAGTTACACCAGCATCATTTGGAGATTCAATTGTCACTAAAGAACAACAAAAAGTAAAAACACCTCGGTATGTAAGATTGAATCATTTTGAAGATCAGATAATTGGAAATAAATTTCAAGGAGTTATGACTAGAGGAAGATTGGCAAATGAGGAGGTATGTGTTATTTCTCAAATTGAACCTACATCAATTAATGAAGCAAGTGAAGATAAATATTGGATTAGAGCTATGGAAGATGAATTGGAACAAATTGAAAGGAATAACACTTGGTCATTAGTTCCCGACCTAAAGACAAAAATGTAATTGGAAATAAATGGGTTTTTAGAAAGAAACTTAATGAAGATGGCATAGTAATAAGAAACAAAGCAAGATTAGTGTGTAAGGGATATTCACAGAAAGAAGGAATTGATTACAATGAAACCTTTGCACCAGTAGCTAGAATTGAGGCAATCAGACTTTTATTGGCTTTTGCAGCACACAAGAACTATAAAGTATATCAAATGGATGTTAAATGTGCATTTCTAAATGGAGATCTTGAACAAGAAGTTTATATTGAACAACTTGATGGATTTTATTTGATATATAACAAAGACATGGTTTGCATGTTAAGGAAAGATTTATATGGATTGAAACAAGCTCCTAGAGCTTGGTATGCTAGATTGGACAAATATCTTTTGAAGCTTGGTTACACTAAAGGTAATGCAGACAACAATCTATACTACAAAGTGACTAATGATGACATCTTGGTTATTGAAGTTTTTGTTGATGATATAATCTTTGGAGGAGAAGATGGTTTGTGTAAAGACTTTTCTAACAAAATGCAATGAGAATTTGAAATGTCTATGATTGGAGAGATAAAATTCTTTTTAGGATTGCAGATTTCATAGACTGATAAAGGTATAATATTCCTATGTCAATCTAAGTACTTGAAGGAATTACTAAAGAAATTTGGCATGGAAAACTGTAAACCGGTAAGCACACCTATAGCTACAACTGATAAACTATCTTTGAGGGATGAATCTATACCTGTTAATCCAACTAGATACAAGTCTATGATAGGAGGTTTACTATATTTGACACAAACAAGACCTGATATTACGAATGCAGTATGTATTGTATCAAGATTTCAGAGTAATCCTAAAGAAAATCATGAATTTATAGTGAAAAGGATTTTCCAGTACCTACAAGGCACTACAAATCTTGGTTTATGGTATCCTAGAGATGAAAATTTTGACTTATGTGCATAGACAGATGGTAATTGGGCAAGAGATGTGGATGACAGAAAAAGAACCACCGCCAGAGCTTTTTTTTTTGGGAGTAGACTAATTTCATGGCTGAACAAGAAACAGAGTCGTACAAGTCTATCAACAACAGAATCAGAATATGTTGCAGCAAAAACTAATTGTACATAGGTATTATGGATCAAGAAAATGTTGAAGGACATAAAGGTAAAATGCAAGGAACCTATAACTATCTACTATGATAATATGGCATAAATTGATATATCAAAGAACCCAGTATTTCACTCTAAGACTAAACATGTTTCTATCAAATTCAATTTTCTAAAGGAGAATGTTGAAGCAAAAGAAGTGAAATTGGTTTATGTGAATACTAAAGAGAAAATTGCAGATATTTTTACAAAGCCTTTCCCTAAGGAAACATTTGAGTATCTTAGAGAGAAACTTGGAGTCCTACCCCCACCGGTAGAGACTTAGACAATTGATGTTTGTCATCAACCAGCAGAATTAACAGAGAAATGTGTTATTCCAACTTTGATGGGGAGAGATACTTCTCAAGAGGAGTAGTTGGTATTTTGTATTTGTTTTTGTATTGCTTTGGCATTTGATGTCAAAGGGGAAGAGATTGATATGGAAAAACACATTATCCCTTGGGGGAGAGATCGTTGGAGAGATTGATTACTCTTTGTATCTGTATTTTGGGAGATTGTTGGTTTTTGGTTTTTGGCATTTCTGTTCTGGCACTTTGATGGTTTTTCCATCTTGTGTTGCCATCAATGCCAAAGGGGGAGATTGTTGGTATTTTGGATATGTTGATATGGTTGTGTCATCGATGTCAACACCTGTCATCACTTGTCAACACTTACCATCACTTGGAGATTTTGGTTATGTTCACCGGCAAGTTAGAGACTTATGCACAGTCACCGGTATTTGGTTCACTACAGATTATATTGTTCACCGACACTTGGAATGACTTGGAGACTACTTGGTTATGTTGAAGACATTATTCAATCACTTGGTTTTGCCGATTTGGTTAATTGTTTATTTCTGGTTTGCATATTTGTTGTTACCGGCAAATAGGTCCAGGATAAGCACCATCAGGCATATCTCTTCTAGATCAGCACGTCACATTATGGAGATGATTTATTACTATTGTAAATGCATTGAGCGGACATCATGCATCGGATATTGATTTATTTGTAAATTATTTTATTGCAATATCTTTTAATGAGCCGACCTATTCAAATTGGTCTTAGGATATGGTATAAATATAAGATCTCATTTTGTGGGATTGTAGAGGGAATGCGAAAAGGATTGCAATAAGGTATATGCAAAAATAAGTAGAGCTATAGACACAAACATTATTTGAAGGTTGAAGGAAAGATTTTGTGCAGGCAATCATAACTAAACTAGTACTGAATCCAACATATGAAGATGCTATTTTGTGTCATACATTATCATTGGATTTAACCATCCAATTGTAGTCAGTGTGACTCTCATTTTGTGATTGAGCAGTGAGCTCTAGGAAGTTGGCCTTTTTGCATGTGCAGAATCCATATTGTACACACATACTATCTGTAGTAGTATCATTTGATTGTGGGTAAGGCTTCCCACCGTGGTTTTTCCCCTTATAAGGTTTCCACGTACAATAATTTGTGTTGTGTGTTGTGGATGTTATTGTCTTTTTGTTTCATGCATTAATCTTTATCGGTACACCAATTAACTATTAAGACTGTCTACCAGCATAAAGTTTGGTTTACCAGTATTAAGCATTAAGTTTTGGTTAAGTTAATTTTGGTTGAATTTATTGGACAACTGACTCACACCCCCCCCTCTCAGTTGTCTCCAGGACCTAACATTTTCACTATCAGATGATACAAACATGGTTTGCAAGTTAAGGAAAGCTTTATATGCATTAAAACATGCACCTAGAGCTTGGTATGCAAGGTTGGATAGATATCTTTTGAATCTTTGTTTTTCTAAGGGTAATCCTGATAGTAATTTATATTATAAAATCACTGATGATGATATACTGATTATTGAAGTATTGGTTGATGATATTATTTTTGGAGGTGAAGATAATTTCCGCAAGGAATTTGCTAAAAATATAGAGAATGAATTTGAAATGTCTATGATTGGGGAAATGAATTTTTTCTTAGGTTTGCAGATTACTTAGATTGACAAAGGTATTTTCATTTGTCAAACTAAGTATGCTAGGAAATTGCTGAAGAAATTTGGTATGGGAGATTCTAAACCAGTAAGTACTCCTATTATTACAAGTGACAAATTGATAAGGAAAGATGTTTCCACATCGGTAAATCCTACAATATACAAATTTATGATTGGAGGTCTGATTTATTTGACTCAGACTAGGCCTGACATAATTAATCATATCTGCATTTTTATCCCGCCATGGTTTAGATCTTGATCGATTCATACATCCATAATAAATTTTTGTTTCCACTAGGGGTAAAATCCCAATTCCTTTTGCTAAGGTGATCTTTTGAATCTTTGAAAATTTAAAAAATTCAGAAAAAACTTAGAAAAACCAAAAAAACCTAAGGTTTTGAAATAGATAACGAGCAACAAAGCAACAAAAATCAAGGCATTTCATCAACAAACTGAATCATGAAACTCAGAAACCAATGACAAATCAACCAACAAGTAATAAAGGATTATCAAAGATCATTCATCAAGATGAATATATCAGTTAATGACCACACAAACATGTGAATGACATACAAGGTTCAATGTTTATATGATGATTTTATTGCTAATCATGTACTATATACAACTCAAGGATGTCCATGACTAGAGAAGCTATGATGAGGCATGATTATTTTTCTTTGATTGCTGTCTGTGGTTTATCTCTTACTATGATATGAACTTGTCTCAGGATATGATCGGCAAAGGATCAAGGAGGACATTCCAAGTCATGCATGAAAGGAGATAATCCTTGTCTGTTCTACAAGAAATACTCAGGTTAGCTTGATCCATTATATCAAGTTGCTTGTATTAACTTGCTATATCAAAATCCATGTAAGGAATACTCAGGTCATCTTGAATCGTTATGTCAAGTTTCTTGTATTTTCTTACAATATTTAAAAGCTCAATGATGAAATCAAGCACTATTACAAGACAACATATGAAGAATGGCAGTAAAATTTTAGTTAGATCATTTCATTAGCTCATTATTCATTTGCATTAAAAGCATTCATTGTCTGTTACATTATAAGCATATCATTTCATTAATAAATCAATAGTCATAAATAAAGATTGAGTATACTTGGACAAACAAAAACAATTTGCATTTAATCATTATAGAAGCATTCTTTTTAGAAACATTTTAATCATCATTCATTTCATTTAGTTGCATTGAATCATTGCATTAGTTTGCATTCAATTAAGTGAATTTTTATTCATCATATAGTGTATCATCATTATAGTTTGCATTATCATTCCATTAAAGATCATTTAGTTGCATCTTTGCACTTAGATTCATAATCATTATAAGCATTACATATAAAAATACAAAAACCTTTGATATAGATCATTTGCATCATCATCAAAAGAAAATCAATCATTCATTTGCATTCCATATAGATCATTACATTTGCATCATTTAAGATAGTAATCATTTTCATTGGCATCCAAGATCATCAAAATCAAAAATCAAAACAAAAACATATAATCATTGCATCCATATCATCATCACATAGAATAACATGCATAAAGAAATATCATCCATATAATCACTGCATCCATATAATCAAGGCATATAGATCATCAAATAGAATAACATGCATAATAAAGATCATCATCATATAGAGTCCATGTCTGCATATAAAACAATAAAAAGTCCAAGTATACAATGATATCAGATAAACAATACAAGTGCCTCCACATCAAGTCATGACTATCCTGTACAACTACCACCTAACTCTATCCATCTCTATGGTTGTGGGTGAGAAGATGCTCCAGATGTCTGTCTCCCATGCTCACCACTTTGCTGAGGAGGTCCCATGACCCCACCACTGCTAGTGTCCATCAACACAATAGTATGATAACTACCTGCTCTTTGGCTCTCTGCAACTACCTCCTCATATCATCATCGCCAATGGGAAGTCTCCTAACTAGCCCAAACTAGTGCTCTAATAGTGTCAGTCAAGAGAGTACCTAATCCAACCTACTGAATATGATCAAGAAGGCCCTGAGTATCCTATTGTCTCTTAATAGCTCTATCCCTCTCAGTCATAAGAGTTTGCACCTGTGCTCAAAGCTGATCAATCTGTTCTCTCAGACTATCAATGGTCTCTTGCTCTGGCACATCATGCTCTGGTGCATCCTACTATGGTGCACAAACCCCAATCCCCTCCTCACCACCAACCTGTCCAACTGCTAGAATCTTGATCTGAGTAACTCTCTAAACCCATCATCTAATAAGGGGAACATGATCCTCAGGATCCTCATCATCTCCACCATGAGCTGCAATAACCCTAGGATCTGGCTGAATCTATCCAAAATCAATGCCTCTCTCACAACCCCCATCCAGTCCAGTCACCCTGCCTCCTCCTATCAATGGAAACCCTCTCAGTGATCTCATACCTGCCCTGCCATGATCCCTCCCAATCCATCCAACATCCCTCCCACCCATAGGATATGGTCTCCCAATCCTGCTAACCAGTCCAAATGGTCCTCCACGGACTCTCAGTCGACCTCCCCTCTGTTTAGGTCTCCTACCACCACCACCTTCATCCCCACCCCCATCTCCACCTCCCCCAACCTCCTAAGTATCTCTAAGCTCTTGTCTCCATCTACGTCTCCTCACACCTAGATCATCTGAATCATCATCATCTCCTGAGCTGGATCACTAATGCGAGGAAATGGATGAGCTAGTATGTACTAAGCATACTCTGCAGTAACTCTAGGATAAATAATGTGCAATCTCATATCATAAGCCACTCTCAGAGTAGCAACAAAATATGCATGAGCAATCTCAAATGATAACAAAGGTCCCCAATCTCACCTATCTCTTTACCATCGAGCATATATCATCACACCAGTAAGCATAGGCTGGATGATACCAAATTGTCTAAGAATGCAACTAATCAACTATCGCTCAATAATGTAAGGCATCCAACCAATAAGATATCTATTCTGCATGATAAATGGTAAGGTCCATGCATCATCCATCCATGGCTCATAATCAACATATGGTCTCCAAGTAATGCTATCCAATGAAATAAGCACCCACCGCCAATACTCCATCTTACCCAACTTATGCTGATTAAGGATACCTGCATAAAAATATACATAAGTCTACCTCTCTCCACGAACTCTGTGATGGATAGGCCGAGTAATAGAAATGTGCTTCCAACACCAGATCAGCAATAAAGTGCATCCTATAGACAAACTTGCACTCTCATCATACACTACCTAATGAAGATCATGATATAAATGAGCCAGCATACAAACGCCCCAAGCATATTGAGTATGATACTACATCATACTCCAGAGAATCTCACCCCATCCAACAAAAAAACCTTGTGATCGCCTATCTAGACAAATAAATCTTCCAATCAGACCAGCAAGAATAACGAGAAGAGCCTCATAATACATCACCATATCCACCCATCAAATCTCTCCTCTACCAATTCTATCATCAAAAAACATGGCTCTGCAAGCCTTTGTACCAACACGATCCTGAAAAATCATACTACACTAGCTCGCTAGTCACTGGGATGTGCAGAATCCTATAGACATCCTCAAGAGTCACACTAGTATCACCCATAGGCAGGTGGAAATTGTTATGGTCACTATGCCATCTCTTGGCTAACGCCATCAACAATCCTCTATTATGCGTAATCTCATTCATATACAACAAATGGCATAAACCATAGGCATCTATATGTCTAACCTTTGCTTGTGTCAACTTTGGCACTAAATGACACACTTCAGGTAATTTCTCTTGACACTGGAGAACATCAAGTTTCTCCTATTTATCAAGAGAAATCAATCAATCATCAATTCATCATCTATATATCAAATCAAATTGAAGCAATCTATGCTATCTATCTATCAAATCAAACTAAATCAATCTATGCTATCTATCTATCAAATCAAATTGAAGCAAATTACGCTATCAAATCATTTTAAAACCTATCAATCATGGTTTTCTATCAATCACCAAGTTCACTCAAAACTTTGCTAAGCTCTTACATCAGAAACTAAATCGGTTTCTTAGAACTACTCACATAGTCAAGCAATCAATCTAATCAAGCAATCTATCAAGCAATCAAGATAATCAAGCAATCAATCATGAAATCAAGCTAATCAAGCAATCTATTAAGCAATCAAGCTAATCAAGCAATCTATCAAGCAATCAAGCCAATCATGCAATCAATCTATCAAATCACTCAATCAAGTCCCTATTTCATCATCAATGCATATTAAACACATTAAATCTAATCATCAAAGTGATTTTTAGCCTTTGCACTTATCAAAAACATCAAATTTGACCAAAAGTGCTATCCTATTGAGCATTTGCACTAAACTACAACAAATGCACTAAACCTAAAGGCATTTATACTAAACTAATGCATATGTGCTATCCTTTTGAGCAAATGTGCTAAATCTACAAGCATATGTGCAAACCCATGCAAAAGTGCTACCTTATTGAGCACAAGTGCTAACAAATGAAACATTTGCACTATCCTATGCATAAGTGCTAACATCCTTAACATATTTGCTAACAAAAAGAACATTTGTGCTAAAACACGCAAATGCATTAACCCTAATTGCATATGTGCTAAAACAAATTGCAAAAGCATGAACCTAACGCAAAAAAAATCATAAATTTTTTTTTTTGAAAATTCAAAAACGTGCTAAAACATAAAAATTTGCACAAAACATTGACAATAAAGCTCGAGATAAGATACCTACTGGATACCCATACTCAGCAGGTCACTGATAATGCCGAACATGCTCAAAATGATGGTTCTCCATGGGAATCACCATTTCACCACCTTAGCAAGAATATTTTCTCCACAAGCTAACAAGGATAACAATGAAATGAAAATTAGCCTTGGTTAATTTTATATTTACTATTTGAAGAGTAATTAATTTCAATGGGGCAATTTAATTTGTATTTTTTTCACAAATGAATTTAGTTGACCATAAATTTATAAAATTATCATTAGATTAATCATTCAAACCAGATATTTTGACAATTTCACGATCAATCTTCTGAGGGGGCACACAATCAGGATTTTCAATCTCTATCAGGCGCATATCAAGACCTAATTTAATCTTTGAAACAATGTTGTCTTCACATCATTTCAAAGAGGGGCAAAATGTATACACATAAAAATTGGCTATGAGCAATTAAATAAATATTTTATATTTATTTAATAATTATTCTTCTATTAAATAGTTAATTTGAAAATATTAATTTATTTAATTCATTTTTGTATCTTTCTATTAATTAATATTTTATTAATTAATTCATTTATCCTATTCCTCCAAACAATTAAATATCTAATATTTAATGGTTATTCTCCTATCCTATAGTCTCAAATATTAAATAATTCTCAAAATTATTTAATCCCTTATCCAACTCATCCCTTCATCTCCACTTCATCTTCCCTTTGCCAACTCATCCATCATATGGCTAAGGAAATTAATATTTCTTAAATATTAATTCATTATTTATCTTCAACCACCAAAATTAATGAAAATTGTGTACGTACACATATTTCATAACCATTTCCTATATTCTCTATAACACCCCCTATATCTTAGGAAGGACTTGAGTCCACTTGTCCTATCATTCCTCAATCTTCTCCAACCATCCCTAGATTCCCTTAGTCAGCAATGCAGTCAAGGTGAGATGAGTGACACTTGTCCTCTCCTTCCCCCTTTCTCTCAACCTTCACCTTTGCTCATAGCCATTCAAATCTGTAGATTTGATCAGGATCATTGATCTGAGCCACATCATCTAATCCTCTCAAGGTCTATAAAATCAAGAGCTTCAGTTGAGAGAGAGTTAGTCTTCAAATTAATCATATGCATCTGTGAGTTTTTGAAGCAAATAGCAAATAGCAATAGAAATTACCATGTAGCATAATCATTTTAGCATAATCATGTAGTATTTGCATATCATAGTATCAATTAACTACAAGTTATCAGTCCATTCTTCATATGCCATCTTGGAAGCTATCAGTGCATTGTCTAAGAGCACACCATCTACAACCAAGAATAGTGGAGTTAGGACACAATGAGACATAAGTCATGAAGGTAATATATTAGTATTTTATTTAATATGTATTTCATGTAGTTTCATTAGTTGAGTTTGGATTTCCTATAGCAATTTCCTTTGTATTTTGTGAAACTAACTTGTTGCAGGTAACATTCTAAGAATGAAATTCAAGCTCACACATGGATAAACTGGAAACATTGAATGAAGGAGATTCCACTATCAAAATTGCAAAACTGAAATGTTACTGAGTCAGGTATGAAAATTTAAAAACGGAAGAGGATGAAAGAATTTATGCATTTATGGAAAGAGTTAGTGAATTTTTTTTAGGAATACATTGTTGTGGAGGATCTTTAAGTGAAGATGAAATTGTTTCTAAATTTTTAAGAGCTTTGCCACTGGCTTACAAAATGAAAGTAATAGCTATTAATGAGTTGAGAACAATGCCTAATACATCGGTATCAAGAGATAAATTTGTTGGAAAACTTTTCGCATTTGAGCTTGAAGAATTTGGTCTTGTTGCTATAGTCAAGACTGATATAGCCTTCAAAGCATCATCATCATCATCTGACAAATCTGATTGGAAAGCACTTTGAGCAAAAGAAGTTGATGATATCATAAGAGAAAATAAAGAACTTGGAGAACTTGAAGCACTATTTGCAAGGAAGATGCTTAAAGGTCCAATAGGAAGTAAGTATGAAGGTAAAGCACCTTTCAAATATTTTAATTGCAATAAAGTTGATCATATGGTGTCTAGGTTTCTTGATAGATATTCAAGACTACAAGATGAGGCAAAGAGAACATATAAGCCTAACCCTAAATATCAGAGATAAAAATCTAAGAAAAACAAAGATAAGTCATGTTACTATGCAGATGAAGGTGTTACAGATGATTCTGATGAAGATCCAGCAGATAGTGGGCATTTGTTGCAATAAAAGAAGATCTACCAACACCTATTGTCAAATTGGTAGAGCAGGCATTAGCAAAAAAAATTGAAGAGAAGGATGAATGGATCATTGATAGTGGATGCTCGTAGCATATGACTAGTGATAAAAGAAAATTCTTATCATTACAGGAATATCATGGAGGTCAAGTAAGATTTTGAGATGACAAAGCTTATTTGATCAAAGGGAGAGGCACTATATCTTTGGATGGTAAGCACAATACTGACAATGTCTATTATGTTGAAGGTTTAAAGCATAATCTTTTGAGTGTTGGTTAGTTAGTGGAAAGAGGATTTAAATTACAATTCAAAAATGGAAAATGAAAAATCATAAACCAAAATGGATTGGAGATTGCAACTGGTAATCAGACTAAAGGTAATATCTTTCATTTGACTACCAACAATAAGACATGTTTGATTGCTTAGATTGACGAAAGCTGGTTATGGCATAAAAGACTCTATCATGTGAATTTTGATTACATTGTAAAGATCAGTTCAACCAAGGTAGTAAGGGATTTACCTAAAATTGTGAAAGCTCATAATCCAGTCTGTAAGGAATGTCAAATGGGAAAGCAAGTTAGAACAACATTTAAGAGCATTTATGAGAAATCTAATAATATTCTTGATTTAATTCATACTGATTTATGTGGTTCAACAAGAACAAGAAGTCCTCAGGGTGATAGATACTTTATGCTAATTATTGATGATTATTCTAGAATGTGTTGGGTTACTTTTCTCAAGGAGAAATCAGAAGCTTTTGGGAGATTCAAGATATACAAGGCAATGGTAGATAATGAAACTGAAAATAAAATAAAATGTTTGATATCTAATCAAGGAGGAGAATTCACATCTAGGGAATTCAATGCATACTGTGAAGATAATGGAATCAAAAGACAACTATCAGCACCCCAGACACCCTAGTAGAATGGAGTTGTGGAAAGGAAGAATAGAACTACACTGAATGCAACAAGCACCATGATAATCAAAGAAAATCTACCTCATACGTACTAGAGAGAAGCAGTAAATACATCAGTTTGTACTTTCAATAGAGTTCACATCAAAGGTGAAAATAGTAAGAGCCCTTATGAACTATGGTTCAGTGATATTCCTACTCTTAAATATTTTAGAATATTTGGAAGAAAATGATATATTAGGAGAGATGAGTCTATTGACAAATTTGATCCTAGAAGTGATGAAGGAATATTTATTGGTTAATCAACTAGAAGCAAGGCATATAGATGTTCTAATAAAAGATTGCAGAAAATCATTGAAAGTGATGAATACTAAGAGGGGGGGGGGTGAATTAGTATGCCTAAAAAATTAACCAAACTCTTAAACAATTTTATTGCAGACCGATGTAGTAGTTTAAACAACAAACCGGTTAAAACATAAACAAGCCAAATAGAAAATAGAACATTCACCCACAGAAGCATAATCACCATAACACAAGATATTTTGATGTGGAAACCCAAATGGGAAAAACCACGGTGAGTAAAACTCACAAGTCAACTATCTATAGAATAGTAACCATACCGGTTAAGGTTAGACTGGTTAAGGCCTTACAATGTTCTTCACCAGAACAGATCCTGTTAAGAATCTAGATCTCTGTTAGATGATAAGTCCTGTTAAAGACTACCCTATTAAAGGATTTCAGATTCACAATTGTGAACCACCTTGTTAGAGGATTTACAATAGGCTTGGTTGGGCCTACCCGATTAAGGGTTTCAAACTTGTTGAAGAGATTAGTAATCAATATGTGAATGATCTAGAAAGTAGCACATAATGCTTGATTAGATCCTTGACTACTCTCTGTTAATGCATTCCAGCATTACTTCAGTCTTCTATACTTTTCACTCTCAATCTCTATTGTGAGATACCTTTTTCGCATAGACCTAATCTTATCTCCAACACTCACACACAATAACAACTTCAAAACCCTAGACATGATGTCCTCATATAGGAATCTGATTTCATGTCGGTCCAATAAGATTAGACTACATTTTCCTAGGTACAGTGTATCTAGACATATTTGGTAACATGACACAGAAACACCACCAAAGTGTCAGTGGATGATAACTCATCACACTATACAAGTTTACCGGTTGAATCACCGCATCGGTGTCACTGGATGATAACTCATCACACTTTACAATTATACTAGTTTAACAAATAAAGACTGGAAAAATGGAACATAGTGTTCTGATAAAAAAAGATTAAATATCACTAGGGGTCCTCATTCTGCTTGAGGTCTTGATATTGCTTCAGGTCTTCAATCATGCTTTGACTAGTAAGCTTCTCGTACAAAACACCAATAGTGTTCTACAAACAAAGACTATACATACAATGGCATAAAATACCGGTTTGAACAGTACAACACATATTATGGGTGGAGAATAACTCATATGTAAAATAAGTGTGTGTCCATCAATGACAATCACAACTTAAACATCATCAAAATGCCAACATAAAGTACTAATGTGAAGATAGATGAGCATTTTAGAGGAGAATCAAGATCTATAGATTCTAAACCGGTAGTAAAATTGATTATAAATTAACCGGCACATATTAGAGTAGAATAAAATGAAGAACCAGTCACACCGACATCATTAGAGAACTCAACTGTGACCAAAGAACAACAAACTATGAATGGAAATCGAAAAAAAAAAACCCAGGTATGTAAGATTGAATCATTCAGAAAATCAGGTAATTGGAAATAAAAATCAAGGTGTTATGACAAGAGGAAGACTGGCAAATGAAGAGATATGTTTAATCTCCCAAGTTGAACCTTCATCAGTTGTTGAAGCATGTAAAGATAAACATTGGATAAAAGCAATGGAAGAAGACTTAGAACAGATTGAAAAGAATAATACTTGGACATTAGTTCTCTAGCCTAAAGACAAAAATGTAATTGGAACTAAAAGGGTATTTAGAAATAAATTGAATTAAGATGGTGAAGTAATCAAAAACAAAGTAAGATTAGTTTGTAAAGGTTATTCTCAGAAAGAAAGAATTGATTATATTGGAACCTTTTCAACGGTAGCCAAAATTGAAGCAGTAAGACTATTTCTTGCATTTTCAGCTCACAAGAACTACAAGGTTTATCAGATGGATGTAAAATGTGCATTTTTGAATGGAGATATTGAAGAAGTTTACATTGAGCAGCCTGATGGATTTTCATTCACAAATGATAAGGATATGGTTTGCAGATTAAGAAAAGCTTTATATGGATTGAAGTAAGCTCCTAGAGCATGGTATGCTAGACTGGATAAATATCTTTTAAAGCTAGGACACACAAAAGGTAATGTTGACAATAATTTGTATTACAAAATTACCAATGATAACATTTTGATTATTGAAGTATTTGTGGATGATATAATTTTTGGAGTAGAAGAAGAGTTATGCAAAGATTTTGCTAATAAGATGAAGGAAGAATTTGAAATGTCTATGATTGGAGAGATAAAAAAATTTCTATGTTTGCAAATTTCTCAAACAGATAAAGGTATATTCATTTGTCTAACAAAATACTTGAAGGAACTTTTGAAGAAATTTGGAATGGAAAACTCCAAACGAGTAAGCACTCCTATGACTACAACTGATAAATTGACATCAAAGGATGATTCAACACCTATAAAGCTGACAAGGTACAAATATATGATTAGAGGGTTACTGTATTTCACACAAACTAGACTTGATATAATGAATGCAGTATGTATTGTTTCAAGATTTCAAAGGAATCCTAAAGAAAATCATGAAACCGCAGTAAAAAGGATTTTCCAGTACTTGCAAGGCACAACAAATCTTGGTTTGTGGTATCCTAAGGATGACAATTTTGAGTTATGTGCATATATAGATGTGAATTGGGTAGGAGATGTGGATGACAAAGAGTACCACTAGTGGTGCATTATTTCTTGGTAGAAGATTAGTTTCATGGATCAGCAAGAAGCAGACTTGCACATCATTATCTATAGTAGAAGCAAAATTTATTGCAGTAGCAACTAATTGCACTCCGGTATTATGGATCAAGCAAATGTTGAAGGATATCAAGATAAAATGCAATTAACCGATAGTTATTTACCATGATAACTCAGGAGCAATAGATATATCAAAGAATCCGGTATTTCACTCTAAAACAAAGCATGTTTCTATTAAGTATAATTTTCTGAAAGAAAACATTGAAGCAAATGAAGTAAGATTGGTTTATGTGAACACTAAAGAGAAAATTGTAGATATTTTTACAAAGCCTTTTCCTAAGGAAACATTTACATATCTCAGAGAGAAGCTTGGGGTAATCACCCCACCGACAAAGACTTAAATGATGTAGATTGGCATCAAACCGACAGGGACTAACAGAAAAATCTTTTTTCTCACTTTGATGAAGGAGAGCTACTACTCGGGGGGAGTAGTTAGTTGTATGTTATGTTTTGATTCTGATTTTTAACTGCTTTGGCATTTGATGTCAAAGAGGGAGAGATGTCTATGGAAAAACAATGTACTTTAAATATTGGGGAGAGATGTATTTTGGTTTTGGTTATACTATTTCTACTTTTGGTATAGAACTTTGTGTTGATCTATTTAGGGGAGATTGTTGGCATTTTGTTTTTGGCACTTAGATGTTTTTCCATCTAGTGTTGCCATCAATGCCAAAGGGGGAGATTATTGGTATTATGGATGACTTTGCCATGTGTTGCATTGGTTTTGTCATTGATGTCAACACTTATCTTTTTGGAGGTCTACATTGTTGATTTGGTACTCTGGTTATATTGATTTGTGGATAAACCAACACATTGTGGTCCCAATATGGATATTGGCTTATGCACAGTTACCATTATATGTTTCACCCACAGCTTAAGAAGTTGATGATAACTTGTTATTATCTGGAGATCATTTGGTTATGTCGAAGACATGGATTGGATGTTTGCATTTGATGTTTAGCATACTAGACTGACTGGGTTCACATATTTATCTTAACCGATAGATAGGTCCTGGTTATGAACCAGCATATGAAAACATGTTCCAGGTTAGCATGACATGTTTTGGAAATGATTTATTGATTGGATAATGTGTAAATGTATCGAGGCCGATATATTGTATTGCACCAAGTCTTATTTTGAAATTGATTTAAATGTAATATCTTTTGGGAGCCGACCTAATGGTTAGGTCTTAGGTTTTGTATAAATAATTGTAAGATCTTATTTGGAAGAAGTGTGTGTATGTGCTGAGATTATTGTGAAGAGAGAAAACAAGCATATCCTTATGTGAATCATGTAGATATCATCTGAAGGTTGAAGGAAAGAATGTTAAAGGTCATTGTGTAGGGGAAAAAGCGAGACTAGGTTAACATGTCCTAATCCTACCTTTTGACACACATTACGGAATACGAAAGAGCCTAGAGGTATCACAGAATTGGCTACTTCTTTTTGTGAAAGAGAGAGCCACAAGCTACCTATTAGGATTTCTATTCCTTTGTTGAAATTGAAAGATAAAATGATGCAAGTTCAAGTCCTAATCCCAAAATGCATGTATGAACTAATAACAAGATTGCAGAATTGAGATTAAACAATGAACAACTGTAAACACAAGGACAAAACAACAATGCAGATGCGTACCCAGAGTCAAAATCTGATTGAAAATGTTTGGGACGGGGGCACGGGCACCACTATCCTGATACTGTGCCAGAAACTACACCTGAAACTGCTGTCTTGCACTCTGGAAAACTGTCAGAAATGTTGTTTGTCAGGAGGACTAGGGCGCCCAGCGCCTCTGTCCCAGGGACTAGGGCACCCAACGCCCCTGTCCTGGCAGGACTAGGGCACCCCACGCCCCTATCCAGGTCTTTTGCTCTGCAATTTGGTGTGGAGTGTTGTCTCGACCTGCTTTTCTCGGATCTGTAACCTGTGGCGTCATCCGAGTCCCAAAACCTGCACTTATATCTGAAAAGGGTATAGTGGGAAGCTATATAGGGTTTTGCCTTAGTCAAACCCCCTCTTTGGTGATTTCCACCTCCACGAATAGCCTAGTTGTATTGTAAAATGTATTGTGTGTGCAGACCTTGTGTGTGTGCAAGATCCTAAAATGCAAGTAAGCAAACTAGAGCAACCTAGAAAGTAAACCCTAATTGCTTGTAAATGATAATGTAAATGCTCTAAATCAAGATGCAAAGTGATCTAAAGCATGAATAAGTGATGTATTGAAGCTTATGCAAAGACATGAAAACAACATGAAATCATACCCAGCCCCAAGGGAGGGGTACAAGCCAATCTTCAGTCGGTAATCTCCTATTGCTCTTCAATGTCTTCCAAGCCCTAAATGGATGAATGAAATTGATAAATGATTGATAGATAGATGTTGAATGTTGTTGAAGTCTTCAAAGATCTGCTCTTTTGCTACATATGAGGTTCCTGAAAACAAAATTCAGATCCTTTCAAATGAAGAAAGAGAGCTCTTATGTATGAAACCCTAGGTCATAATTTCGTCTTTTGGCCGACCTAGAGATTGAATCTCCCACCAATTTCTTGGGGTTAAGCTTTATCTTATGATTGGATTGTGCTCCTAAAATTTCGGAAAAAATGTCCAGGACCATGTGCACTCCGGGCGCTATGGTCCCAACAACTTTTCACCAAATTTTCAGGGCCGTTGGATATGATGATTTTAGAGAGAATCCCGAAGTTACAGGTAATTTCGAGATGTTTTGACCCCCGAAACCAAGCCCCCAAGTTCAAAATAGGACTTAATTAGGGTTTTTGATTGAATGATGTATTGGAGGAATAAAATGAAAAGGGCACACTTTAACGAAAGGGCCCAACTTTATGATGTAGAGGACAATGAAATAGGACCTTAGACCTAATTAATTTGATTAATTAAGTGCTAAAGGAGAAATGCAATGCAAAATGTAAAATGCACCAAGGCGGGTGCTAAACTAGGTGTGAAATTGTACCACCTTAGCAAGTGCATACAATTTACGATGCTACATTTAGCCCCCACTTTAGCAGTCATATGAGTACTACGTGCATATGCAAGCTAAAGTACAGAAAAGTAAACATTATTTGAAAAAGGATATATCCATAAGTTGTCGGACGAAGCCCCCAGCGATATCTGCAGTACACAATTAGGAACCGCACCCTAGAACACACACGTTAGATCACAAAATCACCTAATGCCTACTAAGGAAAGTGATGAAATTTGTGAGTAGCTATATGCCCCCCCTATTTTGACTTGCTTATTAGGGAGGTGAAACAGGGTAGCATGTTTACTTACAACAAATTGTGTAAGAGAGTATTGATGAGGGATGTTCACTGAATAGGCTTCATCAGAGAACTTTTTGGAACATCCTGAGAGTAGGGGAATTAAAATATGATTCCTATGCAACAAACGGTTCAAAAATCACATCTCCCAAACTCAAGTTATGATGAAATAAGTGATAGAGGAAAATTAGGGTTTTGAAAGTAAAGGTAAAGGAATGAAAGTATATACCTTCAAAGTGACATTTGCATTTGTCACTTTGTTGATTTCTGAATATTGTTCATTGCAGTGGAGCCCCCATAGCCATCATCATGCCTTCATGATGACCGGAGTGTCCCATGAGGATTGAGATCCTACGATAGGCCGTGATCGATGACGAGCCATTGGACGAGGTGAGTTGACTGAATGTTGACTTTTGATTTTCTACATTTGACTTTTTGTGATCATTTGCGGGCCCTGGAATCTGACCCTGGGTCCCACCCAAGGCGCCATGGTCCCTGTGGGGTGCCATGGTCCCTTCAGGGCTCCATGGTCCCTGTGGGGCGCCATGGTCCCCTCAGGGCGCCATGGTCCCCTCAGGGCGCCATGGTCCCCTCAGGGCGCCATGGTCCCCTCAGGGCGCCATGGTCCCAATCAGGACTTGGCGAGGGATGTCAGGGTTAGCATACGATGTTCGACAGTTTGCGTGAATGATTTTGATGATTGAGTACTGATTAGACTTATGTTTTTGTGTTGCAGAGTCTCCCATACATGAGAGAGCATATGGCGGGGTAGATTCTTTGCAGTTTGCGAGATCAGATTTCCCGGTTGACTCAGGCAGAGAGAGACACATTGTCAATCGTGGGTTTATGGTATGCGATCCTCATGCCGGCCATTCGATTTCATCCTGCGATGCTGATGGCACTGATGGAGCGATGGGATCCTGACACATGCACATTCCATCTTCTAGTAGGAGAGCTGACGGTTACACTTGAGGATGTGTACCGCATACTTCATCTTCCTATCAGAGGAGCTACTGTGACATACGCAACCAATTGGTCTGCGGAGGACCATCAGAGGGAGCAGGTATATTGCATAGGGAGAGTCATACCGAGCGAGATGAGAGGTCGCATCATGGTCAGCTGGCTCTTACATCCTATAGGAGAGGTGCCCCTTGTGAGACGTCTTATGATTGTCATCATTGCACTAGCCGTCTACCCTAATGGGCAAGGTACGCACATGCATGGGGGTCTCACATGGTGCATCAGAGCTATGGAGACACACAAGAGAGTATATGCTTGGGGTCGGAGTATGCTTGCATATCTCTATCACGACCTTGAGGAGTATGTGTTTGGACAGGGTTGCAACTTGATGACATGCACACTTCTGTAGGTGTGGATATTTGAGCACTTCACATGCACCAGGCTTGTCAGCTTTCCGATGAGTATGGCTAGGGAACGACCTAGGGTGTTTGCTTATCCACTTACTAGCGAGTGGAGATTTGGAGATCTGTTATATTGGAGAGTGATATTTGATAGATTGACAGCCGAGGTGATAGTATAGAGACCATATCTACGGAAGCACAGATGGGATGGGATGGAGAGACAGTTAGCATGCTTACAGAGGAACCGCCTACTACGAGGATGATATTCACATATCATAGTCCCATTCTACTTCGATCGAGTACGGAGGCAGTTTGGGCTAGAGCAGTGTGTTCCAGTCGATGTACCCATCTATACTCGACACTCACGAGTCCTTCCCAGACCTAGAGCAGTAGCGAGACCGATGATAGATGACATCGAGACTACATATATAGAGGGATCCGATCAGGATGTGGTCACTAATTACTTTGCAGAGCCTAGAGCACAGTGCAAGTAATATCTCATGGTTTATGAGATCATACCCAGGGCCTATCTTTCCACTAGATCACCCAACAGGCCATCCAGGCCCATGGAGACATGGAGACTGAGATGAGGACCAGGGATCCAGGTTGGAGGAGCTAGAGGAGGGAGAGGGTCATGAGGAGGCAGGAGATCCTGATCCACCCACAAGAGATCAGCCTAGTGCCGAGGAGGAGGAGGAGGAGGACATGGATAGAGATGAGGAGAATGAGGATGCAGGTGAGGATGCAGACGAGGATGAGGATGAGGATGAGGATAGAGATGAGGATAGAGATGATGAGGAGGGGTCAGATGCAGCTCCCCACCATTCAGGAGATGATACCATAGCCCTGGATCCTCCTCTTATTCCCCAAAAGGGGGAACATGAGGTGATACAGAGACCTGTTTCTAGTACGGGCCAGCCTACACCCATCGTGCACAGATTATTTGAGCGTGGGGAGCCTAGTAGTTCCAAGTCACAGATGCTACCATATCATGATCCCTACTGGCATGAGGGAGATCCAGGTATAGTAGGTTTATATTGATTGATTAATGTTTTGATGATATAGAATGGTACTAATACAAAAATCTATTCTACTGCTATAGCTAATGTGCAGGAGTGGTGTTCCTTGATTCAGCAAGCAGTGACAGACATTTCCACGATGGCACAGATCCCTAGTTCCTCACAAATTGCTTATAGGCCTCAGGGGAACGCGGGTCGGCATGAGGACTTGTTTTCCCCATTCCAAGTATAGGTAGACATATGGAGGGAGAGAGAGAGTTTGTGAGGCCTCACCTCGACTCAGTCTGACATTCAGTGGATTTTATATTTTAGACTATTATGGATACTTTATTTTGATGCATTTTGAGACTTAGAACTTATATGATTTCAGGATTTGGATAACATTGCTATGATTTGATGATTTACTTACATGCTTTATGAGATAGAACACTACATGATTATTAGATAGAATGATATTGCAATGATAGATGTCGTTATTGAATTTACAGGACTTTGCTCTAAATATAGAACTATGATGTATGTTTAGTTTATGTGAATTGGGATGAAAATTGCTTATGTGAAATTGTTTGATAAAAGATGTATTCAATCTGTGCAGATGAAAATTGTATGCAAGTAATGATGTGTATTGTTATATTATTGAATTATATTATATATGGATATTTGGAAGTACTAATGTGTAAATTGAGATGCGCAGGAAATTTACCATGTGACCATGGAAAATTACGGAGAATCAAACCTAGACTTATGTATGTTCGTAAGCCAAGGTTTGTCTATTTGGAGAGACAACACCCCGTTTGTGTTGTATTTTATTCGTAACAGTATATGCTGCATGAGTGTTAAGTGTTATTTAAATTTATTGTGTAAAAACCTCAAGAGACAATTTCATGTTTTATTTTTGTAAAAGTGTTTTATTTGTGTCACTTGACATGTGTGTATTTAAATTTAAATGTTTTATTTTGTCTCTTGGTGGGAAAGTGTTTAATTATAGTTTTCTTAAATAAATTAATGTGTTGTCATAAATACTTTGGGAATATAATATTTGGAGTGGTCAACTTATGTTTGACCCAAAAATAAACTTCAGAGGGGTTTAAAATGAGTTAAATGAACACCTAGGGGTAGTTTAATAGGGTTTCCTAAAGCCCATAAAGTATACCTAGGGGTTAGGGGTAATTTTAGGCAAGTTTCTACTTTATAATGATCTTTTTAACGCTTTAAAAATTGTTTTTTTTGAGTTGAGCGAAAATTGAAAATTAGAAGTTAAATCTAATCAAGATTTTTCATTTTGGAATGAGAGTCTTTTTGCATTTTTGCTTTCTTTCTTCTTTTTGGTTTTTTTTTAGAATCCTGTGAGAACTCAGAGAGTGAGCTTCTTAAGGAAGATTTTTGGGAATAGCAGGGTAATCACCCACTCTCCATTTTTGGAGACAGAAGAAAATTTGGAAAAAAAATAATGTTATGGAATACAGAAAATTGAATAAGGGTAGAAAGAAAAAGATTTGTGGATTGGGCAGCTCTTCATCAAATATCATAATAACCTTTGGGCAGATTAAGGTTGGTTTCAATTTTTACTTTTAATGTCTTCTTCTTGTTTATGTCTGGAAGTTGTTGGTATAAGAAATTTGTGTTCTTGAAAGTTTGTGTTAGAAAATCTTTTGGTATTTTTGCTTTATGAATTGTTGTGTTTTGGGAGTTTTCTCAAGATCTCTTACTCTTGGGAGAGAAGAGGATCTTGAGGGTGGTAGCAGTGACAACCCTTGAGTGAGAGACTCTCTTTTGAGAGCGATCACAAGGGATCTTTGTGTGACCCTTGCTGCATGGCCTGTTTGTGCAATGGGGGTCATAAGGAGGGATATAAGGCTAGAATGCCTTTGGGGGGCATAAGGAATAAGGGGTTGAGATTCTTGATATTATTATTGTGCCATGAGGTGGCTTCTTGTTTATTTCATACTTGCAGTTCTCCTCAGGGTATTGGTCCACTACCACCCTTTGAAAATGTTCATCACCAAAGTGTGGTGCTGTGAAAGCCAAGTTGGGAATGTGTCTGGAAAATCTGTATGCATTTCTTTCTATGTGTTTGCCTGTTTGTTACCCGTCTAGGAAGTGGTTCTCCGAACTTGGGGGTGGCGACCAGTTAGCCTAGGCTGGGAGGTGACCACTCCGTGGTCATATTCGTGTTTATCTATTATGCAGGAAAGACAGGAGAAAAAGAATAGGAACCATGAAAAAGACACTGAAGATTATTGTTGAAGATACTTAAATTCAGATGCAGATGTTTGTTTAAAATTGTTATAGAAATATGCCTCATTCATAGAAAAGAGAAGCAAGTTGTAATTATTGAAAATAGACTTGAAGATTTATTGTTGTGGCTATACAAATAAACATCCTGTAAATTGGTGGAATATCTTAGGGTTGTTTTAAAAAAAAAGAAAAGCTTGTTTTATTTCTACTTCTGGTTTTTAGAAAAAGAAAAGTTATTTAAAGTTGCATGCAAATCATTTCTTTCCTTTTAAAAAAAATATATATAAGTATACATTTGAATATTTTCACCTTTTAACTATGTTTATAAATTTATATAAATATAAATATATATATATATATAAATATATATATTATATATATATAATAAATATATTTATATATATATATAATATATATTTAAAAAAAAAAATTTTAAAAACAAAGAAATTATTTTGGGTCCACACAGACCCCACTGTGTGTACGCACAGTGGAGGGCCGCGCGGCGCCCACTGTGTGCACACACAGTGGAGCCGCTTTCGGCTCCCACTGTGTGGACACACAGTGGACGGCCACGGCCGCCACTGTGTGGCCACACAGTGGGGAGCTGCTAGCGGCGTCCACTGTGTGGGCACACAGTGGTGCTGCGGCGCCCACTGTGCGTCCACACAGTGGCGCACGGCACTTCCCGCCTTCAAACGTCTGTAACCTGCACAAAAAAATCATGGCCGCCAAGGGGGTTTCGGCGCAGCAAAATTTTCTGTTAAGAAAAAAAATATGGGTTAAACCCTAGCCCGGGTGGGGCTAGGGCAGATTGGTTTTAAAAATAATATGTTAATTAGTTTTGATAATATATATGTGAGAAAATAGAACCCTAATTAGGGTTCAAGAAAATTATGGATTAATATTTAGAAAGTTAATGTGCTTTTGAATTAGAATTAAAATATTTAACATATATGTAATATATATATATATATATATATCTATATAAATATATGGATATATATATATATGTATATATAAATTTTGATCATGATTTCGATTAAGTATCTAATTATAAATATATATATATATATATATATATAATTCTGGTTATAATTTGGAACAAGTAATAAAGAGAAATTTAAAAAGGTTGATTAGACTATATAGTCATATTGGAGATTAAATTAATTTTTCCTCTCCTATTTCCTTTAGCTTGATTAATTTAATAAACTTAATGATTGAGTATCTCTTGGAGATAAAATTAAAACGGTTAGTTTTCTGCAATTAAAATTAAACAATTTATCGATGCTTAGTTCGTATCAGAATTAGCTCGAATTTAATAATGGAAATTTCATTAATGCTTGTCGTAAGAGTGAACTTGTTAATTAATTTAGTATGTTTAAAAAAAAAAATTTGTTCCATTTTTGCCCTAAATTTTGGGCATGACATTTAGGTATCAGAGCAAGGTTTCCACAATAGGAGCCTTACTTACGTTTTGCCTTAGAATATTTTAAATTATTTTGTTAAATGAAATTTTGAATTTAATTGAATTTAATTCTAAAAGAAATAAATTAATTGTTTTGTCTTATTTCCTCTTAGGATGCCTCCATTGACGTGACAAGCTTGCAAGCGCAGACGGGGTCCTAGACGTGTGCGCATAGCACATGATGAGGTAGAGAGGGAGGCATCGGTTCCAGAGGAGAACCCAGGAGCACCTCCCGAATAGCCAAATGAACCTAACCATGACATTTTAGCAGCCATTCAGAATCTTATTGGCATTGTTCAGGAAAGGATCCCAGCAGAGAACCCTCAGGGTAGGAGTCATGACTCTGGGAGTCATAGGTCCTATGATAGAGAACGAAGCAGGAGCCCAGCTCCGATTCCTGTAGAGAGTTAGGGTGGTAATGAGCCAGAGTCAGTGCATATGCTAGGACAACCTCCAGCGGTGGAACCAGTTTATTTTGAGAGAGGTCATCAAGATCCAGGGGATCTCATCAAGGAGGTCATGCGCCTCCAACCACCATCCTTCAGAGGTTCTACAGATGGAGTAGAGGCCGAGGCATGGCTTCTGAGTCTTGAGAGGTGCTTTGCATTGCATTCATATGAGAGCAACTTGAAAGCACGTGTTGCAGTTCATCTTCTGAGAGGGACAACCTCCACTTGGTGGAGACAGGAAGAGTACAAATGCGGATTAGTTCCTGATACACTCACTTGGGAGATATTCATAGAGAGGTTCCGTGAGAGGTACCTATCAGAGCACTTTAGGCAGTGTCGTATAGACGAATTTCACGATCTCCAACAAAAAGGCTTGTCAGTAACCCAGTATGAAAGTAAATTCTTTGAGTTGTTGCCATATGTAGATTATCTAAAGGATGAGAAACTTCTTGTAAACCACTTCATCAGGGGATTGAATGCCGGTATAGCTGGGCCTGTTAGGATGTCCACCCCAGAGAGCCTTCGGGTTGCTGTAGAGAAGGCACTGATTACCGAAAAAATTCAGGTTAGACCACAGGACAATAGGGATCGGTTTCAGAACCAAAATCCCGCACCTCAGACTTATGGATTCCAGAAACCACATTGGAAGGGGAACAATCAAAATTCTCAGGGGTTCTCCAAACCCCCTCCTCCACAACAGACACCATAGAACCAGAGGCAGAAGCCTCCACAGTATCCGTAGGGCTCCAAGCCCAAGCAGTGGCAGACTCAGGGACAGAAACGTGATCAGAGAGCACAGGGGCAGTACACACAGCCGATGGGGACTCAGTAGTCCTCCAGGGGTGGGTACAGTGGATCCAGTAGGACAAGAGGTCAGGCCTTTTCTAGGCCTCAGGGTGCCCAGTTCCAGGCACGGGGTGCTTGCTTTACATGTGGAGCCATGGGGCATATGGCGAGGGATTGCCCTCAGGGACAGGTAGCAGGGAGTTAGCGGATGGCCACTTCAGAGCCGACAGTTGGTGATATGGGTAGGTCCCATAGAGTATTTGCAGCAGTTGACAACCGCCAGGCTGATCATCAGGCCATGGTTATCGAATCTTCAAGTATAATCAGAGGTAACAATGTATCTATTTTGTTTGATTCAGGAGCTACTGGTTCCTTTATATCTTCATCGGTTGTGGAGCGTTGCGGGCTAGTGGCAACTAGGCAGGGTGTCAGTTGGGAAGTGGAATTAGCTTCAGGGGCTAGAGTGTCAGTGGAATCAGAGGTTAGGGCATGTCAGCTACAGATTGGCAAGACCACCACTTTAGTAGACCTTAGAGTGACTCCACTTGAATCTTACGGAATCGTACTTGGCATGGATTGGCTTTATGCCCATAGAGCCAAGATGGATTGCCGCCTAAAAAAGATCAAGTGTGAGGATGATCATGGTTTACCCATAGTTATCATCGGGATTCAGAGGCTCGTGTCTCTTCGTATGATCTCCACAATGCAACTTAAGCGGAGCATGCAGAAGGGATGTCAGCTTTTTGCTATCACGATCAGTGACAAAGAGGAAGAGGAGGAAAAAGAAACATCGCTCAATGACCATCCTATCCTTAAGGGACATTCAGATTTATTTCCTTCAGAGTTACCGGGAATGCCTCCCCGCAGAGAGATTGATTTTCATATAGACCTAGTACCAAGAGCCGAGCCAGTTTCTAGAGCACCTTATAGAATGACCACAAATGAGCTTAATGAACTTAAAATTCAGCTCGAGGAAATTCTTGAGAAGGGTCATATCCATCCTAGCGTATCCCCATGGGGTGCACCAGTCATATTCGTTAAGAAGAAGGATGGATCTCTACGATTGTGTATGGATTATCGGCAGCTAAATAAAGTAACCATCAAGAACCGATATCCTTTGCCCAGAATTGATGATTTATTTGACTAGCTTCAGGGTGCCAAAGTCTTTTCCAAAATAGATCTAAAGTTAGGATACCATCAGTTGAGAATAGTGGAAAGTGATATCCACAAGACCGCATTTCACACTAGATATGGTCACTATGAGTTTACCGTAGTCCCCTTTGGACTTACAAATGCCCCAGCAGTTTTTATGAGCCTCATGAATGGGGTGTTCCGTACCTTTCTGGACCATTTTGTTATTGTGTTCCTCGATGATATACTAATATATTCTCGGAATGAGAAGGAGCATGAGGAGCACCTAAAAGAGGTATTGCAGTGTTTGTGGGATAACCAGTTGTTTGGCAGCCTATCGAAGTGTGCTTTCTTTCGATCTGAGGTCAAGTACCTTGGACACGTTATTTCCAGTGATGGGATCTCAGTTGACCCATCAAAGATTAGGGCTATTATGGATTGGCCAACGCCTACCAGTGTGACAGAGGTCAGGAGTTTCATGGGTTTAGCAGGGTATTACCAACGTTTTGTCGAAGGTTTCTCCAAAGTCACTCATCCTATTACTTCTCTTCAGCGTAAAGGGAAGAAATTTGAGTGGACAAAGAAGTGCGAGAAGCCCTTTCAGGAAACTCAAGAAGGCACTTACTAGCGCTCTTATCCTTGTTGTACCAGATCCTTCAGCTGACTTCATGGTTTGTATAGATGCTTCCTTAGAGGGTTTAGGGGCAGTTCTTATGCAGGATGGTAGGGCCATAGCTTTTGAGTCTAGGAAACTTAAGACTCATGAACTTAATTATCCCACTCACGACCTTGAGCTTGCAGTAGTAGTGCATGCACTTGTGAGGTGGAGACACTTCCTTTCAGGACATCACTTCGAGTTGCATTCAGATCATCAGAGTCTTCAGTACATCTTTTCTCAGCCGAACCTTAATGCACGTCAGAGGAGATGGATGGAGTTCTTGTGCAAATATGATTTTGACGTTCACTACATCAAAGGAAAGGAAAATGTAGTTGCAAATGCCTTGAGTAGGAGATGTCATGAGGTTTACACCATATCCATGGGCACAGACTTGAGAGACTGTATACTTCGGCACTTGTCAGAGGATGGATGGTATGCAGAGGTTTGTCAGGTATTACATTCTCAGGTTACTCTAGAAGGGAAATATGTGGATTATTCTTTGGAGTCCGATGGACTGTTATGTCACAGAGGGCGCATTTATGTACCTTCCTCCAAAGGGTTGCAAGAGTTCATTGTCTCAGAAGCTCATAGAGCTCCTTATGCAGTGCATCCCGGGGTTAAGAAGTTGCATGCTGACTTGAGGTAGTTGTATCATTGGCCGGGAATGCGGCAGCTCATTGCTGAGGTAGTAGCTTGATGTCTCGAGTGCCAGAGGGTAAAGGCAGAGCATTTCCATCTAGGTGGGTTGCTTCAGTCTCATGCTATACCAGAGTGGAAGTGGGATACTATATCCATGGATTTCATCATTGGTCTTCCTATGTCTTCTCGTTGCCATGATGCTATCTTGGTGACAGTTGACAAGTTGACCAAAGTAGCTCACTTTTCACCAGTTCGTACTACATTCACAGCTCCAGCAGTAGCACAGGTGTTCTTGCGAGACATTGTTAGGCTTCATGGTGTACCCCGCAAGATTATTTTTGACAGGGATTCTCTTTTCACTTCTACCTTTTGGAAGTCATTATAGGTAGCTATGGGAACTAAGCTCAATTTCAATACAGCCTATCACCCGGAGATAGATGGTCAGACAGAGAGGGTCAATCAGGTGTTAGAGGATATGCTTCATATGTATGTCATGGATCATTAGACCCGGTGGGAGGATTATCTTCCCTTAGTGGAGTTTGCCTATAACAATGGGCATCACACTTCCTTGGGAATGCCACCCTACCAGGCATTATACGGCAGGCCTTGCAGGACGCCCTTGAGTTGGGATTGCATAGAGGATAGAGTTGCTATTGGTCCTGAGTTAGTTTGGGATATGGAACAGCAGGTGGATTTGATTAGGTAGCGTCTCAGAGAGGCTCAGGATAGACAGAAGAAGTATGCCGATGCAAAGAGGGTAGATCGTAGTTACTTGGTTGGAGACAGAGTTTTCTTGAGAGTGCGACCGCATAAGAGTCCAATCTGTTACAGAAAGGGTTCTAAGCTCGCACCTCGCTTTGTAGGACCTTTTGAGATTCTGGAGAGGATAGGCCCAGTTGCCTACCGTTTAGCTTTGCCACCTAGCCTATCACGCATCCACGATGTGTTTCATGTTTCAGTTTTGAGAAAATATATCTATGATGAGTCTCACCTTTTAGATTGGGATGCCTTGCAGGTGGAGTCGGATGGGCAGCTAGCTTTGGAGCCCATTCGCATTTTGGCATGCCAGACATTGGCCATTCAAGGTCGAGAGCTGGACCAGGTTAGGGTCCAGTGGGATTGTTATGATGAGGTTACGACTTCATGGGAGGATGCAGCATGTATGAGATCAGAGTACCCTCACCTCTTTGATGAACTCCAGGAGGAAGTTCATGCATAGAGGGGGAGGATGTGAGGCCTCACCTCGACTCAGTCTAACATTCAGTGGATTTTATATTTTAGACTATTATGGATACTTTATTTTGATGCATTTTGAGACTTAGAACTTATATGATTTCAGGATTTGGATAACATTGCTATGATTTGATGATTTACTTAAATGCTTTATGATATAGAACATTACATGATTAGTAGATAGACTGATATTGCAATGATAGATGTCGTTATTGAATTTGCAAGACTTTGCTCTGAATATAGAACTATGATGTATGTTTAGTTTATGTGAATTGGGATGAAAATTGCTTATGTGAAATTGTTTGATAAAAGATGTATTCAATCTGTGCAGATGAAAATTGTATGTAAGTAATGATGTGTATTGTTATATTATTGAATTATATTATATATGGATATTTGGAAGTACTAATGTGTAAATTGAGATGCGCAGGAAATTTACCATGTGACCATGGAAAATTATGGAGAATCAAACCTAGACTTATGTATGTTCGTAAGCCAGGGTTTGTCTATTTGGAGAGACAACACCCCGTTTGTGTTGTATTTTATTCATAACAGTATATGCTACATGAGTGTTAAGTGTTATTTAAATTTATTGTGTAAAAACCTCAAGAGACAATTTCATGTTTTATTTTTGTAAAAGTGTTTTATTTGTGTCACTTGACACGTGTGTATTTAAATTTAAATGTTTTATTTTGTCTCTTGGTGGGAAAGTGTTTAATTATAGTTTTCTTAAATAAATTAATGTGTTGTCATAAATACTTTGGGAATATAATATTTGGAGTGGTCAACTTATGTTTGACCCAAAAATAAACTTCAGAGGGGTTTAAAATGAGTTAAATGAACACCTAGGGGTAGTTTAATAGGGTTTCCTAAAGCCCATAAAGTATACCTAGGGGTTAGGGGTAATTTTAGGCAAGTTTCTACTTTATAATGATCTTTTTAACGCTTTAAAAATTGTTTTTTTTGAGTTGAGCGAAAATTAAAAATTAGAAGTTAAATCTAATCAAGATTTTTCCTTTTGGAATGAGAGTCTTTTTGCATTTTTGCTTTCTTTCCTCTTTTTGGTTTTTTTTTAGAATCCTGTGAGAACTCAGAGAGTGAGCTTCTTAAGGAAGATTTTTGGGAATAGCAGGGTAATCACCCACTCTCCATTTTTGGAGACAGAAGAAAATTTGTAAAGAAAATAATGTTATGGAATAGAGAAAATTGAATAAGGGTAGAAAGAAAAAGATTTGTGGATTGGGAAGCTCTTCATCAAATATCATAATAACCTTTGGGTAGATTAAGGTTGGTTTCAATTTTTACTTTTAATGTCTTCTTCTTGTTTATGTCTGGAAGTTGTTGGTATAAGAAATCTGTGTTCTTGAAAGTTTGTGTTAGAAAATCTTTTGGTATTTTTGCTTTATGAATTGTTGTGTTTTGGGAGTTTTCTCAAGATCTCTTACTCTTGGGAGAGAAGAGGATCTTGAGGGTGGTAGCAGTGACAACCCTCGAGTGAGATACTCTCTTTTAAGAGAGATCACAAGGGATCTTTGTGTGACCGTTGCTGCATGGCCTGTTTGTGCAATGGGGGTCATAAGGAGGGATATAAGGCTAGAATGCCTTTGGGGGGCATAAGGAATAAGGGGTTGAGATTCTTGATATTATTATTGTGCCATGAGGTGGCTTCTTATTTATTTCATACTTGTAGTTCTCCTCAGGGTATTGGTCTACTACCACCCTTTGAAAATGTTCATCACCAAAGTGTGGTGCTATGAAAGCCAAGTTGGGAATGTGTCTGGAAAATCTGTATGCATTGCTTTCCATGTGTTTGCCTGTTTGTTACCCATCTAGGAATTGGTTCTCCGAGCTCAGGGGTGGCTACCAGTTAGCCTAGGCTGGGAGGTGAGCACTCCGTGGTCATATTCATGTTTATCTATTATGCAGGAAAGACAGGAGAAAAAGAATAGGAACCATGAAAAAGACAATGAAGATTATTATTGAAGATACTTAAATTCAGATGCAGATGTTTGTTTAAAATTGTTATAGAAATATGCCTCATTCATAGAAAAGAGAAGCAAGTTGTAATTATTGAAAATAGACCTGAACATTTATTGTTGTGGCTATACAAATAAACATCTTGTAAATTGGTGGAATATCTTAGGGTTGTTTTAAAAAAAAAGAAAAGCTTGTTTTATTTCTACTTCTGGTTTTTAGAAAAAGAAAAGTTATTTAAAGTTGCATGCAAAAGCTTCTTATATTATGAAAAAAAAAAAGGGATAGATTTTATTTAAATTTTATCTATATTTTTACTTGTGGCAAAATAGAAATTTATTTATGATGAAAGACCTCAAGTATTTTAAAGGAAAAAGATGTTTTATGTAAATATTTTATTAGAGGAAAAGAAAGAAATCAATGAATCTTCTTATTCTAGAGAAGTATATTGTAATTCTTATCATTTTTTTCTAAATGGTATTTTTAGTTAGTGTGATAAAAAAACTTAATATATATATATATATATATATATATATATATATTAATTTATATATATACATATATATATATATATAGATATATATATTTCTGAATTATCTTAATGTTTTTTTTCCTTGTTATATTAGTTTAAAATTGTTGTATGTAAATCATTTCTTTCCTTTTAAAAAAAATATATATAAGTATACATTTGAATATTTTCACCTTTTAACTATGTTTATAAATTTATATAAATATATATATATATATAAATATATATATATATATAAATATATATATATATATATATAAATATATATATATATATTTATATATAATATATATTTATATATAATATATATTTAAAAAAAAAAATTTAAAAAAAAAAGAAATTATTTTGGGTCCATGCGGACCCCACTGTGTGTATGCACAGTGGAGGGCCGCGCGGTGCCCACTGTGTGCACACACAGTGGAGCCGGTTTCGGCTCCCACTGTGTGGACACACAGTGGACGGCCATGACCGCCACTGTGTGGCCACACAGTGGGGAGTCACTAGCGGCGCCCACTTTGTGGGCACACAGTGGTGCCGCGGTGCCCCACTGTGTGTCCACACAGTTGTGTACGACACTTCCCACCTTCAAACATCCGAAACCTGCACAAAAAAATCATGGCCGCCAAGGGGGTTTCGGCGCAGAAAAATTTTCTGTTAAGAAAAAAAATATGGGTTAAACCCTAGCCCGGGTGGGGCTAGGGTAGATTGGTTTTAAAAATAATATGTTAATTAGTTTTGATAATATATATGTGAGAAAATAGAACCCTAATTAGGGTTCGGGAAAATTATGGATTAATATTTAGAAAGTTAATGTGCTTTTGAATTAGAATTAAAATATTTAACATATATGTAATATATATATATATATATATATCTATATAAATATATGGATATATATATATATGTATATATAAATTTTGATCATGATTTCGATTAAGTATCTAATTATAAATATATATATATATATATTTATATATAATTCTGGTTATAATTTGGAGTAAGTAATAAAGAGAAATTTAAAAAGGTTGATTAGACTATATAGTCATATTGGAGATTAAATTAATTTTTCCTCTCCTATTTCCTTTAGCTTGATTAATTTAATAAACTTAATGACTGAGTATCTCTTGGAGATAAAATTAAAACGGTTAGTTTTCCGCAATTAAAATTAAACAATTTATCGATGCTTAGTTCGTATTAGAATTAGCTCGAATTTAATAATGGAAATTTCATTAACACTTGTCGTGAGAGTGAACTTGTTAATGAATTTAGTATGTTTTAAAAAAAAAAATTGTTCCATTTTTGCCCTAAATTTTTGGCATGACAGAGTTCTATCAGAGGACCTTCAGCAGGCAATGTGAAATCTAGCAGTAGCTCAGGCCGAGGCTACCTCCTATCACGTGATCCTTATGGATAGGGATCATAGGAGTTCCTCTCAGAGTCACTCGCGGTCTATATCGCGCTACACACCTATGGGTCCACCTACACAACCGGATTAGGAGGGAGCATCTAGTCGTCACTCTCCAGCCACCAGCCCTAGGGATAGGAGATGATTTTATGATGTAGGATAGGTCATATTTTGAATTTATAGTGACCTATATTTGTATACGATCCACATATATATATATATATACATGCTTCTCTTTGTCTCAAATGTGTTATCTTTAATGCTTAAAACAATGTATATTTTTCTTTGATTAAAGTTAATACATTTGGTAGGTGTACATGTATATTCTGAATTTAATTTCCATGTGATTGATTTCTCAATGCTCCATGATTAAATTGATACATGTGTGACTTAATTAAAATATTTAATCAATTACTACATTGATGATAGGGAAGAAATATGCATTAAGTCTAAGAATCATATAACTAATGTGATTTAATTTTGAACTTAAACACAACATAATACGATTCCACTTAACACATAAGACATTGTGCAATATGCTAGCATAATGGAAATGTAAATCTTTTACAATTTACATAAATGAATTCAAGACAAACTATAAAGTAAAGAAACACGCTTGTCAAGAACGAAGCAATATAGATTAAACGCCATATCATTTAACTCTATTTTGCTCTAATTAGGATATACTAACATATTACCCAATGTTGAAGAACTGAAAAGAAGATAGATGAAATGAAAGGTAAGGAATGAGGAATTAAGCATAGTATCTACGCAAGTGCATAGCATTGATAGGTTCTTTAAGAGGCATACCGTCTACATCCGCTATTTTGTAAGCACCTGATCCATAATATTCAATGATGATATACGGTCCAAGCCAATTAGGACTAAATTTTCCCTTTTTTGCAGGTAAGGCATTCACATTGTGCTGATTCTCATAGAGGACTAAGTCACCTACTGAGAAGGAACGTTGAATAACCTTATCATTATAGCTTCATTGTAGAGTTTTGTGATACACTTGAATATGCTCAAGAGCGTTTATATGTTGTTCATCAAGCATCTCAAGTTGTTGAAGTCATTGTTCTCTATAAGAGTCATCATCTACTATACCTTTGAGAGAAACCCTAAGTGATGGAATCTCTAACTCTAAAGGCATAATAGTGTCAGCACCATAAACAAGATTATAAGGGGTAGTTCCTGTAGTAATTCATACACTCGTTCGGTAGGCCCAAAGAGCATAGATTAGCTGATTACTCCAATCCTTACCATGCTTATTCATGGTTTTGTGAAGAATTTGTCCAATTATCTTATTGGATGATTCGGCTTGACCATTTGATTGAGGATAGTATGGTGTAGAGAATCGATGTTTGATATGATACTTCTCAAGGAATTTCTTCATGTCCTTGTTCTTAAATGATGTCCCATTATCTGAGATTATAGTGGAAGGTATCCCGAATCGAGAAATGATATTTTCTAGAAGAAATTGACAAATCACTTTAGCAGTAGTGGAGCGAAGGGGAATAGCTTCTACCCACTTCGTAAAGTAATCTGTTGCGGTTATAATGAAGGTGTGTCCTTGAGATGAAGGAGGAGAGATTTTACCAATGAGATCAAAACCCCATGTGGAGAAAGGCCAAGAAGCTACTTGAGAACGCAGTTCTTGGGTAGGAGCATGAATCAGATTATTGTGTTGTTGACATTGATGACATTTCTTAACAAATGAAAAAGAATCCTTCTGCATAGTTTGCCAATAATATCCCATACGAAGCAATCTTTGAACCAAGGATTTGCCTCCAAAATGCCCCCCACAGGCACCTGAATGTGCCTCTTCAAGAGAAATGGGGATTTCCGATTTGTTAAGACAGCGAAGGAGAAGACCATCATAACCCCTTCGGTAAAGGACATTAGAAAGAATGATATATCTAGCAGACAACTTGCAGATTCTAGCCCTAGTGTTCCTATTGGCAGAATCAGGAAAGGTACCATCGGTCAAATATCTTACGATATGCGAATACCATTCATCTGAGTCTATAAAGTCACAACATGTTACCAAGCTAGAATCATCTACAATAGCTGGAGAGATAGGGTTGTGAATAACAAATTTAAGATCAACCATACGGTCCTCTAAAGATACAAGAGAAGCCACACATGCCATTGCGTCTGCATGTCGATTATCTTTTCGAGGAACAGGTTCCATGGTATAAGAATCGAATTTTTGTAATAAAGAGATAGCAAGGTCTTTATATTATGATAATTTGTCTTGTTTTGCTTGATACAATCCTATTACTTGTCTTATAATCAATTACGAATCTCCACAAATATGTATGTGTTTTATATTCAGAGCTAAGGCTACCTTTATTTCCGCTATAAGAGCCTCATACTCAGCTATGTTATTGGTACACAGGAAATTTAGACGATAGGACAAGGGAATGGATTTCCTTGTGGGAGAAATCAGAACAACACCTGCCCCCAATTCCGTACGACACTTAGAACCATCAAAGTATAACTCCCAAGTTTCATCTTTCTCTATAGAAAGAATGAAGTCATCGGGGAAAGACTCAGAATTAGGGAAGGAGAAGGGTGAAGGGGCCTCAACTAAGTGATCGGTCAATGCTTGCCCTTTAATTGCTCTTTGTGAAACAGATTTAAGGTCAAATTCAGGTAACATCATAACCCACTTAGCTAGGCATCCTGATAAATCAGTTTTAGAGAAAAGATGCTTCAAAGGATCAAACTTTACCATGACATGGACTTCTGAATTTAAAAGATAATATCTCAATTTCTGAGTCGCAAACACCAAGGCCAAGCATTGTCTTTCTATCACAAAATATCGGGTCTCATAATTGAGTAAGGTACGACTTATGTAATAAACCAAACATTCCTTACCATCTTTATCATGTTGTGCCAACAATGCTGTGAAAGCATGAGGGGAAGCAGCTGTATACAGAAGGAAGGGTTTAGAAGGTTCGGTAGGTTGAAGAATAGGAGGACTGGCCAAATACACTTTTAAATCTTCAAATGCTTGCTGACAATCTTCGTTCCATTGAAAAGTGATATTCTTTTTGAGAAGTTGAGTAAAAGGAAAGGTATGATCTACAAGTTGAGATACGAACCTACGAATAGCTTGAATCTTTCCTTGTAAGCTTTTAAGTTGAGACACATTTCTAGGAGGTGGCATGTTGACAATAGCATCTATTTTCTTAGTGTCCACCTCAATCCCATGATGCGAAACTATGAATCCTAATAGTTTTCCACTATCCACACCAAAAACACATTTTTGGGGATTCAAGCGCATGTGATATTTACAAATTCTTTCAAAGATTTGACGAAGGATTTTAATATGATCTATGTGAAGAATGGATTTGGCTAAAATATCATCAACATAATCCTCTAAAATCTTATGCATGTAATCATGAAAGATAAGGGTCATCGCTCGTTGATAAGTTGCACTGGCATTTTTAAGTCCAAAAGGCATCATTATCCAACAAAATGTACCCCAAGGAGTGGTGAAAGTGGTTTTGAATTGATCTTGAGGGTTAATGAAAATTTGATTGTATCCTGAAAAACCATCCATGAAGGATAACAAGGCATGTCCTGCAGTAGAATCAACTATCATGTCAATGTTTGGAAGAGGGAAATCATCTTTTAAAGAAGCCCTATTTAAATCTCAAAAATTGGTACACATTCTTATTTTATTATCTGGTTTAGCCACAGTGACAATATTTGAAATCCACAGGGAATAATCAATAGGGCGGATAAATCCAGCCTCCAATAATTTTTCAATCTCAGCCTTAACAAGCAGAGCCACCTTAGGATTCATTTTTTAAATCTTTTGTTTCATGGGCTTAGCATCAAGAACTAAGACAATATTATGAGTGACAATCTTAGGATCTATACCAGGCATGTCAGAGTATGCCCAAGCAAAGATCTCGAGGAATTCATGCAATAAATCTTCATATTGTTTTTGTTCTTCTTCATCCAAGCACTTTCCAATTTTAATAACTTTTTCCTCCCTGCAAGGATCCATCTTAACATCAATGGTGTCACTTATAAGAAGATTACTTTGTTGAGGAATATCCTTTAACTGAGGGAATTCTTTCACAATCTCATCATTATCAATCTCTTTTCCAAAATAGGCTTTAGCATTCAAAAAATAAGGGAGTCCCCTATTGTGATGATAACGAGAAAGAGTATCATATGCTCCTAAAAACTCAGCTAAAGCATCATCGGTAGGAAAGATATCCAAAGCACAGTCACACGAAGGATCCCCATCAATATACTCAGGGTGTTGCATTGATAGAGATGTAGAAATAGCATTAACACTAATACATGGTCTCTTAGAAGCTTTAGTGCGCTTGCAGGGATTATAGCCAAGTCCAAAGGCATAATTGTGAAGATTATTCTCTAGAGGAACCTTTATCCCTTGTTCATGAGCACCACAACCATTTCCATGATACCCATGCTTAGCAAAAATGCAAAAACCACTACCATAACGATCAGCCATTTCAGAAAGAGAAGGTGGTTTTTCATAAGACAAAGAATCAAAATCTTCAGAACTAGAGGTGTGAGGAGAAGAAGTTTGAGAAGTGGCCACAAAATTATTACTCATAGGTTCAGGTAAGATTGACTAATTTTTATCTTCTTCCTTCTTTTCAACTTTAAGCTCTCTAGAAGGAACCTTATATTCACCTACAAAGGTGGGATTAAAATCAAGAGATCCCCAATTGTCTTCTGCGAGAACCTTCTCAGGATCAAAATCCTTCTTATGTGTAGATTCAAGTCGAGAAGAATCTTCTTCAGGAGCTCCAAACTCTTCCAAATAATTTTGATCATCAAAGAGCGAGGATTCATCAATAGGTATCTTGTTTAAAGAGTCATCACTAGATGAGGACGGCTTAGAAGAACCCCCTTTGGAAGTAGATGTTTGTAGACAAGCTTGGAAATTAGTATCACCTATCAAGGTATATGTCTTATTGTTATAGATAAATTTAACTTGTCTATGCAATGTAGAGGGGACAGCTTGCATACTGTGAATCCAAGGTCTCCCTAATAACAAGTTGTATGTTAAATTTCCCGACATAACATGGATAGGAGTAGGCAAAGTAATAGGTCCCACCATGAGGGGTAAGGTGATAATACCTAATGAAGTCTTAGCCACATTGTCAAAGCCTCGAATGGGATGAGAATTAGGCTCAATGAGGGATGTATCCACATTCAATTTATGCAATAGATTAATGCTACACACATTAAGGCCAGAGCCATTATCTACTAGTGTTCGTCTTATAGCAGTGTCTTTCATGATAACCACAATCATCAAGGGATCATATTGATGTTGAATTTCACTAGTAGGCAACTCATCTTGGGTAAACACAATTTGAGCTTTAGGATTCATCACAGAGTTAACCAAAGATGCTATATTACTAGATGTATTTAGTGGAGGAACATTCAAATCTTTCAAGGCATCTTGTAACATTCCATGATGAGTGGAAAAAGTTTGAATCAAATCCTAGAGGGATATCTTAGTAGGGGTAGCTTTAAGTTGTTCTATGAGATCATATTCCTTACCCATAACTTGTGAAATACGGGGAGCTTGTGGAAGAATTGGTTGAGGATTAGGAAGAGAAATTGGAATAACAAGAGGAGTATTAGGTTGCCTATTATTTCTGGTGTGATAAGTATGGGCAACCGCATGATAACTCTCTCTAGTTAATTGCTTGGCATAACTATAAGGACTTATAGGTTTTCTTCCTTGCACAGTGATGATTGGTTTATTCGGAGTAAGAAAGGAATCATGACCATACCCTCCTTGGACAGTAAGGAGAGTTGATTTAGGAACTTGAAAGGTGGGAGATGGATAAGCACCTTGGACTTCAAAGAGAGGCTTATTATGCTCATTCAGGTTTATCATGTTAACCAATTTAGAAGTCTTGTTCTTGTTTAAAGATTTCGATAAAGCCACAAAGTCATCAAGAGCATCATCCAACAAAGTATGACCATAGCTATCAAAAGGTTTATCTTTTGATTCAAAAGGAGACATCTCCTCATAGAGGGGATTATTGAAAACAACCATGTTACTAGATTCAGTGGAAGAGTTGATAGGAATGTACCCTTGAGAGGAACCATTCGACTTATCTTTCTCATCACACCTAAATGGCAAGGTTTATGAGTCTTTGGTAAAATGAAGTTTTGGCATCTTTAGGGTTCAAAAACTCATCTAAAGCTTCATCTAATTCATCTTGGCTATACTCATAATAATCATCATAAGCATGAACATTCTGCAAATAAAAATCTGACATTTTGAAATAAAGATTGCATAAAATTTAAACACACAATGCAAAGAAACACACTCCTTTTTTTTTTTTCTTTGTTTTAATGAAAATGAAATGAAAACACACTAAATATAGATCTAGATCTAACAAATGCAATGCAAGAGGAAGCAATGATAGTTTCATGTCGGGTTCACCAAAATGTGTAGGGGAAAAAGCGAGACTAGGTTAACATGTCCTAATCCTACCTTTTGACACACATTACGGAATATGAAAGAGCCTAGAGGTATCACACAATTGGCTACTTCTTTTTGTGAAAGAGAGAGCCATGGGCTACTTATTAGGATTTTTATTCCTTTGTTGAAATTGAAAGATAAAATGATGCAAGTTCAAGTCCTAATCCCAAAATGCATGTATGAACTAATAACAAGATTGCAGAATTGAGATTAAACAATGAATAGCTGTAAACACAAGGACAAAACAAGAATGCAGATGTGTACCCAGAGTCAAAATTTGATTGAAAATATTTGGGATGGGGGCGTGGGTGCCACTGTCCTGATACTGTGCCGGAAACTGCACCTGAAACTGTTGTCTTGCACTCTAGAAAACTGTCGGAAATGCTATCTATCAGGAGGACCAGGGTGCCCAACGCCTCTGTCCTAGGGACCAGGGCACCCAGTGCCCCTGTCCTGGCAAGACCAGGGCGCCCCACGCCCCTATCCAGGTCTTTTTCTCTACAATTTGGTGTGGAGTTTTGTCTCGACCTGCTTTTCCCGAATCTGTAACCTACGGCATCGTCCAAGTCTCGAAACCTGCACTTATATCTGAAAAGGGTATGGTGGGTGGCTATATAGGGTTTTGCCTTAGTCAAACCCCCACTTTGGTGATTTCCACCTCCATGAATAGCCAAGTTGTATTGTAAAATGTATTGTGTGTGTAGACCTTGTGTGTGTGCAAGATCCTAAAATGCAAGTAAGCAAACTAGAGCAACCTAGAAAGTAAACACTAATTGCTTGTAAATGATAATGTAAATGCTCTAAATCAAGATGCAAAGTGATCTAAAGCATGAATAAGTGATGTATTGAAGCTTATGCAAAGACATGAAAACAACATGAAATCATACCCAACCCCAAGGGAGGGGTACAAGACAATCTTCAATCGGTAATCTCCTATTGCTCTTCAATGTCTTCCAAGCCCTAAATGGATGAATGAAATTGATAAATTCTTGATAGATAGATGTTAAATGTTGTTGAAGTCTTCAAAGATCTTCTCTTTCGCTACATATGAGGTTCCTGAAAACAAAATTCGGATCCTTTCAAATGGAGAAAGAGAGCTCTTATGTATGAAACCCTAGGTCGTAATTTCATCTTTTGGCCGACCTACAGATTGAATCTCCCACCAATTTCTTGGGTTAAGCTTTATTTTATGATTGGATTGTGCTCCTAAAATTTTGAGAAAAATTTCCGGGACCATGTGCACTCCGGGCGCCATGGTCCCGACAACTTTTCACCAAATTTTTAGGGCCATCAGATATGATGATTTTAGAGAGAATCCCGAAGTTATAGGTGATTTCGAGATGTTTTGTCCCCTTAAACCGAGCCCCCAAGTTCAAAATAGGACTTAATTAGGGTTTTTGATTGAATGATGTATTGGAGGAATAAAATGAAAAGGGCACACTTTAACGGAAAGGCCCAACTTTATGATGTAGAGGATGATGAAATAGGACCTTAGACCTAATTAATTTGATTAATTAAGTGCTAAAGGAGAAATGCAATGCAAAATGTAAAATGCACCAAGGCAGGTGCTAAACTAGGTGTGAAAATGTACCACCCTAGCAAGTGCGTACAATTTACGACGCTACAGTCATGAAGGTGTTTAGTCCTCATGCGCAGAGCTTAAACAGGTACTAAATATAGCATTGAAGATGCTAAATTGAAGTAGTACACTGACTATTAGATATAACCATCCAATTGTGTAGTCAGTGAGACTCCTAATTTTGTGATTGAGCAATGAGCTCTAGGTGGGTGGCCTTTCTGCATATGCAAACACCAATATTGTATTCACATACTATCTGTAGTAGTATCATCTGATTGTGGGTAAGATTTCCCACAATGGTTTTTCCCCTTACAGGGTTTCCACATTAAAATATTTGTGTCATGTGTTGTGGATGTTGTTTTTGTTTATGTTTCATGCATTAAGTTGTACCAGTATTACTATAACTATTAATCTATTTTACTGACACTAAGTTTTAAGTTGGAGTAATTTGTTTTGGGTTGCAATTTATTGACAACTGATTCACCCCCCCTCTCATTTGTCCTTTCTGGTTCCTAACAATTACCAGTTAATGAGGAGACTAATCACAAATGCAATCACACAAAAAGAGACATCACATAACACTAGCATGTATGAGGAAAACGCAAGATGGGAAAAACCTCGATGAGCAATGCTGCTGGAGTCTACTGCTCCAATCTAGCCTCACAATGAATCTCTGTTACAATATTTAGGGCTATGACCCAAAGAGCTACAACTCCCGATTTAGGGCACCGACCCAAGGAGCACCAACCCCTGATTTAGGGAACCAACCCAAGGAGCACCAACCCCTACACCAAGCTACAACTTAGTGCTCTCAAAGATAACTTCAATTACAAAAGTAGTTATTTTGTTACAAGTGAATCTTGTAACCATTTCAGATACCTTAATCTTCTAGTGAAACACCTTCTCTTCTATACTAGTACCCCTCTTATGTTGCTCTCATTAGCTATTGTAATGCTGGTAAACTCTACTAGTTCACCTCTATTTTTCTTCTATTCTGTTGGATCTCTTCCTCACTATTCTATTCTTCAGTTCTCTCAATTGCCTTCCTACTAGTACAAGCACCTACCAGTTTACCTCTCTCTGTCAGTTCTTACTTATTTCAATTTCTCTGCTACTCTTCATGATACTACTCTCACCTAGTTCTATCACTGCCTTCTCTGCTGTTACCTTTTCTTGTTTTCTGTCAGTATGGACACTACCGGTTCTTCACTTCTACCTGTTGAACACTTCAACCTTGTTCTCCCTCACACTCAATCTCTTTTCTATCTCCTTGAAGAGCACTTGACTGATCTACTCTCACATGTAGCAGCCCTATCTTCTTCTATTCAATAACGACCTTCAATGATTTTGGCTTCCTTATTTATAACCCAGTTTTCCCGCCAAGAGCCAATTCAAATCTTAGGCGGTTAGGGTTTCTTCGGCCGATGAAATCTTCATCAGATCTGATCCAATCTACCTTGTATCGATCACCTACATTGGAGGAATGCATCTGTATGCGTTTTTCATCATCCAATGCATATTTGCTAAAAATAGCAAATCTAACCCTATTCTTTAGCCTTGAAATTAGTCGACACATTTATGATCCAGCTGTTTCCATCTTGAGGTCAATTTGCAGTCAGATATCAAACATCATTCATGGTGCCAGTAGATCCTTGATTTTCCTTTGACATTCATCTTTCATCATTCATCAATTCTATGTGGCATCACAGTCAATACCCACCTCATCACTCTACTCTGTCATTTTAGCTTGATCACTAACCACACACATAACTGATATGCCCATACCAGTTCACTAACCCTACCAACACTAACCACCTTGCCAGTTATCTTGCCTGCCATCACCTTTTCTAACCTATCGGTGCAACCCTTATGTCTGCACTTCACTTTATCAGGTGAGAACCTTATCTTCCTTGTCTCTTCTTTGATGTTTCTCCAGTTAACATAACTTGTCATCTATCACCAGTACAAATTCAGGTAGATGTGTCTCCTAGTGGAAAACATACATTCCTTCTTGCCAGTGAGACACATTAGTGAGACCAAGTCATCACCCTCCAACTGTTCTGTATCAACCTTCCTTTAGCATCTTGGTATCGCCATGTATATTCCTAAATACTCACTAGCATCCTTCTTCATCAAACCGGTTCTCTTACCAATTGGTTTGTCAAGATGACAAGCACACCATCTCAACTCCTCATTCTTCCTTCACTATCTCGGTATACATCTTCTTTTCCCTTGCTTATCTAGTGTGCATTTTTTATCTCATGCTACAGGGGCTTCCTTATTTTCCACTTTCTACATCTGGTCTCTGCATTCAATCACCTGTCTATCTCAAGGAATCCTTTTGTTGGTACAAGTGTGACATTACTGAGGGGAGGATACATCTAAAATATGACATATGTCCTTGTGGTTTTCCATATGTCATCCTACACATAGAGGCAACATACTATGTCAACCTATCACCTAGCCTATCATAGCTTCTTCATCTGGTGAGAGTTCTGATAGTTATCCTTACACTAGAAATCTGGTGGCCTACACAAACTTCACCTCTGGTGTTGATGTGATCCAAATAGCATTTCACCACTTCACCTCAATCAATGCCCATCATGTAGTCTCTTCATTCTAGTTGTATGCACCACCATATCAACAACCCTTTTATTGAGTGGAGTGGTCAGTTTACTGCACCTCTAGCATACTGGTATAAACCAGTTCTTCCTTCTGCATGAATATGATCACCTAGTTGTCACTAATGACAACACATCAACTCTTTTCCCATACCAATCCATCTTCAATTTCGATTGACATCACACTCTAATGCCAACAACCTCTTGTTCACTTAGTCGATATCAATGTCAGTGATACCAATAACATCCTATACTAGTTGACGTCAATGACAACACAATGCCAACAATCTCCCCCTTTGGCATTGATGTCAACACATGTAGTATTTGGTATACTACAATAAGTTTCTCTCCCTTTGACAACAATCACAAAGGGAACTATCAAGATAACATACCTCCTTGTATCTACCAGGCACTGATATAAGTCTTTGTCCCCCTTTTTACCGAGTGCATCTTCCCCTTTGAAGATTATGCACAACATCATCTCAATTATCTACACTTGAGATGGAAAGCTCAAGTACCAAACAATCCTTAACAACATACACCAATATCTCCCCTTCTTTCACTCAGAACTAGTTGACGAATGAATTTATTTTCTCTTGTGCATGTGGTCCTACTGGTTTGTCAGACTTCTCTTTCTTTCAATTGATGATCCATAGTCAGATGAGCAATTTATTTTCTAGTATTATCAAGCATCTGCTTGATCTTCTTCTATGTTCAATATATCTAATATTAATCTAAAGTATGGCCCTGAACTCCCCATGAAAAAAGACCTCTGAACTTCATCAATTCAGTAAGGTCCTAAACCGAGACCCACTTCAATACTTGTAAAATCAACCATCATGACCACAATGCCAACTGCAAGTCACATATCAAACTAATTGACACATAAATATGTGTGCTCATAAGATCAACTACCAAAATAATACAGTTCATCCAAGTCCTTTCCAATAACACCTAAGACATAACCTCATCCATCCAAACTACTGAAGTTACTATAATGATCCCTCAACATCATTGACATAGATAACCTACAATACTAATCAACATCCATGTTGGTAACATGTTGCACATACCTGTGTCCTATATCGATATCTTTTCTCTACCGGGACTCTTTCCTCTTAATCTCTATCTCCCGGTCACAATTACCTCTGCTACCATTCAATTTACCTGTAGCAATAAACCATCTTCCATGTGTAGTCAAGGTGGTAACTACACACATACTACCGCCTCATTTTCTTCCTCTCACTGGTAGTAGCTTGTTCATCTCCTTGTCTACTTTTCAACTAAGGGGTGAATGATATGGTAAATATGTAACTCCCCCTGAGTCCGACATCTCCTTTAAGCCATAGGAGACATCACTTGTGTATTGAATGCACAATATCAGTCCATTCTCTTATCTTCTGATGTCTTCCTCCATGTCTGCTTGATTTCTTTCCTTTCCACATCTACAGTCTTGGGAGCAGTGTTAACCTTCTTCACCTCATTGGTCCTCTTTCTATAGGCAATGCTATAATTGCATACAACATCCCTTTCTGATCATGCCGTCATGGCTGGTTACCAGTTTCCTTGAATCCCTTGATTGTACAGGAGCACTTCTCCTTTTGTTCCAAGCAGGTCTATGTTTCTCATATCCCCTATTACTGCTCTCATACTGAGCATGATTGATTCTCTGATTGCCATTGAAATTCATATTTTTCTTCCTACATTCATAACTTCTATGACCTACTCCATTGCAGTTATAACACACAATGTTTACATTTTTAGGAGCAGTGCAATGATTCTTGTTAGCATAGCCGGGAAAGGAAATGTGCATGTTTCTTCTTTGTGAAACATTTGGCTTATATGCATGAAATCTATAGCCATCTGATTTATTATACCTAGGAAGAATAATCTGTCTATTCCTAGACCACATTTTATATTCTTCTGCCCTATGGTCATAATATTTACATGCAAAACAATAACCAAAAAAAGGAGGCTTATTACTTACAAATTTATTCTACGAAACATGAGGTGATCTTACTAGTTTGGCATCTCCATTTCTGCTTCTCTGGGAGTGGATCCAGGGTTGTACAATCTCTACAGGCCTTCTATTAGATCTCTTGTTCTTCCACACTTGACTTGATGTGACTTAATGTCTTCACCTATTTTCCCTTTTCCTTTCAAATCTGCATTGTTCCTTCATGCAACACCATTCTTCATCCTTGACTTCATTTTCTCACCGATTGTAGTAAGATCTATCCTTTTCTTTGGAAAAATTTTAGTAGTGAAGGTTTGACCCTTTCCATATCCATTTTAGGAGACAAATTAAATATCTTTCTAGGAGGTCTCCTTGCTTGTAGATCATTCACTACTACCACATCCTAATCCTCCATTGTCCTTGGAATGTTTCTGTTGGCTTAACATTTTATCCAAGGCTTTAGTCCCACCATCATACTTGTTTTTCAATTTGATTTCATCTTGACATTTCTCAAGTTCTTTTTGGGGGACTCCATTTCACCTATCATCTGCTGATGCTCTTTATCCTTTGTCTCTAGCTCAGTCTTTAGATCTTTGCACCTGCATTCCTTAGTGTCTTTTTGTTGAGTCTTTAACTCTAAGATACATTTCTCAAATTCTTCAAGGCATCTGATCAACCGGTTTTGCTCAATAACTACATCATTCTTAAACAACTTGTATTCATTTCTCAAATTCTCCATTTCACTGTTCAGGTCTTGACATCTTTTGTTCTTAGACCTCATATCTAGCAACAACTCCTCACATCTTCTCTCCTTGGCATCCAAGATAGACTTCAAATTATATGTTCCATTCTTTTTGCCTCATCTAGTTGAGAGGTCAGTAAGCTGACCTTTTTGTTTGAATTTTCAAGGCAAGTTCTCAACTTTCTACATTCTTCATGAACTGATTTATTGTAATCCTTAAGTTCATTTATAACATTTTTTAGCTTATTAAGGGCACTTAGAAGCTCACCTTCTAGATCAACTTCTACATCTTCTTCTTTATCATCATTTCCTAATAGATCTTTCTAGCTAGATCTATCTACCCTACCTCGTTCCTCTTCATCTTCTTCAAGCTCACTGCTAAACATGTCATATCGATGGGATCTATTTGCATTATCCCCTTTTGATGTGTGATTCTCAATGTCCATCTCATGGGCCATGAAGAGATGAGTCTCCTCATCACCATTACTACTGCAGCAATCTGATCTGCCTTTGTCATCTGCACATGTATCTACTACAGTGTTCTTCTCACTATTACAAGTTGATCCAGCAGTGCAGGGCTCATTTCCATAGAGTTTCTTTAGTCTATCCCACAAACTTTTTTCTGATTTACACTTGTCCTCCTGTGAGGGAATATCACCAGTGAGTCCATAGAAAATAGCCTTCATGGCTTCATCATTGCACTTGCATCTTCTTTCTTCTTTAGGACTGGTGGGAGGACTGACATTCCTAGGGAGACCATTAACAAAGGCCATCTAGACATCATAAACTAGGGAGGATAGGTAGACTTCCATTCTACAACTCCAAATGGCATAGTTTGACCCATTAAACAATGGAGCATGGATTGACACTAAACAAACCATTGTGTCCTTAAGACATAATCTACCCATGTGAGAGAAATATTGATAAATAGGGTACCTATGCTCTGATACCAATTCTTAGACACAATGCACCACTGAGAGGGGGGTGAATAAGTGGTTCTTAATCTTTTCCCCTTTAACTAGCTTATGTATGTATATTGGTCATGGGATCTAACATAATGCAAACTTACCAGTTAGTTAGGAGACTAATCACAAATGCAATCACACACAAAGATACATCACATAACACTAGCATGTACGAGGAAATCCCAAGATGGGAAAAACCTTGGTGAGCATTGTTGCTGGAGTCTACTACTATAATCTAGCCTCACAATGAATTTCTATTACAATGTTTATGGCTATGACCCAAGGAGCTCCAACCCCCGATTTAGGGCACCAACCCAAGGAGCACCAACCCCTAACTTGTTTATGGGCTACAACCCAAAGGAGCTCCAACCCCTACACCAACTATAACTCAATGGTCTCAAAGATAACTTCAATTACAAAAGTAGTTATTCTGTTACAAGTGAATCTTGTTGTCATTTCATATACCTTAATTTATTGGTGAGACACCTTCTCTGCTATACCGGTACCCCTCTTCTGCTGCTCTCATCAGCTACTGTAATGCTGGTAAACTCTACTAGTTCACCTCTAATCTTCTTCTATTCTATTGGATCTCCTCCTCACAGTTTTGTTCTTTAGTCCTCTCAACTACCTTCCTGTCGGTACAAGAACCTACTAGTTCACCTCTATCTCTGCCATTTTTTACTTCTTTCAGCTGTTGTTGTACTCTCCATGATACTACTCTCACCCAGTTCTATCCTTGCCTTCTGCATAGTTACCTTTTCTTCTTTTCTGTCAGTATGAACACTACCGGTTCTGCACTTCTACCAGTAAAACACTTCAACCTTGTTCTCACTCACACTCAGTCTCTTCTCTATCTCCTTGAAGAGCACTTGACTGATTTGGTCTGACATGCGGCAGCTCTATCTTCTTATGTTTAGCAACAACCTTCAATGATTTTGGCTTCCTTATTTATAACCTGGTTTTCTCGCCAAGAGCCAATTCAAATCTTAGGCAGTTAGGGTTTCCTCCACCGATCAAATCTTTATTAGATCCAATCCAATCTACCTTAGATTGATCACCTACATTGGAGGAATGCATCTATACGCATTTTTCATCATCCAATACATATTTGCTAAAAATAGAAAATCTAATGTTGTTCTTTAGCCTTGAAATCAGTCGACACATTTATGATCTAGTTGTTTTCTTCTTGAGGTCAATTTGCAATCGGATCTCAGACATCATTCATGGTTCCAACAGATCCCTAATCTTCCTCTTTCATTCATCTTTCATCAAGCCGCACACTTTGCAACTCCTTTGTGATTGTCACAATCAACATTTAATATTGACCAATCACAACTACGTCTTTGACACCAGACATCACCAACCTCTGCATATTCACCACCTCAATTCCTTGTGGCATCATAGTCAATATCCACCTCATCACACTACTTTGTCAGTTTATCTTGGTCACCGACCACACACATAATGAGTACGCCCATACCGGTTCACTAACCCTATCGGCACTAACCACCTTGCCAGTTACCTTTCCAGCCAATGTAATCCTTATGTTTGTACTTCACTTTATTAGCTAAGAACCTTATCTACCTTATCTCTTCTTTGATGTTTCACCGGTTGACATAATATGTCAACTATCACCAGTGCAGATTCAAGTAGATGTGTCTATTGATGGACAACATACTTTCCTTCTTGCCAGTGAGACACATTGATGACACCAAGTCATCACCCTCCAATTGTTTTGCATAAACCTTCCATCAACATCCCGGTATCACCATGTATTTCCTACAAACTCACTAGCATCCTTCTTCATCAAACTGGTTCTCCTAGCAACTAGTTTGTCAAGATGACAAACACACCATCTCAACTCCTCATTCTTCCTCCACTATCCCAGTATCACATCTTGTTTTCACTATCTTATCCGGTGTGCATTTCTGATCCCATGCTATAGGGGCTTCCTTATCTTCCACTTGTACATCCAGTCTCTATATTCAATCATTTATCTATCTTAGTGTCATTACCGAGGGGAGGATACATCTTCAACATGACATATGTCCCAATGGTTTTCTATATGTCAACCTATTACCTAGCCTTTGATAGCTTCTTCATCTGGTGGGAGTCCTGCTAGTTATCCTTACACTAGCAATCTAGTGGCCTGCATAAACTTCACCTCCGGTGTTGATGAGATCCAAATAGCATTCCACCACTTCAACACAATCAATGCCTATCATGTAGTCTCTTCATTCTGGTTGTATGTACCACCATATCAACAACCCTTTTACTGAGTGGAGTGGTCACTTTACTGCACCTCTAGCATACCGGTACACACTGGTTCTTCCTTCTGCATGAAGATGGTCACCTGGTTGTCACCAATGACAACACATCAACTCTTCTCCCATACCAGTCCATCTTCAATTCTGATTGACATCACACTCTAATGGCAATAGCCTCTTGTTTACTTAGTTGACATCAATGTCATTGATACCAGTGACATCCTATACCAGTTATCAATGACAACACAATGCCAACAAGAAGAACAAAACAATCTTTGGTGTTGCAATGACTATGATGACTGAAGCTAAACTACCTAATATCTATTGGAGAGAGGCTATCAATACTGCTATATACACTTTCAACATAGTACATATTAAAGATGATATCGGTAATACTCCTTATGAATTATGATTTGGTCATACTCCTACTGTCATATATTTCAAAATTTTTGGAAGCAAATGTTACATTAGAAGAGATGATGCATTAGGTAAGTTTGATCCTAGAAATGGTGAAGGAATATTTTTGGGTTATTCTACTGAGAGTAAAGCATATAGATGTTATAACAAAATATTGAATAGGATAATGGAAAGCATAAATTTCAAGGTCGGTGAGCATGGAAGTAATCAGATCGAAGCTTATGATTATGGACCAGAAGATGAATTTATCAAACCTGAATAGGTAATGTAAGAATCAATTCAGAGTAGTGAACTTGTGACTCTGATAAGATCAAAAAATTCAACAGTGATAGAGGAAAAGCATAATGAGTCAAAAATTCAAGAAAATTCAAAGACTTCCAGGTATGTAAAGCTAAATCATTCTGAATATCAGATCATTGGAGATAAAAGGAAAGGTGTGATGACTAGGAAAAGGTTAGTTGCTAAAGAGGTATGTTTAATTTCGCAAATTGAACTGGAATCTTTTATTGAGGCGAGTAAGGATGAAAATTGGATAAAGCAATGGAAGAAGAATTAGATCAAATTGAAAAGAATAAGACATGGGAACTTGTACCTAGACCTAAAGACAAGAATATTATTGGAACTCAAGGATTTTTAGGAATAAATTGAATGAGGAAGGTAAAGTGGTAAGGAACAAGGCTAGATTGGTTTGCAAAGGCTATTCTCAGGAAGAAGGTGTTGATTATGGAGACTTATGCTCCAGTTGCTAGAATTGAAGCGATAAGAGTTTTTATTGCTTATGTTGCACACAAGAACTACAAGTATATCAGATGGATGTCAAATGTGCATTTCAGAATGGAAATCTTGAAGAAGAAGTTTACATTGAGCAACCTGATGAATTTTCTTTATTAGAAGACAAGGACATAGTTTGTAGGGTAAAGAAAGCTTTATATGGACTAAAACAGGACCCTAGAGCATGGTATGCTAGATTGGATAAGTATCTTTCAAATTTTGGCTTTAGTAAGGGTAATGTTGATAGTAACTTATATTACAAAATTGAGCATGATGACATATTGATTATTGAAGTCTTTGTGGATGATATCATTTATAGAGGAGGAGAAGGTTTATGCATGAAATTTGCTGATGATATGAAGAATGAATTTGAAATGTCTATGATTGGTGAAATAAAAATTTTCTTAGGCTTATAGATTATGCAAACTGATAAAGGTATTTTTATTTGTCAAACTAAGTATGTGAAGGAGTTACTTAAGAAATTTGGACTTGAGAATTATAAACTTGTCGGTACTCCTATGATAACCTGTTGCAAATTGTCAAAGGATAGAGAATCACCTAAAGTGAATCTGAGAAGATACAAATCAATGATTGGTGGATGTTGTACCTAACTCAGAATAGACCTGATATAATGAATGTTGTTTGCATTTCTTCTAGATTTCAGTCAGATCCTAGAGAGACTCATGATATTGTTGTCAAGAGAATATTAAGATATTTGGTAGGTACAACAGACTTTAGGTTATGGTATCCTAAGGATGATGAATTCACATTATGTGCATGTGTAGATTCTAATTGGGAAGGAGATGTGGATGACCGAAAGAGAACTACTGGCATAGTATTGTTTCTTGGGAAGAAGTTGATTTCATGGCTTAGTAAGAATCAATCATGCACTTCATTGTCTACTGCTGAAGCAGAATATGTTGCAACTACTACCAACTGTACTTAGATTTTATGGATGAAACAAATATTAAAGGACATAAGGGTGAGTTATGATAAGCCTATTGTTATTCACTATGATAATACTGCTTCTATTAATAGGTCAAAGAATTTGGTATTTCATTCCAAATCAAAACACATTTCTATAAAGTATAATTTCTTGAAGGAAAAGGTTGAAACAAAGGAAGTCAGATTGGTTTATGTGCCTACTAAGGAATAGATTGCAGACATTCTAACTAAACCAATACCTAAAGACACTTTTGAATAACTCAAAATCAATTAGGGGTTACCAACTCTCTAGAAGAGACTTAGAGATGCAGGGATGCATCAATCTAGTGAGCTTATCAGAGATAGTTTTTTTATTCGGGTTGATGAATTTGGTGCTACTACTCATGGGGAGTAGTCTATTGTTTGGTTCAGTATTCTTGGTTTGGTATTCATCTTGTGTCATTGATGTGAAAGGGGGAGAGAGGTATCCATGTGAAAAACTATTAGATCTTTTTTGGAGAGAGGTATTCATGTTAATATAAGGGGGAGATATATTTCAATTTCATCTTTTGAGAGAATATTGGCATTCCTTAGCACTTGGATGTTTTTCACATTCAGTGTTTCCATCAATGCCAAAGGGGGAGATTGTTGGCAATATGCTGGGTTTGGTTAAGTGTTGTCATTGATGTCAGTAGTGTATCCTGGTTAGATCTATCCTGATTAGTATTGGTGATCATCCTATCTTTGGCTATGATTTTTATTTGGTATGATCAGATCTCTAGAATCACTTTTGGATGCTTATTCTGATGGTTATATGCTTTCTATATTCTGGTGGTTTCATGATTTGGTTATCACTTTTGGTATCTATCGGTACCTGGCTTGTTCTTGGCTTTCCTAGCTTTGTTTTGGCTTTATCGACTTCCGACATTCTCGATTAGCTTTACCGATATGCACTATTTAGTGACTTCATTTGTGGATTTGGGGTCTGACTTATGGATTCAGTTTCTATCATGTTATTAGTTCTTTTTTATCATATCCCAAGTATTTGATGACTTTACATTGGATGGTGTGTTGTTATGGTGGTCCTATTTGGATCTGATTAAACTTTCATTGAGGGTTTCTACTGACTAGTGAAGCATGTTGGATTTTGGTCTTAGCTGAATTCTCGATGGATTTAATTGTTTGGTTACTTGATTTAGGTCCATGCTATGTAATGTAAATCGTAATATTGGTCTAGTAGTATAGTGTGATGTAACTTTTGTAATTATGGGTTTAGGGTTTAGTCGACCTTGTAAATAAGATTGATGATCTATATTTATTGGTGACTTATTCATGTAATTGACATAATGGATGGATTGATGGTTATTGTTGGTTAAGTCGGCATTATAAGAGGTTGGTTCATGAGTGAACAAGTCATATCATTTAGAAGAAGGTTAGAAAGGTTTTGTATTGCAGGGAAGACATAAATGCTTAACTGAAAATATATCAGGCATTTGTAGATGCTACTTTTTAGTTTATTCCTTTTTGGATTGTAGTCCGAAGATTTTGTAAGTTAGTGAGACTTCCCTTTGTGATGAGCAGTTTTCTCTAGGCTATTGGCCTTTCTGCATGTGCAGACCCCATTGTAATCATTCACAATACTACTACAGAGTATTCATATGATTGTAGGTAGGGTTTCCCACCATGGCTTTTCCCTTTCTAGGTTTTCCATGTCAAAATATTGGTGTTATGTGTGTTGTGCTTTCATGTTATATTCCTCATTGAGTTATGCTCCGATTTAAGGTTTATAATTGTATTGATTGCTATTATTGTTAGTAAACTAATTCACCCCCACCTCTCAATTTATTCTCGGTATTAGAACATTCTAACAATTACATATTTAATTTAGGAACCCACAATTAGTCTTATACACACACACATGCAACCTAGCTACATGACTCTAAATTAGTCTGTGTATTGAGTCCATCATGAGATTTTAACTCCATGGGCTATATTTTTTTTAAAAATGATACTCTCTCTCTAACATAACAAAATATTGATGATTCTAATTACACTTGAATATATAGTTCTTAATGTTCGCAATTGACACTCATCTGGTTTAGTTGTGTTGTCATTGATGAAAACACACATCATTTTGGGTTGGATACTCACCGATATTCATTGTTTGTCAATTTTCATTCCAGTCATCTGACATACAAGGAAACTGACAACCAACAAACAAGGGTAACTGATAAACTAGGTACCGGTTTATGAGGTCGACATAGGAGATTGATCTGACAAGTTTACACAACAACAATCAGCCGCATAGGTTGCGAAGTTTAATGCATTTATTTTTTGTCTAGGCCGATATGTAAATTAATTGTAATATCATTGTAAGCTGACATAAGGCATTTATGTTTATGATTGGGAAGGGTATTTAAGTCAAGCCGGTTAGGTTATTTTGAATAGATATGAAATGTATAGTGATGTGATATTTTGCGAGTGATGTTGGTTGACTAAATGCGAATCTAATATTTTGTAGTTGGTCTTGGTTATTGGTTTTGAGGTTTGGGATGCGAAGTAAGTTACCGGTAAAGGAGGACACAATGAAAAGCGATACAAACAGTTCTTGACCCGGAACTCATCCAGCATAGTAGGTGCATTCTCTAAGTTCAAAATTTTGTTTGTAACTCCATTTTTGGTGTTTATAGTCAGTGAGGCTCCTTTTGTGATGAGCAATGTGATCTGTGTTGTTGACCTTCCTTCATGTGTAGGACCTTATTGTAATATTTATTCATTTGGTTAGTGGATAGATATTGTGGGTCACCAATCCCACCGTGGTTTTTTCTCTTTGAAGTTTTTCACATATAAATCTATGTGTTATGGTGTATGTTCTTGTGATTGCATCATTTCTACTTGCTATTATATTCTTTTATAGTTACCCATTACTAAAATACTTTGTTAAAAATGTTAAAATTGACCTCACTGGTAGAACACTGATTCATCGCCCCCCCCCCTCTCAGTGTTCTTGGATTCCAACAATTGGTATCAGAAAACCTTTGGGACAAGAAAGCAAAAGGAATCTGAAGTTCAGATAGGTTTCAACAAGAAGAAAAGGGAAGGAAAAATCAAGAAGGTTGGGGAAGCTGTATAGAAGATGTCCTTTGAAATCAAGAAAATCATTGGCCTAGCAGAAGGATCTTCTCTGGTAGTATTTGAGGCCTCATTGAAAACAACAACTGGCAAGGGTGTAGTGAAGAGGAAGAAACCAAAAACTTATATTGCGCCCGTTGCATCCGGTTCTGATACTGATGATGGGCCCCCAAGGATTCCCAAGACTTACATATGGATTCAGAGGGAGAAGCCTTAGGAAGGAAAGAAACATGAAGTAAAGGTCACCCCTCCGACAACCCCAAAGAAAATTTTGAAGGAGAGGAAACCCACAAAGAAGATGAAATCAGTTAAGGAGTCTACTTCTACTCTCGACAAGAAGAAGAAGAAATAAAATATAGATATAGCTCTCAAATCTAGTAAGAGTATTGAAGTCATTCCTCCTCTCTCAATTGCTGAATTGATTGATCAAATAACTAAAGATGGAATTTTGAGTAATATCAATCATTACTATGTACATATGGATGATAAGGAACAAATGGTGATTAAGGAAGGAGTTTTGTTATACTTAGATAAATATAAAAAGACATTAATTGAGATTGAAAAACAAATACGGGTAGAATTATGTAACACATTAGATGCTAGGAGATTTTCTGCAGTTGAAGAGGATAAACATATAAATATGCAGGAGTTATTGACTATTTGTGGTGCTATAACTGATGGGGAGATGCAGTAGTATCTAAAATATCCAAACAAAAAAATATTCTGGAGCAAACACCAACATGTGAGTGTAATGGTGGGTAGAGTTAATGAAATAGTTAAGGAGACACATGAGGCATGGGTAAAATTATTTGTAGATAAAATTGGATTCTTTACATCACCGGAAGTCCCTTCAAAGTCTAACACTTTAGACATACCTGTAGATGATAAGGGGAAAGGTATATTGGGTATGGATTCACCAGTTTTGGAATATAAACTCTAAGAGAATGTTCCTCCGATAGAAGCACCTATACATAATGTAGAGAAACCAGTAGATAATATTGAAACTGTACGTGATAAGAAAGATACACCAGAACAAAACATTTTGGATATAGAGGTCATTGATGTGGATACAAAAAATAAGTAGGTTAAGGATATTGAACCTCCGACAACAAATGTACATATAGAAGAGGCTAAGGCTGAGTAGGTAACTGCACCAAGAGGTGAAGCCACCAGTGTCATTCATTGGGTTGGAGAGTCTACTCATTCATTGTTGGCACTTGGCTCATTTGGTCAAGTTGATTTTGGATAGAAGAATATTTAGCAACTGAGCAGTTTTGAATTGATGTATGTTGTATCTCAGAAGTTAAGGAAGGAAGGGTCTGAAGACAAGCAAGTTATCGAGTAGGCTAACCCAGTTTTGCAGTAGCTTGCACTAGAATATAAGGTAGATCATATTGGAAGCCCATCTAGAAAATTGAAAGCCTTGATAGAGCACATTTCCAAAGAGTTTAAAACTCTTCAAGAAATATCAAACTGATAGTTAATAGAGAGGTACAATGCAGCTAGGATGATCACCTATGACAATATGATCACATCAAATGAGGCCAAGATGACAAAGGAGCTAACAAAGATTGATGAGGCTCTTAATCAGTGCAGTTGTATATATAGGTCTTGTACTAACACCAAAAAACTTACATCTAACCTAGAGGTAAAAATAAAAGCGGCAAAGGCTTGGTTGGAACATCTAGCTAACAATTTTGATGGTACTCAGTCACTAACCAGTGCTATTGATGGTCAAATTTTGGTTACAGAATTTGAGATATTAGCCTTGGAGAAAGATATGGATAGATTAATCTGGTGAGTAAGGGAATTGAGAGGGTTAGTAAGTCCCTGGTTGAACACTTTGTTACTTCATAAGCGGGAAAGTATAGAATTGATGAATAAACCCACATCGACAGACCTAACAAAAGAACTACATGCATACATTCTTAATGGGTTTGTATCTATTTTGGGAACATTGAAAACTAGTTGGGACACTTACTTAGGATTTTTGAAGGCCGCTTACCCGAATATATTCAAGTACATCTAGATCCGGTAAACACATTTTGATTTCATTATTTCATTCATTTGCCCTGCCCTTTGTCATTGATGTTAAAGGGGGAGAGGTTGATATGAAAAATGTTAAGGGGCATAAGAAGTAATCTATAGCTCAGGGGGAGAAGGGTTAGTTTTTGTCATCAGTTTTGGGAGGAATCGGAACAACACTTCAGCAAACCATTTTTCACATGAGTCTTGCCATCAATGTCGAAGGGGGAGATTGTTGACAATTGACACTCATTCGGTTTAGTTGCATTGTCATTGATGGCAACACACATCATTTTGGGTTGGATACTTACATGTATTCATTGTTTGGTAACCAGAATTTAAGTCATCTGACATACAAAGAAACCGACAATCAGCAGACAAGGGGAACCAACAAACTAGGAACTGGTATATGAGGCCACCATAGGAGATTGATCTGATAGGTTTCCATGGCAACAATCAGCGTCATCGATCATGAAGTTTAATTCATTTATTTTTGTCTAGGCCGACATGTAAATAAATTATAATATCATTGTAAGCTAACATAAGGCATTTATGTTTATGATTGGGAAGGGTATTTAAGTCAGTCTGGTTAGGTTATTTTGAATAGATATGGAATGTATAGTAAAGTGATATTATGCAAGCGATGTTGATCGACTAAATGTGAATCTAATATTCTATAGTTGGTCTTGGTTATTGGTTTAGAGGTTTGGGATGCGAAGTAAGTTACCAGTAAGGGAGGACACAGTGAAAACCAATACAAAGAGTGTTTGAACTAGAACTCATCCAGGATAGTAGATGCATTCTCTAAGTTTAGAATTTTGTTTGTAACTCCATATTTGGTATTTGTAGTCAGTGAGGCTCCTTTTGTGATGAGAAGTGTGCTCTAGGTTGTTGGCCTTCCTACACATGCAAACCCCTATTGTAGTATTTATTCATTTGACCAGTGGATAGATATTGTGGGTTACCAATCACACCGTGATTTTTCCTCTTTGTGGTTTTCCACATATAAATCTTTGTGTTATGGTGTATGTTCTTGTGATTGCATCATTTCTACTTCTTGTTATATTCTTTTTTGGTTACTAGTTACTGAAATACTTTGTTAATAAGGTTAAAATTGATCTCACCGGTAGAACACTAATTCACCACCTCCCCCCCCCACTCTCTGAGTGTTCTTGGATTCCAATAGTCAAAACAATCATTAGTTAAATATACTTAACAAAATCAAGTTATCTACCTAATTGTTTTCATTTAATCAATTTATACAATAGTCTAGTGATTAAACTACACTAATTTAATGGGTTATGACATAGAAAAACAATGTGTCTCATAATCATGAATGCACAAACCATTGATATCAATATTTACTTTTTTGTAATAAATTTTTCTAATATTAAATAAGTTTCAATGTACAACTCCCATATGAAATATCAAACCAATGTTACATATAACTCTACAAATGAAACCAAATAAACATTTAATGTGGTAAATATTATAAAATCAAAAGTATCACAGTTTACTATGGAGATATTCTCCATGGCTTTGAAGTTGACTATATTCAGCGTGATGTTAGAAACCAAGTTAAGAATATCCAAATTCCTCATGGAGAAAAAACTGGCAAGAACAAAAAGGTTTAGATTTTATAAAATTTTCAGCGTGACTTTGTATTTTGTAATTACGTTTTTCATTCTTTTATATTTTAAATTTTTCACAAATGCATATAATAGATGCAATTAAAATGTTTATATATATAAACATATGTATTTAAAGTTATCAGATATATAATATAAACTATGTATAGTATTTAGTTATTGTCTCACTTCAAGATTCTAAGTATATTAAATTATGTTTGTGGTTAAAATTGCAGATTTATTTGGTAGGTAGATATTCTGGAAACAGAAGTTTGCCAGAAAGTTGAAGGTCATAAGATAATTACGTCTTTGACATTCATTACATATCTAAATAAAAAGATCGTTGGGTATGATGGCACATATCTGAATAAACTGGGCGTTCATACAGCTGACCTTTAATTATGTTTTGTTATAGAGACATTATTATTTTACTACTTGAATTTGTACTAATACCTGAATCATCTGGGCATGAACTTGTTCTAATGAAACAAGTTACATACCTGAATCATCTGGGCATTGATAGTTAATTATCTTTTCTTTGTGCTTCTATTTATATGCAAACATTTTTGTTATTATTTTACTACATGAATTTCTGTTAATGAAACAAGTTACATACCTGAATAACCTGGGCAGTCTACATAACTCATTTCAACTTATTTTTAGTAGTATGAATTTCCATCTATCTTGTTCAAGGACTTCTATTTTTAGTAGTATGAATTTCCATCTATCTTGTCACTCTTTGGGGGCTGAAAAAATCAGTTTGTTATGTGTATGTAGTATCTTTTAGTCTTGATTCTATACATCACATTTCTTGGTTCTTCTAGTATGGGTTATGTTTCCATATAACCAAGTCCTCTAATTTAAATGTTGTGAGATATACAATTTATGCAATAGCTTTCTCTGAGTGGACTTACAAGTCAACATTTTCTATAAAACTATCCCATTCATGCAAACAACTCCTTTCAAAAAAAATAAAAAAAAATCAAAGATATAAGTATAAAACAAAACAATAGATTAAAAAAAAAGTTTTGTGGTGGGAACCCTAATAAGATGGGGAAAGTGTCTAACATTCATGTATCCCATGAGGAATGTGTGGTCAAAGAACACCAAGTGGACATTCCTGCTGTGTTGCTAAATTGAGCCTTTTTCTGGTTGGTCAGTTCCTTGTGTTTTGCCCTTTTTTGGATTAGGTAAGAAAGTCAGTAGCAGCTAAATGGAAAATGAAAGGAAACGTTTCTATTAATGCTACGTCAAATGGACTTTTCCTTTTCAGTTTTATTAATCAAGAGGATCTCACTTGCATCCTTACGGATGGACCTTGGGCTTATGGAAGAAGCAACTTTCTTTCCTTGTGTAATTGGAAGCCAAATCTTGAGCCATGGAAGTACTTAGGAGTTGTGGCTCCAACATGGATCCATCTGTCTAGTCTTCCCCTGGAGTTTTGGAATTTGGGAGTTATTAAGGGAATTGCTAGCTCATTTGGTAAATTCCTTGTTGTTGACCGCATCACTTGAAAACCAAGTCTAGATTGTTGTTTGCTACAATATGTGTGAATGTAGCTATTAACTCTATGTTACTGACCAAGATAACCCACCTTTCTAGATTGGCCTCGTGGATCCAACCGATTGAGTATGAGAATGCTAAGGCTTTTTGTCAAAGCAGTAATAGATATAGGCACCTTAGCACATCATGTAAGAAAAAACTGGGGATGAAGCAACAACCCCCTAGAGTTACAGATAAGCCATAGAATGATCTAGGTTTGATCCCTAATGGTGATCAGATGCAATGTTTGACTATAGGTCAGGGCCCCTCTAATTTGGAGATCAAGAAAAACATGGTTCAAGAGAAGAAAAATAAGTTGATGACCTCACAACCTCTTCATCAAATAGCACCAAGATGGGTGGAAATATTCCACTTCCCATTATTAACAACCTTGCAGACCAAATGTAAAATACTACCCCGAAGGTAGGGGAGATAGTGATTGATCTGAGTCAGAACCCAGTTCAACAAAAGATTGCAACTAGGGAAGATGAGCTCGAGGCAACAAAGAAAAGAGAGTTAAAGGACTCTATCCATGATAAGGAAAATATAATTTTAGAAAATCAAATGAGGACCCCCAAGAAGAAAAGAAATTAAGGTTTTGCAAAACTTAAGGAAAACTTACAGATCTTAGGATTTTATCCAATCGCTCCAACTACCAAGTCAAAATTCTGGTTCTTAGATGATGAGAGTGATGACAAAGAATGGACCTAGGTTAAAACTAAGAATAAAAAGAAGAAAAAGGTGGATGGGGGTGGAGAGGGTAAATTAGGGATACCTTCTCAGAAGGATGCTAGGATGAAGGATGCAACCCAGGAAGTTGCAGAGGGAAAATAGAGAACCTTGGATGGTTTCTCTGAGAACAAAAAGAAGAAAACTTAACTTATCCTAGATGTGGGATATTGCTTCTACTCAGGTGAGTAGAGTTCTCTGTGTTGTGTTCAAATTTTGATTTTATCCTGGGATATGAGGGGATTGAATAGTCCCCTAAAAAAGCATGTGCTTACATGTACGTTGATGAAACAAAAAGTGGATATTATTTTGATTCAAAAGACCAAAATGAAAGTGGTCATTTTTAAGAAGGCTATTAACTCCTTTTGGGCCTCTGCTACTTTCCCTGCGAGTGATGAGAAGGGTGCTTCAGGAGGAATTTCTACTCTTTGGAACTCGTCCTTCAATGAAGGCACTCTGATTCATTTGGCAAAAAGTTGCTTGATAGTTAAGATGTGGGACTTGAGAACTCAGCTGCAATGGTTCCTAATTAATGTTTATGCTCACAATGTGAGATCCCCACGTACTACCCTTTGGTCCCCTCTATCCAACCTCATTGTGAATCAAGTGAATTCTCTATGGATGGTGGTGGGAGATCTCAATTCACCACTTTATCCCTTAGAGAAATTGGGAGGCATAGAGGACTACTTTGAGAGTATGACCAATTTAGCTAATTTTATTTTGGCTATGAGTCTTATGGATATCATCCTCAATGTTTCCAGATGTTGGAATTCTACACTCACATGAGAATGGTTGATGTTGTCATTGATGGCAACCAACCAGTAATAGGATTCTACAAGTTCACTGGCATCATAGACATCATTCATTGGCACCAACATGAACAACAAGTTTATTCACCAGCATTTACTTTACGTTGGCAATGAAGCATACCGGCACTCAGGCCGACATGGGATAAATTTTTGTTTATGTGAATTGTATTGTAATATAATTAATTATTTGTACTCATATATGTATGAGATCTTATAGGTCATTTTTTATATAGCATAGAGAGGCAATTATGTAATGGTGTTATGTAGAAGATAGCGAAAATATTTTGTAATAAGGCAGATAGGTTATGTGAGTGAATATCATTCATTGACAGGTTTTTGGTTAAGGTTTCTGACAGAGCTTAAACCGGTATTGAATCAAGCATTGCAGATGCTATTTTGAGCAATACATTGTCTTGGATTTAATTATCCATTTTGTAGTTAGTGAGACTCTTTCATTGAGCAGTGAGCTCTAGGCTATTAGCCTTCCTGCATGTGCAGGCTCCTATTGTAAGTAATATTTATTCATATCAATTGGCTAGTGAGTAAATATTTTGGGTCACAAATCCCATCGAGGTTTTTCCCTTATAGGGTTTCCTTGCCAAAATATCTTGTGTTATGGTGTGCATTTATGTTGTCTTTTTTATTTCTCTTTGTTGCATTATTATTTGTTTATTGGTACATTAATTTGGGTTCCAAAGTTATAAATAAGTTCAAATATTCCATTAACCGGTTAGACACCGATTCACCTCACCCTCTCTCAGTGTCTTTGGGACTGTGATTGCATCTAACAGTTGGTATCAAAGCTTAGTCCTCTATTTGTAAAAGCCTAACAACTTGAGGAAGATTTTGAAACCGGTACCGATGGAGAGTTTGAGAAAATATTTGGAAGGAGCTCTTGAAGATTTTGATGCAGAAAATTTGAAGAATATCAAACTTGAAGATGATCTAAGGACTGCCCAAGAATTCATTAAAGGACTTTAGGAGAACCTGGTTATAGCACAAAATAAGAGGACGGAACTTCATGAGAAAATGCAGAAACATGATGATGAAAAGGAAACTCTTAGGGATATTGCAGTGAAGTTGAGGCAAGAGAATAGTAACATGAGAAATGAAATGCAAGATTTAACCATGAGGCTATCTAAGGATATTGAAGATAGGAAGAAGAATAAAGAAGACTTGACTAGGAGACCTAATGATGGAGAAAATGAAAATCTGAGACTTTGTCATGAGAATGATATAAGCTAAACATAGATCTGATTCACATGCAACATGATAAAGATGAGCATAGGAGACAAGTTGACATTTTGGAAAATGAGTTGATGACTGCAAATGAACATAAAGACAGATTCAAGAAAAGTTCAGAAAGGCTTGATGACATGCTGAAAAGACAAAAACCTGATAGAGATACATTGGACTTGGATTTGAACATGGAGAAAGTTTTTGGACTGCAAACAATCAAGATCACAACAAACGGGTAAGACAACCTAATGCTTATAAAATCAATGGGAAATGTTTTTATCCTTAGGGGGTATGGCAGAAAACTGAAAATCATGCATTCTACCCTTTGTTGATGGTGAGAAGTTATATTTCACTTAACTGGTAGGCATTTAATTCAGTTGTTGGAGAAATTTTTGGTTATAAAACACTAGAAAACCCTCATTTCAATCCACCAAACATCCGAGAATTCAAAGAGAGCGCAAATTTGACCAAAGGTATTTTAAAGGCGAAGCAACAAGGTCTTTTCAGGCATTCAAGGATTTCAAGTTAAAAGATATTTATCTTTCGAAATGGCATCTTCATCTTCTACACCTGAATTTATTGCAAACCCTACTGTCATAGAGAATATTAAGCATCGTAGACCCATGTTTAAAATCATTTTTGAGATTGCAAAGCAAGATGATTCCATCAGAGCCTTTTCTAAGATTCTTAAGGGAGTTGCTTTTGCCAAAGTCCCAAGGATTTATATTCACTGCAACATAGAGAATTTAGGGTCAAATGACTTGAGGAACATGTACAGAAATGTTATAACTGATGAACAAGGTTTGGTCAAGCTAGAGCATAAGATTGTTGAGGATTTAGGATTTGTTGAAATTCTGAACATTCCTAAATTTTTGAATAAGATAATTCATCTTGTACTAAGCAGAGTTCAAGGGGAGTCTGTGTGGCTAGATTCTATTTTTAAAATCTCTAAGGAAGCAATCAAGGTAGTTATTGGTTTACCCTCAACTGGTACTAGGCCTGACAAAGTGAAGAAGATACCAAACAAGGGTTTTATGGACCTAACCAAAGCTACATTTGACAACATATATCTTAGGGTTAATGATATCACTGATGCAAATGTGAAATATGTGAGCATTGTATTTGGATACAGAGTTACACATGCAAAGAGGTTAAATTTTGTTTCTAGTTTGTGTATTCATAGTGCATAGGAGATGGTTAAGAAAAATACAAAAAATGATATTTGTGAGTGGCTTAAGGATGAATTGCTTGATAATTTGAAAAAGATTAAGGGTGACAAGAAGGGAACATTCCATTTTGGGAATCTACTTGTGTTTTTAATGCTTTACTCCACAAAGGAGATACCCGACATTGGTCACAAGGACTTTGCATATGACATCTCGGTAGGTAGATAGATCATAAAAACTATTACCGACATTGGTGCTAATAGTGACGACATGATAAAAGCCTATTTCGAAAACTTCCAAACCAAAATGAAGGCTACAAAAAGGATACCGCAGAGCATTGTGGACAAGTATGACAAGAAAATTTGTTTTGTAATCAAAAGAGATGAAACATGGATGGAAGTTGTTACTCCTAGAACTTTTTGGATTACAGAGATAAGATATGAAGTTGATCTGAATATTCTTGAGGCTTATGCTAAGACACTTCTTGACGCACCTAGGGAACCCTCTAAAGAATTTTTTGGCAGTGCTGAGACTATTGAGAGTGTTGTTTCGATGCAAAAGTAGAGAAAAAGAAGAGAAAAATTAATCAAAAATGCATCCAAGATGGCTAAGGAAGTTAAGGAAAATGTAATGAAATTGAGTGGCATTTCTACTACTGAACTAGAAGGACTGGAATCGGTAGCTCATGTTTCACCAGTTGTCACTTCTTCTAATATAGACAGTGGTAAGGCAATAGAGTTCAAAAGAGTTGAGAGGAAGAGGAAACCCTCACTGGTACCTTCTCCTTCTCGTAAAAGGACAAGAACATTATGGAAGAAGCAACAGGCTATGAGGGAGCCTAAGAAGAAGTTAACTCCAAAGAAGACTTAAGAACCTAAGACATCGGATACCCTTACACCGGAGGAATTAATCAATGAAATAACGCAAGAAGGTAATATTTGCAATGTGAATAAATTTTATCATTCATTCAAGGATTTTGACAAGGAGACAATTGAGGAAAGAATCACTTTGCATCTTGACATCTACAAGAAAGTTTTGATTGAGGTTGTAGATGACCTACCTAATGACTTATATATAAGATTAGAGGCTAAAAGAATGTCAATGATGGAATTGGATAAAACGTTAAAGGTAGAAGCATTGTTGGCTGTTCACCTCGTTAATTCCAGAGAAGAGATCGATGAACTAATTGATGAAGCCAACCAGTCAGTTTTTATGAGTGGTTATCGGTAGGTCAGCCTAATGGCAAGGAGAGTGAAAGAGATAGCTAATGAAACTACATACAAATGGGACATATTTTTTGTTGAAAAAGAAAAGAAAGAGGAAAGGGATAGACAAAAAATGGATAAGTCTTTTGCAAAGGTATATCAAAAGGACAAAGGTAAAAATAAAATTGGTAGTGTACCTATTATAAAGGTCATAGATAACCTTTCTCCACCATAAAAGGATACCCCACCAATAACTTCAGAGATATTGGTACATATAGATAGGTAGCCAGATAAGGAGACTGAAGACATAACACATGATGATACTAACCTGGATTCTGAAATTCTCTTTACTATGAATGTAGATACACAAAATTTTAATATTGTTATGGACAAAGATACTACAGAGGTTAAGATAGCTGATGCTACAAACATTGAGGTCTCTGAGCCACTAGTTAACACTACTGACTATCAGAACATTGAAATACCCGCTGAAGCTAAGAATCCCAAGACTGAGAAACCAACAGATGCAAAGGTAATAACATAGAGTGAGAAACCAGCAATTGTAAATGATGGTAACAAGGAAGAAATTATTAAGGTAATGTTAGTGAACAGATTTGTCCTTCAAAAATGAATATGCAAATTAACTCCCAATGCCCAGAATGAAAAACAAAAAGCACTAACAGTTGGATCGATTATCATGAGATTGATAATCTTCCTCTGAATTTTGCAGGGTACAGCTCCCTGGTCAGATATTCAATAAATTAATTGGTTTTAAACCACGCATTTGCTTTTAACCAGAAAGCAACTAAAGGCACTAACACCTACTCATAACCATGAAGTAAATGTGAAGATGACTAAATACTAGATAAAGTGAATGCAGGAAAAAGAAAAAACGGTTCATATTCCCAACACCCATAGAAAATAACTAAAGAGGTAGGAGCACATATCCTTCCCAAGAGGTAACTTAATCTGAAAACAAAATTCCAGAATTAATCACATCTACAGCTTGTCATGACAAGAATGGTACTGAAAAATAATATTAATGAGACAAAGCTCAATAAAATCTAAATACAACAATAAAGAATTCAAAGATTCCTGAATGCCTTCTTCATTCCTTCAATATCAAATATGAGTTCCAACACTCAAGTTCTATACATTACAATTGTAGGAAAAGAAAACATGCCCCTTGCTATAATTAAAAACTCAGAAATTATTGCCCTTTCCTATAGCACATAGACTGCCAGAAAAAGAAACCTCTTTTCCCCTTTCTTTTGCATATTTATCCTTCTTTTCCTCTCAGTGAGAGACTTTCAGTTCCAAAAACTGAATCCTAGCATATCATATGTTAACAGCTAGATATAAATAATTGTCTTCATTCCTTCAACACTTTCTTGGCTTCAATATAATATTTAATCATAATGTTTTATTCTAAAAACATTATAACTTAAAATATATAATATTTATGAATTAACTATGGGCTCCATCGTTACAAATATAAGTTGTGCCTAGTTAATATTTGAAAACAAGAAACTTGGTTGTTGTTGGTCACTTTGGACAGACCCATGCTCAATCCACCATATCTTTTGAAGGAGACATAATTTGGTTAATCTCTCCAGTGGAACCGTGCGCAACTTGTCTGTACACAACATATCCAAAAATGGGAAAAATCCAATGGTGGAATAAAAATATATGCCCCCCACAACATGATAGTTTTTCTGTCACAAAAATCAGAACTTGATATTGTTTGCAGTGCAAGAGCTATGTGTGTCTTGGCAACTCCATGATTTCATTGATCTGTACAAGCAAACTGAAAAAAGAAAACTATTGGTATGATTAGCAACATAACAATACAGGCCTAATCCAAATTCATTATAATATCACCACATCCCATAATTGAAAAATATGACAGCTATGAAGAAGAAGGCATGATAAAATGTTAAACATCTGTGCGAGCCATAGTTGTTCTCTTTCTTGATATTAAGTGGGGTAGCTTTATTTGCAACTAAGTGTCTTGCTATTCATCCAAATGAAAGTCTCTTTCCTGTTAAAACTTGAGTTCCTTGATAATATTTACAACTAATGGGGCTGGTGATATATGGTAAACCTTGTGCTCCGAACTCTTACACTTTGGAAACTGCTCAAGAACTGCTTGAACTTTTGGAACCTATTGAACTACTGTGAACCATTTTGAACCTGTCTAAACTAAATGAACCTGCTTGAACTGAATGAACTCGACTGAACTGAATGAACCTACTTGAACTGAATGAACCCGACTGAACTAGATGAACCTGATTGAATTGGATGAACCCGATTGAACTGGTTCAAGGGGGTTCAATGGTTCATAAAGTTTTAAAGACATTCTTTTTCACTTAATTGGAACTTAACATAGAACTTTAAAGGGAAAAGTCTATGGAGACATGATACACAACTAGAGGGGCCCGACTTAAAATTTTTTAATTGGGCAGACCACAAGTGGGCCAACAACTGGCTCTATCTGGGGAGTGCTTTTTCATGCAAAAAGTGGAGAACTTTCAGAATCTGTAGTTAGGAACAATGCCATAATCCATTGGGAAATAACAAAGTCAAGAATAAACAATGGGAGCTACTTGCAGAGAGGATGGAGAAGAGCAAGGCAAACCATCAAGCCAAAACAACTAAACTACTAGCACCACAAAAACTAGCAGCCAAAGCTAACACCAAAGAAGTTATCCTACATACAACAAAAATACTTGCAAAGCCAAAACTTATTCTCAAAGATGTACACAGGTAGGAAAATCCCACCATAAGAAGAAAAAGGCAAGAAAAACTCACACATAACCATTAACTGATGTGGAGAAGTATGAGCCTTTCCGAAATAAGGGGTTGTGCTCAAATGAAGTAACCCACAACCACTGTATGCTGGTGACTTCTTCACTACTAAACATCAAACTAATAGCATGCAAGAACTTTGTGATCAAGAATTCATACCCAAAAAGCCACTTTTTATCACGAAGTTCTGAATCTTGTAGAGCCCTGTGCATAGTGTCACTCAAGCAACTCTCTAATCCTAGCTGGAAAAAGTGCTCAAAAATTTTCAAAGATAAGGTTGCATCATCTTTATAATTCTCATGAGCAAAATAATTACTCTTTAATGGATTTTCAACATTCAAACCCAGTTTGGGATAAAAAGAAACTCCACCAAGTGTAGGATCCAAGTTAGCAGAAATAATTCCATCATTCTTGACTATTAAATCCACAGACTTCTTATTGAAAGAAAAAGTATAGAATGAAGTAATACCCGGATCTTCCATGCTGAGATCTTCTTGTTCGATAGATGATGAAAAATGACTCATAATTTTCTCTTCAATAACCTTTTGTTTATGACAAACTAAAGAGTTAGATGTAATGCCAATATGATCTTGTTTTTCTTGCTTACGCCAAGTTATTTCAGAAAGAATATTACCTCCAAAATCAGTCTTAAAGCAATATTTTTCTAACTCATTTTTATCATGAAAAAAACATTTATCTTCAACAATTAATTGAGAATCAAAAAACTGAAAGAGAGGATTGTCTCTAACTTTAGAATCTTCATTATACTCAGCCGGCAAGTATAACACATTAGTCTCTCTCCAAGTGATTTTCTCTTTTTAATTTTTAAATTGCTCCTCCATCTTAGCTGTTGCTGTACCATTCTTTCCAATACCATCAAAAATCTCTTCCTCTTTTGGACATGTAGGAGGATCATAAAAAATAAGAGATTCTTTCTGCAAAATGATTTCATACTCGATCTCTGAATACACAATTAGTGATTGTGGTTTCTCAAAATCTTTTTCTACAAGCATGGGATCAAACTTTATGGGAACTACATCTTTTTCCTTTGCAAGAATGAAATCTTCATTGAGAAAATATGTGGAGGAAAAAAAATTTACACCACCTTCACATGTAGACATATCCTTTTTCTGTTTATTTGATGACATTTCTTCTTCAAGAGAAATGAGTAATTTCTCATTCTTGCATGTTGAAAAAGATTTAGACTCCTCAGTCTCAGCTTGACACAAATTTCTTATTCGTTGATTGTGATCCCAAGCCTCTAATGGCTTGACTAATCTTGGCTCAGAATCTCCTTCACCTAGACCCAAGAAGATATATGATACTGGTTCCTTATTTTCTGATTTTTCCTTTCCTCTTTCAGTAGTAGCCTGAGTTTTTTCTTTATGATTCTTGAGGTTATAATATCTCTGATGTATGCATTTCAGCAACAAGGAAGATTTATGATATTTAGAGGGACTTAGATTATTCTTCTCTACCTCAGAAATGTTTCCCTTGAATGCATTCCAAAGATATTGCAGCATATGATCACTTTCACCATTAAACTCTTTAGCTATAGGTTTCTTTCTGAGTTGTTTTCTTGGCTCAATCTCTTGCTCACTCAAGACTGAAAAATTTTGTGAATAGAAAAATTCTTGAGTAGCTGGAGCTTCATCTTCATCAACTCTCAATTGTTCCTTAAGCTGCAAACTTCTTTTCCTGTTATCTTGCAACTTATGCATCATTTCTTCCAACTCTTTCAGCCTGTGAAACCTTGCACAAAGACTCGTCCATAAAAGAGCGGATGCATGGTCATCTTCTATGCTTTTATTAATTTTAACAACATGAGAAATGCTTTCCTTGTAATGATCCCAAAATTCATGCAACCCTTTGTCATCCATCGCAAGAATTTCAAAGATGGTGGGATTTTGCCTTTTCCCCTTTCCCATTGCTCTTGATTTAAGCATGATATTTTACACAAAGTCGCCAATCTCTTTACATAGATATATTAAATCAAACTGAGGAAAGAAAGCATTAATCTTTCATTTCTGGATCCCCAACAGAGTCGCCAAAAATCTGTTAGTGAATAGATTTGTCCTTCAAAAATGAATATGCAAATTAACTCCCAATTCCCAGAATGAAAAAAATAAAGCACTAACAGTTGGATCGATTATCATGAGATTGATAATCTTCCTCTGAATTTTATAGGGTACAGCTCCCCGATCAGATATTCAATAAATTAATTGGTTTTAAACCACACATTTGCTTTTAACCGGAAAGCAACTAAAGGAACTAACACCTACTCATAACAATGAAGTAAATATGAAGATGACTGAATACTAAAAAAAGTGAATGTAGGAAAAAGAAAACACAGTTCATATTCCGAACACCCATAGAAAATAACTAAAGAGGTAGGAGCACATATCCTTCCCAAGAGGTAACTTAATCTGAAAACAAAATTCCAGAATTAATCACATCTACAGCTTGTCATGACAAGAATGGCACTGAAAAATAATATTAATGACACAAAGCTCAATAAAATCTAAAGACAACAATAAAGAATTCAAAGATTCCTGAATGCCTTCTTCATTCCTTCAATATCAAAAATGAGTTCCAACACTCAAGTTCTGTACATTGCAATTGTAGGAAAAGAAAACATGCCCCCTACTATAATTTAAAACTCAGAAATTATTGCCCTTTCCTGTAGCACACAGACTGCCAGAAAAAGAAACCTCTTTTCCCCTTTCTTTTGCATATTTATCCTTCTTTTCCTCTCAGTGAGAAACTTTCAGTTCCAAAAATTGAATCCTGGAATATCATATGTTGACAGCTTGATATAAATAACTGTCTTCATTCCTTCAACACTTTCTTGGCTTCAATATAATATTTAATCATAATGTTTTAATCTGTAAACATTATAACTTAAAATATATAATATTTATGAATTAACTATGGGCTCCATCGTTACAAATATAAGTCGTGCCTAGTTAATATTTGAAAACAAGAAACTTGGTTGTTGTTGGTCACTTTGGACAGACCCATGCTCAGTCCACTGTATCTTTTGAAGGAGAAATAATTTGGTTAATCTCTTCAGTGGAAACGTGTGCAACTTGTCTATGCACAACATATCCATAAATGGAAAAAATCCAACAGTGGAATAAAAATATATGGCCCCCACAACATGACAGTTTTTCTGTCACAAAAATCAGAACTTGATATTGTTTGCAGTGCAAGAGCTATGTGTGTCTTGGCAACTCCATGATTTCATTGATTTGTACAAGCAAACTGGAAAAATAAAACTATTGGTATGATCAGCAACATAACAATATAGGCCTAATTTGAATTCATTATAATGTCACCACATCCCATAATTGAAAAATATGACATCTATGAAGAGGAAGGCATGATAAAATGTTAAACATCTGTGTGAGCCATAGTTGCTCTCTTTCTTGATATTAAGTGGGGTAGCTTTATTTGCAACTAAGTGTCTTGCTATTCATCCAAATGAAAGTCTCTTTCGTATTAAAACTCAGGTTCCTTGATAATATTTACAACTAATAGGGCTGGTGATATATGGTAAACCTTGTGCTTTGAACTCTTACACTTTGGAAACTGCTTGAACTTTTGGAACCTGTTGAACTACTGTGAACCATTTTGAACCTGCCTAAACTGAATGAACCTACTTGAACTGAATGAACCCGACTGAACTGAATGAACTTGCTTGAACTGAATGAACCCGAATGAACTGAATGAACCTGCTTGAACTTAATGAACCCGATTGAACTGAATGAACCTGCTTGAACAGAATGAACCCGACTGAACTGGATGAACCTGATTAAATTGGATGAACCTGATTGAACTAGTTCAAGGGGGTTCAATGGTTTAGAAAGTTTTAAAGACATTCTTTTTCACTTAACTGGAACTTAACATAGAACTTTAAAGGGAAAAAGTCTATGGAGACATGATACACAACTAGAGGGGCCCAACTTAAAATTTTTTAATTGGGCGGACCACAAGTGGGCCAACAGGTAATTAGTCAAGTATCTGTGAAAAAGAAAGTTATTGCAGAATTGAGTAGATCCCCTATAGATTTCAGACCTACAAATGTAATAGATGTTCTTTTGGATTCAATTAAGAGGATCATAGAGTGCAACGCCTTAGTATACAAGGCCATTGATGATACATTACCTATTTTGAAAATGATTACACCGACATGTATGGTAGATCATATTGATAGATCTTTGGGTAAATTGGACACATTGTCCAAATTTATTGCTTCAAATGTTCTAACTGTAGATAAGGTCAATGAAGAAACCATTAAGGAAAGGGTAAATAAAGAAAAAGGTGAATTCTTGATAAAACTATCAAGGACTATACTAAGCATATTGATTCCTTATTAACGATACTTAATTCCACAATTTTGGAATACAAAGAATTATATAAGGAAGCTTGTAAGTCTCACCACTTGACTGAAGACAATGATGACAAGATTAAGGAAGCACAAAAGGAGATAGATAATATAGTAGACAATATGATAGGTTCTTCAGAACCTACCTCAGTTTTTTTAACACAAATGGTAGTTTTTGAGGAAAAGATAGAGAAATTGGAGCAAGAAAGAGCAAGGATAAGGTTGAAGGCCTGGGAACTGAAAAACAAACTTGGTCCAAAATTAGACAGTCTTATAACTCGGCGGGTTGAGCTATCTAAACCATTAATTCAAGTAGAACGATCACTGAAGAAACATATGCATTATCTGACTAGCATGATCCAGGAGACAAAAACCATTATCTTTGATAGTAATAAATCAATGTAGAGCCTGAATCTACTTTTGGTGGATATCTTTCAATTATACTGAACCAGTTACAAGCTACGAGGTTTAATTTTAGTACTCTTTGAATAATTTTGACATCCTTTGTCATTGATGCCAAAGGGGGAGTAGTATGGAGAAACATGCACAGAAGAGATCACTTTCTCAGGGGGAGCACACTCTTTTTGAGGATCAATTTTGGACTTCATTTTTGGATAACAGTTTTTGGATTTTTCTCACGAGTGTTGCCATCAATGCCAAAGGGGAGATCATTGGAATTCTACACTCACATGAGAATGGTTGATGTTGTCATTGATGGCAACCAATCCCACCGAGATTTTCCCTTACCGAGTTTCCTCACCAAACTATCTTGTGTTATGGTGTGCATTTATGTTGTCTCTATTATTTCTCTTTGCTACATTATTACTTGTTTATTGGTACATTAATTTTGGTTGCAAAGTTATAAATAAGTTCAAATATTGCATTAACCGATTAGACACTGATTCACACCCCCCCCCCTCTCAGTGTCTTTGGGACTATCATTACATCTAACACTAGATTCACATGGTCAAATAGAAGGCAAGAGAAGAATTTGATCTGAGTTAATGGCATGGAATATCTGGAAAGAGAAGAACAAAAAAGTGTTTAGGGATGAATCTAGGAGCCACAAGGTGCTATTCAATATTATAAAATAGGAAACTAAGGAGACCATCAATGTGGGAAATCCAAGAATTTCTAAAGTTATTCCTTTCTTACTAAACCTTATAATAAAACAAAAATTGGGAATTGATCATAATCTCCTAAGGCTAAACTGGCATACCATGATTGTAAGGAAGGGTTGTATTTTGATCCCGCCTGAGGAGGGGTGGCTCAAATGTAACTTTGATGGTTGTTCAAAAGGAAACCCAAGATCTTTGGGAGCTAATTTGGGAAGAGGCACGAACAATAAAGGTGAAGCTATAATGGCTTCGATGGGACTTACTCAGATACATCATCATAAAAGGAGAAATATGATCCTTGAGGGTGACTTGAAACTTATTGTAGATTTTTTGAATGATATTATCAATGCTCCTTGGGAGATAACATGAATTATCCAAAATTGTAAAAAATTATTTAAGGATTTTAGCAAAGTAAAAGTTCAACACCAATATAGGGAATTTAATGTAGCTACAGATGATATTAAAAACTAGGGGTTAACAAAAACAAGATGGTATTATTTTAATTTTAATGAGAGCTCAAGGGGATTAAAAAAATCTTAGCCAAGGCAAGGGTAATCCCCTCATGGGGTGACATTGTCAACTAGACAATGAGAATGGGAGGTGGAAGTTTTTTAAATTTTGAATGAGTGCCAAGAATTATAAAATTCAAATTTTCCACTTTTTGTCCTACAATCTATTGAGTAGGATGATGATTACTTGGCTACTTGGGATGATGTGTAACTTGCAAAGATGGTAGAAGGATGATGTGAAGGTCATAAATTCGAAGGATCTTGAGGAATGTACAAGATAGATCAATCCTTACTTCATAGGGTTTTTAAAAGATAACAAAATCATTTGTGGGAAAGGTGGTGATTTCAATTCCCTAACTAGCTTAAATTATAATAATGAGAAAAGAGAGTTTGCATGTGTGGACAATGAATCTCATCAAGACAAAAAGGACTTTTTAAAAAAGTATTGCTTATGAAAAAAAAGTGAGTATAAAATCTAAAAAACTCCATGAGTCAATTTCATATATGTTTGTTGTATTCTACAAAGATAGAGATCAATATAGGGGGTCCTCTCAAAAGCACAAAATAAAAAAACTGCGATGGATTGCAGAAAAATGAAGAAATTTGGGAGCTCTTTCTCAATGTTGGTTTAAGCCCTTATTTTTTTCTATGAAGGGGTATAATGGAGCTTTATCCATGAGATTATACAACTCGTGCTAAGATGGTGTTGTTATTGTGGGGAGCATTACCTTTGTGGTTTCTCCAAAGTTTATTGTAGAGGTCACTAGGTTAAATAATGAAGGCAAAAAAGTGGAGAGGCAAAGCAATGGCGACTACAAAGCATATATGAAGAAGTTCTTTGAAAAGGGAGAATGGTTGGTTACCATCCAAAATGGGTATGGTCGGTCTACACTTCTAAAACCCTACCCAAATGTTATTTATTTTATCATGAAATAACTTACTTTAGAGGGGTGTTACACAACTATACATGGGTACCACTTCCTAATTCTTAATCATACTAGGCATGGTGAAAAGGTTAGCATTCCCTATTTTCTATTTTTTTCCTTAGAGTCCTGCATTGTTAATGGAGCCAATCTGTTGCTTCACCAAGGCTTAACTTACCTCATGTATAAATTTTGTTTTCACCACTCCCTAAATCATAGTTGTTTGCTATCCTACCCAACAATGTAGAGCAAAATAAGAAAAAAAGGGTTCCTATATTAAGATTGAATAAATCAAATCCAAACCCCTTCGGTCTTTTGATTCTACTCCACTAGGTAATACCAAGGGTTTAAAAACCCTAATGTTTCAAGAAATTGAACCCCTAGAGGTTTCCCTTCTAAATACCAACTTAGGACAAAAGGAAAATGGAAACCCCTAAGAATAACTCGGCTAAAGCCAAAAAAGATAGGAAAAGATTTGGTGATGAAGAATATCACAATCAACCTAGATCTGCATGACTCTGATAATGAGGAAGAGAAGGAATTGGAAAAAGAAAGAAAAGATGGGAGCTTAGAGGAGAGAAGATTGGCTAGGCTTCGTGCAAAGGAGAAAAAAAGAAAGACTAAAACTAAAGAGATTGTGACAAACATTAAGGAAGCCCTTAATTTTGAGGAGACTAAAGAGATATCCACTAACAATTCAGAGGATGAAGATTTCCAAGCAAAAGAAGAAGACCAAGAGGAATAATTTATGGAAGAATTGGAGGACAAAAGTGAAATGGATGAAGACTCTAAAGAATCTGACGAGAGCCCATCACCCCCAACAATATAAAAGAAGATGAAATGGTCCCTTGTTCTCAGGAAATGTCATTGGATAAAGAAAACAACAATAATATAGAAGATGAGATAAAAGAGCTTAAAGAACGGGTTCTCATCAAGGATTTTAGTTCTCTCTATGAAATTAGTGAAAGGATAAGGAACAAGACAGTTATGGGAGTGGTGTCTGGATAGGGAAAAATAGAGAAGAAAAATAGGAAGTTGACTAAGTAGGGGAAGAAAGAAGGGGATGTGGATGGAAAGACATGCAGGAGGACACATGGGCTATTCTGGTTGATAGGCTTAAGTGCAGTTGGAACTTGGTTAATAACAGTTAGGCACCCACCTCTTTTTTTTGTTAAGTGGTTTGCTTTATATACGAGGTTAGTGTTTTTTATTATGTTTACAAGATGTTTTGTCGATGTTTCTCTCCAATTAGACATTATTTTGATGATGACTATTTCTACTATATTTAATTTTGATTATGCTCAGAATATTGTTATTATGATAAGAAGATGGTGGCTACTTAGAGTTAGCAGGTTTAGTTGCAGGGACATTTTAATACTCAACTATTTTTCATGGTTGACAATGGTTCTTTGTCACTAGATGTTGGTGGCCAAGGTTTTGGTGCTATTAGGTGGTTTTTCTATTTTATAGGTCCAGGTCCTTCTCCCTGCTAACATAATAAAAAACAAAACAACAACAACAAACATTACATAACAGAGCACAAAACTATAGACAAATGGTTGAATAATATTATAGTGATCTAGATTTATTATATTCAATGCAACAATGTATAAATGCAATGTTGTGTACATTGAACAATCTCATGCCTATAGTTGTGAGTTTCTTAAATTTTAATTTTTTTAGGTTTTCTACATGTTTCTATAATATTCATATTCATTATTTTGATAGCTTTGGAAGACTAGCTTTTTTTAAAATTCTAGCAAAAGATGTTTTTATACAATCTTATTTACATTAACATCTCCCCTTAGGATTCTTTATAGCACTAAAATAAAGATACAAAGGAAAGGGAAACGTTTCTTTAGTGTTTACCTCTAGCATGTCAAGCATTCCTTTCAATTTGAAAAAAAATTCTTCAACTTCATAGCCTTAGGAAAATACATCACCTATTTTTTTCTTAACTTAAACAAAATTATAGCTTAACAATAGTTTCTTGACCATAAAGCTCAATATGCAAGAACAATATGTGGATTACCTACAACATGATTGGTACTTTAATTGTCACAAGACAATGTCAGAAAAAAAAATTGTGGGAAACCAATCTAAATAATTTTATTTAAATCCAAATTCCTTTCTTTATTTTTTCTTTTGCTTCTCTATATTCTATTCTAGATCAACAAAATGATGTCATTATTTTTACATCGGTCCATGTAATCCTAACCTAAGCCTAAAAATAGAACAATTAATATAATTTCGGTCAGCGATATCCCTACCTCTATTTGTATCTATAAATTCAACCAAATAATATTAATATTTATAAAGTTAGTGGATTCCAAATTGTATTTTTTCACAAATGTATTATTTATGTCTCTTATTAGCCAGCAAATGACTTCATCTAGGTTACAAAATAAATCTAGATATGACATAGACTAGAAAACAAATATTTGGTCTAGGATGAGTCAAATAAACCAAGCTACCAATAATTTATCTCTTTTAAGTGGCATATACACTCTTAGAATAACATTCTTTAGTAATCATGATTCCTTACTTAGAGGCAGTAGAACCCAACTTGTATTCAAGCATCTAAAATCTTTCAATGAGATCTAAGGCATACTTTTATTATCAAATGAAAAATCTTTCATATAGCCTTCAAAATTATAGACCAAGATAATAGTTTAGCTCAGCTGAATCACTCATATGAAATGAATGTTTAATATTTTATTTTAAAATAATTTATTTTTTTTATATTCAATCTGGAACAATGAGTAAACCATCTATATAGATTGCAATAGGAACAATATTGATGAGGGCACAACCCAAAGAATATAAAAACACAACAAAAGAGACATAGAAAATCTATATGTTATTATTATCTGAAAAATATTTTCAATACATGCAATTAAAAATAAAAGGAATCAATCCTCATAGGCTGCAATACCATAGCTTACAGAGTTTTATGGAAAACCCTTACCATGCGATTTTCCAACCCAAAACTAACTCCAAAAAAATCACATACAAAAACAAACTATTTTCAACACATGCAATTAAAACTAAGAGGAATCAATCCTCGTAGGCTACAATACAATAGCTTATAGAGTTTTCTGGAAAACCCTTACCATGTAGTTTTCCAACCTAGAACTAAACTCCCAAAAACTCACATACAACAACTAACTCCCAAGTTTCCACATATGTGTTTCTACACATGCATGACCCCTTAGGACCACATATGACCCCTTATAACATCCTAGTGTGTACGACATACTCGTTAAGATCCCATAGTGTCCTAAGGGATCATATGTGGTCATAAAGGATCACACATGTATTCTAACACATGCACGAACCCTTAGAACCACATATGACCCCTTATAAAATCCTAGTTGTGGACACTTAAATTAATTATTTTAATTAATTTAATTCTCTCACATAGTTAATTTATTTAATTATGCTAATCTTTGTTCTCCTCAGTATTAATTAAATTAAATTTAATTAATATTGTCACTATGGTCCAATAATTGATTTATCTAATAAATAAATTCTCCTCCATTCTTCTAAGTTATCCCAAATTAATTAATTAATCTCAATTAATTAATTAACCTAGGTGATTTCAACAAATCACTTTTTTTTAATCTACCATTAGCCTAATTAATTCTTCTAGAACTCTCATAATCATGCTTATCATTATTCTTCAATTCTATATTCCCCACTCATTTCATATCAACATTGAGCCTCTCAAAGAAATTTAAATTTCTTTGAATCCTTCCATGAATCCATTATCTTGGAATTTTTAATTCCTCTCCCCTTTCCCTAAGGAATTTTAAATTCTTATTTATTTTCCTAAGGAATCCTTAATCCATGCCCACCATTTCAAATCAATCTCTTCTATAAATTGGAGACTCCACTCCTTCATCTCCAGATATCTCCAAATTACATTTTCCTGATTTTTGTTTTCGGGCCCCTCTGCAGTGCATACGCAGGCGTTTCAATGCCTATGCAGGTACTTCAACGCAAGTGTCCATAGAACAGCGTGAGCGCTATTTCTACAAACTTTTGTGTATTAATAAGATTTTTATGAGTCTTGCAAGTTTTTTGATTGCCCCAAGGCATGATCCAAGATTTTAATAACCTGGTTTTCTAGAGGACTTGGCCCAAGGATTCGCTTGTTAAAGAATTCATTGATCAAACCACAAAAAACTACTAATCTGTAGGTTGCCTAAGGAAATCTAACCAAGTGTTGTGTCTTTCTTATAATTATTTTATTAGGCATTTAAATTGCGCTATGGTAAATGAATAAATCTATTTTTCGTGTTTGCAAAGAGTCTAAAAGGTAGGAGAGTATTCTCTTGTTTTTATAGAAAATCAGAAATCCAGACCCTTGAAGTTTTTCTGGTTTGAGATTTGTGTTCTTTTAGCGGGCCTATCATAGTGGGAAAAAGTAATCACCCTATGAGAATGCCCCAAGTGAGTACGAATAAAACCCAAGTATTTCAACTCACTATAATAAATAGGCCTTTTGGGATGAAAATCTCAGAGGATGAAGCTATTTGAGAGTTCACTCTCATATATGGAATTTTGTAGGGCTTTTTGGCCTCATTCAGGCTTGCATGACTACATCTTTCTTGGTACTTTGTAGGGCTATAGGCCTCAATCATGCTTGCATAACTACAAGGGGTAGTCTTCGAACGAAAATCCTTACTAAGAGATCTTAGGAACAAAAGCCACCCAGTTCACCTCTAAAAGTTGGGTAATCTTTGTGCAAGGGAGATAGTAACCCCCCCAAGAGACTTTCCATTTTGTGCCCCCATTAGTGGTTGACTCAGATAATACAACATTGGGAATCCATTGTGTGAGACCTAGCCTCTGTATTCTGATTTGCTATTAGGTGTGTACCTGAGTGAGCAAGCAAAGGTTTTCCTCCTCAACCAAATTCCTAGGGTAGCATGTTGTGCATGATGTCTCTGTTTGAACCCATGACTAATGTTTTTACTATGTCTTCTTTCCAAGAGTAAGATTAGTGTATCTAAGATAACATCCTAGCCATCATAATCCAAGTTAATCTAATCCAAATCATGATCCCTAGTCATCCTCATATCATGTCCTAGTCATACCCAAGTCATAACCAAGCCATATTCATATCTTGGTCTAATTTTGAACCAACCTTAATCAAGTCCAAGTCACACTCAAGTCCAAACTTTCCAACAAGTCAAACTGTGTCAAAACTCCGCTTGCCTCATGTTTCACAAGTCTAAATTGTATAAGCATCCTAAGAAATCAATCCACCACCCAATCAAGAAGAAGAAGCTTACACAAGTATAACTCATTAGATATCGAAAGTTTTGGTATAGCAATCACAAACTCTTACTCAAGCATAGGATCTTCTTGCATCAATATCATGATTATACTCATGGTTATAGCAATGAGTTTGATGCTAGTGATGAACTAAGAGTTTGAGCTTTACACCAAGGATCCGGCTTGTCTTTCAACACCAACTATTGCTAGAATCAAGGTGGTCGCATCCATTCATACAATTGTCCATCTGAACCCATCACTTATTGAGCCATGTTCATACCTAGAATTCTCTAGTCATGAAGTTCCCCCTAATCATCACTATCACCCTCCTTTGATCTTTCATCATCAACCATTTCAAATGACTTAGCACATCAATCAATCTTCAATCAATCATCTTTAATCAAATCAATCCTCAATCAATCATTCTCAATTAATCATCCTTCAATCAAATCAACCTTACACTAAGGTTTTATGCCTTGTGAAGTTCTATTTAGACCTCATCTTTAATCAATTATTCATTTGGCCTTTGTGCTTGGGAATGTTAGGGGTCCCATAGATACTGAGAGGGGGGTGAATCAGTATCTAACTGGTAATAAGAATTTCTTAAGCTAAAACATGCATAACATAATATAACAGTGTACTGGTATGCAAGAAATAAAGCAATAAATAGAATCAAGAACATCCACATGAAAAGTACACCATAACACAAGATGTTTTAACGAGGAAACCTGATGTGGGAAAAAACTCAGTGGGATTTGTGACCCACAATATTCACTCACTGGCCAATAAGAGAATATTACTTACAATAGGGACCTGTACATGCAGGAAGGCCAACTACCTAGAGCTCAATGCTCAATGGGAAGTCACACTAACTTACAATAAGGATTATACTAATCCAATAACTTGTACTACTTTACAATAGCATCTTCAATGCTAGATTCAGTACCGGTTCCCACTCTATTCTTTACATATACCCTTGACCTATATTTCGCACATTAGGTCTACCTAATATTTTCCTTTTTATACTTCTACATCACTCCTACAAATGTCTACAATGATCTCCTTTATATATAAGAGTCATTTTACAATTTTCCAGGTTGGCTTACAATAATAAACAAAATATTACACAACAAAAATCATGTCAGCATCTGTGCCGGTATACTTGTTTTCTTCTATGCTGGTGCCAGTGTCCTGATTGATCTACTGATGCCAGTGCACTATCTTGCCGGTGTCATGCTTTGCCGGTATTAATGTCTTACTAGTGCCATAGGATTGTAAGGTTGCCATCAATGACAAAACCTTCAATCACATACAATGTCTCATTGGAGTGTGCATATGCCAACAATCTCCCCCTTTGGCATTGATGGCAACACTCATGAGAAATTTGAAAAAGTATCCAAAAATGTTAGTCCAAAAATGTTACTAAAAATGTGAGAGCTCCCCCTGAGCATATGATTCCTGTGTTTTGAATTTTCTCATTCCACTACTCCCCCTTTGGCATCAATGACAAAGGTTGTCAAGATGTCAGTAGAGTTTGTAGGTTCAGCTATCCATAAACTCAACCTTGTAGCTGGGTGGTTATAATCTAAAAAAGATCTCCCAAAATTAAGTTTATACTATCCATAAACCTCTTACTATCCTTTATTGTTGTCTCAGTTCTCTTCACTGTACTGGTTAGATGCTAAAAATGCTCTGCCGGTGTTTTGCTTCCCTGTGTTAATGCCTCAAAAATTTCCTTCCGTAGAGATGCTAAATAGTCCAATCTTGGACTTAGTTTACATCTCAAATGTTTTTCCTTATTTATTATTCTTTCTTTTTCCCTTTCCAATTTGAGTAATTCTTCCTCAAAATTTGCTATCTTCTCTTCAAAAACTGATAGTGAATCAGGTGAGTTGACAAAGTTGTTTGCAAGTTTATTTATCTCATCCTGTGCCTTGCTTGTTTTCTTGTCAATATCAACAGTCAAAAAGTTTTTTTTACATGTATCTTTATACAAATTTTTGTATTCTTTCAACAAACTATATAATTCCGGTAGAAGTGTGTCAAAATCTCTGTTACACTTCTTTATTTCCTCATCAAAGAATTTATGTTTTTCAATTTCTACCTTATCCTTTACTGACTCTTCCTTTATTTTCTCAATGTTTTCAGAGATATATTTACACAATGTATCCAATTGTCCTAAAGAATCTTTATTATCTATATTACAGTTGGGAGATATTATCGTCAAAATTGGTATAGAATCATCAATTGCTTTATAAGCCTGTGAGCTACTGTCAGTTATTTTCTTGATAGAATCAAGTAATACCTCAGTCACATTTGTTGACTTGAATGTTGATGATGATCCAACAATTTGAGTACTGGTGGAAGTAACCATGCTTGTATTGACCTCTGGTAGGTCAGTTTGTGTCTGCATTTCTTTAAGTACTGGTTTTCCTACTTCACTACTTACCAGTTGCACTATTTCCTTATGTACCTATTGTTCCAGTTGATGTTGTTCCAGAGCCTTTAGCTCTGTTGGTTTCTCTATATGTTGTGTTGTCTCTATTTGTGACTCAGTCTCTACCTTTTTTTCTGTATCTTCTGCAGGTTTCTTTATTTCCCCTGCTACCAGAGGCTCATTAGCCATATCTGACTTATTAGTTGTATCTTTGTCTACTATTATGTTGATCTTCTGAGTATCAACATTTATAGTATATAGGACTTCAGAATTAGGATTGTTATCCTCTACATCCATACTTCTTGTTGTCGGTTGATCTTCAATAGTTGTTATCTTCACTGGTGGAGGTAGGTTGTCTTTAATTTTGATGCTTGGTGGTCCACCAACTTTGCCTTTCCCCTTGTCTCTATCTTTCTAGTATACCTTTATAGGTTTAGGGTTCCTATACTCTTCTTGTTTTTCTTTGTCAACCAGGAATATATCCCATCCATCTTCTATTTCCTCTGTCACTTCATTAACTCTTCCTACCATTAGTGAAATATGTCAGTGTGCAATAGAGAATACTGACCGATTTGCTTGAGCAATCAAATCATCAATTTCCTTTGGAGAGTTTACCAGATATACAACAAGTAGTTTCTCTATTTTTATTTTCTTATCTAACTCTATCACTGCTTGCCTTCTTGCTTCTAACCTTTTGAATAAATCATCAGGAATTTCATTTGCTACTTCCATCAAAAATTTCTTGTACATGTCCATATGCAATATAACACTGTTCTCTGTTAGAGTATTCGGGTATTTACTTGATTAATTAAACATTCTTTGTTTAATTATTTAAGTTCCCTTTATCTCTGTTACACTTAAGCTAACTTTAGGTGCATATAATTAATTGTTTTAATTAATTATTATGTGCAAACCTATGTTTTCCCTTTTTAGGGTTTCTTGACCTATTAAAGGTTGAGTTCTTTCTTTTCATTGTAAGAATCACATTACATATTATTGTGAATATTGAGCTCTCTTTTTTTGAGCATATTCTCTGTGTTTTGTATGTTCTTTAGATTTTGCTTCATTGCTTCTCCTTGTAACAGGTTATTTGGCTTGTAGAAGATCTTTAGGCTCCTGTGGTGTTGTATTTTCTCAACTCCTATATGGTATCAGAGCTCAGATTTGTAGCTACCTATTCCTATTTTTTGAGAATTTTGCATTTGAAGCAGATCTGGGGTTTCAGGCATTTTTTTGTGTGCTTAGGGTTAAGGTTTTTTTTTCTGAGCACTTTGGGCCTAAACGGACCTCACCATCATGCTTAGAAGACCCCAAAACACCTATAGTCATATAAAATTTGTCCATTTTTTACCCCTAAGCATCTGGGTGATTTTTTTCTCTCCAAGCCAGGCCGTACGGCCCTGGCACGCAAATTGAGAAAAAAAATTGAAGAAAAAAAAAATTGCCTTTTTACGGCATGCAGGCCAAATTGTTTTGATTTTTAAAAAAATTACAAAAAAAATCAAACAAAAAAAAAAAGGGCTTTCAAAAAAATTTATCACAATTTTGAGGGTACCGGACCTAACAGGTCGGCGCCGTACGGACCTGTCAGGCCAGCCCCACTCAGCGCTGCAGGCCTCCCACTCTAGCTCCGGCAATGCCCGCTGGCTTCTGCTCTAGCTCCAATGCTGCAGCCTTCTACCGGCCAAATCCTCCGCTCCAGCGAAGATCTCCAGCCCCCGCCGGCTAGCCTCTACGCCGCTCCGGTTCCTCCCGGCGAGCCACCTCTGCCTGGCTGCGCTCCGCTCCTCCGAGCTGCATCACCTCTGCCCGACCATTGCGCCACTTCGCCCCAACAACACCTCCACCCGGCCTGCGCGCCACCTCTACTCGGCCCGAGCCCCACCTCCGCCCGGAGCACAACCAGTCCCTCCTCTCTAGTCTTTTTGAGAGGGGGTTGGTTTTTTGGGCCTAGATCGTGCATCCGGAGTCAGATTTTGGAAAACAAATAGGCATTGGAAAGGTGATTCCAAGCCGGACCTTGTGGTGATGGAATTTTTTCCTAGATATAATGTTTTACTACGTTTTTTACTAGTCAAAGTTGGGCTTTTTTTTTGCAATTCTTTGGCCCTATCTTGGGCAAACGGAGTCATTTTTTTGAGAACAAATAGGCATCGAAAAGCTGGTTCCGAGGCCAACCTCATGGTGTTGGTAATTTTTTCCAATTTTTCTATTTGACTGTGTTTTTTTGCAGTCAAAGTGAGGTCTCCTTTTTGCACTCTAGGAGACGTAGAATGAGCATCCGACCTCCATTTTTTGAAAACTTTATATTTTTGGAAAGCGTGTTCTGTGTACTTTCCAGAAATATGAGTTTTATTTTTAGATTCTACTCCATGCATATTTTATTCATTTTTTTCTTTTCAGCACTCTGGTGGATATCGTGGTTGTTTTAGGTCTTGGGATCTCTTTTCTGAGTAGGGTGTCTCTGTTTTGATTCTCGTTTCTATTTCCAGTCTTCTTATCATTGTAGCTTGTAATTATGCAAACACACTGAGATAAAGTGCCATCATACATTATTTACTTGGAATCTTGCATATCTTGTGTCTCGTTGTACATGCACTGTTGATCAAGTGCCATGAGGGGGTTGATGTTTGCCTTTGTTTGCCATCTTCCTTTGTCAAGTGAGTGTTCCTTCCATGACATTCACCTCATGATGATGTGTCTTAGCACCTTTGATGTTCTTGGTTCTTCATCATGCAGTTGTTTTTGGCTATCCTTTTCAATGTTCTTATCCCTCTCCCACTTCCGCATTATGGGGAGGTTTATCCTGTTGGTTCTAATTCTTCTGTGGTTTGATTGATCAGCTCTTTAGGCTTTGGTTTCTCATGCCATCTGTATCTTCGATTTCAGTTGTTTTGCCTTGTTTGCCTCCTAATTCGAGTAGTGTCATTTGAGGGCACTCATGCAAATTACAGTCTTCTCTACCTGGTCATGTTCTAGTTCAGTGGATGTTCTTCAGATCAGCAGTTATTCTTCGACAGAGTTTGCATGTTCTTCATGCTTCAGTGGTGTTCTTTTCCATCTCTTTTTGGAGTAGAGTTTTGTTCCCATGTGGTTTTCTCTATTTCTCCAGTTCATAGAGATTTCATTATATTTGGGTACCTGATCAAGCCTTGTTGCCGGGACGCATCTTTATTGCTTTCAGTAGCTGTTCTAGGTTTTAGCTTCTCCCTAAGTCTATCTTAAGGGGGGGTGTTAGAGTATTCGGGTATTTAATTGATTAATTAAACATTCTTTGTTTAATTATTTAAGTTCCCTTTATCTTTGTTACACTTAAGCTAACTTTAGGTGCATATAATTAATTGTTTTAATTAATTATTATGTGCAAACCTAGGTTTTCCCTTTTTAGGGTTTCTTGACCTATTAAAGGTTGAGTTCTTTCTTTTCATTGTAAGAATCACATTACATATTTTTGTGAATATTGAGCTCTCTCTTTTTGAGCATATTCTCTGTGTTTTGTATGTTCTTCAGATTTTGCTTCATTGCTTCTCCTTGTAATAGGTTATTCAGCTTGCAAAAGATCTTCAGGCTCCTATGGTGTTGTATTTTCTCAACTCCTATATTCTCAACTTGCTTTTTCTCATCAACAGTTAGAGTGTCATAAATTTTCTCTATGTTCTTTAGTTTTCCTTCCTCTATGATTTTATTTAGCAGTATATCAAGGGGTACCAAGTCACTGTTTGTCCTTTTCTTCTTCTTAGGTGTCATCTTTTTCTTTGGTGTGGCCTTTCTAACTGGAGATCTTACTGCTTGTTGCTTTTGCCTTGTTCTTCTAGGTGAAGGAGTGGTTGTCAGTGAGGGATTTCTTTTTCTAACAACTCTTTTAAAAGTTGTTGTCATGTCACCTTCCGAAGAAGTACCTACCAGTGATAGGTGAGTTTCAGGTTGTGAAGCTACCAACTCATCCTCTGTTATGTCGGTTTTCTTCAATACATCTTCCTTAATGGCTTTTGCTTGCTTAAATCCTTTCCTTACAAATACCTCAACCTTCTTTACTCTTTTATTTGATTGTATTTGGCTTTCTATAGTCTCAGCATTACCAAATACTTCTTCCTTAGGTTCATTGGGGGCTTCCAGAGGTGCTTTAGCATATGTTTCAACTATGTGATCATCTGTTTCATAGCCCATCTTGGTTACCCAAATTGTTCTTGGGATGACTGCTTCCATCCAGATTTCATCCTCATAGATTATCACAAGTTGCATTGCATACATTGGATTCCCAAACTGGTAACCCTAGAGCTGAGAATACCAACCGGTAGTCAACCTTAGTGAATCCTCGACACCGGTTCACTGCATGTCTTCATACTTCTTCATATCAGTTCACCAACTTCTTTTAATCTGCATACCATTTTACTTGTACTTATTGACATCAATGACAACATACATTATCATCATATAAACATGACAGTACATCATATGCCAATAATATCCAACAACCTCCCCCTTTGGCATTGATGGCAATACTTAGTGTAGCATTGCAACTGTAAACATCATAGACCAATGTATCTGCATTATCGAATATCTTCTCCCCATTCATCAGATATCTTCTCCCCATTCATCAGATATCTTCTCCCCATAACTTATTAGATATCTTCTCCCCCTTTGACAACAATGCCAAAGTGGAGGCACAAGCTTCCATTCTCCAATATGTTTCTCCCCCTATGGAGTAGCATCCTTCAATACATCAATCCTAAAAGATTTGTCATTTTAGTTCTTGACTGATGTGGAGCACACAACTTTAGTTGACTTCATGAAGGGGCAGAACCCCTAATTCACCTCTCAAACAGGTAAATGTAATCTTTGGTAAGGGCTTAGTGAATAGCTTTGCTAGCTGCTCCTTACTAGAAACATGTTTTAGTACAACCTCCGTATTCTAAACTTTCTCTCTCAAGAAGTGATATTTAAGCTTAATGTGCTTAGTTCTAGCATGCAATACTGGATTCTTGGAAATATTTTTTGCACTTGTATTATCACAAAATATATTCACCAGTTCAGATACAAGTACTTTGAAACCTTCCAATACATGTTTCATCCAACCTTCCAATACATGTTTCATCCAGATTGCTTGAGTGCAGTTCATAAATGCTACCACATATTTTGCTTCAGTTAGACTGGGAAGTACAACTCTACTTCTTACTTGTCCATGATACTAATCTTCCACCGAGAAAGAACTCTCCACTAGTTGTGCTCTTTCGGTCATCCATATTACCTGCCCAATTAGCATCGGTATATATTTTGAGCTTATAGTCACCATTATATGGATACCACAATCCATAGTCAATTGTTCCTTTTAGATATCTTAGAATCTTTTTGACATCTACCAAGTGAGATTCTCTTGGAATTTTCTGAAAATGATCTACAATGCCTATTGCATGAGCAATATCTTGTCTATTGCGCACCACATAGTGCAATTTACCAATCATTGACCACTTCTCCTTTTCATTTACTAATGTGGAATCATCTTCCTTAGTCAGTTTACAGCCGGTCACCATCGGTGTACCAACTAGTTTTCTCTCCTCCATGCCAAAGGTCTTCAATACCTCTTTGACATACTTGGACTAGGTAATAAAGATACCCTCTTTCATTTGCTGAATTTGTAAACCAATGAAGAACTTCATCTCTCCAATCAGAGACATCTCAAACTCTTTCTTCATTTCATCTGCAAACACATGACTCATTTTATCATCTCCTCCAATGATTATGTCATCTACAAATACTTCATAGATCATAATCTGATCACCCTTTGATTTCAAGTAGATGTTGTTATCTTCACTTGTTCTCTAAAATCCAATCTTCACAAGATGAGAATGTAACCTTTCATACCATGCCCTAGGTGCTTGTTTCAATCCATATAGAGCTTTGTGTAATCTACACACCATGTCACTATCTTTTGATAAGGCAAACCCTATATACTTCCTCTTATAGGATTCCATTAAAAAAAGAAGACTTCACATCCATTTGATAAACCTTAAATCCCTTAAATGCTGCAAATGCAAGTAGCATTCAGACACCTTCTATTCTAGCCACAGGAGCAAAGGTTTCTCCATAGTCTTCTCCCTCCTCTTGAGCATATCCCTTGCATACAATCCTAGCCTTGTTCCTTATAATTGTACCTTCTTCATTTAGCTTATTCCTGAAGACCCATTTGGTACCTATGACATTTTTATGTTTTGGTCTGGGCACCAAAGACCTTGTTACATTCTTTTCTATCTCGTCTAGCTTCTCTTCCATTGCTTTAATCCAGTCTTCATCTATAAGTGCTTCTCTGGAAGTCTTGGGTTCAAGTTCATAAATCAAGCAAGAGTTATCCTTCACTTTTCTTCTTGTGAGTATCCCTGCATCATTATCTCCTATGATTTTCTTCAGATCATGATGCAGCTTCACATATCTAGGAATGACTCTAGCCTGATCTGCTAGCTTTTCTTCTTCTCCTTCACTTACTTCTTCTTCTTCTTAACCGGTTCCTAGAAGGCTATACCCAATTCATCTTCCACTTCTCCATTGCAAGTTTCCTTAAGTTCCTCAGGGGATTCATCAACCCTGACATTGATACTCTCAATAATTTTTTGTGTTCTATTTTTGTATCACTTGAGAGCTTTGCTCTTAGTTGAATATCCCCAAAATATTCCTTCATCACATTTTGCATCAAACTTACTCAGATGCTCACCTCTCTTCATATAGCACTTACTACCAAACACTTTAAAGTAACTCATAGTGGGAGTTTTCCCCATCCAATACTCATAAGGGGTTTTAACTCTACCTTTCTTGATGAGTACCTGGTTCATTGTATATACTAAAATGCTCACCGCTTCTCTCCAAAAGGTGTGAGCAACCTTTCCTTGGATCAACATTGTTCTAGCCGCTTCAACTACAGTCCTGTTATTTCTTTCTACTATGCCATTCTATTTTGGTGTCCTTGGGGAAACAACTGCCTCTTGATACTGCTATGTTTGTAGTACTTGTTTAATTCATAAGAGGTGAATTATCCTCCTTGATCAGTTCTTAGGTAATGTATTGTTTTACCACTTTCTTTCTCTACTAACGCTCTGAAGGCTTTGAACTTTCCAAATGCTTCAAACTTGTCTTTCAAGAATGTGACCAACATCATTCTTTAGTAGTCATGAGTAAGAATCATAAAATACCTATCTCCCTGAATACTTCTAGTTTTCATAGGACCACACAAATCAGTATGCACAAGGTCAAGTAAATTTTTTGATGAAAAAGACTTACCTTTAAAATTTGAGGAAGACATCTTCCCAAGTTGACATTCTCTACACAAAGAATTCTTAGGTTTGTTCAGCAAAGGTAATCCTCTTACTACCTTGATCTTACTAAATTTAACAATATTGTCAAAGTTCATATGACAGAGTCTCCTATTCCATATCCAACTAGCATCAAACTTAGCCATTAGACACCAACTTATCTTTGCATTCAACTGAAATAGGTTACCTTTGGTCCACTTACCGGTGGCAATAAGTTCACCACTCTTCCCAATTATACTGTAGACTTCGCCTTTGAATTCCAGAATAAGTCCTTTGTCATTTAGTAGAGCAACACTCAATGGGTTATTCTTAAGACCTTCTACCTAGTAGACATCATCTGCACTTCTCTTTCCATTCAGTGAGATGGATCCTTTACCTTTAACCAAGCATTGTGCATCATTGCCAAATCTGACAACACCTCCATCATATTCTTCCAGAGATAGAAACTTTCTCTGGTCACCAATCATGTGGTGAGAACACCCACTATCTATAATCCACTCATTGGAGTTTTCAATGTGAGAGACAAGTGCTTTCTTGTCAGACACTTCTTCCTTTATAGCTGCAAACACTATATCGTCACTCTCTTCATCCTCTGATTTTTCATAAGTGACACCTTCATCCACAGCAACAAGACAATTTCTTTTGTTTCCTCCTTTATACTTTCTAAACCTCTCTGGTTTATCCTTATTATCACTGTTAGGACAATTAACAACTATATGTCCTATCTTGTTGCAAGAGAAACATTTCAAAGGAAGTTTAGATCTCTATATTTTCTATTTCCCTTTGAAAGTCTTTCAACAAGAAGAGCTTCAAACTCCATCAGAATCTCTTTATCATCCATATCTTTGCATTATCTAGATTCATAACTGGTAATAGTTTCTTTTCCTTTTTTGTATGGTGCAGCAGATGCTTTAAAAGTTGACTCAATCTTCTGAACACTACCGTCATAGCTATTCAACTCATATGCAATTAACTTTACAATGATAGAGTCTAAGGATACCTTGGTTTTATCAATAGACCTTAGTTCTTGGATAGCAGCAACTCTGATTGCATAGATCAACAACAATGATCTCAACACTACTAACAACAGTGGCATCCTCAGTGGTTCCACCAATGCTTTTGATATCTCCAACCACAGTCTTAATCCTAATGCCATATTTTTGAATGGTCTCTCCATCAACCATCCTCATGTCTTCAAATTTTCCTCTAAGGCTCTCTTCCTTAGCTTGCTTTACATGCTTATCACCACCATAAATAGTTTCCAGTGCATCCCATACATCCTTAGGAGTGTCCGTGTCTTGTACATCAATTAACTCAATATCTACCAAGTTGTTGATAAGGGCTTCCATGACTTGCCCATTTTCTTGAATCTCTCTCTTCTGATCATCTGTTAGAGTGCTAGTGGGAGTCACATATGCATTCTCAACATATCTCTAGCGTTGAGCACCCATACTCTTGATGTAAATCTTCATTTTGTCCTTCCATATCTTGAAGTTATCTCTATTGAACTTAGGACCTTCCCTCTTCATCATTACAATAGGATCTTTTACCTCAAGCAGTTAAGCTTATATCACTGAGGACATAGATTAGCTCTGATACCAATTGATGAATAATGATGAACACCAGATACCCTAACTAGTACTGAGAGGGGGGGGGTGAATCAGTAAAGACAAAAACTTTCCAAATCAACTTATCAGGTTAAAGAAATATCAACTAGTTATCATCATTACTAATCTCAGCCATGGAAATACCAGTTAAACATAGTAAGACATCAAACACTATAAACTGAGAAGTCTGAATACTTCAAATACATTCTATACTTGATACTAACTTCACCCATAAATATATGCATGTGGTATACCAATAATACCATAACCTAATAACTCTGCATGCATAATCTCTCAAACAAAGAATACATAATCATCACATGAAAAATGCATAACACATGACACATAGATTTTTCACGTGGAAACCCAAATGGGAAAAACCACGGTGGAAATGAATACTCAGAAGTTGTTTTTGAACTCTTTTGAAGCTCGCTCTATTAGGAGCCTAGTCCAGTTAAAGACTTTACAATGAGTTTTTGTTAGGAACCGATCCTATTAAAGATCACCTGGTTAAGGGGTGGCTATATACCCTATTAAAGGTTGAAACCCTATTAGAGGTTACCTTGCTAGAGGATTTGAAGAACTCAATGATATTGAGTCACCCAGTTAAAGGATTTACAATAAGTCTATTAAAGCTACCCGGTAAAGGGATTTTCCAACTATTGAAATGATTAGAAGACAACACGTAAAACTCTGATTTGATAATAGAACTACATGCTAAGGAATATCCTTTTCAGTTCCTCTACTCTGCAATCACACTCTGCAATTTTACTCTTACTGGTCTGGCAAGTATCCCATCACTCTGATACACACACAACATTTTCCAGCAACTTACAATAACAAGCATCATCGACCTTATAGACAATAGTTAGGTCAGTAGAATAAACCCTAAGCATCTTAGGTTTACAACACAGGAAGTCCAATCCTAACCATCCAAACACTTTGGATAGAGAAATACAATCTTAAACAGATCACAAGACAATCTGCATGGTTCATTCTTCACCGCAAATGGGAATTAGTAACCCATCATGCTTTCTTCTCATACTGCTAAGAAGAATGTTCATTCACAAGGTAGACATTTAATGCAATCGTTCTTCTCATGCAAGATCCTCAAGAAAATCCTTCACGTGCACAAGGATGATGTGGCACCTCGATCTCATCCTCATCCCTTAGCTAACTCATCACAAAGTATCATCAGTTGCATCGCATAGGCTGGATTGCCAAATCGGTAACCCTAGAGCTGAGACTACCAACCAGTAGTCACACTTAGTGAAACCCCGACAACAGTTCAGTGCATGTCTTCATACTTCTTCATACCAGTCCACCAACTTCTTTTAATCTACATACTAGTTTACTTGTACTTATTGACATCAATGACAACATACATTATCATCATATCAACATGCGAGTTCATCGTATGCCAATAATATCCAATAGAGGGAATTGACCTCTCTACCATTGTTCCTCCTTAGCATGACAAACCAGCTTTGTTGATAGAGTAAACAGATACTATTAATGTTGGTGCTGAAGACACTCCAAAGAATATATTCATTACCAAGTCCTTGATGGATCAAGAGAGATAGGACTATCAATTTTGCTATCAAGTGATGCCTTTTGGCCTCAATAATACCAGAGCTACATACCAATGAGCAATGACAACAATTTTTCATGACCCTTTACACAAAATTATGGAAGATTATGTGGACAATCTTCTATGAAAATCAGAGACAAGACATGAGAACATCCCTATCTTAAGAAAAAAATTCGAGAGATTGGAAAAATACAAACTACGTCTAAATCCCAAGAAATGTGTCTTTGGTGTCAAAGTAGGAAACTAGGTTTCATTGTTTCCCATAGAGGCATAGAGGTTGATCCAACAAATATGAAAGATATCATGGAAATTCCTCCCCCAAAGACCCTTAAAGAGTTGTGCAGCCTCCAAGGAAAACTCCAATTTGTCAAATGATTCATCTCATAGCTTGCTGACAAATGTCACCCATTTTCTCATCTATTACTCAAAGATACCAAACTGAAATGGGACTGCCTGTCTTAGAAGGCTTTTGAGAAGCTAAAACAATATCTTCCATCACCTCTGGTTCTTATGCCTCCTATTCCAGGGAAGCCACTTCTTTTGTATATATCTACTACTATAGTAGCACTAGGGGTTTTATTGGCACAAACAAATGATCAGGGAAAAGAGCATGATATACACTAAATTAGTCGCACATTAATAGGGTATGAACTTAGTTATACCCCTACTGAAAGAGAATGTTTAGGACTTGTCTTTAGAACATAAAAGCTTTGACACTACATGCTAAATAACAAAACAAAATTGATTGCTAGGATCAACCCCCTTAAGTACATCATGTGAAAAGATGCTCCCATTGATAGAACTGCTAAACGGGTCATGTTGTTAAGTGAATTTGACATTGAATATGTGGACATAAAAGAAATCAAAGGATAGGTAATAGCTGACCAACTGGTCGATGCTCCACTACCAGGTGATCATCCTATCCTCATAGAATTTCCAGACAAATTCATAATGACTGCCACCACATCCACCACATGGTAGTTATATGTTGATGGTTCTTGCACCTAAAACGAATTGGGGGCAGGAATATTGTTGATCACACCCCAAGGAGATTGCATCCCTAAATCATACAAGATAGCCTTTGTATGCACCAACAACATTGCAGAATATGAAGCACTGATTACTGGAGTACATTTGGCTATCCAATGGAGGATATTGGAATTACATGTTTATGGTGATTCCTAACTTATCATCAAACAATTCAATGATGAGTATCAAACAAAAGATGATAAGCTTCTTCCCTATTGCAATATGGTTGAAGATCTCAAGCAGTATTTCACATCAATCAAGTTTGATCAAATTCCACACATCAACAATAGAGTTGCAGATGCAATGGCCACTATTGGTTCCCTCCTTCAGATGCCGACACATAGTCAAAAGTGTGAGTTCTTCGTCAAGAAACTCTTCATATCGGCATATGACTTACCAATGTCTAAAATGGTGTATGTACCCATTGGTCCCGAATTTTCTATTGTATCAAGAGACCTACACTTACCTAAGAGATAATACGATTCCTCCACACCTTACCAAAATCCAACAACAAACCTTTATTCGCTGATGTGCCTATTATACTATCCTTGGAGACACCCTATTTAGAAGGCATTTTGATAGTTCCCTCCTAAGGTGTTTAGACAAACAAGAGGCTAAATGGGAACTACATGAAGTGCATAAAGTTATCTGTGGGTCACACTCAAGTGGTCTCACTTTGGCTAAGAAACTCTTGCGAATGGGATACTACTGGCCTACAATGGAAGAAGATGGATACAATTATGTGAAGAAATCTATCCATTACTAGAAGCATGGTGACAAGATCCATGCTCCATCACAAGCTCTACAACCTTTTATTACACCATTTCCCTTCTCGTAGTGGGGGCTTGATCTGAATGGGAAAATCCACCCTACATCCTCCAATGGCCATAAATTCATCATTATCGACACTAAATACTTCACCAAGTGGGTGGAGGTCATCTCCCTAACCTTTACCATTGGAAAACAAATCTCTAAATTCATTCTAAATTATTTGATCTTCCAATATGGAATCCCCAAGGTCAATATTACATATAATGATAGACCTTTCAAAAATAAGGATGTAAAAGAGCTCCGTCAGAAATTGAATATCCAACACCATTTCTCCAACTCCTATTATCCACAAGGTAAAGATCAAGCTGAGGCTTCTAATAAAACATTAATCAAAATTATTAAAAAGACAATCAATGAAGTTGGCAATGATTCACACCTCCAACTCTATCTCTCTCTATGGGCTTACCGTACCTCCATCCGCACACCCAAAAGTGCCACTCCATATTACCTTATCTTTGGATATGAAGCTATCCTCCCTCTTGAGATCGAGATCCCCTCCCTAAGGGTATCGCTGCATAATATCCTCCCAGATGAGGAATACAGAGTTTTCCAATTGCAAGAGCTAGAATTGTTGGATGAAATGCACCTCAAGGCCTTAAATCATCTCTAGGTATATCGGAATCACTTACGTTTGGACTACAGTAAGAAAGTCATAAGTTGATAATTTGAAGTGGGTGACCTTGTTCTCATGTAAAATCAGAAAAGCCTTCAAGAAAGAGAGAAGAAAGGCAAGTTTGAGCCAATTGGCTTGGACCATATGTGATCATAGCAAAGTATGGATCAGGGGCATATCAGTTGGCTACTCCTAAATGAGATCCGTTGGATGAGCCAATGAACATCATGCATCTAAAAATACTATATGCCTAGTGAGAAAAATAAATGAAAAAAGAGAAAAATCAATTTGTTCATTAGTGAGAACCACTTTGTGGCACTATGGGCAAGTACCTTGGTGAAAACCTTCATGCAGGTGCCAAGGTAAATAATCTAAATCCATCATCTATCAGGTAAAAATCTCCCCATTTCTTGCCCATTAGATATCTATGATCACCACTATCTAATCCTTATACCATAGAATTCACCCAATCCTGGCACAATGGTCATGCGCATAATGATGAGTCTTTTCTTGAATCATGAATGAGGGTCATCTCATTAAATTGATCTTTTTCCCACATCCTGAGCTTATGGCTACATGAGAGCTTCATCAAGTCTTGATGTTTGTCTCACATCTACAAGTTAGTCCTCATGGCACCTAATCAATTGCCTAGTCAATCATATCCACCGTATCCTTTTCCCTCGGGATGAATCCTTCCCTCACCTGGTAGTTTAATCTTTCATCCTAATATTACTCTTGGCAAGAGATGATAGTTAGTCATGTATGGGTGACTTTTCTTTTTATTTGGATTTTCATTATTGACTTGCATCTTTTTGGTCCTATAACTACTCCTATTCATGACTACCCAGATCCTCCATATCCAGGTATGTTTACAATGGGTGTATACTAGGACATATTTTCATGGAATGGCATGTTTTGGATCTCCATTGTATGAATTGATGACTTGGTACTAGTCTTTATCAAAACTTACCTTGTCATGTACAATGAATATCTATGCATTTGAGGGTTTTCTTGCACGTACCCGCAACTTTGTATCATTGTTTCTCAACACTTGCATAGCTATATGTAGGGAATCTTTGCTTGACTGAGAGTTAATCCATGCCTTGGGTTTCTCATGGCATCTTGGTTCCTATAATCAATGGTGTGGATTACCTAGGGCAATATCAAAACTAGGTTGGCTCTCATCTTTTGTGCACAACTCTCAGCATCATTCCATAAATTCTTAATTCTCCCTATTACATTTTCCATACCACCATCGCTGTGGAGTCTTCAATTTTTCTCATCCAAATATTTTATCCTAACTATGGTCATTGTATTATTACAGGCATATTGACAAATACACTTTGCATTATTCATTTATATCGAATTATCACTTACATTGCATTATTCATATTCATTTCATTTCATTGCATTATCAATGCATTTATCATTCATTTTGTATTATTCATGTACATTTCATTTCATTGCATTATCAATGCATTTATCATCCATTTTGCACTATTCATGTAGATTTCATTTATTTTCTTTTTCAATGAATTTATCATTCATTTTGGATTATCCATGTAGATTTCCTTATTAATTTTCATGGCATTTATCACTTAGATTGCATTATTCATTTTCATTGCATTTATCAGTTAGACTTTGTTCCATCATTTAGGTTTCAATTTTGTCACATCATAAGCATATTTGATCATTTCATTATCATTGCATATCCATCACATTACATATCCACTTTTCTCATTACATTACATATCCATTTCATTATTAGAAAAATCTCAAACCAACACACCATACAAATATACATACATATACATCATAAATCTCAAAAACATATGCATCCACATAGTCAATCATCCCACATTCATCAAAGGGTCAGTAACATATTATAAAACATATACACGTGTATCCATCCTATACTGATCACCATGTAGTAGCACATCATAAGCATATACATATATAAACATCCATCTTGCATCACAAATAGGTCAATAGAATACATCTATAATCATCATCCATAAATCACATCATAAAATAATAAACAATAGAATCCAGGGCAATGTCCATAATAAGGTACATGTATAACCGCTGCCAAAAAATCATATATATATATATATATATATCTCAAAAATGAATATGTCTGTTATAATATAATGATCACCCTGAAGGGTCAAAAAATGGCACATAAATCAAAATGGAGCTAGGTCTCTCCACCTGTCTCCCCAACCCCATCCTCATCACCTCCCCCTTTGGATCCACCTACTCCCCTTGCCCTAGGTGACTTGAGGCCCACTAATCCACCTGTCTATTGGCTCTGTGTGGTATGTTGGTTGTGAGTCCTATGGGAGCGTACATTCTCTATGTATAAGGCTGCTCTTTGATCTACAACTACCACCCCATGGTAATATGATGCCTCCCAACCTGCCCTCTCTTCCCTCTCCTTCTATTGCATCATGTCATAATACATCTTCCCAAGCCATATGGGAACCAACATCTACCATGTTGCATCCCTCTCCCCCTGCAGACATGTAGCATCTACCTCTGCCCTGTGCACCCCGGCGCACACCTGCTCTAGCACCTCATCCCGTTATCATAGAGAATCATGTAACTCGCCAATGGTAGTCCCTGACCTGGCCTCTTCCAAAATCCTCTTTGAATCCTCCCTGTTCATACACAAGTCATCTACCTTCATCTTGGCTATCTAGAGACTCTTTGTGAAATCCCCAATCTCTTGTTGTAGCCTCCTCTAGCCAAAATCATGTCACTAGGTGCATCCTCCTCCTCACCGACCACCTCATCCATTATCAACTATAGCTCATCATATTCCAAAACCACAAGAATTGTAAGATGTACTGAAAAATGTCCCTCCCACCAACTCTTGTACCCTCTGGTAGTCCCTAGATCATCTCCTGCATCTCTCCGCTCATCCCATACTAAATATGTTGAAACCTAGAAGTTGGTCCTCCCCTCCAAGGGGCTCACTTTCATATCTCACCTCCCAACCTATCAGATGACCCAATGATATAATGGTATATTCCCCACTATATCTTGTATGAAGTCGAACTGTCGAGGTACCCTAAATGGAGCATAATACCCCATAACATATAGTGATCAACTGAATAACCACATCTCTACCCTAGCCCAGTGTAGCTGCCAATCCCATCGCCATCTCTTGCAGTCCAAAAATGGCCACCATATGAACTCCATAAGCTCATCAAAAACACAATGCTAGAACCAGATATATCCTATTGATGTATAATGAAAAAGGCCTCTATATCTATCAATGTATGGACGCTGGGTATGCCTATCCTATACACCTAATGGCCGTATCACTACAATATGCTCCCAAGCCCATATATGTTGAAGGGTCGCCCCTATAGATAGGTTTACATAATCCCTAGAAACTACAACATACATATCATGATAGATCTGAGCCAACATCGCAGCTCCCCAAACATACTCTAGACAATGTTGAACCATAGAATACATGCATTTTCTCCATCCAATGGGAAATGCATGTCGTCCTAGATTAGGCATGATCCGTCTGGTCAAGAACCCACAAATGACTAGTAGGTCAAGGATGGGTGGGATCTCCATTGCCTTTCCCATGTGCATCCTTCTCCTATCCAAGATCGGTAATGCATCATAATCACAAATATCATAAAGGTAGAAGTCTATTATATCAAACTAGTACTCGAGGATGACATCATGAATGGGGATCTTCAAGATCCTCCATACATCTAATAAAGTGAATGTAACCTCTCAAGTGGGTAGGTGAAAGGTGGTATACCTACTTTCCTATCTCTCTACTAAAGAGGTAATCATAGAAGGTATGAGCTTGAATCCTTGGCCACCAACTGACAAAATGCAATCCCACTACAATAATAATCTCTAACTCATCTACGTCCAGCTACCTATACAATATGTCTTGGCATTATGTTTTCATTGATGTCAACCAGTATAGGTGGCAACCAGTGTGGGAGATTAATGAGTAGTGTTTTCACTGATAAAAGAAAATTAGTATAGCATGTTACCAGTAAGGTAAAGGATGTCATCCACCATAGTGGTCATTAGAGTCACCGATACATAAGTTAGTGTTAACTTGTGTTAAAAACATATATATTGGAGACCGATATCGTACAACAACCGGTAAGTGAGGTGTTGGCAATGTATGGTTTCCAACCAAAAAGCATATGACCAATAAGCTAGTAGGGTGAGCTAATGAAGAAGTATAAAACCGATATGCAATTGAATGTCAAAAGAAGAGGTTATCACGAGATGCTAATATGACCAAAAGAGTTTGGACTACTATAATCTAGTAAGGTAGGAGATGTATTTGCTAACACAGTACAGGTCATATTTGTGCATTGTCTGGAGTAGAATGAATGACAAGGTTCCACTTCCACCGGTAAGTGATAATACTGAGCTTATCTCCTATTATGCAAAGTATGCATCATATCCCTCTGAGATAAGATAGAGAAGTAGAAGGAAAGTGATTTAAAGGCTCACATATGATGAACCAGTGAAACATAAGTTTGCCTCAAGTATGTGAAACTATAGATGTACATCTGATTAGTATGTGTTGGCAAGTTGAGCCCCTGTGACCAGGAAGGAAGAGTAAAGTAAAGATGGAATGTCAGGATAGATGAAGAGTGATGGGTTTGTCACCTTGACAAACCGGTTGAGATGTCAACTAGTTTGATAATGAAGAAGACAATGATGAGAGACTATAGATAGAGAGTGCAACTAGCATGAAGATGCCTTAGATGGAATCAGTTGAAGGTTGATGACATGGTGTCATCAGAATGGCTACCACTCAACATGAGAACCGATAAAAGGTGATATTAATTTGTGTATTGGTAGGACAAGTTCTAACCAGTATGTAGGTTGGTTTTTTGTTTGTGATAATGTTTGTAATGAAGAGACAGAGTTTCAAAGAGGTCACAAACCACCAGAGGTGAAGTTGACCAACTGGTGTAGTGTATGTTGTTAGATAATAGCATGTTGAAAATACCCACAAGGGTTTAAATAGGTATGGAGTTTTGTCGGTTGTTCATAAATTAAACTGACCCTAAGTTGATGAGCTGGTTGTGTAATGGTGAATGTTTCCAAATCGACATGGCAGTCTGAGCTAAGGTGGATATCAACAGTGATGCCATGTAGAGCTGAAGTAGTGAACATGCAGAGGTCCATGATGTCTTGTGCAGGTAAGGTTGTTGAGGTTCGTCAACATTAAATGTTGATTGCAACAATCACAGAGGAGTTACAAAGTGTGCAGCTCAATGAAAGATGAACGAAAAAGGAATATCCAAGATATGCTAGTGCCATGATCGATGCTTGATATCCAACTGCAGATTGACCTCAAGAAGGAAACAGCTGGATCATAAATGTGTCGACTGATTTCGAGGCTGAAGAACAGGGTTAGATTTATTATTTTAGCAAATATACATTAAATGATGGAAAACACATGTATATGCTTTCCTCCATTGTAGGTGATTGATCCAACATAGATTGCATTGGATTTCATGAATATTTGTTCGGTGGAAGAAACCCTAACTGACTTAAAATTTGAATTGGTTTTTGGCGGGAAAACTTGTTTATAGATACTCAAGCCAAAATCAATAAAAAGTGTTGATTGATTGATGCTACTAGAGAATCAGGGGGTTGGATATTGAAGAGTGAAGTGTGAATGTGCAATAAAGAGCCAACTAGTGAAAGACTCCATCGAAGATCAAAGAGGCTATGAGTTGGAGGTACAACCAGTGAGAGGGTTGAGTAGAGTACTGACAGAGAAGAGGTAAAGGATCAACAAGTGAGGTTGCAACATAGTGTGAAAGGAAGGTGGATCTAAGTGACAAGAGATCTAATGAATAACAAATTTGAGGAAGACTGGCTGAGCAGTGTGTGAATCAGAAAGGTAACAATTGCAAGCTAAGTGTGACAGAGAGAAAAGAGAACTGACAGAGGGTAGAACAAGAAGAAGAGTCTGAACCAACATAGATGCATCAAAGAGTGGGTAAATATAGGAGATAAAACTATTGTATTAAGAAAGTGAGGTGAGAACTAGTACAGAAGAGGCTAATGAGGGAATAGAAGATGCTACAAGCAATGTTGTGAAGAAGGGAAACTGTTAGGGAGATTATTCATGAGTGGTTACAAAACTCATTTGTAACCAAGGCTATTACTTTTGTATTAGATGATATTCATTTTAGATCATTGAGTTGGAGATCAGTGTAGGGGTTAGTGCTCCTTTGGGTTGTAGCCCATAAATCAGTTAGGGGTTGGTACTCCTTTGGGTTGTAGCCCATAAATTAGTTAGGGGTTGGTGCTCCTTTGGTTGTAGCCTATAAATTTGTTGGGAGTTGGTGATCCTTGGGTTGGTGCCCTAAATCAGGGGTTGTATCTCCTTGGGTTGTAGCCCTAAACATTATAACAAATTTCATTGTGAGGGTAGATTAGAGGAGTAAACTCAAGCAACATTACTCACTGAGGTTTTTTTCATCTTGGGTTTTCCTCGTATATACCTTTGTTATGTGATGTTCCCCTTGTGTGTGACTATATTGTGTAAATTCTCCTTAGCATACTGGTAGGTTATCTTAGTCTTAGTATGTTAATCGGTACATTTACTTAAGAGTTTAAATGAGTAAAATATGTGAACCACTGATTCACCCCCCCTCTCAGTGATACATTATGTCGAACAACTGGTATCAGATCCTTGGTTCCCAGTTGACAAGCTTTCTCCATCTTGGGTAGATTCTGGTATTAGGACACGATGGTGTATTTAGTGTGAAATCCATCTCCTATGTTTAATGGGTCAAATTATTCCATTTGAAGTTGTAGAATGGAAGTCTACCTCTCTTTTGTAGGGTATGATGTCTAGATGATAGTTGTTAATGGTCTCCCTAGTAATATTAATCCTCCGATCTATCCTAAAGAAGAAATAAAATTTAGGTGCAATGAATAAGCAATGAAGGCCATATTCAATGATGTTACCAGTGATGTTTCTTCACTAGTGGACAAGTACAGGTCAGCAAAGAGCTTATGGGAAAGACTAAAAAAGATGTATGGAAATGAGCCTACTACTACTGGGTCAGGTTGTGAAGACAAGAAGAGCAATGTTGCAAACTCGTGTGTGGGTATTGAAGGCAGATTAGATAGTTGCAACAACAATGATGAAGAGGAGACTCATCTCTTCATGGAACAAGAAACAAAAAGTGAAGAGAACACATCAAATTTTGACAAGGCAAGCAGATCCTACTGGCAAGATGTGCTTGGCAGTGATGAAGAAGATGAAGAAGAAGGTGAAGCTCATGTTAATCTTGAAGGTGAGTTCCTAAGTGCCCTTGATGAATTGAGAACTATTAGAAATGAATTTAAGAGTTATAAAGAATCAGTTCATAAAGAATGTAGTCAGTTGAGAACATGCCTTGAAGAGTCAAACAAAAATGTTTGCATGCTAACTTTTCAACTTGAATAATCCAAAGGGATGACTGATAGATTGAAATTAGTCCTTGATGCTAATAAAAGAAGATGTGAGGTGTTGTAGCTAGATGTGGAGACAAAAGACAAAGAGTGTCAGAAGATAAAAGAGGAAATGGAAAATATAACGAAAGACCTTGAGAAGTGTAAGAATGAACTCAAGGTTAGAAACTGGTATGATGGAAGCACTAAGGCCTTGGACAAAATTTTGAATCAATGAAAACATTCAAAGGATACCAAAGGATTAGGATATGTCATTGGTGAATGCTCCACAAGTGAGGATGTCTCTCACAAGGACATTTAGTTTGTCTCCTCTAATGGAGATAACAAGGGTAAAACCTTCATAGTCTGAAGTGCACCATGAAAGATGGTTGACCTAGCTACAATTGGTGAGGAATTGAGGTTAAGAATAAAGACTGGTGCAACAACAAGAAATAATGCAGAGCCTAAAGGACAAAGAAATCTCAGAGAAGATAGGTTCACTAGAAACATGAATGCAAGAGAGTAGCCTAAGAGACTCCCCTTTGATGGAAGACAAAGAGATTCAACACCTCGGAGAAGAAGAAGTGGAGAAGTCAAACCAGTCAGATTACTTCACGTTTGGAAAAATGAATTTGTAAGTAATTTGTCTCCATTCTCCAGTTACTATTTTGCTTGTAAAGGATATGGCCATAGGGAAGAGCAATGCAAAAAGATGTCTAGGAATAGAAAAGTTGTTCTTCCTAAAAATAGCAATTCACTTTGTAGAAGATGTAATGCATTTGGGCACAGAGCATCAGAATGTAGAAACATGTATAAGCCCACTCCTAATTATACTAACCGGGGTCCATTTGCTGCCTCAAGAAATGTAAATTATATATGTTATAACTGGAATGGATCTGGGCATAGGATTTATGAGTGCTGGAAGAAAATGTTTCATGCACATGGCAGTCAACATAACAACGATGCCCAAAGTAGAAGTGCTCCTGCAAGATCAAGATATCAGTTAAAACTGGTAGTGAGGTACAATGGCATGACCCTAAGAAGAAGATCAAACCGGTCTTATAGAAGGTCTTCCAATTATCTAGTTGGATGAGTGCAATGCTTCTATGGCAATATATCATGTTATATTGTAGAACCTAGTAAGGCAAATACCTATCTGCAGATGAAGATAAGACCTTCTCCCATTACTAAAAATGTGAAGAAGAATGAGATCAAGAAGGTGTGGAGGAAGAAGACCATGGACCAACAATGTGCATTCCATGCATAGGTGATACCTCCTAACACTTAAAGGAGATGCAGAACCTTAGGGGGAGTATAACATTTACCATATCATTCATCCCCTAAGTTGGATAGGATTGGTTAACAGTAAGAGGAAGAAAGTGAGACAATAGTCTATGTAGTTGTTGTCTTGACTACACTTTTATGCATAGAAGATGGATTACTATTGCAGGTGTTAATAGATGGTTATATTGGAAAATAAATAGCAGAGGCATTTGACACAAGAAAATGAGAATAAAGGGTTCTAGTAGAGATGTCTACCCATAGATGAAGCTAGTGTGAGCAGTATGGTACCGATATGATTGATAACTGATATCGCAGAAGGGCAAGTCATGGGTTCTGATAGATTTATAGTGGCTCCTATGGATAGATAGATGAAGGATGTCTTAGGTGATATTAGAAAGGACTGGAATAACATATGTTGGTCTGGTAGCTGACCATATGTGCATACTTTATTATAGGATAACTAGCTTGATATTTTGGCATGATGGTGATATTGTATAGCATTGTGTACATCTAGGACCTTGTCATAGGTTGTGGTATATATAATGGAGCTAACAGATCATTAGATTGATCATATTTGCACAACTCAAATAGTATATGGTAAATATTGGAGCTCCAATTTTGTACTTTACTGGCAATATGGACCTGAATTGCATGACTCAGGGGGAGTTGATAACCATATCTTTTGATTGTTATCAGAAATGTTGGAAACAAGGGGAGTGCTTGTGCCTATGGTTGCACTGATATGATTATGACTTTGGGATGTGCTCATTGGTCCAGGGTTGTGAGGTATTTCAATATCTATCCAATTTTAACTTAGTGGGAATCACAATTGGACCATTGGGAGTGTTGTCTGCAAAGAGGGAGAGCTACCTGCACAAGAGAACATACACTTGGTATCAACATTTTGGGGTCAGAATGGCTTCTACATATCAAAGGGGAGATGATGCAATCTAACTGACAAAGCACAATAGTAAAAAAGGTACAAGAAACAAGATGAAAGGGGAATAACTAAAGAGGGGAAAAAGACCTGTGAGGTGGATTAGTTAATAAGCATGCAAGTCAAACATATAATCATATGCAATGAAAGACATAACTCCAAAACACATAAAACCATGAATAAGATGCATATACCTCATAAAACCTTTTACCTCTCCCTCAGATTGAGCTTGATGAAATGAAGGCACCCCTTGGTGATGCTCGACTTGATGTGCTCCTCTTGCTTGCTTGCTTGATGTGGATGGCTCTCCAATGTTGTCCACAAATGGAATGGATTTGGAAGATGATAAGGATGAGATGATCAAGTGTGGATGATATATGATTTGAACATGATAAGGTTGCTAAGATGATTTCCTTGGCTCAAAAGGATAGCACAAGATTACTAAACTTGGAGATGAAGTATTGAGGGATGGAGTCCTCAATTTATAGGAAGAGGAGAGGAAGAATGGATGGCTAGGATGGATTCAAGATGAAGGGATAGGATTGCGTGTGAGCTCACACAAGGCCCAAGAGAGGGTGTGGAGACCAAGAGATATTCCTTAAAGGCATTTCTTGTCTCCAAACTCCTCAAGGTACATTGGGGAGACTTCCCAAGGTACCTTGAGAAGACCAAAGTGCATTGGGAAGACTTCCCAATGTGCCTTGAGAGGAGAAAGGGATGTGACATTGTTTGAAGAATGGGGAGGAGTTATTTAAAATTCTCCAAAAAGTGATAATGAAGGGGATTGGAGGAATAAGAAGGAATTAAAAATTCCTTGGCAGAGGAGATGCCTAGAGGATTGTGAGATTTTGAAGATCTCACATTCACCTAGGAAAAGAGTATTAAAAGCTAGTGGTTGGATGGAAGGGACAAGGAGTTTACTTCGTGGCTAATCATGATGATTAGCCATTAGAAACTCATTAGGAGGGGGATTAGAGGAAATGTTAGGTGGGATTAGGATTTGTAGGAGGATTTGACTAGGAGAGAGAATGAGTGGAAGGAATTAAAAATTAGAAGAATAAGGTTAAGTGAGTTTAGGGAGTTTCTAAAAGACTTTATTAGGTTAATGATGAATTAAGAAGATGGTTTGTAGGAATCATGTGGGTTAACTAATTAATTGAAATTAATTAGCCAAGATGAAGATTTGTGAGGATTTAATCTTTTAGAAGAATAAAGAAAGTGATTGATTTATTAAATAAATCAGTCACATACTATAGTGACAATATAAATTATATTTAATTAATATTGAGGAGAATTTGAATTAACATAATTAATTAATTAATTATGTGAGGAATTAAAAATAATTATTTTTAAGTGTCTACATTTTGCCCATCTTTGAAGCGAGGTGTAATGATACATTGATTCAAAGAATAATCTTGTTTGATTTGATTGATAAGGTCTAGATTTAGTCCAATTTTAGGAAGGAGTCATCTTGTATAAGACATGATCAGAGCATCTGGTTTCGGGAAGGATACATCCTATATAAGACATGATTGATCACAATGTCTAGTTTTAGGAAGGATTCATCCTGTATAAGATAAAGATTGATCACAATGTCTGGTTTCAAGAAGGATTCATCCTATATAAGACATGATCAGAGTGCAACGTATTGTTTCAGGAAGGATTCATCCTATATAAGACATGACTGATCACAATGTCTAGTTTTAGGAAGGATTCATCCTGTATAAGACATGATCAGAGTGCAACATCTAGTTTCAGGAAGGATTCATCTTGTATAAGACATGATTGATCACAAAGTCTGGTTTCAAGAAGGATTCATCCTCTATAAGACATGATTAGAGTGTCTGGTTTAAGGAATGATTCATCCTGTATAAGACAAGATCAGAGCGTCTGGTTTCAGGAAGGATCCATCCTGTATAAGACATGATCAAAATCAAAATTAATTATGTGAGGAATAAAAAAAAATAACTAAGATAATTATTTTTAAGTGTCTACATTTTGGTGATGTGTAGAAGATAGAAGAAGAAAAAGATGCCCCAGCATAAAGCATGGGAGGTGTATGGCCCCTCAAGAATTTTTTTGGAAAAAAGGATGAAAAATTCTCAAAAAAAGAGAGGAAGAAGAATCAGGGTGGAAGGGATAAATGAGGAAGAAATATGAAGCAGTTGTGAAGAATTTGGAAGGAAGAATAGGAGAGGTGAGACTGTGGGGGAAGATGGGCCCTCACAGGGACCCATATACGCCACAATGAACCCAATGAGGGGTCATTGTATCATGACAGACATGTTTTCCTCTTTATATATATATGTATACATGATTCGATTGGTGATAGATGATGTGTAGCATTTATTGTGATGGATTATTTTTATTTCTCTTATGATGTCATATATGGATACAATCATGGATGTGTTATGCTGACCTATTTTGTGATGTAGAGTGGATGCTTATGTATGTATATTTATGATGTGTTGTTGACATAGTTTTTGGATGTAGGATGAGTATTTTTTTTTTTTTACACTTTATGTATAAATACAGATGTGTGAATGATTTATGATGCAGTCTAAAAGTAATACTATATGGATGAGTGTATCTTTTACTTATGTGATGAAATCTTATATGGTAAATGTTTTGTGGGAAAAAAAATGACTGTCTAAGAGATGCACTCTACATGATGTGAATGAATTAATAAAAAGAGGGAATATACCAATAATAACACAATGATCTTAGATAGAAGAATATGGAATAGATGGGAAGTGGGGGAAATTGAGAACTCCATGGGATTATTCAGTTTAGGATTTGATGGAATGATGGTGAGATTTTGTGCACAACAAATGTGGAGAGCCAACCTAGTTTGATATTGCCTTGAGTGCCTTGCACCACTGATTATAGAAATCAGGATGCCATGAGAAACCAGGGCGTGGACTAACTTTGTAGACAAACGGGAATTTCTTGCACACAACAATGCAAGTGTTAAGAAACACTAATACAAAGTTGTGGGTTCATGCAAGGAAACCCTCAAACACACCGATACCTCTTGTACATGAGAAGGTAAGTGTTGATAGACACTAGTACTAGTCACTAGTTTATACAAGAGGGAAAAAAAACATGCCATACTATGAAATATGCCCCAGTTTGCGCCTATCCTAACATACCTAGATATAGAAGAACCCAGGCAGTCGTAAATAGTGGTAGTCATAGGGAAAAAGATGCAAGTCTATATGAAAAGATCTAAAAAAATCTAACAAGTCACTTCATTGCGACCAAATGATACCTCTTGCCAAGAGTAGAACTAGGATGAAGGATTAGGTTTCCAGGCGAGGGAACAGGTCATCCCTAGGGAAAAATGGGCTTTTGGATTAGGCAAGTGATTATATGGTTTTGGAGAGTGACCTATGGACTTGGGATTGTTTCTGAAGACTTCTTGAAGCTTACATAGAGGCATAAAAGCTTAGCTTGATGGGACATTCCTTATTCATGACTTAGGTGAAGACTCATCATGATACACGTGTTTTCTTGGAAGTTGAGAGGGAAGGAATGTTGTGAATGGGAGGTTTGGACTAAGATTGATTTGCAGTGCCGACCTGATAGACAGTGGATCCGGTTATTTACCTTGGCGCCTGTATGGAGGTTTTCACCAAGGTACTTGTCCATAGCACCACAAAGTGGTTTTCACTACTGGACAAATTCTTTTTCTTTTTTTTTCTGATTTTTTAATTTTTTGGGGTCATAAGGTGCCTGTTTACCAGGTTTTCACCAAAGTGATGATTATTTTAGGATCCTTTTCTCATTTTATTATTTTTATTTTTATTTTTTTCTTGATTTTTTTGAAAATTTAAGACTTTCTGAGGACTAAGCATAAAATCTTTTGAGGTGCATGATATTCATTGGATCATCCAAAGGATTGCCTTTAGGAGTAGCCAACTGATAAGCTCCCAATCCATATTTTGCTATGATTACATATTGTCCAAGCCAATTAGGCTCGAACTTGCCTTTCTTTTCTCTTTCTTGTAGATTTTTTTGATTCTCCATGAGGACAAGATCACCAACTTGGAATTCCCAGGTTCTGACTTTTTTGTGATAACTCATACTCAAGCAGTTCTAATATACTCAGAGATGGTTCAAGGCCTTGAGATGCCTTTCATCTAATAATTCTAGCTCTTGTAAGCAGGCAATTCTATATTCTTCCTCTGGTAGGATGTTATGCAGCGATACCCTTAGAGAGGGGATCTCAATCTCAAGGGGAAGGATGGCTTTGGAACCAAAGACCAGGGAATAAGGGGTGGTGCCTATGGGGGTGTGGATGGAGGTGCGGTAGGCCCATAAAGCGGAATGGAGTTGGAGGTACCAATCATGGCCAGCTTCATTGACTATCTTTTTGAGGATTTTGATTAAGGTTTTATTAGAAGCCTCAGCTTGGCCTTTGCCTTGGGGATAATATGGTGTGGAGAAGTGATGTTGGATGTTGAATTTTTGGTAGATTTCTTTGACATCCTGGTTTTTAAATTATTTTCCATTATCTATGATGATAACTTTTAGGATGCCATATCGACAGATTAGGTAGTTCTGGATGAATTTGGATATTTGCTTACTGGTGGTGAAAGTAAGAGGGATGGCCTCTACACACTTGAAGTATTTGGTGGTGGTGATAATGAATTTATGTCCATTGGAAGATGAAGGGTGGATTTTCCCAATGAGATCGAGCCCCCACTGTGAGAAGGGCCTTGGTGTTATAAATGGCTGAAATTCTTGTGACGGTGCATGAATTTTGTCACCATGTTGCTGGCAAGGGATGCATTTCTTCACATAATTATATGCATCTACCTCCATTTTAGGCCAATAGTATCCTGTTCTCAAAAGCTTTTTAGCCAATGTGAGCCCACTTGAGTGTGCCCCACAGATACCCTAGTGTACTTTGTGTAATGCTCATTCCACCTCTTGCTTATCTAAACACCTTAGGAGGCAACCATTGAAATGCCTTCTGAATAGGGTGTCTCCGAGGATGGTGTAATGAGCACATCAGTGGATGAAGGTTTGTTGTTAGGTTTTTGTGAGATGTGGGGGAATGGTGTTGTCTTTTAGGAAAGTGAAGGTTTCTTGGTACCAAGTGGACTCGGGACGAATGAGAACACACACCATTTCAGACTCTGGTAGGTGATGTGCTAGTATAAATAATTGCTCGATCAAGAACTCACACTTCTGACTGTGTGCTAGCATTTGAAGGAGGGAGCCAATGGTGGCCATTGCATCTGCAGCCCTATTATTTGTTCATGGGATTTGATTAAATGTGATTGCTGTGAAATGTTTCTTAAGATCTTCAACCATGGTATGGTAAGGAAGGAGTTTATCATCTCTTGTCTGGTACTCATCATTGACTTGTTTTATAACAAGCTAAGAATCACCATAAACTTGTAAGTCCTTTATTTTCTAGTGGATAGCCAGATGCAAACTTGTGATGAGTGCCTCATATTCTACTATGTTATTGGTACATGCAAAATCTATCTTGTATGATTTGGGGATGCCATCTCTTTTAGGTGTGACCAATAATATTCCTTCCCCCTATCCATTTTGGGTGTAGGAGCCATCAAAGTATAATTGCCATGTGGAGGATGTGGAAACAGTCATAATGAACTCATCTGGTAATTCTATGAGAATAGGATGGTCACCTGGAAGTGGAACTTCAGCCAACTGATCTGCAATGACTTGTCCCTTGATTACCTTTCTGTCCACATATTTGATGTCAAACTCACTTAGGAGCATGACCCATTTGGTGGTTCTACTAGTGAGAGCAACTTTTGACAAGAGATATTTAAGAGGATCAATTTTAGCAATTAATTTTGTCTTGTTGTTTAGCATATAGTGTCGTAGTTTCTGTGTGCTAAACACTAATGCCAAACATGCTCTTTCAATGAGGGTATAATTGAGTTCATATCCTACCAATGTTTTACTAATGTAGGAAATGTCATGTTCTTTCCCTTGGTCGTCTATCTATGCCAGTAATGCCCCCAATGCCACTATAGTAGCACATATATACAAAATAAGGGGTTTTCCAGGAGTAGGAGGCATCAACACTAGAGGTGATGCTAGATATTCTTTTAGTTTCTCAAAGGCCCTTTGGCATAAGTAGTCCCATTTGAATTTCATGTCCTTCTACAAGAGGTGTGCAAATGGATGGCACTTATCTGCTAGTTGTGAAATAAAACATCTAACAGATTGGAGTTTTTCCTCGAGACTCCACAATTGTCTGAGAGTTTTTGGTGGAGGCATTTCCATGAGAGCTTTTACTTTTGCAGGATCAACCTCGATGCCTTTGCAAGAAACAATGAATCCTAATAATTTTCCCGATGTGACTCCAAACACACACTTTTTGGGATTTAGGCGTAGTTTGTATTTTTCTAATCTTTCAAAGATCTACTTTAGAATGGGAATGTGTTCTTGTCTTGTCTTAGATTTGCCTAGCATATCATTCACATAGTCCTCCATAATTTTGTGTATGAGGTCATGAAAAATTATTTTCATGGCATGTTGGTATGTAGCTCTAGCAGTTTTGAGACCAAAAGGCATGACCCAATAACAGAAAGTACCCCATGGTGTTGTGAATGCGGTTTTATGTTGATCCTCATCTGCTATCCTAATTTGGTTGTATCTGGAAAACCCATCCATTAGCAATAGCATTTCATGTCTAGTTATAAGGTCCACAATCATGTCTATATTGGGGAGTGGGAAATCATCTTTAGGACAAGCTCTATTTAGATCTCAAAAATCTGTCCAGATGCAGATGCCCCCGATAGGTTTGCCGATAGGTACAATGTTAGAGACCCATTTAGCATAGTCTACTGGTTTGATAAATTATGCCTCTAACATCTTTTAGAGTTTCGCCTTCACCAGGAGTGTAATATGTGGGTGCATTTTGCACAATTTTTGTTTTACAAGTTTTGCGTCTGGGCGAATGGCGAGATTGTGAACCACCAAGGCAAGATCCAACCCTGGCATATCGGAATAGGACCATGCAAAATTGATTTTTACCTTTGTAAGGAAGTTGATGAAGTCTTGTTTCTCTATTTCTGTGAGGGATTTGACAATGAGCACATTTTTCAGAATGACTTCGATGCCCATGTTGATGTTGTCTATTTTTTCTATCAGCAAATTTGATTTGTCCTGTGGAAGGTAACCAATGGTAAGGAGGTCAAGTCCCTCATCATCAGTTGCCTTTTCTAAGTTTTCACTTTTGGATATGCCCTTTGTTTTTATTTTTTGTTCATCCAGAGGTGTTGTAGGGAGGTTTTCACCTAGGGAATCATGTCTTTTCATTTTATTATCTTTTTTGTGGCTAAGAGCATTGACCTAACTACCAAAGTATCCCTTTTCGTGTAGTTGAATACCCTCGATTCTATAACAATCTTCTAGGTTTCGCACTGTCAGGAGAGCAATGAGAGAATTATCGTCGGTGAAGATATCTAAAGTGGGTTTGTCTCATTGGCCCTAGTCAATGAGTTTAGGATAGACAAGATGTAGCTCATGTGAAATGGGAGTGGTTATAGGGGTGATGGTATTGATGTAAGTGTCAAGGAAGATATCTTTCTCATATTCATAAGGTATATCATGGAATTCCTCTTTGTCAGCGCTTTCAATATCCGAAGAAGGACTAGAAGGGGCACCAGTGATAGTAATCTTAGGCACCAGGGTGTACCCCAAGCCTCTATTGTATCTGTAGGAGATGGGATTAATTGGTGTTTTTCTTCCTTTCTCCTCTGGTCCTAGGTCATGTCCTTTGTAACCCATTCTTTCAACTATGGTAGATGCTTTTGGGTACATTTTTTTGGATATTTTTGCTAGATCATCATCCTCTTCCTGGTACAAACAGGAAGAGACATCTCCTTTAAGGCTGTCCTCATTAAGTGAGCCCCTTTGCTAGAAGGTGGTATTTTGGCATTGCATGATTGGTTTTGGGTCCTTTTTGAGCTCTTTTGGCTTGCTAAATGATTTAGGAGAGAGAGGGAGGTTTCCTATTAATAACATGTCCTCCAATTTGTATTCTCCACAGCCATTGTCCAAGATCTTGATCTGATTATCTAGTTGGGATGATGTGGAGGCAACATTTGATGTGCCAGATGGAGGCATTGGTGAGGGTCTGTTTAATGGGCAATGATATGGATAGTTTTCCTCTAGGAGTTTGCAATACTAGAAGGGTTGTGGATCACTTTTGATAGTTATCTCTTTTTCATTGAAGGGGAATTTGATGCATTGGTGATAGGTGGAGGGTACAGCCTTCAAGGAGTGAATCCATGGCCGACCAAGGAGAATGTTGTAGGGGAGATCAAGATCTAGTACTTGGCAAGGGGTTTCAATTGTAATGGGGCCCACTCAAAGAGGTAAGGTGATCATGACCTTTGAAACTCTTTCTGCATCATCATATGCCTTTATTGTGATCCTTCCTGATGTGTCTACCAGGTCCTCAGAAAGTCCCAATTGTTTTATTAATTTTTATGTACACATATTAAGCCCAGATCCACCTTCTATCAGGATATGTCTGACCTTGTGCTTGTGGATAAGAGCTTCGATGTGCAAAGGTTTGTTATGGTCTTCACCTGCAGGAGCATCTTTAGAGGTAAATACAAGGTGTTGCTAGGTAGCAAGGTTTCCAATGTGGGCTTGGAATTGGGTGGCATTGATGTTATCAAGAACATGTGGTTCAAGGAGGGCTTGTTCCAAAATTTCTTTATGGACCGGGGAAATATTGAGAAGTTCCAAAATGGAGATCTACGCAGGTGTCTTCCCAAGTTGGTCAAGGAGGTCATATCGACAGGTGGAAGACATGGGTGGGGGGTTTGGTGGGGGAGGGATTCATTGGATGTTGACTTTACCTTGGCATGTAGTTACATTACAGTCATTCTCAAAATGGGAGGTGGAAGGCATGGCACCTTGAATGACTATCCTAGTAGGATTTAGTCTATTTTGGGAAGAAGGAGGATTAACTCCTTGGATGGTTATGATATTGACATGATTGTGTGCAGGTTCAATGCGACCTACTAAAAAATCAAAGCCGGTTATGTGATTAGCATAGTCATAACCCACTACATTAGATGATGAGCCTTTTCCTTTATCATGCTTCAGGAAGGGTTCCTGGTACATTTTGAGTTTATCATTGTTATTACAAGGTTTTGCATTTGCTACTTCAATCTCACCTCTATCAATGAGATCTTGTATGTAGATCTTCAATTTCATACACTTTCGTGTATCATGTCCCTTGATATGATCGTATTCACAATACTCATTTTCATTATACCATCTTGGTTTAGGTTGATTGGGGTCAAACGAGCGAGTGATTGGAAAAACCACTACTCTTGTTTGGACAAGTTTTTGAAACACCATGTCAATAGGCTCAGCTAGAGGAGTGAAGTCTCTTGGAGTCCGGTTATTCGATCGGGGTGGTCATCCCTAGATTGAGACATTGTTGTGAGGTTTTTGGGATTGATTTTGATTGTTTTGATTATTGAATTGATGATTATTGGTGGTGGATTTTGGGGGAGCGGCCACAGTTTGGACCCGCTTTGCATCAGTTGCACCATCATTGACCATGTTTTTGTTTTTAGACCAAAATTTTGGCTTTTCATTATGATAAGAGGGATAACTCTGTGTCGACTTCTGGTAATGTTTCAAGGTTCCTTCCTCCATCAAGACACGTTCAAGGGCGAGGCCCTTATCAGTTAATTTTTGGAAGGATTTGATACATTGGGATATTAAGGGTCTCGAAAGTTTAGGCACCAAGTTCTTTTGAAATATCTCAATTTGATGTTGTTCTAGCATGTCCCACTAGAATTTTTTGATAAGATGTCACCATCTTTGTAGGAAGTTGGCCAAGGTTTCTCTGGACCTTTGTTTTGTATTGCATAGGTCCATTATAGAAACATCATTAACCATGTTGTAAGCATAGTGGGCCACAAATTTTTCTGCCAAGTCTGGAAAGGAGACAATGGAACCTTGTGGTAGAGATGAGATCCATGCGAAGGCATCTCCTGTGAGACTCTTAGGAAAGAGTCTGCGAAGATAAAGGTCACTATAGGAGACTTCTTGGCATAAGATGTGGAATTCTCGGACATGGTTGCAGGGGTCTCCTTTGCCTTCATACTTGGTGAATTTTGGGATCTCAAATCCTAGGGGATAGGGTGCAACTGATATAGATGGGTCGTAAGGATGAGGGAAAAACTCTTCGAACGAGTAATTTTAACTTTTATTAGTCCTTTGTTTCATGTCCTTGATGATATTTTTCATGTCTTGAATTTCCTTGATGAGGTCTTGTTGTGGACTTTGATAATGATGAATTGTATTTGGCCCAAGAATTGGGTGAGCCAAAGAAGGTGCACCACCACCAATGTATTGATATGATGAGGAGGCGGGAATGTGGGATGTGAGGACCGATGTCACAGGGATTTGTGTGATAGCTGGTTGTGGTCTGAAAACTATTGTGATGCGATTAAGCATGGCTTGGATGAAATTTGTGACATTATTGGCAGGAAGGGAAGTTTGTGGAATAGAAATATGTTGTCAAATGGAAGGAGGTGGTATAGAAGTCTATTAGAGAATAGATGAGATCAGATTTGATAGTGGTATAGATGGTAAGGAGGAAGAAGCTGGGATGGAGACCACAGTGGGAGGTGTCGTGGGTGGCAGTGATTGAGCTTGGATGATTGATGGGGTTGCGATTGATTGAGTTTGAATAATAGGTGCAACACTTTGTGTGGGAGTGAGATCTCCTTATGGTTGTTGGGCGAGAGTGGATCTATTAAATTTAGGTAGAAGTTGAGCTCCATTTTCAAGGAGAGTGTTTAGAAGTGCAGTAGGATTGTGTTGAATAAAATTTTCCATCATCTCTTGGTTATAAGAATCTGCTAGGAAAGTTTGCCCTTCTGGAGAAAATTCATCTTGGCTAACCATGTTAGGATTTTGGCTTTGATCTTGATTTCTAGGTTGCCCACTTTGTATAGGATCTTGTGTGGGATCTTCATATAGGGCACTAATGTCCGACATGCCATATTATTGTTCAGCCATCTTTCTCTTTTGGGATTGAGTTGTAACCATACACAAATAACCTTGGAAAATTTTGGAGGGAGAAATTTGTGATGAAAGGACTTAGCAAGGTATTTGTGGAATTTTGGATTTTGTCTTTTATGACAAGGGATTTTGTTGATTGGTATTAGAGCCCAGATTAGAGCCTGGATTTGACTAGGATTTGACACCTTAGTCCTTGGATGAGGATTTTAGGTGGTGGATGCAACCACAAGTAAGGTACGACCAAGTTGTGTGGAATTTAGACCTTGGATTGATGATTAAAAAGACTCTCTTATACCAAGGGTTTACTAATGACCCTAAGCAAAGTAAAGACATCTTGATCGACTCAAAAGGATTAGGCAAATGGTACTTGGAGAGGATTCCCCTTCAAGAATAAGAGCCAATTGGTTAATGATGAGGTCTAAATGGAATTTCACAAGGCATGTAACCTTAACGTGAGGTTAAATTGGATTAGAGGATGATTGGATTTGAATTTTGATAATTGATTTGATAACGGAGGGAGATTGATTTGATGTGATAGGTCCTTGGGAAATTTGAGGATGATTGATGGAGGAGGTATGGTAGTGATGGTTTAGAAGAAACTTGATGACTAGGTTGTCTTTGGCATGAACATGACTTAAGGATTGATTCGAATGGCAAGTTGTATGAAGGGATACGACCACCCTAATTTGGATGATAGTAGATGTTTCAAAGGACAAACTTGAATGTTGATGGAGCGGATGAACTCTTAGCTTCTCTCTTGGGCTTATGAAACATGGGATAGAGGGAGTTTTGATTCGATTTTGGACTTTGTGTGGGTAATGACTTGGACAATTTTTTGTGTCTTGACAAGTGTTTTTGCAAAGTGTTTAGGGATAGTGATATGTTTTTAGTCTTCTCTTGGCAAGTATGTATCAAACAAAGCAAACACAATGATCAAATGCATATTATCTCAAAGACACTCATGCTCATATACAACATTCTTAAGGCTGGCAAGGACAATAGTCATTGGATCCCAATTGGTTTCCCAGCTACGCTTACCTAGAGCAGACACTTAGATGCTTGACCCCACTGGCTCCCCTCCACGACACTCACTTCTTAGGGTAGCCAAGCATCAATTCCCATAGAAAATCCTCATAGAAAACTTTGTGTCTCTACTAAGGGCCATAAAAATATGGGTGGCTTCGGAGGTCCGACCGCTTGCACTAATGACTAGAAGGTTTTTGGCTACTATGAACAAGGTGTTTAGTAAGTTTTCCCATTAGGAGCTACCCTTCAAAGTGGCACAAGCGCAATTGAGGCCTATATCCCAACAAAGCACCAAGAACTTAGTAATCATGCAAGCATGATTGAGATCTCTAGGATCCTACTAAGCACCCAATGTGAAAGTGAACTCTCATATAGCGCCAACCATTGACCCTTTCGTAGTCAATGGTCTATTTATTATAGTGAGTTGGGAACCCCAGGTCCAGGTGTACTCACTTGGGTTGTTCCCGTCTTACCTTCTCAAAGAGAAAGTTGGGAGGGTAGGCCCGCTAGAGGTAAACATGCAATCAAACAAGAAAAGGTTGGAGGCTCTGGATTTCTGATCGTCTAGCTAGAAGAGAGCATACTCTCCTACCTTTACGCTTTTCTTAAAGACACATAAGACAATGGTTCATTCCATTTTAATTAATATCTAGGTGCCTAATTTAAATAAATACACAATGTTTGGTCGAATTTCTTAAGCAACCTGCAAAACAACTTGATTAGTAGTTTGAAAAATGGAGTATTCAACAAGTGTCCTACAAAAGACAACAAAATGACAAAAATATTAATTTTTTTGAATTTTTGGGATTAAGTAGAAAAACATGAATTAAAAGATTTTTACTGATGATAAATGTGGATTTGGAGGAAAATTTGATGGGTAAATGGTGTTTGACTAGGTTTTTGCTACTTTCCAAGGGATAAGCAAGCAAAAAAATGGGAATTTTGGAGGAGAGATGAAGGACTAGAAAAATTTGTCAAAGAGGGACAAAGAACCAAAAGTTGGAGATGGACAATATGGGAAAATTTGGAGGTGATTGGATAAAAGGGGAAGGAGTTATGGCAAACCCTAAAAATAGAGGAATGTGGGATTTTGGGTTTCAAAAAGTGGATTTTGGGATAAGGCCCCCAAGGAAGGAAATGTGAAAAATGGCAATGTGGGGGATCTAGTGAAGTTTGGAGGAAAATGGAGTGAAGATAAAGAAGATATGGCAAAAGTGCCAAAGGTCTAGATTTATGATTGTCTAGATAGACGAGCACTCTCTCTTTTCACACTTTCCACAAACACAAGATAGATTATTTAAAACTAAACAGAGCTACAAACAGACAGATTATTTAAAACTAAACAGATGATTAAATTTAAACAGAGCTGTGGATGGATAGATTATTAAAACTAAATAGATGATTAAAATAAATAGAGCAGTTAACAAATAGATTATTAAAACTAAATAGATTATATAACAGAAAAGGAAAAAATGTAGTCACGATGATATTCAATTTTTTTACAAAAAGATGAAGCAGAAACATAAAATAAATAGAAGTGAGAAAATGTAGAAGAGGAAGAATGAGGAGATAGAAGAATTTTATTAGCAGGATGCCCAAAAAAAATTGAATTTCTCCTATAGTCACGACAAACCTAAGGTGCTTGTGCTAATTCAAAAATAGTCGTGCTGATGTAGAAACAATCGTGAACCTATGAAAAAAAACTTCACAAAAAAAACTAAAAAAAAAAATCATTAAATTCGGGACGTGGGTCCCACTGGGTGTGCCAGAATGAAGGGAAAAAGACCTATGAGGTGGATTAGTTAATAAGCATGCAAGTCAAACATATAATCATATGAAATCAAAGACATAAGTCCAAAACACATGAAAACATGAATAAGATGCATATACCTCACAAAACCTTATACCTCTCCCTCAGATTGAGCTTGATGAAGTGAAGGCACCCCTTGGTGATGCTCCACTTGATGTGCTCCTCTTTCTTGCTTGCTTGATGTGGATGGCTCTCCAATGTTATGCACAAATGGAATGGATTTGGAAGATGATAAGGATGAGATGATCAAGTCTGGATGAGATATGATTTGAATGTGATAAGGTTGCCAAGATGATTTCATGGGCTCAAAAGGACAACATAAGATTACTAAACTTGGAGATGAAGAATGGAGGATTGGAGTCCTCAATTTATAGGAAGAGGAGAGTAATAAATGATGGCTAGGATAGATTCAAGATGAAGGGTTAGGATTCCTTGTGAGCTCACACAAGGCCCAAGAGAGGGTGTGGAGACCAAGAGATATGCCTTAAAGGTATTGCCTCATTTGCACCACACTCTCTACCCCTGGCTGCCTCCCCTATCACTTTTGTCAGTGCATGTACCTATACTACCTTAGCCTCTCTACTCGATACCACTCCCCTCTACTATCTACTAGCACCCATGCCTCCTCCAGCCAAAAATCTTGTCAATAGGTGCATCCTCCTCCCCGCCAACCACCTCATCCACTATCAGCTATAGCTCATCATGCTCCAAAACCATAGGAATGGTAAGATGTACTAGAAAATGTCCCTCCCACCAACTCTTGTACCCTCTGGTAGTCCCTGGATCATCTCTTGCATCTCTTCACTCATCCCATACTAAATATGTTGTTATCTAGAAGTTGGTCCTCCCCTCCAACGGGCTCACTTTCATATCCCACCTCCCAACCTGTCGGACGACCCAAGGATATAATGGTATATTCCCCACTATATCTTGTACCAAGCTGAACTATCAAGGTAGCCTAAATGGAGCATAATACTCCATAACATATATTGATCAACCAAATAACCACATCTCTACCCTGACCCAATGTAGCTGCCAATCCCATCTCCATCTGTCACAATCCAAAAATGGCCACCATATGAACTCCATAAGCTCATAAAAAATACAACGCCAGAATCATATAGATCCTATTGATGTATAATGAAAAAGGCCTCTATATCTATCAATGTATGGATGGCGGACCCACCTATCCTGTACACCTAATAGCCACGTCACTGCAATATGCTCCCAAGCCCATATATGTAGAAGGGTAACCCCTATAGACAGGTTGACATAATCCCTGTAAACTACAACATGCATATCATGATAGATCTGAGCCAACATCATGGCTCCCCAAACATACTCTAGACAATGTTGAACCATAAAATACATGCATCTACTCCATCCAATGGGAAATCGATGCCCTCCCAGATTAGGCATGATTCGTCTACTCAAGAACCTGCAAATCACAAGTAGTAGGTGAGGGATGGGTGGGATCTCCATTACCTTGTCCACATGCATCCTTCTCCTATCCAAGATCTGTAATGCATCATAGTTGCAATTATCCCAAAGGTAGAAGACTATTATATCAAACTGGTACTAAGGGATGACATCTCAAATGGGGATCTTCAAGATCCTCCATACATCTAATAAAGTGAATGTCTCCTCTCAAGTGGGTAGGTAAAAGGTGTTATACCTACTATCCCATCTCTCTACTAAAGAGGCAATCATAGAAGGTATGAGCTTGAATCCTTGGCCACCAGCCGACGAAATGAAATCCCACTACAACAATAATCTCTAACTCATCTACATCCAGCTCCCTATACAATTTGTCTTGGTATTGTGTTGTCATTGATGTCAACCAGTATAGGTGGCAATCGGTGTGGGAGATTAATGAGTAGTGGTGTCATCCACCATAGTGGTCATTAGAGTCACCAATACACAAGTTAGTGTTGACTTGTATTGAAAACATATGTATTGGAGACCGATATTGTACGACAACCCATAAGTGAGGTGTTGGTAGTGTATGGTTTCCAACCAAAAGGCATATGACCAATAAGCTAGTAGGGTGAGCTAATGAAGAAGTATAGAACTGATATGCAATTGGATGTCGAAAGAAGAGGTTATCACGAGATGCTGGTATGACCGATAGAGTTTGGACTATTATAAGTTAGTAAGGTAGGAGATGTATTTGCTAACATAGTGCAGGTCATATTTGTGCATTCCCTAGAGTAGAATGAATGACAAGGTTCCACTTCCACTAGTAAGCGATAATATTGAGCTTATCTCCTATTATGCAAAGTATGCATCATATACCTCTAAGATAAGATAGAGAAGTAGAAGGAAAGTGATTAAAGGCTCACACAGGATGAACCAGTGAAACTTAAGTTTGGCTCAAGTATGTGAAACTGGAGATGTACATTTGATTACCATGTGTTGGCAAGTTGAGTCCCTATGACCAAGAAGGAAGAGTAAAGTAATTATGGAATGTTGGGATAGATGAAGAGTGATGAGTTTGTCACCTTGACAAACCATTTGAGATGTCAAATTCTAATAATGAAGAAGACAATGTTGAGAAACTTTATATAGAGAGTGAAACTGGCATGAAGATGCCTTAGATGGAATCAGTTGAAGGTTGATGACATGGTGTCATCAGAATGGCTACCAGTTAGCATGAGAACCGGTAAAAGGTGATATGAAGTTGTGTATTGGCAGGACAAGTTCCAAATAGTATGTAGGTTGGTTGTTTGTTTGTGATAATGTTTGTAATGAAGAGGTAGAGTGTCAAAGAGGTCACAAACCACCAGAGGTGAAGTTGACCAGCTGGTGTAATGTATGTTGTCAGATAATAGCATGTTGAAAATACCCACAAGGGTTTGAACCAGTAAGGAGTTTTGTTGGTTGTTCATAAATTAAACTGACTCTAAGTTGATGAGTTGGTTGTGTGATGGTGAATGTTGCCAAATTGACATGGCAGTCTGAGATGAGGTGGATATGGATAGTGATGCCATGTAGAGCTAAAGTAATGAACATGCAGAGGTCCATGATTTCTTATGCAGGTAAGGTTGTTGAGGTTGGTCGACATTAAATGTTGATTGCGACAATCATGGAGGAGTTGTAGAATGTGCAACTCAATGAAAGATAAATGACAAAGGAAGATCAAAGATCTGCTAGCGCCATGATTGATGCTTGATATCCAACTGTAGATTGACCTCGAGAAGGAAACAACTGGATCATAAATGTGTCGACTGATTTCAAGGCTGAAGAATAGGGTTAGATTTTCTATTTTAGCAAATATACATTGGATGATGGAAAACACATGCAGATGCATTCCTCCAATGTAGGTGATTGATCCAAAGTAGATTACATTGGATTTGATGAATATTTTTTTGATGGAAGAAACCCTAACTGACTTAAAATTTGAATTTGTTTTTGGGAGGAAAACTTGTTTATAGATACTCAAGCCAAAATCAATAAAAAGTGTTGATTGATTGATGTTGCCAGAGAATCAGGGGGTTGGATATTGAAGAGTGAAGTGTGAATGTGCAATAGAGAGCCAACTAGTAAAAGACTCCATCAAATATCAAAGAGGCTATGAGTTGGACATGCAACTAGTGAGAGTGTTGAGTAGAGTACCAACAAAGAAGAGGTAAAGGCTAAACAAGTGAGGTTGCAACAAAGTGTCAAAGGAAGGTGGATCTAAGTGAGAAGAGATGTAACAAAGAATAGATCTGAGGAAGACTGGTTGAATAGTGTGTGAATAAGAATGGTAACAATTGCAAGCTAAGTATCACTGAGAGAAAAGAGAACCAATAGAGGGAAGAACAAGAAGAAGAGTCTGAACCAACATAGATGCATCAAAGAGTGGGTTGAAGTAGGAGATAAAACTATTGTAGTAAGAAAGTGAGGTGAGAACCAACAGAGAAGAGGTTGATGAGGGAATAGAAGATGCTGCCAGCAAAGTTGTGAAGAAGGGAAACTATTAGGGAGATTATTCATGAGTGGTTACAGAACACATTTGTAACCAAGGCTATTACTTTTGTATTAGATGATATTCATTTTAGATCATTGAGTTGGAGATTAGTTTAAGGGTGGTGCTCCTTTGGGTTGTAGCACATAAATCAGTTAGGGGTTGGTACTCCTTTTGGTTGTAGCCCATAAATCAGTTAAGGGTTGGTGCTCCTTTGGGTTTTAGCCCATAAATTAGTTGGGGGTTGGTGATCCTTGGGTTGGTGCCCTAAATTAGGGGTTGTATCTCCTTGGGTTGTATCCCTAAACATTGTCACATATTTCATTGTGAGTCTAGATTGGAGTAGTAAACTCTAGCAACATTACTCATTGAGGTTTTTCTCATCTTGGGTTTTCCTCGTATATACTTGTGTTATGTGATGTTCCCCTTGTGTGTGACTATATTGTGTAAATTCTCCTTAGCATACTAGTAGGTTATCTTAGTCTTAGTATGTTAACCGATACATTTACTTAAGTGTTTAAATGACTAAAATATGTGAACAACTGATTCACCCCCCCTCTCAATGGTACATTGTTTCCAACAACTAGTATCATATCCTTGGTTCCCAGTTGACAAGCTTTCTCCATCTTGGGTAGATTCTAGTATTAGAACATGATGGTCTATTTAGTGTCAAATCCATCTCCTATGTTTAATGGGTCAAATTATTCCATTTAGAGTTGTAGAATGGAAGTCTACCTCTCCTCTGTAGGGTATGATGTCTAGATGATAGTTGTTAATGGTCTCCTTAGTAATATTAATCCTCTGATCTGTCCTAAAGAAGAAATAAAATGTAGGTGCAATGAAGAAGCAATGAAGGCCATATTCAGTGACCTTAGCGATGATGTTTCTTCCTTGGTGGACAAGTACAGATTAGCAAAGAGCTTATGGGAAAGACTGAAAAAGATGTATGGAAATGAGCATACTACTGCTGGGTTAGGTTGTGAAGACAAGAAGATCAATGTTGCAAACTCATGTGTGGGTATTGAAGGTAGATTAGATAGTTTCAACAAAAATGATGAAGAGGAGACTCATCTCTTCATGGAACAAGAAACAAAAAGTTAAGAGAACACATCAAATTGTGAAAAGGGAGGGGGATCCTATTGGCAAGATGTGTTTGGCAGTGATGAAGAAGATGAAGAAGAAGGTGAAGCTCATGTTAATCTTGAAGGTGAGTTCCTAAGTTCCCTTGATGAATTGAGAACTATTAGAAATGAATTTAAGAGTTATAAAGAATCGGTTCATAAAGAATGTAGTTAGTTGAGAACATGCCTTGAAGAGTCAAACAAAATATTTGATGCCCATGGTAGTCAACATAACAGTTATTCCCAAAGGAGAAGTGCTAGAAGAAAATGTTTCATGCACATGGTAGTCAACATAACAACTATGCCTAGAGGAGAAGTGCTCCTACAAGATCAAGATATCAGTTAAAACTAGTAGTGAGGTACAATGGCATGACCCTAAGAAGATGATCAAACCAGTCTGATAGAAGGTCTTCCAATTATCCAGTTGGATGAGTGCAGTGTGCTCTTATGGAAATGTATCATGTCATACTGTATAACCTAGTAAGGCAAATACCTATCAGCAGACGAGGATAAGACCTTCTCCCATTACTAAAAATGTGAAGAAGAATGAGATCAAGCAGGTGTCGAGGAAGAAGACCATGGACCAACATTGTGCATTCCATGCACAGGTGATATCTCCTAACACTTAAAGGAGATGCAGGACCTTAGGGGGAGTAGAACATTGACCATATCATTCATCCCCTAGGTTGGATAGGATTGGTTAACAGTAAGAGGAAGAAAGTGAGACAACAGTCTATGTAGTTGTTGTCCTGACTACACTTTGATGGATAGAAGATGGATTACTATTGCAGGTGTTAATAGATCGTTATACTAGAAAGTAAATAGTAGAGGCATTTGACATAGGAAAATGAGGATAAAGTGTTCTAATAGAGATGTTTTCCCATAGATGAAGCTAGCATGAGCAGTATGGTACCGATATGATTGATAACCGATATTGTAGAAGGGTAAGTCATGGGTTTCGATAGATTTATATTGGCTCCTGTGGATAGATAGATGAAGGATGTCTTAGGTGATATTGGAAAGGACTGGAATGACATATGTTGGTCTAGTAGCTGACCATATGTGCATACTTTATTATAGGCTAACCAGCTTGATATTTTGGCATGATGGTGATATTGTATAGCATTGTGTACATCCAGGACCATGTCATAGGTTGTGTTAGATATGATGGAGCTAACAGATCATTAGATTGATCATATTTGCACAACTCAAATAGTATGTGGTAAAGATTGGAGCTCTGATTTTGTACTTTACTGGCAATATGGACCTAAATTGCATGACTCAGGGGGAGTTGATAACCATATCTTCTGATTGTTTTCAGACAGGCTAGACATAGGGGGAGTGCTTGTTCCTATGGCTGCACTGGTATGATTATGACTTTGGGATGTGCTCATTGGTCCAAGGTTGTGAGGTATTTCAATATCTATCCAATTTTTACTTAATGGAAATCACAATTGGACCACTGGGAGTGTTGTCTGCAAAGAGGGAGAGCTACCTGCACAAGAGAACATACACTTGGTATCAACATTTTGGGGTCAGAATGGCTTCTGCATATCAAATGGGTGATGATGCAGTCTAACCGACAGAACACAATAGTAAAAATGGTACAAGCAACAAGAAGAAAGGGGAATAACTGGAGAGGGGAAAAATACTTGTGAGGTGGATTAGTTAATAAGCATGCAAGTCAAACATATAATCATATGAAATGAAAGACATAACTCCAAAACAAATGAAAACATGAATAAGATGCATATACCTCACAAAACCTTATTCCTCTCCCTCAAATTGAGCTTGATGAAGTGAAGGCACCCCTTGGTGATGCTCCACTTGATGTGCTCCTCTTTCTTGCTTGCTTGATGTGGATGGCTCTCCAATGTTGTGCACAAATGAAATGGATTTGGAAGATGATAAGGATGAGATGATGAAGTGTGGATGAGATATGATTTGAACATGATAAGGTTTCCAAGATGATTTCCTAGGCTCAAAAGGATAGCATAAGATTACTAAACTTGGAGATGAAGAATGGAGGGATGGAGTCCTCAATTTATAGGAAGAGGAGAGGATGAATGGATGGCTAGGATTGCTTGTGAGCTCACACAAGGCCCAAGAAAGGGTGTGGAGACCAAGAGATATGTCTTTAAAGCATTTCTTGTCTCCACACTCCTTAAGGTACATTGGGGAGACTTCCCAAGGTACCTTGAGAAGAGCGCATTGGGAAGACTTCCCAATGTGCCTTGAGAGGAGCAAGGGATGTGACATTCCTTGAAGAATGGGGAGGAGGAATTTAAAATTCTCCAAAAATAGATAATCATGGGGATTGAAGGAATAAGAAGGAATTGAAATTACCTTGGGAGAGGAGATGCCTAGAGGATTGTGAGATTTTGGAGATCTCACATTCACCTAGGAAAAGAGCATTAAAAGCTAGTGGTTGGATGGAAGGGACAAGGAGTTGACTTCGTGGCTAATCATGATGATTAGCCATTAGCAACTCATTAGGAGGGGGATTATAGGAAATGTTAGGTGGGATTAGGATTTGTAGGAGGATTTGACTAGGAGAGAGAATGAGTGGAGGGAATTAAAAATTAGAAGAATAAGGTTAAGTGAGTTTATGGAGTTTCTAGAAGACTTTATTAGGTTAATGATGAATTAAGAAGATTGTTTGTAAGAATCATGTGGGTTAACTAATTAATTGAAATTAACTAGCCAAGAGGAAGGTTTGTGAGGATTTAATCTTTTGGAAGATTAAAGAAAGGGATTGATTTATTAAATAAATCAGTCACATACTATAGTGACAATATCAATTATATTTAATTAATATTGAGGAGAATTTGAATTAACATAATTAATTAATTAATTAATTATGTGAGGAATTTAAAATAATTAAAAATAATTATTTTTAATTGTCTACAATAACTACTATTGCAACACATATTGCCGAAGGGGAAAGAGAGAGCCTGCAATATACCGAATGCAAGACCCTTTCCAATTGTTGTCAAAGGGGAGAGTATATGTGGTATGTTGGATACCACATGTTTTGACATCAATGCCAAAGGGGGAGATTGTTTTCATTGTGTTGTCATTGATGTTAACCAGTATAGGATGGCAACCGGTTTGGGAAATTAATGAGTAGTGTTCTCATTGATGCATGAAATCTAGTATATTAGGTTACTGGTAAGGTAAAGGATGTCATCCAGCATAATGGTCATTAGAGTCACCGATGTTGGCATATGATGAAGGAATGTTCATGTATGTTGTCATTGATGTCAATAAGTGCTTTAGAAGGATTAAGATCAAAAGAAGTTGTTATTGATGTTCAAGGAAAAGGAACTGGTATGAACCGGTATGTATCGTGATCAACAGCAATAATGGACAACCAGAATGGAGTGGGCCAGTATCGGGGTTCACTAAGTATGTCTACTAGTTGATAATCTAGGGTTACTAGTTTGGCTTATGTAGAGAAACCAAAGACGTGTCATGACCTATAAGGTAAAGAATAAAATATTATGTCAGACTAAACGCATTAATGGCCTACCTCGGGAGTGCACATTTTTCCTATCTGATAGGTGAAGAGTGCAAGATGGGTCACTAATTTGAAGATGTATAATTATTCACGATCTCATTTAGATCATCTCCTGAAAAGCCTGAATGGTGCCAGATGTAGAATATTTTGCAATTTGATTTAGATCGATGCAATAGGTTTGAATGGTTAGGATTGGACCACTTGTAAGAAGATGGTCAGGATTGTACCATATTTGTAAAACTTAGGTTTAGGGTATATGCTTTCAACCGAGTGATTGTCTATAAGGTTGACATAGTTCAGATTTTGTATGCATTGGAAAATGTTGTGTGTGTGTTCACTTAATGGGAGATTGGGTTGCCAAACCTGAGTAAGAGATCTTCAGAGTGTGATTGCAAAAGAGAGGAGTTTAAAAGGATCTTCTATAGCAAGGTGTGCTATCTTCAGATCGATATTTTACCTATTTCTTTCTAGCCACTTCAACAGATTGTAAATACCTTGACCGAGTAAGCTTTAGCAGGCTTTTGTTCTAATTCCTTTAACCAAGTAGCTCAAGTTTATTAAGCTAGTTAAATCCTCTATCAAGGTAACTCTTTATAGGGTTTCAATCCTTAACTGGATTTTATAGCCATCCCTTAACCAGGTGATCCCTAATAGGATCGGTTCCTAACAGAACCTTATTTTAAAGTCTTTAACCAGACTAGGCTCCTAACAAAATGGACTTCAAGAGAGTTCAAAACAAGCTTGTAAGTATTCATCCCCACAATGGTTTTTCCTATTTGGATTTCCACATGAAAAATATATGTTTCATGGGTTGTGTTATTTTCATGTGATGATTGAGCAGTCTTTGTTTAGTTAAATATGCATACAAAGATAATGGTGGTGGTATTACTAATATAAGTTATGCATGATCAAGTCAGTAAAATTTATATCTAGATTTGAGACTTGTATGTTGTTTGAAGTACTTCTATTTTACTGGTTTAGCTGTCTGAAGTATTTCTATGTTTAACCAGTATAGACATGGTTAAGTTCAATGGAGAAGACAACCGGTCAGCATTGTTTTAATATGACAAGGTGAGGAGAAGTTTTTGTTCTACACTAATTCACCCCCTCCCCCTCTCAGTACCGATTAGGGTATTGGTTACTCATCATTATTCATCAATTGGTTTCAGAGCCAATCTAGGTCCTCAATGATTTAAGCTTGAGGAAAAAGATCCTATTGCAATGATGAAGAGGGTAGGTCCAAAGTTCAATAGGGATAACTTCAAAATATGGAAAGGCACAATGAATATTTATATCAAGAGTTTGGATGTTCAAGAATGGAGCTATGTTGAGAATGCCTATGTAATCCCCACAAGAACTCTGATCGATGATGAGAAAAGAGAGATTCAAGAAATTGGGCAAGTCATGGAAGCCCTTATTAGTAGCTTGTCCGATATTGAGTTCATTGATGTACAAGAAAAGGAAAATCCTAAGGATGTATAGGACACTCTGGAAACCATTTATGGGGGTGATGAGCATGTCAAGCGGGCTAAGGAAGAGAGCCTTAGAGGAAAGTTTGAAGACATGAGGATGGTTGAAGTTGAGACCATTCAGCAATATGGCATAAGGATCAAGACTATTGTTGGAGATATCAAGAGCACTGGTGGAATAGTTGATGATGCTACTGTTGTTAGTAAAGTTATGAGAACACTCTTACTGATCTATGCAATTAGGGTTGCCATTATTCAGGAGCTAAGGTCTATCGATAAAACCAAGGTATCTTTAGACTCTATTATTACAAAATTGATTGCATATTAATTGAATAGCTATGATGGAAGTGTTCAAAAGACCAAGTCAGCCTTTAGGGCATCTGCTTCCACTAGACCGACCAGGAAAGGAAAAGAGGTCAGTACTAGTTATGAATCTAGGCCAAATAGAGACATGGACAATGAGGAGATTTTGATGGAGTTTGAAGCTCTTCTTACCAAGAGACTTCCAAAGGCACTAGAAAATATAGAGGTAAGCTCCCTTTGAAGTTCTTTTTCTACAATAAGATAGGACATATAGCTGTTAACTGTCCTAACAATGACAATAAGGATAAACCAGAGAGGTTTAGGAAGTATAAAGGAGCAAGGAGAATAAATTGCCTTGTTGTAGTAGATGAAGGTGCTACTGATGAGGAGTCTAAGGATGAAGAGAATGAGGACATCATATTTGTAGCTATCAAGGAGGAGTTGTCTTATCAGAAAGCCCTTGTCTCACATATTGACAACTCTAATGAATGGATCATTGATAGCGGGTGCTCTCATCACATGACCGATGACCGGACAAAGTTTACGTCACTTGAAGAATATGATGGTGGTGTTGTCTGGTTTGGCAATGATACACCATTTATGGTGAAAGGAAAAGGATCCATCTCACTAAATGGAAAGAGTAGTGCACATAATGTCTACTGGGTGGAAGGCCTTAGGTATAATCTCTTGAGTGTGGCCCAGCTAGACGACAAAGGACTCATGTTGGAATTCAAAGGAGGAGTCTATAGTATAATTGGAAAGAGTGGTGAACTTATTGCCACTGGTAAGCAGACTAGAGGAAACCTATTTTAGTTGAATGCCAAAATCAGTCAGTGCCTAATGGAAAAATTTGATGATAGTTGGATATGGCATAGGAGACTTTGCCATGTAAATTTTGACAGTATTGTAAAGGCTAGTAAGATCAAGGCAATAAGAGGATTTCCTTTGCTGAACAAACCAAAGAATGCTTTATGCAGAGAATGTCAAACTGGGAAGATGTCTTCCTCAAACTTCAAAGGTAAATATTTTTCAGCAAAGAACTTACTTGATCTTGTGCACATCAATCTGTGTGGTCTAATGAAAACTAGAAGTATTCAGGGAGATCAGTATTTCATGATTTTTACTGATGACTACTCAATAATGATGTGGGTCACACTCTTGAAAGACAAATAAGAGGAATTTGGAAAGTTCAAAGCCTTTAGTGCATTGGTGGAAAAGGAAAGTGGTCAAAGGATAAAATGCCTGAGAATTGATCAAGGAGGTGAATTCACTTTTGATGAATTCAACAAGTATTGTGAAGAGAACAACATCAAGAGGAAATTGTTTGCCCCTAGGACACCATAGCATAATGGCATAGTAGAAAGAAACAACGGGACTGTGGTTGAAGCTACAAGGACTATGCTAATCCAAGGAAATATTTCTCACACATTTTGGAGAGAAGCGGTGAGCACTGCAGTCTATACCATGAACCAGGTACTCATCAAGAAAGGTAAAAACAAAACCCCCTATGAGTATTGGACCAGGAAGACTCCCACTATGAGTTATTTCAAAGTGTTTAGGAGTAAATTCTATATCAAGAGAGGTGAGCATCTGAGAAAGTTTGATGCCAAGTATGATGAAGGAATATTTTTGGAATATTCCACTAAGATCAAATCTCTCAAGTGCTACAACAACAAAAATCAAAAAATTGTTGAGAGCATAAATATAAGGGTTGATGAATCCCCTAAGGATCCTAAGGAAACCTACAGCAAGTAAGTGGAAAATGAACTAGGTGTAGCTTTCTAGGAACCGGTTAAGAAAGAAATAAGTAAAGCCCTCAGTGTTCCCACACTAGTAGAAGCTACAGTTGGTGAAGGATAAAATGAAGCTAATAATGAAGAAGACAAGCAAGCAGAACCTGCTACAATCATCCATAGATACGTAAGACTACATCATGATCCAAAGCATATCATAGGGGACAAAGATGTAGGAATACTTACAAGAAGAAGAATGGAGAAAACTCTTGCATGATCTCAAAATTTGAGCCTAAGACCTCTATAGAGGAACTTAATGATGAAGACTGGATAGAAGAAATGGAAGAGGAGTTGGACCAGATAGAAAAGAATGCAACATGGTCCTTGGCACCCAGACCAGAACACAAAACTATAATAGGTACCAAATGGGTCTTTGGGAATAAGCTAAATGAAGAAGGCAGAGTGGTAAGGAACAAGGAAAGACTTATATGCAAGAGATATGCTCAGGAAGAAGGAGAAGACTATGGAGAAACCTTTGTCCCAATTATTAGACTGGAAGGTGTTGGAATGCTACTTGAATTTGCTGCATTTAAGGGATTCAAGGTATACTAGATGGATGTGAAGTCTGCATTCTTGAATGGAATCCTAGAAGAAGAAGTGTATATTGAGCAACCAGATGGGTTTGATTTGTCAGAAGATAGTAGCATGGTGTGTAGATTACACAAAACCCTGTATGGATTGAAACATGCACCTACAGCATGGTATGAATGTTTACACTCTCATTGTATGAAGATAGGATTTTAGAGAACAAGTGAGGACAACAATATCTACCTGAAATCTAAAGGTGATCAGATTCTAATCTGTGAAGTATTTGTAGATGACATAATCTTCAGAGGAGATGATGAAATGAGCCATGCATTTGTAGATGTAATGAAGAAAGAGTTTGGGATGTCTTTGATTGGAGATAAAAAATTTCATTGGTCTAAAGATTTAATAGATAAAAGAGGGTATCTTCATTACCTAGTCCGAGTATATCAAAGAGGTATTGAAGACCTTTGGCATGGAGGAGAGCAAACCGGTTGGTACACTGATGGTGACTGGTTGCAAACTAACTAAGGAAGATTATTTAGCATTAGTAGATGAGAAGGAGTATTGGTCAATGATTGGTAAGTTGCACTATGTGGTGCACAGTAGACCGGATATTGCTTAGGTAATGGGCATTGTGGCCCATTTTCAGAAAACTCCAAGAGAGTCCCACTTAGTAATAGTCAAGGGGATTCTTAGGTATCTAAAAGGGACAATTGATTATGGATTGTGGTATCCATAGAGTGGTGACTTTGATCTCAAAGTATTCACTGATACAAATTGGGTAGGAAATATGGATGACTGGAAGAGCACAACCAGTGGAGCGTTCTTCCTTGGTGGAAGACTAGTCTAATGGACGAGAAAAATGTAGAGCTGTATTTCCTAATCTAGAGTTGAACTGGAGTATGTGGTAGCATTTATGAATTGCACTCAAGCAATTTGGATGATGTATGTATTGAATGGCTTCAAGGTGATCATATCTAAACTGGTGAGTATATTTTGTGACAATACAAGTGCAATAAATATTTCCAAGAATCTGGTATTGCATGCTATAACTAAGCACATTGAGCTAAAGTATCATTTCTCAAGAGAAAAGGTTCAGAATAAAGAGGTTTTACTAGAACATGTTTCCAGTAAGGAGCAGCTAGCTGTCATATTCACTAAGCCCTTACCAAAGAATACATTCACCTATTTGAGAGGTGAATTAGGGGTTCTGCCCCTTCATGAAGTTAATTAAATTTGTGTTCTGCACATCAGGTAGGTACTATAGTGTCAAGATCTAATAGGATTGATGTGATGAAGGATGCTACTCCATAGGGGGAGCAACATAGTGGAGTTTGAAAGCTTGTGCCTCCACTTTGGCATTGTTGTCAAAGGGGGAGAAGATATCTAATGATGAACATATATGGCAGAATGCACACTGACCATTCTAGATGGTGGTGATCATTTGAAATTGAATCGTTATATGCTACTGAGCAATGATACATTAAGTATTGCCATCAATGCCAAAGGGGGAGATTATTGGCATATGACAAACTGGTGTTCGTGTATGTTGTCATTGATGTCAATAAGTGCTCTAGAAGGATGAAGATTAGAAGAAGTTGCTATTGATGTTCAAGCAAAAGGAACCCGTATGAACCGGTATGTATGGTGATCAGCAATGTTAATGGACAACCTGAATGGAGTGGACAGATATCCGGGTTCACTAAGTATGTCTACCAGTTGATAATCTAGGGTTACCGGTTTGGCTTATGCAGAGCAACCGAAGATGTATCATGACCTGCAAGGTAAAGAATAAAATATCTTGTCAAACTGAACGCATTAATGTCCTACCTCGGGAGTGCACATTTTTCCTATCCGGTAGGTGAAGAGCGTAGGATGGGTCATTAAATCTGATTTAGATTGTCTCTTGAAAATCTTGAATGATGCCAAATGCAAAATGTTTCACGATCTGATTTAGATTGTATGCAATGGGTTTGAATGGTCAGGATTGAACTGCTTGTAAGCATATGGTCAAGATCGAACCATCTTTGTAAAACTTAGGTTTAGGGTTTATGCTTTTGACCGAGTGATTTTCTATAAGGTCGATGTAGTTCAAATTTTGTATGTGCTGGAAAATGTTGTATGTGTGTGTCCTCTTAATGGGAGATTGGATACTTGGAAAACCTGAGTGAGAGATCCCCAGAGTGTGATTGTAGAAGAGAGGAGCTTAAAAGGATTTTCCTTAGCAAGGTGTGTTGTCTTCAGATTGGTATTTTACATATTATTTTCTAACTACTTCAATGGATTGTAAATCCCTTGATTGGGTAAGCTTTAGCAGGCTTTTGTTGTAATTCATTTAACCATGTGGCTCAAGTTTATTGAGTTAGTTAAATCCTCTAGCAAGGTAACTCCTAAAAGGGTTTCAATTGTTAACTAGATTTTATAGCCATCCCTTAACCGGTTGATCCCTAACAAGATCGGTTCCTAACATAACCTTTTTGTAAAGTCTTTAATCAAACTAGGCTCCTAATAGAGCAGACTTCAAGAGAGTTCAAAACAAGCTTGTGGGTATTCATCCTCACCATGGTTTTTCCCATTTGGGTTTCCATGTGAAAAATTTGTGTGTCATTGATTGTGTTATTTTCATGTGATGATTGAGTAGTCTTTGTTTAGTTTAGTATGCATGCAAAGCTAAAGTTGGTGATATTACTAATGTAACTTATCTATGATCAAGTCAGTAATATTGCTATCTAGATTTGAGACTTGTTGTATGCTATTTGAAGTACTTCTTTTTTATTGGTTTAGCTGTCTGAAGTATTTATATGTTTAACCAGTATAGAAATGGTTAATTTTAGTGGAGAAGAGAACCAGTCCACATTATTTTAATATGATAAGGTGGGGAGAAGTTTTTGTCTGTACTAATTCACCCCCCCTCTCAGTACCGATTAGGGTATTAGTTGTTCATCATTGTTCATCAACCGGTACACAAGTTAGTGTTGACTTGTGTTGAAAACATAAGTATTGGAGATCGATATTGTATGACAATGGGTAAGTGAGGTATTGGTAGTGTATGGTTACCAGCTAGAAAACATATGACTAGTAAGTTAGCAGGGTGAGATAATGAAGAAGTGCATAATTGGTATGCAGTTGGATGTGAAACAACAAGATTCCCACTAGAAGAAGAGGTCATCACAAGATGCTGATATGACCAACAGAGTTTGGGCTACTATAAGTTAGTAAGGTAGACAAAGGGGATGTCTAATGGGTTATGTGTAGGAGATGTATCTGCTCACACAGTGCATGTCATATTTGTGCATTGCCTAGAGCAAAATGAATGACAAGGATCTAGTTCCACTGGTAAGTGGTAATACTGAGCTTATCTCCTATTATGAAAAGTATGCATCATATCCCTCTGAGATAAGATAGAGAAGTATAAGGCAAGTTATTGAAGTCTCACACTGAATGAACCAGTGAAACACAAGTTTGCCTCAAGCATGTGAAACTGGAGATGTGCATCTAATTAACTTGTGTTGGCAAGTTGAGCCACAATGACCGAGAAGGAAGAGTAAAGTAATGATGGAATGCTGGGATAGATGAAGAGTGATGGGTTTGTCACCTTGACAAACCAATTGAGATGTCATCTGGTTTGATAATGAAGAAGACAATGTTGATCAACTATAGATAGAGAGTGCAATCAACATGAAGATGCCTTAGATGGAATCAATTGAAGGTTGATCACATGGTTTTATCAGAATGGCTATCGGTCAACATGAGAACCAATAAAAGGTGATATGAAGTTGTGTGTTGGTAGGACAAGTTGTAACTGACATGTAGGCTAGTTGTTTGTTTGTGATAATTTTTGTAATAAAGACATAGAGTATCAAAGAGGTCACAAACCACCAGAGGTAAAGTTGAGCTACTAGTGTAGTCTATGTTGCTGGATAATAGCATGTTGAAAATATCAGCAAGGGTTAAAACCAATATGGAGTTTTGTTGGTTGTTCATAGATTGAACCGACCCTAAGTTGGTGAGTTGGTTGTGTAATGGTGAATATTGTCAAAATGACATGGCAATCCGATCTGAGGTGGATATCGATATTGATGCCATGTAGAACTGCAATAGTGAACATTTAGAGGTCAGTGATGTCTTGTGTTGCTGAGGTTGTTGAGGTTGGTCGATATTAAATGTTGATTGTGACATTCATGGAGGAGTTACAGAGTGTGCGGCTTGATGAAAGATGAACAACAAAGGTAGATCAAAGATTTGTTGGTGCCATGATTGATGCTTGATATCTGACTGCAGATTGACCTCAAGAAGGAAACAACTGGATCATAAATGTGTTGACTAATTTTGAGGTTAAAGAATGGGGTTAGATTTTCTATTTTTGCAAATATGCATTGGATGATGGAAAACTTGTATAGACACATTCCTCCAATGTAGGTGATTGATCCAAGGTAGATTGGATTAGATCTGATGAATATTTGTTCAGTGGAAGAAACCCTAACCGACTAAAATTTGAATTGGTTTTTGGCAGGAAAAATTGTTTATAGATATGCAGGCCAGAATGAATGAAAAGTGTTGATTGATTGATGTTGTCAGAGAATCAGGGGGTTAGATATTGAAGAGTGAAGTGTGAATGTACAGTAGAGAGTCAGCTAGTAAAAGACTCCATTGAAGATGAAAGAGGCTATGAGTTGGAGGTGCAACCAATGAGAGGGTTTACCAAAGTACCAATAGAGAAGAGGTAAAGGCTAAACCGGTAAGGTTGTGGTAGAGTGTGAAAGGAAGGTGGATCTGAGTGAGCAGAGATCTAACAAAGAACAAAGCTAAAGAAGACTGATTGAGCAGTGTGTGAATTAGAAAGGTAACAACTGCAAGCTAAGTGTGACAAAGAGAAAAGAGAACCGACGGAGGGTAGAACCAGAAGAAGAGACTGAGCCAATATAGATGCAACAAAGAGTGGGTTGAAGTAGGAGATAAAACTGCTGCAGTAAGAAGGTGAGGTGAGAACCAGTAGAGAAGAGGCTGATGAGGGAATAAAAGATACTACTGACAAAGTTGTGAAGAATGGAAACTGGTAGGGAGATTATTCATGAGTGGTTGTAGAACTCATTTGTAACCCGAGCTATTACTTTTGTATTTGATGATATTCATTATAGATTGCTTAGTTGGAGCTTAGTGCAAGGGTTGGTGCTCCCTTTGGTTGTAGCCCATAAATCAATAAGGGGTTGGTTCTCCTTTAGGTTATAGCCCATAAATCACTTAGGGGTTGGTACTCCTTGGGTTGGTACCCTAAATCAAGGGTTGTAGCTCCTTCAGTTGTAGCCCTAAACATTGTAATAGATCTCATTGTGAGGTTGGATTGGAGCAGTAGACTCTAACAACATTACTCTGATGAATAATGATGAACAACAGATACCCCAAACAGTAATGAGAGGGGGGTGAATCAGTACAGGCATAAACTCTTTCAACAACTTATCTATTTAAAGCAATATCGACTGGTTATCACCATTACTAAACTTAACCATGGAAACACTGGTTAAACACAGTAAGACATTGGATACCATAAATTGATAAGTCTAAACACTTCAAATATGATCAATACTTGATAACAACTTCACCCATAAACATACACATGTGGTATACTAGTAATGCCATAGTTTATTAAACCTACATGCATAATCTTTCAACCAAATACTTCATAAACATCACAGGAAAAATGCATAACACATAACACATAGATTTTTCATGTAGAAACCCAAATGGGAAAAACCACGATGGGGATGAATACCCACAAGCTTGTTTTTGAACTCTTTTGAAGCTCGCCTTGTTAGGAGCCTAGTTCAATTAAAGACTTTACAATAAGGTTCTGCTAGGAAGTGATCCTGTTAGAGATCACCCGGTTAAGGGATGGCTATATACCATGTTAAAGGTTGAAGGATACCTCACTAGAGGATTTAAAGAACTCAATAATTTTGAGTCACCTAGTTAAAGGTTTTACAATAATCCTATTACAGCTACCTGGTAAAGGGATTTTACAATAGTTGAAATGGTTAGAAGAAAATAGGTAAAACTTTGATCTGATAATAGCACTACATGCCAAGGTAGATCCTTTCAATTTCCTCTACTCTACAATCACATCACTCGGATACACACAACATTTTCCAACAACTTTACAATAACAATGGCATTAACCTTATAGACATCAGTCAGGTTGGTAGCATAAACCCTAAACCCTAAGCATATTAGGTTTACAACACAAGCGGTCCATTCCTGACCATCCAAACACATTGCATAGAGTATTACAAATTCAAACAGATCACAAGATAATCTGAAATGCTCATTCTTCACTGCACATGGTAATCAATAACCCATCACGCTTTCTTCTGATACCACTAAAAAGAATGATCATTCCCAAAGTAGACTCGAAACGTTGTCGATCTTCTCATACCTTAATCCTTCATGTACACAAGGCTGACATGGCACCTCGATCTCATTCACATCTCTTAGCTAACTCATCACAGAGTATCATCGATTGCATTGCACAAGCTGGATTACCAAACCGATAACCATAGAGCTGAGACTACCAACCGGTAGTCACACTTAGTGAAACCCTGACACCAGCTCACTACATCTCTTCATGCCTCTTCATACCGATTCACCAACTTCTTTCAATCTGCATACCAGTTCTCTTACATTTATTGACATCGATGACAACATACATTATCATCATATCAACATGTCAGTTCATCATATGCAAATGATATCCAATAGTCTCCCCATTTGGAATTGATGGTAATACTCAGTGTAGCATTGCAACTGAAAACCTCATAGACCAGTGTATCTACATTATCAGATATCTTCTCCTCCATTTATCAGATATCTTCTCCCCATACATTAGATATATTTATCTGCATTATCAGATATCTTATCCTCCATACATCAGATATATTCTTCCTGTTTGACAATAATGCCAAAGTGGAGGCACAAGCTTCCAAAATCTACTATGTTGCTCCCCTTAGGGAGTAGCATCCTTCAACACATCAATCCTAAAATATTTGTCACTATAGTACTTGACTGATGTGGAGCACACAACTTTAGTTGACTTCATGAAGGGGTAGAACCCCTAATTCACCTCTCAAATAGGTAAATGTAGTCTTTGGTAAGGGCTTAGTGAATATGTCTTTTGGCTACTCCTTACTAGAAACATGTTGTAGTACAACCTCCTTATTTTGATCTTTCTCTCTCAAGAAGTGATATTTAAGCTCAATATGCTTAGTTCTAGCATGCAATACCAAATTCTTGGAAATATTTATTGCACTTGTATTATCACAAAATATTTTCACCAGTTTAGATACAGGTACCTTGAAACCTTCCAATAAATGCTTCATCCAAATTGCTTGAGTGCAGTTCATAAATACTGCCACATATTCTACTTCAGTTGTAGATTGGAAAATATAGCTCTACTTCTTACTTGTCCATGATACTAATCTTCCTTTGAGAAAGAACGCTCCACCGATTGTGCTCTTTTGGTCGTCCATGTTATCTGCCCAATCGGCACCATTATATGGATACCACAATCCATAATTAACTATTCCTTTCAGATATCTAAGAGTCCTTTTGACAACTACCAAGTGGGATTCTCTTGGACATTTCTAAAAACTACTATGCCTACTTCATGAGCAATATCTGGTCCACTATGCACCACATAGTGCAGTTTACCGATCATTGATGGGTACTCTTTTTCATTCACTAGTGCTAAATCATCTTCCTTGGCTAGTTTATAGCTAGTCACCATCAGTGTACCAGCTATTTTGCTTTCCTCCATGCCAAATGTCTTCAATACCTCTTTGACATACTTGGACTAGGTAATAAAAATACCCTCTTTCATTTGTTGAATCTGTAAACCAATGAAGAACTTTATTTGTCCTATCAAAGACATCTCAAACTCTTTCTTTATTTCATCTGCAAACGCGTGACTCATTTTATCATCTCCTCCAAATATTATGTCATCCACAAACACTTCACAAATTAGAATCTGATCACCTTCTGATTTCAAGTAGATGTTGTTATCTTCACTTATTCTCTGAAATCCAATCTTCACAATATGAGAGTGTAATCTTTCATACCATGCCCTAGGTGCCTATTTTAGTCCATATAGGGCTTTGTGTAATCTACACACCATGTCACTATCTTCTGATAAGGCAAACCCTTCTCGTTTCTCTATATACACTTCCTCTTCTAGGATTCCATTTAGAAAAGTAGACTTCACATCCATCTGATAAACCTTAAATCCCTTAAATGTTGCAAATGCAAGTAGCATTCAAACACCTTCTAGTCTAGCCATAGGAGCAAAGGTTTATCCATAGTCTTCTCCCTCCTCTTGAGCATATCCCTTGCATACAAGCCTAGCCTTGTTCCTTACAACTATGCCTTCTTCTCTTAACTTATTCGTGAAGACCCATTTGGTACCAATGATATTTTTTATGTTCTGGTCTAGGCACCAAAGACCATGTCACATTCTTTTCTATCTAGTTTAGCTCCTCTTCCATTTCTTTAATCTAGTCTTCATCTGTAAGAGCTTCTCTAGAAGTCTTGGGTTCAAATTCAAAAATCGTGCAAGAGTTCTCCTTCACTTTTCTTCTTGTAAGTATCCCTAAATCTTTATCTCCTATGGGTTGCTTTGGATCATGATGTAGCTTAACATATCTAGGAATGATTCTAGCCTAGTATGCTAGCTTTTCCTCTTCTCCTTCACTTACTTCTTCTTCTTCTTTCACTGCAGCTTCTACTGGTATAGGATAACTAAGATCTTAACAAGTTTCTTTCTTAACCGATTCCTAGAAGGCTATACCCGGTTCATCTTCCACTTTTTCATTGCATGTTTCCTCAAGTTCCTCGAGGGATTCATCAACCTTGACATTGATACGTTCAACAATTTTTTGAGCTCTATTGTTGTAGCACTTGAGAGCTTTGCTCTTAGTGGAATATCCCAAAAGTATTCCTTCACCACATTTTGCATCAAATTTGATAAAATGTTCACCTCTCTTGATATAGCACTTACTACCAAACACTTTAAAGTAACTCATAGTGAGAGTTTTACCAGTCCAATACTCATAAGGGGTTTTATCTTTACCTTTCTTGATGAGTACCCAATTCATAGTATAGACTGAAGTGCTCACCACTTCTCTCCAAAAAGTGTGAGCAACCTTTCCCTAGCTCAACATTGTTCTATTTGCTTCAACTACAGTCCTGTTATTTCTTTCTGCTATGCCATTCTGTTGTTGTGTCCTTGGGCTAGACAACTACTTCTTGATACTGTTATCTTCATAGTACTTATTGAATTCATCATAAGTGAATTCTCCTCCTTGATTAGTTCTCAGACATTTTATCTTTTTACCACTTTCTTTCTCCACTAATGCTCTGAAAGCTTTGAATTTTCTAAATGCTTCAGAATTGTCTTTCAAGAATGTGACCCACATCATTCTTGAGCAGTCATTAGTAAGAGTCATAAAATACCTATCTCCCCAAATACTTCTAGTTTTCATAGGACCACACAAATCAGTATGCACAAGATCAAGTAAATATTCTACTAAGAAAGACTTACCTTTAAAAGTTGAGGAAGACATCTTCCCAAGTTGACATTCTATGCACAAACAATTCTCAGGTTTGTTAAGCAAAGGTAATCCTCTTACCACCTTGATCTTACCGGCTTTAACAATGTTATCAAAGTTCATATGACAGTCTCCTATGCCATATCCAACTCTCATCAAACTTAGCCATTAGACACTGACTTATCTTGGCATTCAACTGAAATAGGTTACCTCTGTTCTACTTACCGGTTGCAATAACTTCACCACTCTTCCCAATTATACTACAAATGGCACCTTTGAATTCCAGAACTAATCATTTGTCATTCAGCTAAGCAACACTCAACAAGTTATGCTTAAGACCTTCTACCCAGTAGACATCATTTGTACTTCTCTTTCCATTTAGTTAGATGGATCCTTTACCTTTCACCAAGCATGGTGCATCATTGCCAAATCTAATAACACTTCCATCATATTCCTCCAAAGACATAAACTTTCTCTGATCACCAGTCATGTGGTGAGATCAACCACTATCAATTATCCACTCATTAGAGTTATCAATGTTGGATACAAGAGATTTCTTGTCAGACACTTCTCCCTTTGCTGCTACAAACACTATGTCTTCATTTTCTTCATCCTCTGATTCTTCATCAATACACCTTCATCAACAACAACTAGACAATTTCTTCTATTTCCTCCTGTATACTTTCTAAACCTCTCCAGTTTATCCTTATTGTCATTTTTAGGATAATTAACAGCTATATATCCTATCTTGTTGCAGGAAAAACATTTCAAAGGAAGTTTACCTCTATATTTTCCAGTTCCCTTTGGAAGTCTTTTAGCAAGAAGACCTTCAAACTCCATTAGAATATCTTCATCATCCATATCTTTGAATTGTCTAGACTCATAACTAGTACTATTTTCTTTCCCTTTCTTGTATGGTACAGTAGATGCTTTAAAGGCTAACTCAGTCTTCTGAACACTACTATCATAGCTATTGAACTCATATGCAATTAACTTTGCAATGATAAAATCTAAGGATACCTTGGTTTTATCAATAGGAATTAGCTCCTAGATAGCAGCAACTCCGATTGCATAGATTGGTAACAATGATCTAAGGACCTTACTAACAATAGTGGTATCATTAATAGCTCTACCAATGCTTTTGATATCACCAACCACAGTCTTAATCCTTATGTCATACTGTTGAATGGTTTCACCTTCAACCATCCTCATATCGTCAAATTTACCTCTAAGGCTTTCTTCCTTAGCTTGCTTTACATGCTCATCATCACCATAGATGTTTTCCAGTGCATCACATACATCCTTAGGTGTGTCCTTGTCTTGTACATCAATAAAATCAATATCTGACAGGCTGCTGATAAGGGCTTCCATGACTTGCCCATTTTCCTAGATCTCTCTCTTCTGATCATCAGTCAGAGTGCCAGTGAGAGTCACATAGGAATTCTCAACATAGCTCCAGTGTTGAGCACCCATACCCTTGATATAAATCGTCATTCTTTCCTTCCATATCTTAAAGTTATCTCTATTGAACTTAGGACCTTCCCTCTTCATCATTATAGTAGGATCTTTTACATCATGTGGTTAAGCTTATATCACCGAGGACTTAGAGGCGCTCTGATACCAATTGATGAATAATGATGAACAACAAATACCCCAACTAGTACTAAGACGGGGGGGGGGGGGGGGTGAATCAGTATAGGCAAAAACTCTCTCAACAACTTATCTATTTTAAGCAATATAAACTGGTTATCACCATTATTGTACTTAACCATGGCAACACCAGTTAAACATAATAAGACATCAGATACCATAAACTAATAAGTCTGAACACTTCAACTATGATCAATACTTGATAACAAATTCACCCATAAACATATACATATGGTATACTAGTAATACCATAACCTATTAACCCTACATACATAATCTTTCAACCAAATAATTCATAAACATCAAATAAAAAATGAATAACACATGACACACAAATTTTTCACGTGGAAACCCAAATGGAAAAAACCATGGTGGGGATGAATACCCACAAGCTTTTTTTTGAACTCTTTTGAAGCTCACCCTGTTAGGAGACTAGTTCGGTTAAAGACTTTACAATAAGGTTCTGCTACGAACCAATCTTGTTAGTGATCACCCAATTAAGGGATGGCTATATACCCTGTTAAAGGTTGAAACCCTATTAAAGGTTACCTTGCTAGAGGATTTAAAGAACTCAATGATCTTGAGTCACCTGGTTACAAGTTTTACAATAAGCCTTTTAAAGCTACCTGGTAAAGGGATTTTCCAACTATTGAAATGGTTAGAAGTAAATAGGTAGAACTCTGATCTAATAATAGCACTACATGCCAAGGCAGATTCTTTTCATTTCCTCTACTCTGCAATCACACTCTGTAGTTTTCCTCTTACTGGTCTAACAAGTATCTCATCACTCGGATACACACAACATTTTCCAACAATTTTAAAATAACAAACATCATTGACCTTATAGACATCAGTCAGGTTGGTAGCATAAACCCTAAACCCTAAGCATCTTAGGTTTACAACAAAGGTGGTCCATTCTTGACTATCCAAACACATTACATAGAGTATTACAAATTCAAACAAATCACAAGACAATCTGCATCAATCATTCTTCACACATGGGAATCAGTAACCCATCACGCTTTCTTCTCATACCACTAAGAAGAATGATCATTCCCAAGGTAGACTCCAAACGTAGTCGATCTTCTCATACCTCAATCCTTCACATGCATAAGGCTGACATGGCACCTCAATCTCATTCACATCTCTTAGCTAACTCATCACAGAGTATCATCAATTGCATCACACAAGATGGATCATCAAACTGATAACCATAGATTTGAGACTACCAACCCGTAGTCACACTTAGTAAAACCCTGACACTGGTTCACTACATCTCTTCATGCCTCTTCATACCGGTTCACCACTTCTTTCAATCTACATACCGGTTCTCTCACATTTATTGGCATCAATGACAACATACATTATCATCATATCAACATGTCAGTTCATCATATGCTAATTATATCCAACATACTCACCAAGGGTTTCCCCATCTTGGGTTTTCCTCGTATATACTTGTGTCCCTTGTGTGTGATTACATTGTTTAAATTCTCCTTAGCATACTGGTAGGTTATCTTAGTCTTAGTATGTTAACTGATACATATACTTAAGAGTTTAAATGAGAAGAACTTGAGAACCACTAATTCACCCCCCCTCCTAGAAGTACATTGTGTCCAATAGTCTCATGGTCATCAGCCAGTGCTCCCTCAATGATCATGGCCCCAACTCCTCCTGCATCCAATCAAACACTTCATCATCTCATAGAATTCTAAGCCCTATCTTATTCCAAAAGCATTCAAGATCCCCCCAAGTCATTTTCTACATTCAAACTAACCAAATTCCTCATTCCTTCCTCTCTTAGCACTTGTGTTGATTTAGCCAGTGCTCATGCCAAACCCATGGCACTTGTGCTAGGCCACAGTTGATTGCGCTAAACCATGCTGCATTTTATTCCTTTGTCCCAATCAGCATGGATGCTCACACTTTTCTATCTTTCTTCCCTCCCAATTCTAACCCTAATCTACCCTAGCGTGAGTGCTCAAGCCATTCTACATTTCCTCCCTCCCCAACCTAACCCTGATCTATCCTACCATGAGCACTCATGCTAAATGTACTTTCTCATGCCATCATCCCCTTGAGACCCATTCTACTTACGAGCGCTTGTGCTAACCACTAACGCTCGCACTGCCCTAGGGGCACGCACTGAAATGGTTATCAATGTGTTTTCCCTATTAGACTTTTAAGTCTATTTTAATCTCTAGATGTAACCTAAATCTACCAAATTAGAGAGGACATTAGTGGTACATATTGGTGGTCTAGAGCCCTTGGTTCTCTCATAGAAATAAACTCTCTCGACATTATGCTCATGTGTAGGAACGCGATCCATCTTTTTGTTGGCATTACAGTAAGAAAGATTGTTGGCATTTCAATATCAAGAGATTGTTGAAGATTATTGATATAACTGAAAAAGGATGATAACTATCTTTATAACATTATTTTGTCATTTATGTCAAGAAATTGATTATCAAATTTAGTATGATGTTACCATATCTTGAGAAGATTGATTAGAAGAGAATTAAGATGTTGGTAAAAGACACAAAAATAATGTGATCAATAAAGAGGAGGAATAAATTATTCAATGGGAAACTATTACCAAGTTAGACAATGATGAGATCATGATGTTTAGATTGTTTTGATATCCTACATATGTTGTTGATTGTAAGGTTAATACTATAGTATGTCACCGAGCAAATAACCTAGTTGGTAAACCCTAAGGTTATCAATATCGGTTAATGAAGGTGAAATGTCTACCGAGTAAAGTTTAGTATTTATCGAGTTGCAACCAAGTTATGACAGTGCGCATTGGATGGATAACAACATTATTTAATGAAGGACAATGATTAGCTAGAAATGTATAAATGATTGGTATGTCGTGCATGAAGTTTGTTAAGGATCTATGGCAAAGGAAGATCAACAAGAAGATCTACAGTGCAGATTGAACCGCAATAACCTTATGTAAGTTCCAAGAAGGGAATGCAAGTCCCTAGGTAAGGTAAAACTTTTTCAAATCAGAAGGATACATTAAACCTAGTCAAGTTTGAAGATTTGATGGCTAAGATTGATCATGGGAAATGTGATCAAGGAGATTTAGCGGTTAGCAATTGTTTATAAATAAGGAATTTTTAATAAACAATGTATGCGGGCAAGTGTATGCATAGGGATGCTACATAGTGATTACCTAGCACAGAAGCTTGAAGACCTATTTGAATAATAGAGTAGAGAGCCCAGAAGAGGGACAAGATAAGTCCTATGACTAGATTGTTTTGAACAAATAAGAATCTACTTTAGCATTTTAGATGTGAAGTTGCAGATAGATTTTTATAACTATTATTTTGTAAGTAACAGAAAATCTCTTAACTGAATGGACTTAATAGTCTTATTTGTAAGCCCTCTAGCAAGGTAACATTCTAAGTGAGTGTTTGAAATCCTTTGACAAGGTCACTTCTAACAAAGTGAAGATCCTAATAGATTTGAGGGAAATGTTGGTATTTTGGTATGGTTTTTTCATTGATTTCAACACCTGCTAAATACACCTACATTGGAGATCCAACAACATTCACTGGCAATCAGTAAACTGTTCAACAATCACCGGTATATGGTTAACCGACAGGATATAATGTACACCGATACATGCAATGACATGGAAGACACTTGGTAATGTCGAAGACATCATGTGGACACTTTTCCTTGATGTAATATCATTGGTATATTCTTATTTGCATATTTGCCTTTACCGACAAATAGGTCTAGGTTATCTAGGGTTACACCGGTAGGTTTATGTTTTCCAGATCAGCATGGCATGCTATGCAGATGATTTATTATTGTTGTAAATGCATTAAGCCGACATGTTCAATCCATTATTGCATCGGATATTGTATTATTTGTAAAATGTTTTATTGTAATATCTTGTAGAGATGACCTACTAAAATTGGTCTTAGGGTATGGTATAAATGTAAGATCTTATTTGTAAGATCAAGTGTGGAATGCAAAAAAAAAAGAATTATAAGAAGGTATATGCAAGATTAAGCAGAGGTATACACAAAGACATCATTTGAAGGTGAAGCTAGGTTTTTGTAAAAGCATATCAGCATTACACCGGTACCGAATCCAACATATGAAGATGCTATTTTGTGCAGTACATTCTCATTGGATTTAACCATCCAACTGTAGTCAATGTAACTCCCATTTGTGTTTGAGTAGTGAGCTCTAGGCTGTTGGCATTTTTGCATGTGCAGACCCCTCTTGTACACTTACTATCTGCAGTAGTATCATCTGATTGTGGGTAAGGTTTCCCACCGTGGTTTTTCCCCTTACAGGGCTTCCATATACAAATATTTGTGTTATGTGTTGTGGTTGACTTTGTGCGTATGTTTCATGCATTAATTCTTACCAGTACAACATTTCCTGTTAACATTGTTTACTGACACAATTAATTGTCTTACTGGTATTAAGCAATAAGTTGGTTAATAAGATTTTGCAATTCAATTTATTAGACAACTGATTCACCCTCCCCCCCCTTCAGTTGTCCCCGGGACCTACAATTGGTATCAGAGCTTAGTCCTCTTTTTGTAGAAGTTTAACAACTTGAGGAGATCCAATGTCTACTAATTATTTCAAGAAGGATAGTCCTAAACTTGATGGAACCAACTATGGAATATGGAAAATCAGAATGGAGACACATCTGAATTGCATTAGTAAAGACATCTGGGATGTTACTAAGAATGGTTATACTGTTGTTGTAGCTGGTCAGCCTGCTCCTATTACTATAGGTAAAGATGAAGAAAATGATTGCAAAGCAAGAGAAGCACTTTTGAGCACATTATCAGATCAACAAATCATGGGATTATCAGATAGATCTACTGCAAAAGCTATTTGGGATCATTTGGAAACACTGAATGAAGGGGATTCCATAGTCAAAATTGCAAAACTTGAAAGCTTCCGAGTCAGGTATGAACATCTGAAAATGGAAGAAGATGAAAGAATTTCTACCTTTATGGAAAGAGTAAATGAAATTGTTTTAGGTATCAAATGTTGTGGAGGAACCTTGAGTGAAGATGAGATCATTTCAAAAATATTAAGAGGTTTGCCACCGGCATATAAAATGAAGGTTACTACTATTAATGAGCTGAGAACAATGCCTAATACATCAGTAACTAGGGATACATTGATTGGAAAACTTTCAGCTTTTGAAATAGAGGAATTTGGTCCTGTTGCTATAAAAACTGATTTGGCCTTCAAAGCATCAACATTATCTGCTCCATCTTTTGACAAATCAGACTAGAGAGCCTTTTATGCAAGAGAACTTGAAGAAACCATAAAGGAGAATGAAGAGCTTGAAGAACTTGAAGCACTATTTGCAAGAAAAATGCCAAAAGGTTCAATTGGAAGTAAGTATGAAGGTAAAGCACCCTTTAAATGTTTCAATTCCAATAAGATTGGTCATATGGCTTCAAGATGCCCTGATAGACATGCTAGACTAAGAGAAGAAGCTAGAAGGACATACAAACCTAATCCTAAATATTAGAGATACAGATTTAAGAAAAACAAAGATAAATCCTATTACATTGCTGATGAAGGTGTGACTGATGATTCTGATGAGGATCCAGTAGACAATGGATGGGTCTTTGAGGCTATAATAGAAGATCAACGGGTACCTATTTCTCCACCAGTAGAACAAGCCCTAGCAGCTAAAGTTGAATCAAAGGATGAATGGATTATTGACTCAGGATGCTCACATCACATGATTGGAGACAAAGGCAAATTCTTGACCTTTCAAGAATACAATGGAGGTTTAGTAAGATTCAGAGATGACAAAGCTTGTTTAATCAAAGGTAAGGGTTCAATATCGGTTAATGAAGGTGAAATGTCTACCGAGTAAAGTTTAGTATTTATCAAGTTGCAACCAAGTTATGACAGTGCGCATTGGATGGATAACAACATTATTTAATGAAGGACAATGATTAGCTAGAAATGTATAAATGATTGGTATGTTGTGCATGAAGTTTGTTAAGGATCTATGGCAAAGGAAAATCAACAAGAAGATCTACAGCGCAGATTGAACCGCAATAACCTTATGTAAGTTCCAAGAAGGGAATGCAAGTCCCTAGGTAAGGTAAAACTTTTTCAAATCAGAAGGATACATTAAACCTAGTCAAGTTTGAAGATCTGATGGCTAAGATTGATCATGGGAAATGTGATCAAGGAGATTTAGCGGTTAGCAATTGTTTATAAATAAGGAATTTTTAATAAACAATGTATGCGGGCAAGTGTACGCATAGGGATGCTACAAAGTGATTACCTAGCACAGAAGCTTGAAGACCTATTTGAATAATAGAGTAGAGAGCCCAGCAGAGGGACAAGATAAGTCCTATGACTAGATTGTTTTGAACAAATAAGAATCTACTTTAGCATTTTAGATGTGAAGTTGCAGATAGATTTTTATTACTATTATTTTGTAAGTAACAGAAAATCTCTTAACTGAATGGACTTAATAGTCTTATTTGTAAGCCCTCTAGCAAGGTAACATTCTAAGTGAGTGTTTGAAATCCTTTGACAAGGTCACTTCTAACAAAGTGAAGATCCTAATAGATTTGAGGGAAATGTTGGTATTTTGGTATGGTTTTTTCATTGATTTCAACACCTGCTAAATACACCTACATTGGAGATCCAACAACATTCACTGGCAATCAGTAAACTGTTCAACAATCACCGGTATATGGTTAACCGACAGGATATAATGTACACCGATACATGCAATGACATGGAAGACACTTGGTAATGTCGAAGACATCATGTGGACACTTTTCCTTGATGTAATATCATTGGTATATTCTTATTTGCATATTTGCCTTTACCGACAAATAGGTCTAGGTTATCTAGGGTTACACCGGTAGGTTTATGTTTTCCAGATCAGCATGGCATGCTATGCAGATGATTTATTATTGTTGTAAATGCATTAAGCCGACATGTTCAATCCATTATTGCATCGGATATTGTATTATTTGTAAAATGTTTTATTATAATATCTTGTAGAGCTGACCTACTAAAATTGGTCTTAGGGTATGGTATAAATGTAAGATCTTATTTGTAAGATCAAGTGTGGAATGCAAAAAAAAAAGAATTATAAGAAGGTATATGCGAGATTAAGCAGAGGTATACACAAAGACATCATTTGAACGTGAAGCTAGGTTTTTGTAAAAACATATCAGCATTACACCGGTACCAAATCCAACATATGAAGATGCTATTTTGTGCAGTACATTCTCATTGGATTTAACCATCCAACTGTAGTCAGTGTAACTCTCATTTGTGTTTGAGTAGTGAGCTCTAGGCTGTTGGCATTTCTGCATGTGCAGACCCCTCTTGTACACTTACTATCTACAGTAGTATCATCTGATTGTGGGTAAGGTTTCCTACCGTGGTTTTTTCCCTTACAGGGCTTCCATATACAAATATTTGTGTTATGTGTTGTGGTTGACTTTGTGCGTATGTTTCATGCATTAATTCTTACCGGTACAACATTCCCTGTTAACATTGTTTACTGACACAATTAACTGTCTTACTGGTATTAAGCAATAAGTTGGTTAATAAGATTTTGCAATTCAATTTATTAGACAACTGATTCACCCCCCCCCCCCTTCAGTTGTCCCCGGGACCTACAATTGGTATCAGAGCTTAGTCCTCTTTTTGTAGAAGTTTAACAACTTGAGGAGATCCAATGTCTACTAATTATTTCAAGAAGGATAGTCCTAAACTTGATGGAACCAACTATGGAATATGGAAAATCAGAATGGAGACACATCTGAATTGCATTAGTAAAGACATCTGGGATGTTACTAAGAATGGCTATACTATTGCTGTAGCTGGTCAGCCTGCTCCTATTACTATAGGTAAAGATGAAGAAAATGATTGCAAAGCAAGAGAAGCACTTTTTAGCACATTATCAGATCAACAAATCATGGGATTATCAGATAGATCTACTGCAAAAGCTATTTGGGATCATTTGGAAACACTGAATGAAGGGGATTCCATAGTCAAAATTGCAAAACTTGAAAGCTTCCGAGTCAGGTATGAACATCTGAAAATGGAAGAAGATGAAAGAATTTCTACCTTTATGGAAAGAGTAAATGAAATTGTTTTAGGTATCAAATGTTGTGGAGGAACCTTGAGTGAAGATGAGATCATTTCAAAAATATTAAGAGGTTTGCCATCGGCATATAAAATGAAGGTTACTGCTATTAATGAGCTGAGAACAATGCCTAATACATCAGTAACTAGGGATACATTGATTGGAAAACTTTCAGCTTTTGAAATAGAGGAATTTGGTCCTGTTGCTATAAAAACTGATTTGGCCTTCAAAGCATCAACATTATCTGCTCCATCTTTTGACAAATCAGACTGGAGAGCCTTTGATGCAAGAGAACTTGAAGAAACCATAAAGGAGAATGAAGAGCTTGAAGAACTTGAAGCACTATTTGCAAGAAAAATTCCAAAAGGTTCAATTGGAAGTAAGTATGAAGGTAAAGAACCCTTTAAATGTTTCAATTGCAATAAGATTGGTCATATGGCTTCAAGATGCCCTGATAGACATGCTAGACTAAGAGAAGAAGCTAGAAGGACATACAAACCTAATCCTGAATATTAGAGATACAGATTTAAGAAAAAAAAAGATAAATCCTATTACATTGCTGATGAAGGTGTGACTGATGATTCTGATGAGGATCCAGTAGACAATGGATGGGTCTTTGAGGCTATAATAGAAGATCAACAGGTACCTATTTCTCCACCAGTAGAACAAGCCCTAGCAGCTAAAGTTGAATCAAAGGATGAATGGATTATTGACTCAGGATGCTCACATCACATGACTGGAGACAAAGGCAAATTCTTGACCTTTCAAGAATACAATGGAGGTTTAGTAAGATTTAGAGATGACAAAGCTTGTTTAATCAAAGGTAAGGGTTCAATATCTCTTGATGGTAAACATAACACTGACAATGTTTACTATGTTGAAGGATTAAAACATAATCTTTTAAGTGTTGGTCAATTAGTTGAGAAAGGTTTTCAATTACAATTTAAAAATGGAAAATGCAAAATCATGAATAGAACTAGTTTGGAAATTGCAACCGGTAATCAGACTAGAGGTAATATCTTTCATTTGAATAACAGTGAAAAGGCATGCTTAATTGCTCATATAGATGAAAGTTGGCTATGGCATAAAAGACTATGTCATGTAAATTTTGATTGCATGGTAAAAATCAGTACTTCTAAGGCAGTTAGAGATCTACCTAAAATTGTGAAACCTCAGAATACAATTTGCAAGGAAGGTCAATTTGGAAAATAGGTTAGAGCTAGTTTCAAAAGTACTCCAAAAAAATCCAATAATGCTCTTGATTTAATTAACACTGATTTATGTGGTCCGGCTAGAACTAAAAGCTTACAAGCTGTTAGATATTTCATGCTAATTATTGATGATTATTCTAGAATGTGTTGGGTTACTTTTCTCAGGGAAAAATCAGAAGCACTTGGGAAGTTCAAACTATTCAAAGCAATGGTTGAAAATGAAACCAGTAAGAAAATTAAATGTTTAAGATCAGATCAAGGAGGAGAATTCACATCTAGAGATTTTAATACATTCTGTGGAGTGAATGGAATCAAAAGACAGTTATCAGCACCTCGGACACCACAACAAAATGGAGTTGTTGAAAGGAAAAATGGGACTATTTTGGATGCAGCAAGAAGTATGTTATCAGAAGAAAATCTACCACATGTGTACTGGAGAGAGGCAGTAAGCACTGTTGTCTATACATTCAACAAAGTTCACATCAAAGGTGAAACCGGTAAGAGCCCTCATGAACTATGGTTTGGTAATACTCCTACTCTTAAGTATTTCAGAATTTTTGGAAGTAAATGTTATATTAGAAAAGATGAGTATATTGGCAAGTTTGATCCTAGAAGTGATGAAGGAATATTTCTTGGTTATTCATCTAAGAGTAAAGCTTATAGATGTTTTAAAAAAAGATTACAGAAAATTGTTGAGAGTACAAATGTAAAGATTGATGAACAATTTAGAGGAACCTCAAGGTATATAGACTCTGAACCGGTAACAAAAATTATGACAAATGAACCAATAGTAAATCCACCGGTACAGAATGATGACCCAGTTACTCCGGTATCATCAGAGGATACCACAGTAATTGAAGAACAACAACAGACTAAGACACCCCGGTATGTAAGACTGAATCATTCTAAAGATCAAATAATTGGAAGCAAATTTAAAGTAGTCATGACAAGAGGAAGATTGGCAAATGAAGAGGTATGTCTTATTTCTCAAATTGAACCATTATCTATCAATGAGGCATATGAAGATAAATTTTGGATTAAAGCTATGGAAGAAGAATTAGGACAAATTGAGAAAAATAATACTTGGACATTAGTTCCTTGGTCTGAAAATAAAAATGTAATTGGAACCAAATGGGTATTTAGAAACAAACTCAATGAAGACGGTAAGGTTGTCAGGAATAAAGCAAGACTAGTGTGTAAGGGATATTCTCAGAAAGAATGAGTTGATTTCAGTGAAACTTTTGCACCGATAGCTAGAATTGAAGCAGTTAGATTATTCTTGGCCTTTGCAGCTCACAAGGATTACAAAGTTTATCAAATGGATATTAAATGTGCATTTTTGAATGGAGATCTTGAAGAAAAAGTTTATATTGAACAACCTGATGGATTTTCTTTGACAGATAACAATGATATGGTTTGTAGATTAAGAAAATCTTTGTACGGACTAAAACAAGCTCCAAGAGCCTAGTATGCAAGATTGGATAAGTATCTCTTAAAAATTGGTTTTACTAAAGGAAATGCAGATAGCAATTTATATTACAAAGTAACTAATGATGACATTTTGATTATGGAAGTATATGTTGATGATATAATCTTTGGAGGAGAAGATGGATTATGCAAAGAATTTTCTCTTAAAATGTAGCATGAATTTGAAATGTCTATGATTGGAGAAATAAAATTCTTTTTAGGATTAAAGATTTTACAGACTGATAAAGGCATATGTTTTAGTCAATCTAAGTATTTGAAAGAACTACTCAAGAAATTTGGGATGGAGAACTCTAAACTGGTAAGCACATATATGACTACAAATGACAAATTATCTCAAAGGGATGAATCTACATCTGTTAATCCAACTAGATACAAATCTATGATAGGAGGTTTACTATATTTGACACAAACCAGGCCTAATATTATGAATGCAGTATGTATAGTTTCTAGATTTCAGAGTAATCCCAAGGAAAATCATGAATTAGCAGTAAAAAGGATTTTCTGGTACTTACAAGGCATAGCAAATCTTGGATTATGGTATCCTAAAGATGAAAATTTTGATCTATATGCATACACAGATGCAAATTGGGCAGGAGATGTGGATGATAGAAAGAGCACCATTGGAGGAACATTCTTTCTTGGAAAGAGATTAGTTTCTTGGTTAAGTAAGAAACAAAGTTGTACATCTTTATCAACAACAAAATCAAAATATGTTGCAGCAGCAACAAACTGTACACAGGTACTTTGGCTTAAGCAAATGTTGAAAGACATAAATGTAAAATGCAAGGAACCTATTACTATATATTGTGATAACACTGCAGCAATTGATATATCTAAGAATCTAGTATTAGATTCTAAAACAAAACATGTTTCTATCAAACTGAATTTTCTAAGGTAAAAAGTTGAAGAAAAGGAAATAAAACTGATTTATGTGAATACTAAAGAATAGCTTGCAGATACTTTTACAAAACCTTTGCCGAAGGAAACTTTTGAGTATCTCAAAGATCAGCTCGGAGTCTTACCTCCACCGGTAGAAACTTAGACAGTTGATGATTGTCATCAATGGATAGAATTAAATGGACAAATCTTTTATTCCAGTATTTGATGAGAAAGCTACTTCTTAGGGGGAGTAGTTGGTATATTGAATTGATTGGTATTTTGTATGAACTTGACCTTTTTGTGACTTTGGCATTTGATGTCAAAGTTGGAGAGATATATGGAAAAACATTGGGGAGAGATATATGGAAAAATGCATTATCTTTTTGAGGAGAGATTAGTATGAGAGATTGATATTGAAAATAAATCTTTGGGTAAACACATATTACTCCCAGGGGGAGAATTGGTTTTTGTACTTGGCATTTCTATTTTTGGCACTTTGATGGTTTTTCCATCTTGTGTTGCCATCAATGCCAAAGGGGGAGATTGTTGGTTTTTTGGTATGGTTTTGTCATTGATGTCAACACCTGCTAAATACACCTACTTTGGAGATCCAGCAACATTCACCGGCAATCAGTAAACTATTCAACAATCACCAGTATATAGTTAACCGATAGGATATAATGTACACCGGTACATGCAATGACATGGAAGACACTTGGTAATGTCGAAGACATCGTGTGGACACTTTTCCTTGAAGTAATATCATTGGTATATTCTTATTTGCATATTTGCCTTTACCGACAAATAGGTCCAGGTTATCTAGGGTTACACCGATAGGTTTATCTTTTCCAAATCAGCATGGCACACTATGGAGATGATTTATTATTGTTGTAAATGCATTAAGCCGACATGTTCAATCCGTTATTGCATCGGATATTGTATTATTTGTAAAATGTCTTATTGTAATATCTTTTAGAGCCGACCTACTAAAATTGGTCATAGGGTATGGTATAAATGTAAGATCTTATTTGTAAGATCAAGTGTGGAATGCAAAAAAAAAAGAATTATAAGAAGGTATATGTGAGATTAAGCAGAGGTATACACGAAGACATCATTTGAAGGTGAAGCTAGGTTTTTGTAAAAGCATATTAGCATTACACCGGTACTGAATCCAGCATATGAAGATGCTATTTTGTGCAGTACATTCTCATTGGATTTAACCATCCAACTATAGTCAGTGTGACTCCCATTTGTGTTTGAGCAGTGAGCTCTAGGCTGTTGGCCTTTCTGCATGTGTAGACCCCTCTTGTACACTTACTATCTATAGTAGTATCATCGGATTGTGGGTAAGGTTTTCCACCATGGTTTTTCCCCTTACAGGATTTCCACATACAAATATTTGTGTCATGTGTTATGGTTGAATTTGTGCTTATGTTTCATGCATTATATCTTACTGGTACAGCATTTCCTGTTAACATTATTTACCAGCACAATTAACTGTCTTACCGGTATTAAGCAATAAGTTGGTTAATAAGATTTTGCAATTGAATTTATTAGACAACTGATTCACCCCCCCCTCTTAGTTGTCCCCGAGACCTATAGGAAATCCCTTAACCGGGTCACATCTAGCAATGTGTTTGTAATCTATAACAGGATTTGCTTTTAACCGAGCATACTCTAGAAGAGTATATTTCTTAGTGTGTCTGAAATCCCACAGTGGTTTTTCCCTATTTGGGTATCCACATTAAAACTGGTGTTATGAGTGTTATTATGCTTATGTGTTCATAAGTTTGCATGTTTAGCAGTTTTTGGTTAAGTTGCTGAAGTATAAGTTACTGAGGTTGAATTTGTTGATTTTATGGAAGTTTAAGTTTGTATGATAAACCCCCCCCTCGAGACCTATAGGAAATCCCTTAACCGGGTCACATCTAGCAATGTGTTTGTAATCTATAACAGGATTTGCTTTTAACCGAGCATACTCTAGAAGAGTATATTTCTTAGTGTGTCTGAAATCCCACAGTGGTTTTTCCCTATTTGGGTATCCACATTAAAACTGGTGTTATGAGTGTTATTATGCTTATGTGTTCATAAGTTTGCATGTTTAGCAGTTTTTGGTTAAGTTGCTGAAGTATAAGTTACTGAGGTTGAATTTGTTGTTTTTATGGAAGTTTAAGTTTGTATGATAAACCCCCCCCTCGAGACCTATAGGAAATCCCTTAACCGGGTCACATCTAGCAATGTGTTTGTAATCTATAACAGGATTTGCTTTTAACCGAGCATACTCTAGAAGAGTATATTTCTTAGTGTGTCTGAAATCCCACAGTGGTTTTTCCCTATTTGGGTATCCACATTAAAACTGGTGTTATGAGTGTTATTATGCTTATGTGTTCATAAGTTTGCATGTATAGCAGTTTTTGGTTAAGTTGCTGAAGTATAAGTTACTGAGGTTGAATTTGTTGATTTTATGGAAGTTTAAGTTAGTTATTGGATTCTATATTTTACATTTAGTATCAGAACTAACAATTGGTATCAGAGCTTTAGACTCTAGAAGAAAAAGTTTAAAAAGGTACTTGAGGCAAAGATTCGAAGATGTATAAAAGGGATGCACCAAAATTGAACAAGTCAAGTTTCTCCACATGGCAGAAAAGGATGAAGCTGCATTTATCAGGAATTGGAGAATTGCAACATATTATCTGGAGAATGATTACATTGCACCGAGCACCAACCCTATGACCTTGGAAGAGATTAAGGCAATGCAAGAACATATTCAAGCTATGATTGAAATAACACTCGCATTGACTGACTTAGAGTTGAATGATCTAGAAGGTTGTAATGATGCAAAATAAATGTGGACTAAGCTCATATTTATGTATGGAGGTAATGAACATGTTCAAAGAGAAAAAGTAGATAGTCTAAGAGGACAACTTGAATCCATGAGGATGAATGAAGGCGAGAACATAACCCAATACAGTACAAGACTAAAGGAGATTGTCAATCAAATTGTCAATCAAATTAAAGGAGTAGGTGGAACTATTGAAGAAAAGGATATAACAAGTAAGTTGTTGAGAACCCTTCTACTAGCTTATGCTATTCAATTCTTTGCAATCAATGAATTGAGGTATGTACCTAACATGCCAGTTTCTTTGGATGCTACTATTGGTAAGCTACATGCATTTGAGTTAAGTAATTTTGATAATAGTGGGTCTTCAATAAATAAAGTAGAATCTACATTCAGTTCTTTTCATATTGGTGAATCTGATGATTACAATGATAGAATGAGTAAGTACTCTAAAGGGGATCATAGTAGAGCAAGTGAAAGATTTCGCAAGAACATGGAAAAAGTGCACAAATTGTATGAGGAAATTAAGAAGCAAAAAGAATTTGAAGCATTATTAGCCAGAAAGTTACTGAGAAGAAAAGGTAAGTATAAAGGAAAGCTACCATTAAAATGTTTCAATTGTGATAAAATAGGACATATGGCTTCTAACTTCCCTCACAAAGAATCTAGTGAAAAGAGAGAATACCGAGATAACAGGTAGAAAGATAACCAATACAAAGGACACCAAGACTTCAAAAGGAGAGATAGAAAGACATGTCTAGTAGCAGATGAGGAATCCAATGATGACAAATCTGATGAAACTGATATTGAGGAAGTTGTTTATGTGGCTATTAAAGATGGATCTGATGAAGAAAGGTATGAAGAAAAATCCCTAATATCTCACATAAATAATAATGATTCTTGGATCATAGACAGTGGATGCTCACATCATATGATAGGTGATAAACACAGGTTTGTTAAATTAGAAGACTATGATGGAGGCTATGTAAGATTTGGTAATGATGCACCATGTCCGATGAAAGGTAAATGATCTATAACACTTCTTGACAATGCTAAATGTGATGATGTGTACTAGGTTGAAGGTTTGAAATACAATTTGTTGAGTGTAGCATAGCTAAATAATACAAGATACCGAATAGAATTTCAAAAAAGAATTATCAAAGTTCATGACAAGCATGGAAAGTTAGCTACTACCGGGACACAAACAAAAGGTAATACATTTCATCTTGACTCAACTTGGAACAAGTGTCTTTATGCAAAGATAGATGATACCTGGTTATGGCATAAAAGGTTTTGTCATGTAAATTTTGATAATCTAATCAAAATAAGTAAGAAGCACCGAGTAAGAGGTCTACCAAGTCTTGAAAAACCTGAGAATGCTATGTATCGAGGATGTTAGATGGGTAAGATGACAAGATCAAGCTTTACAAGTAAGTCCTACACCTCTAAAGGAATTTTGGATCTAGTACACACTAATCTTTGTGGTCCTATGAAAGTTCAAAGTTATTATGGTGATAAATATTTCATATTATTTGTGGATGATTACTCAAGGATGATGTCAGTCATGTTTTTAAAAGAAAAATCAAAAGCTTTTCAAATGTTTAAATGGTACAAGGCAAGAGTTGAAAATGAATCAGGAAGACAACTGAAATGTCTTAGATCTAATAGAGGAGGAGAATTCACTTCTGCTGAATTTAACTTATTCTACAATGATCATGGTATAAAGAGGCAAGTATTTGCATCAAGAACACCTTAGCAAAATGGGATAGCCAAGAGAAGAAATAGATCAATTATGGATTGTGCAAGAACCCTAATGATAGAAAAGAGGGTACCTCAAACATTTTGGAGAGAAGCAATCAACACTGCAGTTTACACCCTGAACTGAGTTCAACTAAAGAAAGGAACTATGAATACAGCATATGAGATCTAGTATGACAAGAAACCTAATGTAAGTTACTTTAAAATCTTTGGAAGTAGATGCTATGTTCACAAAGATGACAGAAATGGAAAGTTTGATCAGAAAAGTGAAGAAGGAACATTTCTTGGTTATTCTTCTAGAAGTAAAGCATTTAAATGTCTCATCAAATCATCTAACAATATAGTGGAAAGTGCAAATGTGAAAATTAATGAATTTGCAAAAAGAAATGATGAAGGAAATCCAAAGAGCTAGAAGATTATGAAGAATTTGCTTATGCTCAACCAAGAAGTCCTACCGAGAAAGTTGCTGAAGAAAATGAAGATAATGACCAGTTACTGAGTGATGAAGAAGATCATACAGAACCTACCGAGCCTATATTAGCCAAATATGTTAGAAGACATCATGCATCAAGTTAGATTATAGGAGATAAAGATGATCCAGTAATGAAAAGAAACAAACTAAGACAGAACACATGTCTAATTTCTGAATTTGAACCGAGAATAGTGAAAGAGGCATTTAACAGTGAAGATTGGGTAAATGTTATGACAGAAGAGATTGATCAAATCAAGAAGAATGACACATGGACACTGATCCCAAGACCAAAGGACAAAAATGTAACTAGTACTAAGTGGATTTTCAAAAACAAGCTAAATGAAAAAGGTGAGGTCATTTGCAACAAAGCAAGACTAGTTTGCAAAGGTTATGCTCAAGAACAAGGATTAGATTATGGTGAGAATTTTGCACCCGTTGTCCTCAAAATCTGATTCCTTTCAATGTCCTTAGAGTAACATGAGTTATACTGGGTGCAGAAGAGACATCAAAAGACAAGGAAATCTCAGAGACAACATATGACAAGGTTTGATTGAACCTTCTACACTTCGAGCTTTCTTGGAGCCCAGGTGGGTATACCTTTTGTGAATTAACTTCACACTTTTAAACAACAAACCCACAGCAAACCAGTCTAGAAAACCAATGGATTTATTCACCTTGAAAGCAACTGAAAACAAAGCATGAAAACTATACTTGACTTCAGCATTTTGATCAACAAAGCATGCAATAAACAACTTCCATTAATACCAGTGCCTTATCCAAGGTTACAGAGTCACCTAACTCAAATAAAACTCCTAAAACAATATATCTATATGCCTCCCATCTGCTCGGTTTCCATTAATCCTTACATGTGCCTGACACATACAAGAATTTTATCATTTCATAATAAACTATGGTCCTCAAAATTCAAAGTTCCTCCCAAAGGATTTACTGGTATAAGTGGTCTTGCATATTTAATTTCCCTCCTAAAGAGAAAAGCTAAAAACACTCATACTGAGATTGCTTTGCAATTCCATCCAAATAAAAAAATCCTTGATTGTTCAGAATGAAAACAGTAAATAAATTTGTGAATAAACTTTGAAGACAACACAGAGTTTTACTCAAAAACTAATGGCTGGTATATTGATATTCATTCAAAGAGATTTTACAAAAGGTTCTATTTCTCCATTAACTTTGAAAAGCTCAGATAATTTTTCTGCAGCGTTTTCTTACAAAATTTTGTGATCCTTTTCCCTCTAGTCCTGGTATCCATTTATAATAATATGGATGCACAAAGCTTTGGACTTCTCGAGGAAAGTTTGTTACAATTATTTCAAAAATTGAAGAGGTTACAATTTTTGCGTAAAGCAGTTATGTGCTCTTTTCAGCTTCCCCAGCAGTCTGTTCAATGGTTTGTTCAGTTGCAACCTCTTCTGGCTCTTCAGGGACGCTCTCCAACTGCTCCGGATTGCGAGTGGAATATTTAACTCCCCACTCACTATATGTCTCCTCTGTCGGCCATGCAAAACTAACCACATCATTTTTAACTTTAGTCAACCTTTTCCAAGAATTCCTCAGTTTGTTGACTTCTGAGTTAAGAAAACTATAGTGTGATTTAATTCTTTCTATTTCCTATATGGTTATAACAAAGAAAGAGGTATCATCTAGATCAATGATTCCCCTGAACCTTGCTGACAACTTGGCTTCTATCTCTTTGAGCCATATTTGCTTATCTTTCAGCTGATCTGGATTGGCAAAAATTCCTGGGAGCAATTCAAAAACCTGATCAGTGTATTCCTTCTTGCATAAATTGACCTTCCTGTCCACATTGTCTACATCTGCAGCCAATTGCATCAAAACTTTAGCAACATCAGAGGTAGATTTTATAATGGGATTGGCCCTTGCTTCATCACAGGAAACACACATGAACTCTAAATCTTGCTCCCTAGGCCTCCATCTGTCAAAAATGGGTGTCAAAATGGCCTTATCTCTCCTTAATTCATTCCATATCTCCATGACCTTTGCTACACTATTGTGAAGCAGTGAGGCATTTATAGTGTCTGCAAAACTGGAGATTGTGGCTTTTATTTTCTCCTCATACTTCCCTGCATAATAGGCCTGAGTCTGCTTTAGGTTCTCCAATTCTTGGGGAGTTATCTCAATCATTTGAGAGCTGGAAGGCACAGGAGATGGTGGGAGCTCAATGATGGGGCTAGTAGGTGGAGGTCTTGCAGGAGAAGAGGCAATCATTAATGTTGAAGACTCACCTTGTTGGCATTGTCCTACCAGCTGGCTCTGCAATTTGGCAATAATGCTATCTTTGCCTCTTATCTCCTCCTTAGCACTATCATAAGCCTTCAGAACTATTTCCAATTTAAGCTGAAGGGCCTCCTTTTCTTTGGCTTCCTTTTCAGCTACTGCAACACTGAATTTGGTAGTCTCTAACATAGTGCTAGCAGCCTCTACTACCCCTGTACTCTCTACTCTTTTAATCATCAGTCCACCAATGTGACTTGTCCCTGAGGTGTCTTTACCTTTCTTGTCCTCATTTCTTTTAAGGTACCACATGACTAGTGTAGCATTGTCCTTACTGAATGTAACCCCTTCCATGGGTTTGGTCTCTTTTCTTACTACATCCAGCACTAGAGCATTAGCAATATTCCACTCTGGTAAAATGAGCACTCCAGCTTGTGCTACTAGATCCCTTCCCTATTCAGGAGTGATAGTTTTGAATTCTTCCATCATCTCCTATTTTATTTCTTCCTCCACTGAGGTTGGATCTTTATTAGGCTGCTCTGCCTTTCTTGCTTCACATCTAGCATTATATTTATCTATATGTTGCTTCCAGATAAATTGCATGAATGCTTCAGATGTGACAAAGCTATCATCAGCTAAAAAGGCACTAGTGGCCTTCTTTATCTTAGGATCCCACTCCTGGCCTTTAAGTTCAGTCGAGGTGATGTCCATTTGTGCTTCAGTGGGCTCTTCTGGCATCCCTTCTTCCACTTCATCATAGGTATATGCAATCTCCCCTAAGCTGCCCAACTAAGAGAGGTATTCAGTTGCTGCTTGCTCATCTCCTATATGGAGAGGGGATTGGGATTTGGATGAAGAGGGTTCCCCTATTGTAGACACCAACACACTATAACCTACTTTCTTATGCAGGGTGTAATCACCAGGAGGGATTGCTTTAGTGGAAGCTGATTTTCCTAAAATCATTCTTGCTTTTTCAGGGTTATTCTTAATTACAGCTTCCCTCTTCTCCTTTATTGTTTGCATCACATCGTCAAAGCAAATAATCAAAAATTTATCTTCTCTTCCAATGGGAAGAAGCTAGACAATGGGTCATAGCTAGCATCAAATTGATGCACAAAATCTAGGGCCTTCTTGTAAGCCACCCACTTTTCTTTCCTCAACTCTTGTTCATCTAAATCAAATTCATTCCTGATGAGGTTTTCAGAAAAGTGGAATTGATGAGGCCTACCTCTGCATGCTACCTTCTTCCGGAACACACCATTGTAGAAGTCCTCTGGATCAGCACATCTAGACACTGCAGTGGACAAATGGTAGGGTTTGAGGAAATCCTCAAAACAATTCCAGCCTCCTTTGGTGATTACAAATTGGTGGGCTATTGTAGCTGTAGGGAAAATAGTCCCTTTACCTCTGCCTGTTAGCTCTGCCTCTTGTAGGCCACCAATTTGCCGAAGAATCTTAGCTATTCCAACTTTGAGGGGGACCTAGTATGGTAACAAAAATGGGGTGCCTCTGAAACCAAAGACTCTGAAAACTGTGGAGACTGGATATAAGTACATATCACCCCAGTTATGAACTATCTTGATATTCTCTACAAATTCTTTTGGTCTTAAGAACTCCAGAAGAACCTTGGGGACTCTTGGGTTGTCAGAGAAAAGGAGAGTCCTTATTTTGGATGCAAAATATTTATCGAATTTTAGAAAACTAGCATCCTCTCTGTCCCATGACAACACAGTACTCCATAGTTTTACTGGCATCTTCTCTCCCTCCTTTTCTTTTACTAGGTCCATTCCACTGGCAAAATAATCACCACCTTTGAAGAGAAAGAGGTGCATCAAGATTGAATACCACCCAAATGGCCTATCCACCTTTCCATTCTTTATCCCTATCAACCCTCCATGGATAGCATCGGCAATATAAGAAGCATAATCAAATGTAATAGCAAGAGAAGGATTCAAAATTTGAACAATCATTAACAAATAATGGTTTGGCATATTTGATTCAGCATCCTCTCCTAGAACTTGGCAAAGTGCCCAATACATCCCTTTCCCCCTCAAGGTAAACATACTCAATGAAAAAGACTCTTGTGTGTTGGGCCCTACAACTGCTAACCCTCCTATTTTCAAAAAAAGTTCTTTAAGAGGCCCATTCCTAAGATGACTCCTCTGTGCACTGTACACTTGGGCTAATTGTGTGAAGTTTATGGGTTCCAAGAAGTTTGTAAACTCACTGAGCCCAAACGTTGTTCTCAATTCTTCTGCATTGATCTCCATGAGGGTTTTCCCATTTACATCCCGGATGCACCTTGTGATTGAATCATAATTTAATGCCATCTGGGTTAGCAAGTCTATATCCATGAATACTCCTGGGACTACTAATTTCCCAACATCTAGTTCCCAAATGCTATTTTGAGGAGTAGGAGAATTCCTCATCCCAAATCCGACTCTAAATAACCCCAACCCAGACAGTCCAACCTGTGGGTCTCTTAACCAATTACCCTTGTCATATAATCCTTCTCCAATCTTCAGATGGGGAGCCCTGGGTACTAAATCTTTGGCCTTAGATGCCTGGTTAGTTGACAGCGTCAACTGTTCTAAAAAGTCATCACATACACTTCTTTCTAAATAATCAACCTTACCAGAAAATTCCCTTTTAGGAGCCATTTGAAATGCAACAAGATGAATATCACTTCTTAAACACTCCTGTAACATGAGAATAATTCCACTTATTACAACACACAAGAATAACTACAAAATAAGAAAGAACCTGATGCTTGCTTGAAGGAATTCACTCTGCAACTGATTCACCTTCTCTGTATTTGCAAAAGATAACTCTGCGTTACTCTTCTGCAAAATCTTTTTAAAAGATATTTATACTTGGTTGTTAGGAAATCAAATGCTTGTACTCTCGGCCTTAACTATAACATTGATTCCGCATGCTTCGGTCATCCCTTCAAAATCGAATTCATATGAAAATTAATATTTTAGCTCCAACGGATCGCAGCCTTCCTGCAAGTGTCTCACTGTGAATTTCATTTTGACGGCTTTGTCTTTAGTCTGGGTCCCATCTTTCTATTGGCTACATAATACCACGCAGCATCCGACCATTGGCTTAGAAAATCCCTTCGCATTCTATTTTGATACTGGCTGAATGTCTTCCTTTATACTATGGCGGGCCCATATTTTTCCCTTTTTGCCATGTCATCATCATTACACGTGGATGGCCCTCGTTAACTTTCGCTATTTCGCGGCCTTAAGAAGTGAGCACCTCACCCTTGCGAAATAGCGCGGGCCATTGGATCATCCTTCAAGTTGATCACTTTTTAATCCTTTGAAAAGGTTCTTAGGAATGGTGGGCCCGCTGAGTCATCACTAACACCTGGCATCTAGTCACCCGCTGTGCTAATTTGTCACTCTGTCATTTGCTAGAAGAAGAACCATGGGGGGCCCACTTTGATCTCAACAGGTCTATCTCCTACGTCATCATCAAGACACGTGGACGACTGATATTCATTCTCGCTATTTCACGGCCTTAAGTGGTGAGTACTTTACCCTTGCGAAATAGCGCCGACCGTCAGATCATCTCTGCAATCAATCGGTATTTAACCCCTTAAGAAGGCTCTCAGAGATGGTGGGCCCACGGACATGTCGTGGACACCTGGCGCCTTGTCACTTTTGGAGCTGACTTGTCAATTTTTTACTTGTCAAGCAGGAACCATATGGACCCACAGTTTCTTTTTAGACCGCATGTCATCAAGACACGTGGACGGTCTTCATTAACTTTCGCTATTTCGCGGCCTTAAGAAGTGGGTATCTTACCCTTGCGAAATAGCGCGGGCCGTTAGATCATATCTCAACTTACTCAGCATTTAAACCCTGTTAAAAGCTTCCAGAAGAGGTGGGCCCACGGACACGTCATGGACACCTGGCGCCTCGTCACTTTTGGATCTGACTTGTCATCCTGTCATTTGCTGGAAGGAGCCACGGGGTCTCAATAAATTGTAAGAGCTGTCCATGCCAGGTCATCTCCACCTGTGAGCTGACTCATCTTTGGGGCCCACTTTTGAACCTTTAATCCTAACCCACTGACTGTGGTGACTTGTGCCACGTGCTACCTTCTAATATGCCAGAAGAAAACCATGGGGGGGTCCCTACCTTCTTTGACGGCCACATCCTTTACTTCCTCCGCATGACACATGGACGACTGATATTCATTCTCGCTATTTCGCGGCTTTAAAGGGTGAGCACTTAACCCTTGCGAAATAGCGCTGACCATCGGATCTTTCCTCAAGTTGATCGACGTTTATTGGGCCAGACACTTTAGAATGAAATAATATAAGGCGAAATTTTTTCAAATAATCAATGTAACCGCCTAGGTAAATAACAAGGGGGGACACCTCCTATGACCCCGCGACCCATACACCTCCTATGACCCCGCGACCCATAATCTAAGTGAAATAAAGTAACGGCAGAATAGAAACCAGAGGGTTTAACATAAAAAGAAAAGGTCTAAAACTTTAAAAAACCCTTAAACCCTCTAGGTTAAGAACAAAGAAGTTGAGGCACCAGGGACTACACCTTATTCAAATTTTTTTTTTTTTTTTTTATCACAGCCAATTATGGGAAAGAAGAACCCAATTTTAAAACAGTAATAACAACGGCTCTGACTGGGGATGGTTGATTGCGAGATCAACACAAGAAAACTCAGAAACTCTAGAGAAACAAACCAAAACATAGACCAAAACTAGGAAAGCAGGAAAGAAAGCAAAATATGTACAAACAAAGGACCTACCGTGCATGGACATTAAGAAAAATAATGCTTCAGGAATTGTCCATGCACTGGAAATTCCTGCATTTCATCATTCATATTCTTCAAAAAATATGAATCCTTACCATTCAAGTCACAAACTACAAAAGGGCCAATCCAGAGTGCTTCAAATTTCTTATGCTTTCCTTTATCCTGCCCTTTTGCATTCCACTGAAGAACCATGTCATCAATTTGAAACTTCCTTAACAATGTCCTTTTATCAAAAAGATATTTTGACTGTAACTGGAGCTTCTGATTTTTCTTATGAGCAGAAGTTCTAAGCTCCTCCACTTCTACAATTTGGATCATTCTATTCTCCATTGGTTCAGATATTTCCATGTTCTCTTCCTGCAAAAACCTATAAACTGGAAGAAGGTTATTTACCAGTAATCTGGCTCGGGTACCATAAACCAACTCAAAAGGTGACATTCCAATGGATTTTTTAACTGTTATTCTATCTGCCCACAGAGCTAATTTCAACTTTTGATCCCAAGACCTCTTGTTTTCTTCTAGGATCTTCTTGATGATATTTAGCAAGCTTTTGTTGCTAGATTCTGCTTGTCCATTCCCCTGAGGGTGATAAGGCGATGAGTATGATATGAGTATACCATGACTATTACAAAAACCTACAAATTCTTTTGATCTAAAACACATAGCATTATCCATTACCAATTTTGCAGGTGTTCCAAATCTAGTCACAATATTATCCATCAAGAAATCAATGACAATTTTGCTAGTAGCTCTTCTTGTGGGAATAGCTTCTATCCATTTGGTAAAATAATCTGTGGCCACTATAATCCATCCATGACCTCTTCCTGATTTCTCAGCAATTTCTTCAGCAAAATCAATGCCCCATTGGACAAAACGAGCTTCTACAGAGACTGGATTTAGTGGTAAGGCTCCTTCATACTTGAGCTTAGAAGAAAATCTCTGACATGAATCACATCTTCGAACATATGCATGGGTATCTTTAAACAAGGTAGGCCAATAATACCCAGCCCGTATTATCTTACCAGCCATAGTCTTAGCAGAGTAATGACCTCCACATACTCCGTCATGCATTTCATTCAACATCTGTTTAGCTTGAAATTCATCCAAACATAGTAGTAACTCCCCATCTCTTTTTCTCCAAAAAAGATCACCCTGAATGAGCACATACTTTTGGGACTTGAGCTTTAAATTTCTCTTCTGGTTGTGTGTCATTCCCTCTGATAGCATATTACCTTTCAATACTTGGATTATCTCTATATACCATGGTTGTCTCTCAATACTAGTAACCAAAGTATCTTTAACCTCAACATTGTGTACTTCTACATTCATGAGATTTGACTCAGTCATGAGCTTAGCCAAACCTAACCCTCTCACCAATTTAGTGATCTTTATCTCCAAATTGAATTCTTGAATTCTATTGATCCACCTACATCTCTTCCCAGTAACCTCAGACTGAGACAAAATATCTTTAACTGCAGCATGTGGAACATATGCAATGATGTTTGCATTCACTAGATATGGCCTAAAAGCTTTAACCACTTTAACCAAAGCATAAGCTTGTTTCTCCATGGTTTCATATTTTAATTCTGCCGCTTGCAAAGATTTGCTATAGAAAGCTATGGGATGTTCATATCCTTCATTATCCTTTTGTAATAATACTGCAGCCACTGTGTGATATGAAGCAAAAGAAAATAGAGAAAAAGGCTTACCATAATCTGGGGACTTCAACACTGGTGCTTCCTGGATTGCCTTCTTAATCTCATTGAAAGCTTTTGAGGCTTCTTGATCCCAATGAAACTTTGCGTCCTTCTTGAGAAACTTGACAATAGGCTTCACTATCTCAGCAAAGTTTGCAATGAATCTCCTGACAAAATTCACTTTGCCTAAAAAAGACTGGATTCCTTTCACATTCTTTGGTTCAGACACCCTATTGATTGCTTCAATTCTCTCAGGGTCTATTCTTATCCCTTCCTTGGAAACTATGTGTCCCAATAACTTTCCTTCAGTGACCCCAAAATGACATTTCTTGGGATTCAATGATACACCAAAATCCAAGGCCTTATCAAACACCTTCTCTAAATGTCCACAGTGATCATCAGCTTTCTTTGAGAAACAAGTTAAATCATCTTGGTAAACCACCATAATAATATTTATGAATTCCTTAAAATCCAGATCCATAGCTCTCTGAAATGTAGCCCCTGCATTCTTTAATCCAAATGGCATTCTCACATATACATAAGTTCCCCATGGGGTAGTAAAAGCTGTTTTAAACTGTTCTGACTCCTTTACCAGCACTTGATTGTATCCTGAGAAACCATCCATCATGGATAAAAGATCACATCCTGTCACTCTTTGTAGCATTGCTTCCATATTTGGGGATGAATAATTATCTTTTAAAGAGGCAACATTAAGATTCCTAAAATCAACACACAATCTGATGTCTCCATTTTTCTTTCTTATTGGGACTAGATTAGAGACCCATGAAGAATGTCTTATTGGTTTGATAATCCCCCCTTCTCTCAATTTAGTCAACTCTTGCTGCATTTTAGTTTCTAATAAGGGGTTGATAGGTCTCTGTTTCTGTCTGAAAGGTTTAGCATCTGGAAGTAAGGGAACTTCATGCTGAAAAAGATCTTGTCTATACGCCTTCAGGTCTTCATAAGACCAAGCAAAAACATGCTTATACCTTTTCAGTAAACTGATAAGGTTAGTCCTAACATGAGGGGGTAGCTTCTTTCCAATATATACCAACTTGGGGGATGATTCTGTCCCCAAGTTAACCTCTTCCAACTCTTCTAACTTGGTTGTAGATTGCTAGTGTAAATGACTGTCATTATAACTAAACATACTTTCTAACTCCACCAACCCTTTAGGTATCTCATTGGTTTCCAACTGGACAATATCATTTCCAAACACTGTCTCTCTGTCATCCACCACTTCCACCAATGCATTGCAATCAATTTTTTTTCCATCATAATCATCAACACATTGGATGAACCTAAGAATATCTTCATCATCAGCAAAAACTTGCCAATTATATACATTATCAGGGATAGCAGGCCTAGCTTTTATTTCCACAATGGAAATACCAGTTAGTGTTGCATCATCATTTTTTAAAGCAACATTAGCTAGGAAATCTGCCATAATATTTCTTGTTCGCTCTATCCAGTTGATAGAAAAGGCATCAAAATATTCAATAACATCCCAAACAGCATGCTTATATTGCTTCAATTTATCATTTTTGGATGCATATTTAGATCTTACCTGAGAGACAACCAACTCTGAATCGCCCATCACTTTCAATAGTCGGATTCCATGCCTTTTTGCAACCTCAAGTCCTAATAACAAGGCTTCATACTCTGCAGTATTATTTGTGCACTAGAATGCCAATAAGAATGAATATTTAAAGGTTATACCTGATGGGGATACAAAAAGAACCCCTGCTCCAGACCCTTCTTTGGAACAAGCTCCATCAAAATACATTTGCCACAATCCATACTGCTGTGCTTGTAGCTCAACTACAATTGGGTCAATGTTCTTCAATTGAGGTGATACTGGCTGAATTCTGAAGTTATCTAAATCCACATCAATCATACAATTAAGCATACTAGGGTCCACATTTTCAACTACCTTAGGAGCTCGTGGCTCCCTGTATAGTTTGACCTTATTGCCACCAACAGGAATAGTAGCATAAGACAAGTCCAATTGAACATTTCCCCCCACTGCCTAGAAAGTAACATGCCATAGTGGGGTTTAGTATCTGTGACAATAACATCCATTTTATAAGTAGCTTCAGGAAATGCAGCTATTTTTACTTCTACATCTTTCATTGTACCTATCACAGGCACTTCCCTATTATCCATAGCATAACATTTCCCATACACAGTAGTTACTGACAATCCTAATTCTTTCATAACACCATAGGGCATTACATTAGCAGTTGCTCCTGAATCTATCATGCAATTTTTAATTAACCGGTTATTGAATAGCAGGGTAACATAGAAGGGATCCACCTTAGAAGGCTCCTGAGTGATAGTGGTTCCAACATATACCTCTGGAGTTTGGAACTCTTGATCCTTTCCAATTCTATCTGAACCAGTGGGTAATACTGAGTCACCATCAGATATACTAGAGAATAGAGACAAAGCTGCATCCTTGTGTTCTTTAATCTTTAGTAACTCTACTAATGGGACAGTGACCTTCATTTGAGTTAAAGCTTGGGCCATATCAAATGTAGAATAATTACATTTTTCAGTATTAGCCTTGACCTTTTTTACTTTGAGTTGATTGGCCCTTTTTACTATTTCCGCCTTTTGTACATCACCAGCATTTTTGGCATCTGTGGTTCTAGGTAAGTCTTTAACTTGTTCCTCTTTTTCTTGACTAGCTTTAACAGTAGCAGTAACACTGCTTGATGCCCCTTTCTTAGTGACTTCTTTTACAAACATGGAACCTGGCTCACCTTGATCAGTATCTCTCTTGGTGCTTCTCAGGTTGTAGTTATGTTTTGCTTTGGTAATTGCAGCCTTAGTGAGATTTCTAACTTCTTCTTCACTAGGCCTCCTAAGATGAACTTCTTCATCTTCAATTGTTACCACATTCAATGTAGGATGCCAACCTAAGGCTAACTGTCCTTGCACTAACCTCTCATTATCTAGCACATCACTGTATTCACTTTGCATAGATTCCTCATCACTTTCTATGATAGTTTCAAACATATTAATGTCAAGCTCTTCTTCTGGTCTCATGGATTCTTCCAGAGCTTGAGCCACTGCACACTGATGAGGAGAATGTGGTCCATCACAAGCAATACACTAGGGAGTATTTTCTATATTATTAACAGTTTTCCCTTTCAAAGGATCTGGTGTGTCTTGGCTTTGGGCAATTTTAGGCTTCTCAACTTGGGGTTTACCATCCTTCCAATTTGTATTGTATGGCATATCATGTAATCTAGGAGGTCTATCTTGCCAATTGTAATGAGGCTTATCATTTTTGTTGACCTTAGCAGTTAAATCTTTCATAGCAGTAACCAGTTTTTCTATTTTATCCTCCTCTTTAGGAACTTTGTTAGGTTGCTATTTGGCTTCATGCCATAATCTTCCATCTGTCCTCCTTCCTAATTTTCTAGACGCCTTTCTATTACTTTCAACATTTATGGTAATTCTAAAGGCATCCCTTAGGTTATGAGGATTTTTATCTCTCAGGATATAAGCCATCTTGGAATCAAATGCATTATAGTATGTATTAAGGCACATATTGTCATCTAGTCTCATTACCTGATACAATCTATGCATAGCTTTTTGGAACCTAGCATTGAAATCAGTGACTATTTCATTTTCAGATTTTCTAATGTTATTGAACTCATTCAGCATGAAACTCACATTAGTCTTATCACCGTACTGTTCTTGAAAGCAATTTTTGAACTCTTCCCATGAACCTATGCTAGCTACTAGAAGACCTTTGTACCAATCTCTTGCATCATCAATCAGGGATTGAACAAACAATTTCATAATGACATCTTCATCTGCTATTTCATAATCATTTATCAAATCCCCAAAAGATTTCAGATGTTCCTCAGCACTGACTGCATTGTTCCCAGCCAATTTATGGAGTTTATCTCTTAACTCAGTGGGAACATGATTTGGATATCCTGGGATCCCATCAAAAAACAATTCCTATATTGTTCTAGATTAATTGGCCTTCTTTGAAAAGGGGAAACAGTACTATTATTCCCCATGATCATTTTATCTTTTGGGATTGGGGATTGAGATGTTTGGGTGTACTATTTATTTGAAGGTATGTGGCTTGCTGAGGCAACGTTAGTGTGTACTACTGGTTGGGTATTGACCTGAGGAAGAGAGATATGTTGGGGATTAGGCTTGCTAGGATTTTCTGATGGGAATGTAATAGGGGGAGCTTTTAGGTAGTTAATCTTTCTTTTAACTTCCTAATTTGCAGCTTCTAACTCAGCCTTTTCCAGTTCCATTTGGAGGTCTTCCTTTTCCTTCCTCATCCTTTCCATCTCTCTCTCATGTGCTAGGATCCTATGAGAAATCCCTTCTGCAGTTTTAGACTCTACTTCATCATCTACCCATATCTATTTCCCTTTGTCTAAATTAACTTTAGGAAGCTGGGAGTCATTAGAAACTTCCTTACTTGGCTGGACTACTGACTTATGAGCTAGTCTAATCTTAGGGATTAGGATTTCCCTAATCACTGGGCCTTCCTCATCATCCTTTTCTTTTTCCTTAGCAAGCACTTCAAGATCAGCTATCTGTCTAAGAAGCCTATCTCTCTCCATTATTTTGGCTTTAACTTCCTTTTCTTTATTTGCCTCTTTTTGGGCTCTCAGGGATATTAAATGATGAACTCTTTTATTTAACTCTTCAATCTCTTGAGACATTTTATCCTCATTAGGATAGTTTTCTTCAGAATCTGATGCATTAACTTAATCTATATCAATCAAACTAATGTTCCCATCTATTGTCCTAGGAACAAAGTGCCTAATTGCATTTGAGCTGGTTCTATCTTTTGCAGAAACACTAACATGATATAAGTCTCGACTTAAATAGGCACATCATCAATATTTCCAAACAATCCTGAGTGGAAACCTAAAATATCATGCTCTGAATCTCTAGAAGATGAATTTGACTTTGCATAAATAGGTCGGTCAGGCATCTTACCAGTATTGTTGTTTTTCTGCACCCACGCAGCATTTGATGGCTCATGCATCACAGATCTCTTCTGGCCTCTTCGTGATTGCTCTGGCAGACCTTCTTGCAAGGTTTCATGAGGATGTTTCTTCATGAATGATCTTGTGTGCTTACTTCCTTGCATCTCTCTTGTCTTTATTTTAGAAAGTTTGTATCTCACAAGGACTAGTTAAAAAATAATAGAGTGGCCACCCACAAAACTATGGGAAAGATAAAGAACAGCCAGTCTTACTCACAAATACAACAATACTCTCCATAAGTCTCAGCACAGATTCTGTGTCTATATCTTTGTGATAGCTGTTCCCCAGTAGAGTCGCCACCCACAAAACTATGGGAAAGATAAAGAACAGGCAGTCTTACTCACAAATACAACAATACTCTCCATAAGTCTCGGCACAGATTCTGTGTCTATATCTTTGTGATAGCTGTTCCTCAGCAGAGTCACCACTTTTGTTGTCCTCAAAATCTGATTCCTTTCAATGTCCTTAGAGTAACATGAGTTATACTGGGTGCAGAAGAGACATCAAAAGACAAGGTGTAGCGTCGTAAATTGTACGCACTTGCTAGGGTGGTACAATTTCACACCTAGTTTAGCACCCGCCTTGGCGCATTTTGCATTTTGCATTGCATTTCCCCTTTAGCACTTAATTAATTAAATTAATTAGGTCTAAGGTTCTATTTCATCATCTCCTATATCATAAAGTTGGGCCCTTTTATTAAAGTATGTCTTTTCCATTTTACTCCTCCAATACATCATTTAATCAAAAACCCTAATTAGGTCCTATTTCGAACTTGGGGGCTTGATTTCGAGGGTCAAAACATCTCGAAATCACCTGTAACTTTGGGATTCTCTCTAAAATCATCATATCTAACGGCCCTAAAAATTTGGTGAAAAGTTGTCAGGACCATGACGCCCGGAGTGCACATGGTCCCGGACATTTTTCCTGAAATTTTAGGAGCACGATCCAATCATAAAATAAAGCTTAACCCCAAGAAATTGGCAGGATATTCAATCTCTAGGTCGGCCAAAAGACGAAATTAAGACTTAGGGTTTCATACATAAGAGCTCTCTTTCTTCATTGGAAAGGATCCGGATTTTGGGCTTTCAAGGACCTTCTATGCAACGAAAGAGAAGATCTTTGAAGACTTTAACAACATTCAACATCCATCTATCAAGCATTCATCAATTTCATTCATTCATTTAGGGCTTGGAAGACATTGAAGAACAATAGGAGATTACTGACTGAAGATTGGCTTGTACTCCTCCCTTGGGGGTTGGGTATGATTTCATGTTGTTTTCATGTCTTTGAGTAAGCTTCAATATATCCTTTATTCATGTTTTAGATCACTTTGCATCTCGATTTAGAGCATTTACATTATCATTTACAAGCAATTAGGGTTTACTTTCTAGGTTGCTCTAGTTTGCTTTCTTGCATTTTAGGATCTTGCACACACACAAGGTCTGCACACACATTACTTTTACAATACAACTTGGCTATTCGTGGAGGTGGAAATCACCGAAGTGGGGGTTTGACTAAGGCAAAACCCTATATAGCCACCCAAACACCTTTTCAGATATAAGTGCAGGTTTCGGGACTCGGACGACGCCACAGGTTGCAGATCCGGGAGAAGCAGACTGAGACCGACCTTCCCACCAAATTTTAGAGCAAAAGAATAGGACAGGGGCATGGGGCGCCTTGGTCCTACCAGGACAGGGGCGCTGGGCACCCTGGTCCTCCTGATAGACAGCATTTTCAGCATTTTTGACAGCTTTTCCAGAGTGCAAAACAGCAGTTTTCAGAGTAGTTTCAGGGGCAGAATCAGGACAGTGGCACCCACGCCCCCATCCCAAACATTTTCAGTCAGATTTTAACTCCAGGTACGCATTTGCATTCTTGTCTTATCCTTGTGTTTACAGCTTTCCATCATTTAAGTTCAATTCTGCAATCTTGTTATCAGTTCATACTTGCACTTTGGGGTTAGGGATTGAACTTGCATCATTTTATCTTTCAATTACAACAAAGGAATAGAAATCCTAATAGGTAGCCCGTGGCTCTCTCTTCCACAAAAAGAAGTAGCCAATTGTGTGATACCTCTAGGCTCTTTTGTATTCCACAAATGTGTGATTGAAAGTGAGGTTAGGACATGTTTGCTTAGTGTCACTTTTTCCCCCACACATTTTTGGTGAACCCGACGTGAACTCCAATCTTCTCTAAATTCTGATTTATGTTTTCAAATTTGAGTGTTTATGCTATTTCAAATTCAAATTTATATTTACAAGTTTTAATTTCTTGCAAGATTCAAAAATTTAGAGGAAATTTTTTGCTAAAACCCTAATTTTTCAATTCAAAGTTGAACGTGTGGATAGCTTAATTTCAAATCTGATTTAGGAACTCATTTGAATCATAAATTTAATTTTCTAAATCTACATTCTAAGTGCTTGCATTAAACATTTCCTTCTATTTTACATGTGTTATCATTTGAAAGAGGAAAATTGTTGTCATGATGCATTCATTTCATAGATGTGATAATGGGTTAGCTTCCCTTGTTTCAATTTTTCCTTCTCCTAAAGAACCTCCCCCTATCTATAACAACATTTTAGTGCCTAAAAGAATTGCTACCAATCCCTTTGAGACTCTCCCATGCTCTAAGGATGAAGACTTTAAGAGTGATCTTGACAATTCTCCTAAAATGTGCCCTTCCTATTTAGCTATCCTAGAGGAAGAGAATGATATCATAAACACCTTTCTTAATGTTACTTCACCTTCCTTCCATGATACCTCTCTAAGTGAAAAGGTATTGATGGACATTGACTTATTTTCTCCTAAAGTTGGTCCTTCCAATGGGGGCATGTTAGTGCAACAGGAGGTTGTGAACACTTCTTTCAAAGATCTCCTTCCTAAGCATGAATCTTTGGAGAAATATGTTCATGTTCCTCCTAAAAAACACTCCCTTCATGAGGATCCTTTTGTGCAATAAGATGACATTATCCCTACATTTCCTATTGATGGCATTTCCTTTTCCAACAAAATTCCCACTAGAGATGATGAATTAATGATAAATGCTTACCCTTCCCCTAAAGTTTGTCTTACCCATAAGCATCCCTTAGAGAAAGAAGATGAAATAATAAGAAATTTCCTTAATTCTCTCTCCCCTAAAGATCACATTGAACATATTTTGAGGAAAGAGGATGAGTTTAACACATCTATTGATGCTCTCCCTTCTAAGGATGAGGAATTAATAAACAATGTTATCTCCTCTCCCGAAATTGACAATACTTTAAACATTCCTTTCAACCACTTCACTATTTGGGATGAACCATTAGAAGAAGGTGTAGATTATTCTCTATCCCATGAGAGAACCCTAGCCAAAGGGGATGAAATCAAGATGGAAAAATCCCTTGATAGTTTCTCACCTTCCTTGAATCTCAATCATTCTCCATCTAAAAATAAAGCATCTCCTTCTCCTCAACTTGGTTCTTCTCATAAGGATACCCTAGTTCAAAGCAAGATGGTTAACATCTCTTTCAAAGATCTCCCTCTCAAAAGTGAGACTTTAGAGAGAAATGTTGATCCTTCTCCTAGAGAGTTTATTCCCCATGTAGATCCTTTGATGATAGAAGATGATATGACCTTTCCTAGTATTACTCTTCCTACTAGAACATCAATGCCTATCCCTTGTCTCTCTCCTAAAATTGATTTGATCCGTGATAAGATTTTAGTGCAAGAGAAGACTATCAAAAATTCTTCCAACACTTTTGTTCATTCCTCTAAACCATCCTCAATTAATTTGATACATGTGAATGAAACACCTAACAAACCTCTCTTCACTATCCAAGGTGCTTGTCCTTCTCAAAATTCTCAACCTTTAAATAAGCCTATCTTAGTGGTTCAAGGTGGTTATGCTAATGATTCTTTTTGCACTCCTAAGAAACCTATTATTACTATGCAAGGAGGTTATTCTACTAAGAGCCCTTATGAGTATGCTAAGCAACTGACTAGATAGAATTATCATGCGGTTGCTCATACCTATAACACAAGAAACAATAGGCAACCTAATCCTCCTCTAGTTAGCCCAACTTCACTTCCTCCTTCCCAACCCATTCTTCTTCAAGCTCCTCATATTTCACAAATGCTTAGTAAGGACTATGATCTCATAGAACAACTTAAAGCTACCCCTGCTAAGATATCCCTTTGGGATTTGATCCAAACTTCTTCCATTCATCATGGAATGTTACAAGATGCCTTGAAAGATTTGAATGTGCCTCCACCTAATACATCTAGTAATATAGTGTCTTTGGTTAACTCTGTGATGAATCCTAAAGCTCAAATTGTGTTCACACAAGATGAGTTGCCTACTAGTGAAATTCAACATCAATATGATCCTTTGATGATTGTGGTTATCATAAATGACACTGCTATAAGATGAACACTGGTAGATAATGGCTCTGGCCTTAATGTGTGTAGCATTAATCTATTGCATAAGATGAATGTGGATACATCCCTTATTGAGTGTGACTCTCATCCCATTCGAGGCTTTGATAATGTGGCTAAGTCTTCATTAGGTATTATCACCTTACCAATCACAGTGGGACCTGTTACTTTGCCTACTCCTATCCATGTTATGTTGGGAAATCTAACATACAACTTGTTATTAGGGAGACCTTGGATTCATAGTATGCAAGCTGTCCCCTCTACATTGCATAGACAAGTTAAATTCATTTATAACAATAAGACATATACCTTGATAGGTGATACTAATCTTCAGGCTTGTTTGCAAACATCTAAGCCTTCCTCCTCTAGTGATGACTCTTTGAACAAGATACCTATGGATGAATCATCACCCTCTAATAATCAAAATTCTTTGGATGAGCCTAAAGCTCCTGAAGAAGATTCTTCTCAACTTGAATCTACATATGAAAAGGCTTTTGATCCTAAGAAGGTTCTCGCAGAAGACGATTGGGGATCTCTTGATTTTAATCCCACCTTTGTAGGTGAGTATAGGGTTCCTCCTAGAGTGCTTAAACTTAAAGAGAAGGAAGAAACTAGAGATCAATCAGTCTTACTTGAACCTATGAGCAATAATTTTGTGGCCGCTTCTCAAACTTCTTCTCCTCACACCTCTAATTCTGAAGAGTTTGATTCTTTGTCTTATGAAAAACTACCTTCTCTTTCTGAAATGGCTGATCATTATGGTCATGGTTTTTGCATTTTTGCTAAGCATGGGTATCATGGAAATGGTTGTGGCGCTCATGAACAAGGGATGAAAGTTCCTCTAGAGACTAATTTTCACAATTATGCCTTTGGACTCGGCTATAATCCTTGCAAACATACCAAAGCATCTAAAAGACCATCTCTCAATGTGAATGCTATATTTAGTAGTGATGATGATCTCACTTCAACTAAATCATCTTCTACTTCTATCAACTCTCATTCCCCTCATAAGGAAATCTTGACGATGAACAAATACCTTTATGACTCCCCTCAAATTTCTAAATCCACTTATGAATCTTTATCTCCTATTCATCATAAAGTCCTTTCCTCCAGGGATAAGGCTCTAATAAATTACACTCATCCCTCTTCCAAGATTTCTTGTGACTTTTCTTCTTCAATTTTTATCACTTTATACATGTTTTTGATCTCACTTATAGTGGAGCATTTAGCATGTCATATTCAAATACCTCATTTAGTCTATCATGTCTTTAAATAACATTAATGGCTATTATGTTGCTCATCATTATGTGACATTGGTAGCTCATTTACTGGGGGCTCATTGTCATTCATGATGGTACAATTTCAAGTGCAATCATATTTTTGAAGCAACATAATAGCCTAATTTTCTATGTTATCTCTTGTTCCTATGGGGACAAGAGTGATTTCATACATCTCTTCTTTTTCTTATGTCTAAATCTCTCCCTAGAAGATTGTGTAAGTCCTTCTCATTAAGGCAATGATCTTTCCTTATCTTATCTAAGGATCCACTTTTTCCTATTTCATGGATGGTGTGAACTTTATTACTTGATGTTATTCCTTGTATGCATTTGTTGTTGTTGGTTCAAGGATTCTCTCTTACAAGAGGTGTAAGTCCTTCACTACAACCTCTTTTGCACTTGGTAAAATACATCCATAATGAATTCACTCTCCCGATTGGGTTAAAAGGAGCGTCATCCTTCATTAAGAAGCACTTTCACCTCGCAAAAGAAGGAAGTATTGCATTCTTATTCTCTTCTATGTCTTATTCTAGAAGATGTTATATTTTTCTAAGACAATTCCTCTCGGGGATAGGTGTCTTTTGTACAAAGATCTCTTCTCCTCTAAGGATCTCCTTTACACATACTACAAGATATCCCTTTTCAACTATCTTATCCTTGCTTAAAGAGTGCAAAACTCTCTTGCTTGGATCTATGACATTGTTGCATTTTTGGGGTATCTTCTTTTGTGATGAAGGTAGGTATCCTTGTTCTACTTTGCTTATGACATAAACATTACACCTTTTGAGCAATGGATTATTCTCGGAACCAGAGCATAGACTCTTAGAGCGAGATGTCTCCATTTTTCTTTTATGCAAGGTGATTATTCTCAGAACCAGAGTACAGACTCTTAGAGCAAGATGTCACGCTTTTGTACTATACATATACAGGTTGTAGCATACTCGGGCATAGACTCCTATGAGGTGCTTCTAACCTCCCTTACACACACATGCACGAGGTTGAGTGGAACTAGCGGCATAAGGCTAGACTTTCTCACTCTCCTCCCTTACATGGATCACCTAGACAGACTCTAGGGGCTAGTTTTCCATGTCCTTTTCCCATGGATCACCTAGACAAAATCTAGGGGCGAGAAGTCCATGTTTTCTCTCTCACTATTCTTCTCATGGATCACCAATGTGTGTATTCATGCTTTTTTCCTTTCTTTTCTTCTCTTTGCATTTTGTTTCCATTTACATCCTTCATCTTGTGTTAGAGAACTCTCAAATCCTCACACTCTTTGTTGTGTTGGAATTGGGATTTAAGTCCTCTTTCTTACCAAATGATTCTCCATTAGTGTTTGATCTCATATCAAATCTTCTTGTGAGCATTTGTCATCAATATTCTTTAACAATTCGAAGTGGTAAACATGATACCCTGTTTCAACTCACTAAAATTAGCAAGCCGAAACAGGGGGGGGCATATAGCTACCCTCAAATTTTCATCACCTTCCTTAGTAAGCATTAGGTGATTTTGTGATCTAACATGTGTTTTGTAGGGTGCGGTTCCTAACTGTGTACTGCAGATACCGCTGGGGGCTTCGTTCGACAGACTTATGGATATATCCTTTTTCAAATAATGTTTACTTTTCTGTACTTTAGCTTGCATATGCACGTAGTGTTCATATGACCGCTAAAGTGGGGGCTAAATGTAGCGTCGTAAATTGTACGCACTTGTTAGGGTGGTACAATTTCACACCTAGTTTAGCACCCGCCTTGGCGCATTTTGCATTTTGCATTGCATTTCCCCTTTAGCACTTAATTAATTAAATTAATTAGGTCTAAGGTTCTATTTCATCATCTCCTATATCATAAAGTTGGGCCCTTTCATTAAACTATGCCTTTTTCATTTTACTCCTCCAATACATCATTTAATCAAAAACCCTAATTAGGTCCTATTTCGAACTTGGGGGCTTGATTTCGGGGGTCAAAACATCTCAAAATCACCTGTAACTTCGGGATTCTCTCTAAAATCATCATATCTGACGGCCCTGAAAATTTGGTGAAAAGTTGTCAGGACCATGGCGCCCGGAGTGCACATGGTCCCGGACATTTTTCCTAAAATTTTAGGAGCACGATCCAATCATAAAATAAAGCTTAACCCCAAGAAATTGGCAAGATATTCAATCTCTAGGTCGGCCAAAAGATGAAATTAAGACTTAGGGTTTCATACATAAGAGCTCTCTTTCTTCATTGGAAAGGATCCAGATTTTGGGCTTTCAAGGACCTTCTATGCAGCGAAAGAGAAGATCCTTGAAGACTTCAACAACATTCAACATCCATCTATCAAGCATTCATCAATTTCATTCATTCATTTAGGGCTTGGAAGACATTGAAGAACAATAGGAGATTACCGACTGAAGATTGGCTTGTACTCCTCCCTTGGGGGTTGGGTATGATTTCATGTTGTTTTCATGTCTTTGCATAAGCTTCAATATATCCTTTATTCATGCTTTAGATCACTTTGCATCTCAATTTAGAGCATTTACATTATCATTTACAAGCAATTAGGGTTTACTTTCTAGGTTGCTCTAGTTTGCTTTCTTGCATTTTAGGATCTTGCACACACACAAGGTCTGCACACACATTACTTTTACAATACAACTTGGCTATTCGTGGAGGTGGAAATCACTGAAGCGGGGGTTTGACTAAGGCAAAACCCTATATAGCCACCCAAACACCTTTTCAGATATAAGTGCAGGTTTCGGGACTCAGACGACGCCGCAGGTTGCAGATCCGGGAGAAGCAGATTGAGACCGACCTTCCCACCAAATTTCAGAGCAAAAGACCAGGACAGGGGCATGGGGTGCCCTGGTCCTGCCAGGACAGGGGCGCTGGGCGCCCTGGTCCCTAGGACAGGGGCACTGGACGCCCTGGTCCTCCTGACAGACAACATTTTCAGCATTTTTGACAGCTTTTCCAGAGTGCAAAACAGCAGTTTTCAGAGTAGTTTCAGGGGCAGAATCAGGACAGTGGCACCCGCCCCCCCGTCCCGAACATTTTCAGTCAGATTTTAACTCCAGGTATGCATTTGCATTCTTGTCTTATCCTTGTGTTTACAGCTTTCCATCATTTAAGTTCAATTCTGTAATCTTGTTATTAGTTCATACTTGCACTTTGGGGTTAGGGATTGAACTTGCATCATTTTATCTTTCAATTACAACAAAGGAATAGAAATCCTAATAGGTAGCCCGTGGCTCTCTCTTCCACAAAAAGAAGTATCCAATTGTGTGATACCTCTAGGCTCTTTCATATTCCACAAATGTGTGATTGAAAGCGAGGTTAGGACATGTTTGCTTAGTGTCACTTTTTCCTCTTTTGGCTCTTCAGGGACGCTCTCCAACTGCTTCGGATCGTGAGTGGAATATTTAACTCCCCACTCACTATATGTCTCCTTTGTCGGCCATGCAAAACTAACCACATCATTTTTAACTTTAGTCAACTTTTTCTAAGAATTCCTCAGTTTGTTGACTTTTGAGTTAAGAAAACTATAGTGTGATTTAATTCTTTCTAATTCCTATATGGTTATAACAAAGAAAAAGGTATCATCCAGATCAATGATTCCCTTGACCCTTGTTGACAACTTGGCTTCTATCTCTTTGAGCCATATTTGCTTATCTTTCAGCTAATCTAGATTGGAAAAAATTCCTAGGAGCAATTCAAAAACCTGATCAGTGTATTCCTTCTTGCATAAATTGACCTTCCTGTCCACATTGTCTACATCTACAGCCAATTGCATCAAAACTTTAGCAACATCAGAGGTAGATTTTATAATGGGATTGGCCCTTACTTCATCACAGGAAACACACATGAACTCTAAATCTTGCTCCCTAGGCCTCCATCTGTCAAAAATAGGCGTCAAAATGGCCTTATCTCTCCTTAATTCATTCCATATCTCCATGACCTTTCCTACACTATTGTGAAGCAGTGAGGCATTTATAGTGTCTGCAAAACTGGAGATTGTGGCTTTTATTTTCTCCTCATACTTCCCTGCATAATAGGCCTGATTCTGCTTTAGGTTCTCCAATTCTTGGGGAGTTATCTCAATCATTTGAGAGCTGGAAGGTGCAGGAGATGGTGGGAGCTCAATGATGGGGCTAGTAGGTGGAGGTCTTGCAGGAGAAGAGGTGATCATTAATGTTGAAGACTCACCTTTTTGGCATTGTCCTACTAGCTGGCTCTGCAATTTGGCAATAATGCTATCTTTGCCTCTTATCTCCTCCTTAGCACTATCATAAGCCTTCAGAACTGTTTCCAATTTAAGCTGAAGGGCCTCCTTTTCTTTGGCTTCCTTTTTAGCCACTGCAACACTGAATTTGGCAGTCTCTAACATAGTGCTAGCAGCCTCTACTACCCCTGTACTCTCTACTCTTTTAATCATCAGTCCACCAATGTGACTTGTCCCTGAGGTGTCTTTACCTTTCTTGTCCTCATTTCTTTTAAGGGACCACATGACTAGTGCAGCATTGTCCTTACTGAATGTAACCCCTTCCATGGGTTTGGTCTCTTTTCTTACTGCATCCAGCACCAGAGCATCAGCAATATTCCACTCTGGTAAAATGAGCACTCCAACTTGTGCTACTAGATCCCTTCCCTGTTCAGGAGTGATGGTTTTGAATTCTTCCATCATCTCCTATTTTATTTCTTCCTCCACTGAGGTTGGATCTTTATTAGGCTGCTCTGCCTTTCTTGCGTCACATCTAGCATTATATTTATCTATATGCTGCTTCCAGATAAATTGCATGAATGCTTCAGATGTGACAAAGCTATCATCAGCTAAAAAGGCACTAGTGGCCTTCTTTATCTCAGGATCCCACTCCTGGCCTTTAAGTTCAGTCGAGGTGATGTCCATTTGTGCTTCAGTGGGCTCTTCTGGCATCCCTTCTTCCACTTCATCATAGGTATATGCAATCTCCCCTAAGCTGCCCAACTGAGAGAGGTATTCAGTTGCTGCTTGCTCACCTCCTATATGGAGAGGGGATTGGGATGGTGAATATAAGGGTGTATCTGATTGCACTTCCTTCCCCACCCTCTGCTTCTTTGGGATTTCCTAGATGTCAATGACATCTCGTACCTTCCTCTTTCCTTTGGATGAAGAGGGTTCCCCTGTTGTAGACACCAACACATTGTAACCTGCTTTCTTATGCAGGGTGTAATCACCAGGAGGGATTGCTTTAGTGGAAGCTGATTTTCCTAAAATCACTCTTGCTTTTTCAGGGTTATTCTTAATTACAGCTTCCCTCTTCTCCTTTATTGTTTGCATCACATCGTCAAAGCAAATAATCAAAAATTTATCTTCTCTTCCAATGGGAAGAAGCTAAACAATGGGTCATAGCTAGCATCAAATTGATGCACAAAATCTAGGGCCTTCTTGTAAGCCACCCACTTTTCTTTCCTCAACTCTTGTTCATCTAAATCAAATTCATTCCTGATGAGGTCTTCAGGAAAGTGGAATTGATGAGGCCTACCTCTGCATGCTACCTTCTTCCGGAACACACCATTGTAGAAGTCCTCTGGATCAGCACATCTAGACATTGCAGTGGACAAATGGTAGGGTTTGAGGAAATCCTCAAAACAATTCCAGCCTCCTTTGGTGATTACAAATTGGTGGGCTATTGTAGCTGCAGGGAAAATAGTCCCTTTACCTCTGCCTGTTAGCTCTGCCTCCTGTAGGCCACCAATTTGCCTAAGAATCTCAGCTATTCCCACTTTGAGGGGGACCTGGTATGGTAACAAAAATGGGGTGCCTCTGAAACCAAAGACTCTGAAAACTGTGGAGACTAGATATAAGTACATATCACCCCAGTTATGAACTATCTTGATATTCTCTGCGAATTCTTTTGGTCTTAAGAACTCCAGAAGAACCTTGGGGACTCTTGGGTTGTCAGAGCAAAGGAGAGTCCTTATTTTGGATGCAAAATATTTATCGAATTTTAGAAAACTAGCATCCTCTCTGTTCCATGACAACACAGTACTCCATAGTTGTACTGGCATCTTCTCTCCCTCCTTTTCTTTTACCAGGTCCATTCCACTGGCAAAATAATCACCACCTTTGAAGAGAAAGAGGTGCATCAAGAGTGAATACCACCCAAATGGCCTATCCACCTTTACATTCTTTATCCCTATCAACCCTCCATGGATAGCATCGGCAATATAAGAAGCATAATCAAATGTAATAGCAAGAGAAGGATTCAAAATTTGAACAATCATTAACAAATAATGGTTTGGCATATTTGATTCAGCATCCTCTCCTAGAACCTGGCAAAGTGCCCAATACATCCCTTTCGCCCTCAAGGTAAACATACTCAATGAAAAAGGCTCTTGTGTATTGGGCCCTACAACTACTAACCCTCCTATTTTCAGAAAAAGTTCTTTAAGAGGCCCATTCCTAAGATGACTCCTCTGTGCACTGTACACTTGGGCTAATTGTGTGAAGTTTATGGGTTCCAAGAAGTTTGTAAACTCACTGAGCCCAAACACTGTTCTCAATTCTTCTGCATTGATCTCCACGAGGGTTTTCCCATTTACATCCCGGATGCACCTTGTGATTGAATCATAGTTTAGTGCCATCTGGGTTAGCAAGTCTGTATCCATGAATACTCCTGGGACTACTAATTTCTCAACATCTAGTTCCCAAATGCTATTTTGAGGAGCAGGAGAATTCCTCATCCCAAATCTGACGCTAAATAACCCCAACCCAGACAGTCCAACCTATGGGTCTCTTAACCAATTACCCTTGTCATATAATCCTTCTCCAATCTTCAGACGGGGAGCCCTGGGTACTAACTCTTTGACCTTAGATGCCTGGTTAGTTGACAACGTCAACTGTTCTAAAAAGTTATCAAATACACTTCTTTCTAAATAATCAACCTTACTAGAAAATTCCCTTTTAGGAGCCATTTGAAATGCAACAAGATGAATATCACTTCTTAAACACTCCTGTAACACGAGAATAATTCCACTTATTACAACACACAAGAATAGCTGCAAAATAAGAAAGAACCTGATGCTTGCTTGAAGGAATTCGCTCTACAACTGATTCACCTTCTCTGTATTTCCAAAAGATAACTCTGCGTTACTCTTCTGCAAAATCCTTTTACAAGATATCTATACTTGGTTGTTAGGAAATCAAATGCTTGTACTCTGGGCCTTAACTATAACATTGATTCCGCATGCTTCGGTCGTCCCTTCAAAATCGAATTCATACAAAAATTCATATTTTAGCTCCAACAGGTCGCAGCCTTCCTGCAAGTGTCTCACTGTGAATTTTATTTTGATGGCTTTGTCTTTAGTCTCGGTCCCGTCTTTCTATTGGCTACATAATACCACGCGGCATCCGACCATTGGCTTAGAAAATCCCTTCGCATTCTATTTTGATACTGGCCGAATGTCTCTCTTTATACTGTGGCGAGCCCATATTTTTCCTTTTCTGCCATGTCATCATCATTACACATGGACGACCCTCGTTAACTTTTGCTATTTCACGGCCTTAAGAAGTGAGCACCTCACCCTTGTGAAATAGCATGGGCCGTTGGATCATCCTTCAAGTTGATCACTTTTTAATCCTTCGAAAAGGTCCTCAGGAATGGTGGGCCCGCTGAGTCGTCACTAACACCTGGCGTCTAGTCACCCGCTGTGCTAATTTGTCACTCTGTCATTTGCTAGAAGAAGAACCATGGGGGCCCCACTTTCATCTCAACAGGTCTATCTCCTACGTCATCATCAAGACACGTGGACGGCTGATATTCATTCTCGCTATTTCACGGCTTTAAGTGGTGAGCACTTTACCCTTGCAAAATAGCACCGACCGTCAGATCATCTCTGCAGTCGATTGATATTTAACCTCTTAAGAAGGCTCTCAGAGATGGTGGGCCCACGGACACGTCGTGGACACCTGGCGCCTTGTCACTTTCGGAGCTGACTTGTCAATTTTTTACTTGTCAAGCAGGAACCATATGGACCCACAGTTTCTTTTTAGACCACGTGTCATCAAGAAACATGGATGGTCCTCGTTAACTTTCGCTATTTCGTGGCCTTAAGAAGTGGGCATCTTACCCTTGTGAAATAGCGCGGGCCATTAGATCATATCTCAACTTGCTCAGCATTTAAACCCTATTAAAAGCTTCGAGAAGAGGTGGGCCCGCAGACACGTCATGGACACCTGGCGCCTCGTCACTTTCGGATCTGACTTGTCATCCTATCATTTGCTGGAAGGAGCCACGGGGTCTCAATAAATTGTAAGAGCTGTCCGTGCCAGGTCATCTCCACCTGTGAGCTGACTCATCTTTGGGGCCCACTTTTGAACCTTTAATCCTAACCCGCTAACTGTGGCAACTTGTGCCACGTGCTGCCTTCTAATATGCTAGAAGAAAACCACGGGGGGGGCCCTACCTTCTTTGACGGCCACATCCTTTACTTCCTCCGCATGACACATGGACGGCTGATATTCATTCTCACTATTTCGCGGCTTTAAAGGGCAAGCACTTAACCCTTGCGAAATAGCGCCAACCGTCAGATCTTTCCTCAAGTTGATCGGCGTTTACTGGGCCCGACACTTTAGAATGAAATAATATAAGGCAAAAATTTTTCAAATAATCAATGTAACCGCCTAGGTAAATAACAAGGGGGGACACCTCCTATGACCCCGCAACCCATAATCTAAGTGAAATAAAGTAACGACGGAATAGAAACCAGAGGGTTTAACATAAAAAGACAAGGTCTAAAACTTTTAAAAACCCTTAAACCCTCTAGGTTAAGAACAGAGAAGCTGAGGCACCAGGGACTACACCTTATTCAAATTTTTTTTTTTTTTTTTTTTTAATCACAGCCAATTATGGGAAAGAAGAACCCAATTTTAAAACAGTAATAACAGCACCTATGGCTAGACTTGAGGGACTAAGAACATTATTGGCATGTGTTGCTTTCAAAAATTTCAAGGTATATCAAATGGATGTTAAATCTATATTTTTGAATGGTATACTAGAAGAAGAAGTTTTCATTGAACAACTTGAAGGATTTGTTGAAGACAGGAGTAAAGATCAGGTATGCAATCTAAAAAAAGCCTTATATGGTCTGAAACAAGCACCTAGAGCATGGTATGAGAGACTGCACTCTTATTTAATCAAGATTGGTTTTATAAGGACAAGTGAAAACAACAATATGTACATGAAGAAAGATGAGGACAATGGAATACTGATCTCAGCCATATTTGTTGATGACATTATATTTTATGGTAATGACTCCTTATGCAAGAACTTTGGAAATGAAATGTGCAAAGAATTTGAGATGTCACTAATCAGTGAGATAAAGTATGTTATAGGTTTACAGATACTGCAAATGAAAGATGAGATTTTCATTACTCAATCCAGGTACATAAAGGAAATCTTGAAGAAATTTGGAATGGAGGATTCTAAACCAGTAAGTACTCCTATGACTACTAACTGTAAATTATCAAAGAATGATGAATTTGTATCTGTTGGTGAGAAACTTTACCAATCTATGATTAGAAAATTGCAATATGTTGTGCATAGTAGACCAGATATAGCACATGCAGTAGGTATTGTATCAAGATTCTCTACAGATCCCAAGGAAACCCATATGACATCAATCAAGAGAATTTTCAAATACCTGAGAGGCACTAAAGATTATGGCTTAGTATATGAAAAGAGGAATAGTTTTGATTTAAAAGTTTCTACTGATGCTAATTGGGCAGGCAACATAGATGACAGGAAAAGCACAAGTGGTGGAGCTTTCTTTTTGGGAGAAAGACTAGTAAGTTGGCCTAGCAAGAAACAAGGATGTATTTCTCAGTCTACAACAAACGCTGAATATGTTGTTGTAGCATTGAATTGTACCAATATAGCATGGATCAAAAAACTATTGGAAGGTATAAATGAGAAAGTTACTGAGCTAGTAACTATATTCTGTGATAATACTAGTGCCATTAATATTGAGAAGGTTGTTGAAGATTATTGATATAACTGAAGAAGGATGATAACTATCTTTATAACATTATTTTTTCATTGATGTCAAGAAATTGATTATCTAATTCAATATGATGTTACCATATCTTGAGAAGATTGATTAGAAGAGAATTAAGATGTCAGTAAAAGACACCGAAAGAATGTGATGAATAAAGAGGAGGAATAAGTTATTCAATGGGCAACTATTATCGAGTTAGATAATGATGAGATCATGATGTTTAGATTTTTTTGATATCCTACATATGTTGTTGATTGTAAGGTTAATACTATACTATGTCACCGAGCAAAGAAACTAGTCGGTATACCCTAAGGTTATCGATATCGGTTAATGAAGGCGAAATGTCTACCAAGTAAAGTTTAGTATTTACCAAGTTGCAACCGAGTTATGATAGTGTGCATTAGATGGATAAAAGCATTATTTAATGAAGGACAATGATTAGCTAGAAATGTATAAATGATTGGTATGTCATGCATGAAGTTTTTTAAGGATCTATGACAAAGGAAAATCGACAGGAAGATCTACAGCGCAGATTGAACCACAATAACCTTATGCAATTTCCAAGAAGGGAATGCAAGTCCCTAGGTAAGGTAAAACATTTTCAGATCAGAAGTATACATTGAACTTGGTCAAGTTTGAAGATCTGATGGCTAAGATTGATCATGGGAAATGTGATCAAGGAGATTTAGTGGGTAGCAATTGTTTATAAATAAGGAATTGTTAATAAACAATCTATGCGGGGAAGTGTATGCACAAGGATGCTACATAGTGATTACCGAGCACAAAAGCTTGAAGACCTATTTAAATAAGAAAGTAGAGAGCCTAGTAGAGGGACAAGATAAATCCTATGACTAGATTGTTTTGAGCAAATAAGAATCTTCTTTAGCATTTTAGATGTGAAGTTGCAGATAGATTTTTATTATTGTTATTCTTTAAGTAACATAAAATCTCTTAACCGAGTGGACTTAACAGTCTTATTTATAAACCCTCTAGCAAGGTAACATTCTAAGTGAGTGTTTGAAAACCTTTGACAAAGTCATTTCTAAAAAAGTGAAGATCCTAATAGATCTGAGGGAAATCCCTTAACTAGGTCACATCTAGCAATGTGTTTGTAATCTTTAACAGGATTTGTTTTTAACCGAGCATACTCTAGAAGAGTATATTTCTTAGTGGGTCCAAAATCTCATAGTGGTTTTTCCCTATTTGGGTTTCCACATTAAATCTGGTGTTATGAGTGTTATTATGATTATGTGTTCATAAGTTTGCATGTTTAGTAGTTTTTGGTTAAGTTGCTGAAGTATAAGTTACCGAGGTTGAATCTGTTGATTTTATGGAAGTTTAACTTTGTATGATTCACCCCCCCCTCTCATCTTGTTAGCTATTGGCATCTGTATTTTACATTTAGTATTAGAACTAACAATTTTCTCCTCTTCTTCTAGGATCTCAAATACTCCAGTGATTACCTATGACAATGACCCATCATGGGGCCCCATGTGGCTTATATGGACCCCCTAGTGAGGCCACTCTTGTTGTCCTCTCCCTTCTATTTTCCTCTCGTATTTCCCCAATCATCTCTTTTTCTTTCTCATTCACTCATCACTTCTCCTTCTTCTTTCTTTTCTTTTGAATAATTTTCCGTTAATTTTTCAAAAAAAGAAAAAAAAATCTGAAAAATTCTGGAGGGGGCATACACCACCCGCGCTCTACGTCGGGGCATACTCTTTCTTCTATCTTTTACCCATCACCAAAATTTTCTGCTGCATAAAAGAGGGGCAAAATGTAGACACTCAAATTAATTATTTTAATTCATTTATCTCTCTCACAAAGTTAATTTATTTAATTATGTTAATCCTTGTTCTCCTCAGTATTAATTAAATTAAATTAAATTAATATTGTCACTATGGTCCTATTTATGGTGAAAGTGGAAAGAACAATATTGAAAGGCTAAATGAATTCAACCACAAAACCCTAGCCTAACAACAACAAAGATCCACCATAACATATGAAGATTACCTAAGACAATGTAAATCAAATGAAATCACAAAGATTATACCATCACATGTCCAATAGGGTTTGAATCTCCATTCTTTCTATCTCCATTGATCTTGCTTGATATATTTACTCTCAGATTTTATATGTGCACAAGAGCTAAACAAAGAATGGAAATGTGGTTGCAAGTAGGCTTGATTGCATATGCAAGTTCGAAAGCATAGTTGGGCCCAAATGCATAGTGAGTGTAATCAATTGACTAGGATGCATAGATTGATTAGGGTTGATAATGAAGGAAGCATCTCCTTATATAGAAGACACTATAAGAATTGGAGAGATAAGATTGAGAGGTGTAAAAGATAAATGGTTGGCTATGATTAGAGGGTAGGTAGAGGAAATAAGAAAATAATAAGAGGGTAGGTAGTGTAGGAATTAAGAGATGAATGACATGTGTCATAGGTAGAAAAGGTTAATGAATTAATTAAATAAATATTTATTTAATTAATAGAAGAAGTGGGACCAATTAAATAAATAAGATATTTATTTAATTTAAGAAAAGGATAATTTAAATAAATAAATGTATTTATTTAAATGAGAAATAAGGCTAGAAGAGGATAAATGAATTAATTAAATAAATAAAGATTTATTTAATTAATAGAAGAATTAGGCTAAAATAATTAAATAAATAAAGATATTTATTTAATTAGATAAGACAATTTTAGGTGTCTACACGTCCAATAATTGATTTATTTAATAATTCAATTATCCTCCATTCTTCTAAAGTATCCTAAGTTAATTAATTAACCTACTTAATTCCTACAAATCACCTTTTTCTAATCTACCATTAGCCTAATTAATTCTTCTAGAACTCTCATCATCATGCTTATCATTATTCTTCAATTTTATAGTCTCCACTCATGTCATATCAACATTGAGCCTCTCAAATATATTCAAATTTATTTGAATCCCTCCATGAATCATTTATTTTAGAATTTTTAATTCCTCTCCCCTTTCCCCAAGGAATTTCATATTCATGTTTATTTTCCCAAGGCATCCTTAATGCATTACCACCATTTCAAATCAATCTCAACACTTCTTCTCAAATCAGTCCTAGCCCTCCATTTCCTCCCTGCCTCTTCTATAAATTGGAGACTCCACTCCTTCATCTCCAAATATTATAACTTTATGTAGCTTATTTAAATCCAAGCAACTAGTCCAAAGCATCAAAACTCTAGCCAAATACACATCCATCCATTACTTAGCTATTTGTCCATTCACTCTATTCTCCTATCTATCATATTGTGCACGTGTTGGAGAGCCAAATACACTCAACCAAGGAGCTCATCAAATCAACTAGAGACAAGGGTACTTCTTCACTTCATCCATAGCTCAATCTGAAGGAGAAGGTAAAATGACAAGGTATAAATGATTTAGTTTATGTTTTAAATGCTTTGGTTGAATACTAACCATTGAATCTTGCATTTCTTATTTTCTCATCTTTAGTAGTGTGTATGAGATTATCCTTAGTCCATCACAAAGTGTCCTAAGGTGTCATATGTGGTCCTAAGGGGTCACACATGTGTTCTAACACATGCGTGACCCCTTAGAACCACATATGAACCCTTATAAAATCCTAGGGTGTATGACATACCCCTTAGTCCATCACAAAGTGTCTTAGGGTGTCATATGTGGTCCTAGGGGTCACACATGCATGACCCCTTAGGACCACATATGACCCCTTATAACATCCTAGTGTGTACGACATACCCCTTAAGATCACATAGTGTCGTAAGGGGTCACGCATGTGTGACCCTTTAGAACCACATATGCCCCTTATAAAATCCTAGTGTATACAACATACCCCTTAGTCCATCACAAATTATCCTAAGGTGTCATATGTGGTCCTAAGGGGTCACGCATGTGTGACCCTTAGAACCATATATGAACCCTTATAAAATCCTAGTGTGTATGAAATAACCCTTAATCGATCACAAAGTGTCCTAAGGGGTCATATGTTGTCCTAAGGAGTCACGCATGTGTTCTAACACATTTGTGAACCCTTATGACCACTTTTATGACCCCTTGTAATTGTAATGTGGTGAAAAGGTGATAAGAGGAGATCAAGTGGAAATATTTACACTCCTCAAGAAAGAAGTGAAAATTTCACAAAGGATTCCCTTCTCATGCACATTACATTTAAAAGAGGGGAGGTTGAGTTCACTATATCCAATCTCAATGGAAAGATATTGAATGCTAAATCAGTTGACAATAAATTTGGAAAGGAAACTAACCCTCTTTTAAAATAGACAAGTTGAATTAAGTGAATTGAAACTAAATGTAAATATGATAAGGAAATTATTATATCTTGGGATAGAGATGTGAGATAAAGTTGTGTACTTGGAATTAGCTATAAAATGTCAAGATGAAGCTCCCTTGCAAATTTGAGCAAAAGTTGTTAGGATCAGGTTGAAAGTGTACTTGGTCCTTCAAAAAATCCATGTGCTGAAAATGGTTTTTTCATCTTCGAAAATGAAGCCTAAACCTACAATTACAACTGCACACTTGTAACCTACACACAAAAAAGAGAGGAATTTTTTTTCAGATTGGGGGTTTGCCTTTAGGTCAAACCCCAGTTTGGAATTAACTAGATAATAAAAATTACTTGCAAGTAAGTGAAAGGAAATGTCTTAAGTAGAATTAACCTCTAGAGAGGATGCAATTGAAATGTTGATAGAGTTGTTTGAAAGGATATGTGGAATAGAATGTCTTAAATGTTGAAAGAGATCTCCTCTTCAATGGTTGAATCCTTGACTTGAATGCAACACCTGGCCTTGGAAGGGTGACTTGAGATTCTCAATGTATGATTGAATGCTTGAATGATTGCACTTGATTTCACTTGTGATCAATTTCACTTATCATTGGTGTCAGTAGGAGGGAAACACTCCTTATATACTTGCCAATTATGGTTTTTTACTAATTTTCCGTCTTAGGCCGACATAGGAAAACTTTTTCCCTCTCCCAATTGACAAGACCAATACAAGATTAGGTCAAGGGAGGCCTAGAATAGGGTAGGGATAGCAGCACCATGCCCCTTTCCTAGGGGGAACAAGGGTGCCATGCTCTATCCTTCCCTAATTTAGGATAGACAGAGATAAAGAGCAGTGTGTGGTACAAGTTTTAGGTGTTTTGAGTGTGTCTAGGGTCTCTAGTAAGGATTAGGGATTCATCTACCAATGCAAAGACCCAAATATGATAAATAATTGCAAGGTCACAATTTTATGATACTACATGTAGCCCCCACTTTAGTGGGGAAATAAGCATACACCAATACTACTGGTAAAGTACAAGGAAACAAGATTGAAAGACTTTCACCATATCAAGGAGGCAAGATACACCAAGCCCTTATTGGACTAAGGATATTATTACTTCGATTAACAAAGTAAAAGGGAAGATCAAAAGGGAGGACCCATGACTGCAAGTAGTAAGGTTCCCCTCATTATGAGTCATGAAAAAGAAGGAATACCAAAAATTACAAAATAAAGCCAAGTTCACTAAGTAACTTTAAATATCAAGAAGGAAAATATGAGTGGAGTGTATGCCCCCACGTCAAAGCGATCATGCATGCCTTATCGAGAGTAATTTCTTTAAGGTAGGATACACAAAAGAGAGAAAGACAGGGAGCACTTAATCACAAGGATTTAACCCCCAATCGAAGAATAAACCCAAGGATAATGGACACAAAAAACAAAGCACGAGTGCTTTTTCTTTCCTCAAGGTCAATATGACATATGATAACTCATGTATGTCATGTATATATATGTATAGAATAGTTATCATTCCCAAAAAAAGGAAATTGCCTTGGAAGAAAGGGAACACATGTGTCATTTGAGTCAACATGAAAGAAACCAAAAGAGATCTCAATGCTTTGCATTTCTCTCAAGTAGACATCACTAGGGAAAATAGAAGAACATGGATACACATATAAGAATGGTCACAAAAGAACAAGATAAGAGAGAGAGGTAGAGGATCTGCATTGCTAATGTACCTAGTCTAGAATGGCATCCACCTCCCGATCTTGCTGATCACTATTTCGAGAAGGAGAGAAACATGCCAGAGGAGTGACATCGAGAACAAAAAATAGAGCTATCACAAGATCCAAACAAGGACTATGCTCATCTACTAAGTCTCTTTGTTCATTTTAAGGAGATAAGATTAAGGCATTTACAAGTTCTGTAGATAAATGTTTGTCAATATCAACATATTCATAGTCACTATCAGAAGCATTAGTAGTTGTATTTACATCATGAATAACATTTTTTGCCTATTTCTTCATCAAAATTTATAGAAAGAGGAGCTCAAACATGAATAGAACTAAAACCATCACATGTTTTCTGCAGCTTATAATTTGGAGATTTATTTTCAACATCTTGCTTAGGAGAAAAGGGAATCATGTCAACTATTGGAGTTTTGGGAGATTCAATATTTTGAGGAACAACTTCATGAGTTCAAGCATGATGCTTTCATTGAAGGAGGAATATTCTCATATTTGGTAGTTGGAGGTTTAGGTTGAGGTCTTTTAGGTTGAGCAAGAGGAGAGGCAAGTCTCTTCTGTCTATAAGAGCAAGGAGGCAGAACTACACCATATAAAGGAGGAATGTTTTATGTAGGAAGGAGACTAGGTCCATCATGAGGGAGAGTTATAGGTCTACCATTAGGAGGAACATTATTGTTCTTTTATTAGAAGGCATATTTTCATCCATAGGAATAGGTTGGGAATCTTACTTAGGAGGAATATTAGTTCTATCTGTCAAGGGAAGAACTTCATCATCAAGAATGATAGGAATATCAAGTGTTGGAGTGCGAGGTTGTCTTAAGGATAAGATCATATCTTTCTTCCATTTTTGATAAGATTTAAAGAGGGCATCACTTCTTGGTGGAAGAGATTTAAATTGTTGAGGACAAAAGTAGTCAATAGGAACACCTGGGCTTCTTTCAGTTCATCTAAATAAGCTATGGTTAATAGTTATGATTGTTGTTCATTTGGTGGAATTGATTATGTGTTTCATTGATGTTTTTCATTGATGCCAAAACTAGTTGTTTGGATGCTTTATCGAAACCCTTCTGGTTCTAATAGGTTGAGTCATTTCTGGTTGATTTAGATTTGGCATGATTTGGTAGGCTCCAGTATGATTTGGTGATGGAATTGGCTTGTTCATGATACTCATTCTTATATTCAATGAGTTAGTTTTAGTTTGGTGATCGGATGCTATCATGCTTGCTTGGAAGCTTAGCTTCTGGTTTTGGTGAGAGTTTCACTAGCAGAGCTTTTGATGAAAATTTGTGTTGAATTGCATAAGTGGTATTGGTGCACCTTCTGGTGGATTTTCAAGATGTTGTTGGTGATCATGTTCTAGACTTGGCGGATGGAGATCATTGTTGTAACATGTGGACCTATACTGGGTCTCAGTTGATCTAGGTTATGGACCGACTCTAATGTAAGGTGTGGATTCGACCTCTCAATGTGTTTTCAAGATATCTTATGTGTTGGATATTGTTTCTTTTGTCTAAGGCTGACATAGTTTTTAATTATGTAATTGGTTTATTATCTAGTGGCCAACCTAATTGTTTATGGTCGAGGGTTTGTATATATAGATGTAAGATCTCATTGTAGATTATCATGGTTAGGAAAAAGGTTATGGTCAAGGAATGCAATGTTTGAATAATGTAATATCATTCATGTAGATGATTTGGTCAATCATTGAAGATAAAATTAAGTTTATGTAAGAGGATTTAGTCCTCCAGTATTGAGCTTAATTGGAACTGTAATCAGGCATAGGAGATGCTATCTTTTGTAGTTCAACTTTTCTCTAGATTGTAGTCTAGAATTCTATGTAGTCAGTGAGGATCCTTTTGTTATGAGAAGTGTGTTCCAGGTTGTTGGCCTTCCTGAAAGTGCAATCCCCTCAATTATAATTCACATAATTACTATAGAAGTATTATCTAACTGTGGGTAGGCTTCCCATCATGGTTTTTCCATTTATTGGGTTTTCCACGTATAAATCTTGGTGTCATGTGGATGGATTTTATTCTGTGATTATTGTTTATGCTTAATTGGTTTAACTGCAATTTTGGTATTAAATTTTTAAATTGCTAATTGTTCTGGTAATCTATGACAACTCACTCACCCCGCCCCCCTCTGAGTTGTCTTCCGGTTATTGAACTGTGTAACAATGATTTCTCCATTTGGGGAAATTTTAAACACTTATGGATTGGGGAAGCAATAACCTTCATGGAAGATAGCCAATGGTAGCCTAACTTCACAGGGAATTGTTGAGAGGAAGGAATGATAAAAAGTTGACATCCATAGATTTAGAGTAAACCTCAATAGGGAGTATGATAGAAGCAATGGTAGGACAATAAAATCCATAAAATAACTTAACAGCCACATTAGTATCAACATAGGTTGGTTTATGTAAATGTAACGTATAAATATATTCCTTACTGATAACATTAACCATGGAAGAGGCATCAATAAGCACACCATGACAAATTTTTCCTTGAATCTTTGCAACTATGTATAAGGGGCTATCAGGTGCTCTAATGGTCTCACTAGGGTCAAATGTGATACATGGATCCTTAGATGTTTCTTTTTTCTCTACCATATTCACCAAATTTTGAGTCGGGATAGTGAAATCAGAGGGAGAGAAAGAGGTATGCTCAGTCTAAATCATGTTAGAGGTATGAGAGGGTAAAGGATTAGTGAAAATATTAATATTTTGATTAGGAGGAGCTACTAATTTGTTTCCCATATGATTCACACTTGTCACAGATATAGTATTATTATCAATCAGGTCTCAAATTTTAATTTTTAATGCTATGCAAAGACTCATTCAAAGGAATAATTGTCTTTCTCTTTTGAAAAATTAAGAAATAGGAGGCACACCTTTTGTAGCATTCACATTGTTGTTGATGGTCTCATTGAATTTGATGAATCCTTTTCTTGGTTTGAACTTTGCAAATGGTTGTTGAGTACTCTCACCATTATCACTCAAAGCCATAGGAGTAGACTACTCCAATTGACTCACAATGAGTTGATAATTGTGAAGTGTTGTGCATGTTAGGATTCCCAAAGATATTGAGAGGGGGGGGGTGAATCAGTATCCGATTGGTATATCAATTTTCTTAACTTATAACATGAAAAACATATTAAAACTGTATACCAGTAAACTAGAAATAATGTAGTAAATAAGAACAATAACCACAACATGAAAAGCACACCATAACATAGTATTTTAATGAGGAAATCTAGTGTAGGAAAAACCTCGGTGGGATTTGTGACCACAATATTCACTTACTGGCCAATAAGGGAATATTACTCTTACAATAGGGGCCTGCACATGCAGGAGGGTCCAGTGCCTAGAGCTTACTACTCAATTACAAAGGAAGTCACACTGACTTACAAAATGGATTATACAAATCCAGTGTCTTGTACTACTTCAGATTAGCATCTGCTATGCCAGATTCAGTACCGGTTTAAGCTCTACTACATACATAAACCCTTATCCAATAATTCACATATTAGGTCTACTATTATCTTTCCATACTTTGCATCATAAATGATTTAAAATGATCTCATACATATATGAGTCATATTAAAATCTGCCATGTCAGTTTACAGAGATTTACAATTAATTACAAAATTTAAATACACAAAATTCCTGTCGGCCAGGGTGCCGGTAATCTTCTTTTTCGGTGCCAGTGTTTTGTGTGCCAGTGTAGACTCTATCGGTGTCGGTGCCTACCGGTATCATAAGATTGCAAGGTTGCCATCAATGAAAATACCTTCAATTACCTACAATTTCTCATTGGAGTATGCATTTGCCAACAATCTCCCCCTTTGGCATTGATGGCAACACTCATGAAAAAAATTCAAGAATGTATCCAAAATTTGAAGTTCAAAAATCTTGCCAAAAATTGTGCCAAAATTGTACCAGATGTGTACTCCCCCTGAGTAGATGATCTCTACCTTTAGATTTTTCTCATCTCTACTACTCCCCCTTTGACATCAATGACAAAGGTTGTCATTCGCTATTAGTGGAGTCCTACCTAGATTCTTATAGCTGATGGGTTACAATCTAAAAAATATCTGCCAAAATCAAGTTTATACTGCCGCTAAATCTTTTGCTATCCTGTATTTCCTCTTGTGTTCTCTAAACTATACCGGTGAGTATGTGCAATTTCTCTTCTAATGTCTTAAGTCTAGGAACCAGAGCCTCAGAAATTTCTTTTCTCAAAGAAATGAGGTAATCTAGTTTTGGACCAAGTCTACATTTTAAGTCCTTTGCTTTATCCTTTATTCTCTCTTTGTCATTCTATAACTTTTTAATTTTCTCTTCTAGCTCTGCAATCTTCTATTCTATCTCCACAAATGAATCTAATGTACCTATCAGATTGTCAGCAATATTATTAATCTCATCTTGTGTTTTGCTGATTTCTTTGTCTAGATCTTCTATTAAGACATTTGTTTTACAAGTATCTTTGTATAGTTTTTTGAAGTCAAATTATTTCTCCAAGTTCTGGTAATAGGGTATCCATTTTCTCTTTGTCCTTCTTCACAATATCCTCAAAGAATTTCTCTTTTTCTTTAATCATTCTTTCCTTAAATTTATACTCATTTATTTGATCAACAGTCAATATGTTGCCGGTGATGAACTTAGACAATGTGTCTAGTTAACCTAAAGAATCCTTATTATCAATAGTGCACTTTGGTGCTATCAATTTAAGAATTGGAATTGTATTATCAATAGCCTTATAGGCTTGTGCATTACATTCTGTGATCTTCTTTATTGAATCCAATAAGACCTCTATTACATTTGTAGGTCAGAATTCTGCCATAGAAGTATCAGATGTCTCCCCAACTATTCTCACAATTTCCTTGCTGCCAGTTGTAATAATCACCTTGCTTGACTTGACCTATGGTAGGTCAGTCTGTGTTTTCATTTCTATAAGTAAGGGTTTGGGCTTTTCAGTTTGTGCTGGTGGCACTGTTTCTGTCTGAACTTGTTCCTCTACCTATACCTATTTTGTTTTCTCCATCTGTGTCTCAAAGGGTTTCTCTAAGCTCTTAACTATTGGTTTCTCAAATGTAGTCTCATTTTGCACCTCTATACTTCCCTTTGTCAGTTCTTCTAATGGTTTATTAGTTTTATCTACCAGTTTCTCTACGGATTTGCCAGTGGTATCCTCTGTTGGTTGCTCTATATGAGTAGGTTTTCCTATGTTTATATTTGCACTTTCATTTACCTTAATCTCAACATCTGTAGCCATTGACTCAGTAGTCACACCTTTCTCCTTATCCTCAGTGGTTTTTCTATCAACCACAACATTTACTTCTTGTGTGTCTACATTTACAGTATACAAAATTTCAGACTCGGGATTAGTATCCTCTAGTGGAGTCTCCATACTCTCTGTGGTAGGTTGATTGTCAGTAGTATCTACCGGTGGAGTATCTGAAGGAGGTAGGGGCACATTATCAATTATTTTAAGGCTTGGAGGTCCACCTACCTTACCTTTCCCCTTATCTTTGTCCTTTTGATATACTTTAATAGTTTTTGGTCTAAGTAATTCTTCTTGTTTTTCTTTTTCCACAAAGAATATATCCCATGCATCTACTGTTTCCTCAGAGACTTCGTTTACTCTTCCTGCCATCAGTGCTACATTCCAGTGAGCAGTGGAGAATACCGTCCAATTTGCTTCACTGATTAGTTTATCTATTTCATCAATTCAGTTGACTGGATGTATTGCAAGTAATTTTTCAATCTTAATTTTCTTGTCCAGCTCAACGATGGCTAACCTTCTAGCTTCAAGTCTCCTATACAGATCATTTGGTATTTCATCAACAACTTCCATCAAAATTTTCTTGTATATATCTAAGTGTAAAATTATACTGTTCTCTATGCTTTCCTTGTCATCTATAGATAGTGTGTTGTATATTTTATTGATGTTTTTTAGCTTACCATCCTTTATAATTTCACTAAGAAGTTTGTCTATTGGAGCAATATCTTCTTTCATCTTCTTCTTCTTTGGAGTCATTTTCTTTACTGGAGGCCTTACTGCCTATTGTTTTTATCTAGTTCTCTTTGGTGTAGGAGAGGGTGCTGGTGTGGGTTTTCTTTTCCTTTCTACCCTTTTAAATACTACTGGTATATCACTCTCAAAGGAAGTTCCAACCGGTGAAAGATTAGTTTCCGATTGAGGTGTTTCCAACTAACTTTCACTTATACCAGTTTGACTCAAAACATCTTCCTTGATTGCCTTTTCCTATCGGGTTCCTTTCCTTACTATTGCTTCAACTTTCTTAACCCTTTTCCTAGATTGAATTCCACTTTTTATTGTTTCAATATTTCCAAAAACTTTATCAGTGGGTTCCTTGGGTGCTTCAAGGAGGGCTTTTGCATAAGTTTCAATAATATTGGCATCTGTTTCATAGCCCATTTCAGTTACCTAGATAGTTCTAGGGATAACTGCCTCCATCCAGATTTCATCTTTCTTGATTACAAAACAAATTTCCTTCTGATATTTGTCCACAATAGCTTGTGATAGTCTTACTCTAGTTTTCATTCGAGCCTTCAATGCTTGAAAATTTTCATTTAATTTTTTCTCCTAGTTTTCTCCCATATTTCTCAATAGATCCAATAGTTGCTTTCCTACCGGTATATCAAAACCAAAATCTCTTGCACCAATATCGGGTACTTGTTTTGTTATGTATAACATTAGACAAACAAGAAAAATTCCAAATCTAAATGTTCCTTTCTTATCTCCTTTGATCTTCTTCAAATTATCTACTAGCTCATCTTTGAGCCATTCACATACATCTACTCTTGCATTATCATTAACCATGTCATAGGCACTTTTGATACGTAGGCTAGAGACTAAGTTCAACCTATTTGCATGTGTAGCTTTATAACCTAAGATCATATTGATAAATCTGCCATTTATGTCTTTTACATTGTTTACCCTTAGAGACCTTTTGTTGAATGTTGCACCAGTTAGGTTTATCACTATTGCATTTGAGACCTTCTTTGTTCTGTCAGGTCTGCTACCAGTGGAAGGTAACCCTATTACAGCTTTTACCACTTCTTTTGTTAATTTATGGATTAAATCCAACCAAAAGAATTCACCATGTAGTCTTCTTAGCACAATCCTTATAATACCCTCAGAAAAATTAGGGATGCTAAGGATGTCCACAAAACCTAGGGTTTCTACTATCTTGTGTTTCAGCTTGACATTTCCATCTGCATCACAAATCATAGTCTTGTACATGTTCTTGATCTCATCATTACCCAATTCCTCAATATGACAATGTATATACATCCTAGGGTCTTCAGCATATACTACTACCTTAGGAATTTGAGAAAATGCACCTATGCTATCATCTTTCTTCACAATTTCAGGAACCATATTGAAGATGGGTCTAGGGTGCTTAACAACCTCAACAATAGTAGGGTTTACATTAAATTTAGGAGTGGACGAAGAAGCCATAGTTATAAATACCTCAATTTTCCTTAAGGATGAATTCTTGAATGAACTGCTTTCACTTCTTCACTAAGAATGCCTTCGCTTAGGAATTTTTGTGCTCTCAAAGATTTGAATGCTCAGTGAATGAAAAAGGAGCCAAAACAATTGCTTTATAATGTTCTTTTCTTCAACTACCGCATTTAATGCTCGTCGGTTAAGTCACAACTTAACTCATCTATCGGTATAGAATTAATTTCAACTTCTTATCATCAACCGAGGGAATAATAGCATGTTTTTCATTTTGTTGCTAAACCCCCAAAATATTTTCTTTCAGTTAGATGAAGAGTTTCCTATCGGTGGAGTGTTACTCTGTTCTGCTGGTAGAGGAGTATTACCATCAACATTCTGATCTGACTTTCTGACCATTGTTTTAAGAATTCTTGCTTTACCTCTTCAACATTTTCTTTACCTTTCAAACTAGGACCTTTGTTATTTGTCGGTGATGCCTTACTTCTACAAAATTTAGCAATATGTCCAATCTTGTTACAGACATAACAAGTCACATTGTTCTTCTGAATAGCTTTCCCATATCTTATGCCGGTATGTGTTCTCCATTGATTAAATAAGTGTTCAAACCTTCCACAAACATAACATCTTACATTCATTCTACAATTTTGTGAATTACGACCAACTTTGTTGCATTTAGAACATTGACCAGTGGATGTATTAGTGTTCTAATAATTTCTAGATCTACATTGATTTTCTCTATGACCATACTTGTTACAGTTAAAGCATTTCCCATTAAATTTGTAAGTAGTAGGTTGCCTTACCAATTTGCTATGATCATGATTGTTTGTAGTACCGAAGCTTTCACTAATTTCAAAACCAAGGCCATTTGTATCACCTTTCAGTTTCTGATTCTTCAGTATGTCATCAAGTTCCTCTGAACTTTTCTTGAATTTCTCCTTGTGTTGATTTACAGTAGCCAATTCATTTTCCAAGAAGTCCTTTTATCTCATGAGTTCAGTTTTATCATGTTCTAAGTGAATTAGATCTGTCTTTAGCATGTCATTCTCATGACTGAGTCTGAGATTTTTATTTGCAGCATCATTTAGTCTTCTAGTCAATTCATCTTCATTTTTCTTTCTATCTTCAATTTCTTACAAAACCTCATAGTCATATCCCGCATTTCATTATTTGTTGTACTGCTTTCTTGTCTTAGCTTGTTTACCAGATCATTAAGAGTTTTCTTTTCATCATTCTCATTTTGCATCTTTTAACAAAGTTCTCTTCTCTTGTTCCTTGCAATAGTAAGATTTTCTTGAAGTGCTTGAATAATAACCCGAGCAACCTTCAGATCATCTTCAAGTTTGATATTCTTCACCTTTTTTGCATCATAGTCTAAAAGAGATATTTCCAATTGCTTTCTCAAGTTTTCCAACCGATGACAAGATCTTCCTCAAGCTATTAGGCTTTTGAAAATAAAGGACCAAACTCTGATACCAATTGTTAGGATTCCCAAAGATACTGAGAGGGGGGGTGGGTGAATCAGTATCTGATCGGTATGTCAATTTTCTTAACTTATAACATGAAAAAGATATTAAAACTGTGTACCGGTAAACCAAAAATAATGTAGTAAATAAGAACAATAACCACAACATGAAAAGCACACCATAACATAGTATTTTAACGAGGAAACCCGGTGTGGGAAAAACCTCAGTGGGATTTGTGACCCACAATATTCACTTACTAGCCAATAAGGGAATATTACTCTTACAATAGGGGCCTGCACATGCAGAAAGGCCAAGTGCCTAGAGCTCACTGCTCAATTACAAAGGAAGTCACACTGACTTACAAAATGGATTATACAAATCCAATGTCTTGTACTGCTTCAAATTAGCATTTTCTATGCCAAATTCAATACCATTTTAAGCTCTGCTACATACATATGCCCTTATCCAATAATTCACATATTAGCTCTATTATTATCTTTCCATACTTCGCATCATAAATGATTTACAATGATCTCATACATTTATGACTCATATTAAAATCCACCATGTCAGCTTACAAAGATTTTACAATTAATTACTGATGCACTACAAAATGGACAAGGTTAGCAAATGACAAACAACACAAAACACAAGAAATCATTAGTGTTAGTCAATCAAAAACTAATCTAAACAGGCATATCAAAAGAGATACTAAAATCATGCGAATATATCTAACAAATGAAACAAAGATAATAAGGCATCTCCAAATGCCTCTTAGCATGCCCTTAGCTCCTTCTCCCTTGTTCCTCTCCTCTCCAAGTTCCAAAATAGTGTAGCTCTCAGTAGCTTTTTGCACTATGGATGCTTATGGAGAATTGAGATTTTAGTATTTTGCTCCAAATGTAAAATGAAAAGCTAAGATATTAGATGCTATTAAAATGATTGATTTTAACTAAAATAACAAGATTTTAGTTTTCTATGCTAAATGCTCTCTAAAATGCCTATAGGTTAAATGCATACAAGTTTTCAGGATCTGGATTATGAAGAAATGGGCTCTATTTATAGGGAAAATGGAGCAATGGATGGTTGAGATTGAGCAATCTCAACAAGGGTCAAGATTGAATGATTTTCAATCCATGTGAGGGCTTTCAACCCAATCCCAGGATGACAAGTGTCAATGTGAGATAGGTTGAGAGGAGAGAAAATAAGTATTAAATGCTTGATATGACCTTGGGAGTTAAAGTCAAGGTTAGTTGAATGAATAAACTCTTTATTCAAAGAATAAAGCTTTTATCCAATGGATAAACTCTTGTGCAAATGTAAAAAGGGATAAATATGGTCAAAACAATAAATGTTTGGGGAGACAAGTTTGAAATAACTATAAATGGTTATGTAAGAGCCATAAATGGTCATGTAAGAGCCATTAGTGGTCTTTGAAGACTTTGGGGGTTAATTTGTTGAACACACAAAGTATTAAATGCTTTTCAAAGACTTTTTGAAGTTTTTGAGAAGCGACTCCATTTTGCTTAGGAATGTGACAATAATTAGTGGATGGATTAGGTTAATTAGGAAGGGCTTAGAAGAATCTAGAAGGGGGTTTAGGAATGCAATTGGATTTGGTGGGTGAGGGAAAATAGGATTTTATTAAAATAAAAATTCATTTATTTCAATAAATGTGTGCAAGTTGCATTTGTAGGAAAATGCAAGTGGGGGGGGGGATAATGATTTAAATAAATATTTTAATTAATTTATTTAAAAGAGGAAAAGGGGGATTTAATTAAATAAACAGATTTTATTTATTTAATTGATTTGTGAATTTGGTTTAATGAATTAATTAAAATAAATTGAATAATTTATTTAATTAATAGGAGATTGTTTGGAGATGAATTAATTAAATATTTATTTAATTAACTGATGGCTAGTGGATTTTTAATCAAATAAATAGCTAATATTTATTTAATTAAGCTGGATAGATTTGTGTGACTACATTTGCCCCTCTTTGAGACAGTGTGATTTATCGCGTCGTTTCAAAGAAAGAAAAATAGGTGTGAAGAAATGCCCCATAAAATATTAAGTTAATGGGTGGTATGCCCCCTTGAGAGATGGGCTAAATTTTTTTTAAAAACCGGGCAATCTCTCGAAAAAGAATGAAAATTGGCAGGGTGTTAGAAGAGGAGTCAGTAATATGGGTGAAAAATAGAAGAAATTGGGGGAAAAATGGAGAAATGGGGGGTTCGAGAAGTTTACGGGGACCACTGTGGTCAGCGGAGGGAAGTCATGGTGACATTAGAGGGTTTAAATGGGGTGAAAGGGATGAAAATAGGATCATTTGTGACCGTGACCAATGTGAAACCAGAGCTCTGATAGTGACATTTGGAGGAGTGAGTAGTAGTCAGGATGCTAGTACTGATTATAGAGCACAGATTTGAGCAAGTCCAATAGTTCCAATGGTCAGACGACTACGGACCAGCGGTATGCAAATTTGAATTTTGAATTTTTATACATTTTTGATAGGTTTTTTGTTGAGTCTAAGTTGAGTCGGAGCAATGGCGCTGAAACTAGGTTTTTGGCGCTATTGCCCAATTAACTAGTGCTACTGTGCCGCAATGGTGCTATTGGCCTATTGTTTGAGCGCTTTTGAAATGTTTTAGCACTAGTGCATGCATGTTTAGGTGCTATTGATTAATAAGTACTATTGAGTGCTTAATTGAGCGCTATTGTTATGAATTAGCACTACTGTGTGATTGTTTTAGCACTTTTGTAGTTTGAGCGCTGTTGGATAGCTTTTTGAGCTCTTTTGTTAGGTTTGTAGCGCTATTGTTAAAAAACTAGCACTTTTGTTGGTAAAATAGTGCTTTTGTTTTAGGATAAATAGATGCCCCAATTTGGATGAAGAAAATCTTCTGATGCTAAGGATGGATGGATGGCAATGTGAAGTAGGAGTTGTTTTGAACCATAGCAACCAGATGAGACTTAGGTCATTTTTAGGATAAATGCTTGTTGAAGTTGAGGTTGCCATGATTGGTTGAGACTCGAAGATACTTGATCAAAGTATCTATTGATAGTCTAGGTTTAAACTTAAGAAAGTTTGAAACAAAACAACTGATGATGATTGATGAATGTCCATGTCTAGGAGGATCTAGGCGTGTTGTAGTTACGTGAGAGACATCCTGTGACACAGGGTTTGCGGGATCGATTGACAGAGGTAGAGATAGATTGTATTGCTTTGATGGGACTATATGAGGTGATGTACATGCCTGTGATTCCAATGAATCATGGATTGATCACAACGTTAGCCGAGCGGTGGCACAACGAAACATGCACCTTCCATCTGGCATAGGGGGAGATGACAGTGACCCTAGAGGATGTGTGGCACATCCTATGGATTCCGATTCAGGGGGAGCTGGTCACGTATGACAGATCCTGGGGGACCCTTGCAGTTCAGAGGTTTTTTGATGAGGATGTTTTTATTGATGATGGCTCTATTGCTTGGGAGGAGATAGCTGCGTTATATGAGCCTCTACTAGCAGTTCTATCAAGTATCATGGGAGGACTTCTATGTCTTGACAGACAATCACATGGTTTGGCCGTGGGGTGGGGGCAGGTGATCGAGATGATGATTATCGAGGGGACCCAATTTGTGTGGGGGCCATGCGTGTTGGCGCACCTGTACCAGGAGCTTCATGAGGTGGTTTACCGAGGGAGGGGTTCCTTAGTAGTGGGCATAATGCTGCTGCATATTTGGGCCTGGGAGCACCTACCAATGACTCAACCAGTGAGTCTGAGGTTCTGCATAGTAGATTAGCCGTATATGTTCATGTATGGTAGTATGATGAGTCAGCCCCACTTGGGGAAGTTAGAGTGGTGGCAATGGGCACTCGACGATCTAGATGCAGTCATATGGTGACCATACCTAGAGTGTGAGCCATGAGATGATGATACTGAGGCACTACCCTTTGTTTTTATGACCTGATTCCTCATTGGGAGGACCTCATACCATGTGGAGAGACAGGTGCCTGGGAGAGTTCTAAGACAGTTTAGACAGTAGCAGGGACTGCCTAGTGGATCAGGGGAGTATGCGCGGGTGATTCGGGAGAGGTATGCATGGGGGCCAGTGCTGCCATATGATCAAGCATTGGAAGAGTTTCGAATGCTACAAGAAAGACCATGGGACATACAATTGAGGGTCATGGGTGCAGGAGTAGCAGATGAGTATACGCAGTACTAGGTGGCACACCTGATCCTACAGATATCCGATCCAGCAGAGCCGATTCTAGATTTTGAGGATGAGAGGGGATGGAGATGGAGGAGGGAAAGAGGTCAAGGACTGAGAGTAAGTGGAGGAGGAGGAGGAGGAGGTGGTGGGTTAGGGATGCAGATTTAGCAGAGAGGGAGAGGTAGACTGCCACTATGGATAGCACAGGGACCGTTGATACAGGGAGGAGTTCGACTAGGTGGGAGGGGGATGGAGAGGGAGATCCCGATGGACAGAGGGGAGAGAGCTACTGGAGAGGGTGGTATAGGTGAGGCTGCTATGGATACCAGGGAGGGAGCCACTGGAGATCTTTGGGATCACATGATAGCACATTTGCAGACCTAAGTAGAGGATTTGGAGGCGGAGGTGGCGGCTAGGGATGTGTAGCTATTTGCACGGGAGTCAGAGCTGACTATAGTGCTGCAAGAGAGGGATAATGTAGTGGAGAGATTAGCAGAGTTGTAGGAGAGAGTCTGAATTGGAGTAAGAGCATAGGGTCCTACAGGGGAGGTGATGAGGGAGATGCGGCGAGCACAGGTGGAGATAGACTACTAGCGGGGTTTATATGAGCAGGTGGTGCTAGCTAGTCAATGAGATCTTAGCTATTCTCCGACGCATCAGGCTAGATCAAAGCAATCACAGAGGGTGCAGAGCAGTGGGGGTGTGATGGGTCCGCTGCAGAGGGAGAGATCAGGGGATGCAAGAGTGAGTGGTGGTTTGATGAGGCCTCCACGGAGAGATGGATTAGGTGGTGCGGGCACTAGTGGGGGAGCAGGTGGCGATGGTGGTACAACATCTGGCCAGAGTGGCATTTGAGAGAGCATTTTTGCATATATGTATTGTATCATTGTTTATTTTTTGGACTGTATCTTGGATGGCTCTTGGTAGCCGATTTTGTAGACTTCATTGTACTCTGATATATGAGATGATATATATGAGGAGATCCCATATTTTGATGATATGCATTTGATATGTATGGATGTTTATGTAAGATGATGAGTTTTTGCTTAGAGGGATATGTGTACAGGCATGCATTTGATGAGATGTTTCTTATATGCACGTTTTTATGATGATTTATGATGTGGGATACTAACATATGAATGCAGGTTTATATATGTATGATTTGTTTGATTTTTTATGTAATGCTTTATGTATGTAATACCATGATGATGATGTATGCTTATGATGATTTATGAATAGGATTTTGGTGTTTCCTGTTTCCTATTGCAATATAATGATGAGATAATTTATGTGATGATGTTAAAGCAATGGTTGAATAAATGATGTTTATGTATGTTTATGCATCTAGATGTTTTTAGATGAATGTAAATATGGATAAACAAAATGTAAAGTACAAATGTTTATATGATAATGTTTAAATGAATGCATATGTATAAATGGATATATATAAAATGGTATGGACAAATGTGTTTTTTTTTTAAACAAATGGTTTTATGATTCTAAATGCATAAATATGTTTAAGGAAAAAATGATAATATGATGCTATTACAACTGATGGTTTTAATAACTGCACCTTAATGCAATTAAAAAGAGGATAATGAATGCAATGTGAATGAATCCTAAAATGAGCATAATAAGATACTTTAATAATGGATGAATGAATGCACCTTTTCACTAATGAATGTATGCAATGATAAATAATAAAGAATGATGAAATGATGATGGATAATTGACACTAAATGAATGCCTAGTAAGTGATTTAAAACAATCAAAGACAATTTGATCCCACGAATGAATCTAATTATTTATGATTTATGCAATGGTGCCAATGATTACTGAAAACTAATGTCAAAAATGAACTATATGCAATATTAAGTTAAAAATGACATGAATGGACTTAATGCAAGATACACCTAAATGTGACAATGATATGACCATGAGGAATGCAAGGTTTTTAGACTTTGCATGATGCATTGATGATGTATCAGAGTACTCGATCATGATTGTATCCAAGACCAGCTTTTAAATGGTTATATTTTGCATATAAATCCTACATATGAATGAATGAATGGATGGGTGATATGCAACAGAATGCAATATATAAACAAATGAGATGAAATGATGATCCATAGTGCTTTATTTCCATCATTGAGCTTTAAAATGTTGGAAGAGAATACAAGCATCTTGACATAATGATTCAAGATGACCTGAGTATTCCTTACATGGATTTTATATAGTAAGTTAATACAAACGACTTGATATAAGGGTCAAGTCGACCAGAGTATTGCTTGCAGAATAGACAAGGATTTTCTCCATTCATGCATGACTTGGATCATCCTCCTTGATCTTAGGATGATCATATCCTGAGACAACTACATACCGTACTAAGAGATAAAAACCTTTATCCAAATTGGATGAGGGGGAAGGAACCAAAGGAAGAGCAATGTTCCTACAAACAAATAATATATACATAAAGAATAAAGAATAAGGATCCTTGGTAATGGTTCATGCTCATATGGTCAAGGTATACACTGTAGTCAGCAAGCCGTAATGATCTATGACTGCATTTGGCATAAGATCACGTAGCTTGGTGAACTTCCCACATAGACACCATTAGTACATACCCTAGAACTTCATCAGAAATAATGTTGAAAGATCCTGATACAGATAAACAAATGATTGTACTCACAAATCAACCAAGTATTTGATAGCTTAACATAATTTTCTTGTCAAAGAAAACGTCACTTTTGTCTTTGTTTTGGTAAGGAAGGATGTATCCTTGTTAAAGACAATTTCCGATTTGTTGATGTTGATTGTGTGGTTTGATTGGTAAATGGTCATCGTGTAAGTATTATGTCAATGTTTGTTTTGTATCTGTGTAGATGAGTATGTACAAGGTGTTGCCATGTTTTTGTTTGTTTTTCACTGGTTTTTCGTTGTTTTTTGGATTTTGTATTGTTTTTGAATGTTTTTGGTATTTTGTGCAACGTTTCTGAATGTTTTTGGTATTTTGTGAAACAGTTTTGAATGTTTTTGGATTTTGTGAGACATTTTTGAATGTTTTTGCCAATGAATCACCAGTAATGTAGAATCCACTTCCATCAACTAGATTGTAAGGGCATTGCCCCCAAGTTGGACATGATTATGAAAAAGCAGGATGCTAGACGCATGAAGTACTTTCTTTGATTACAGATCAAATAACAAGCCATGGTTTAGATGGATGGATGTGTGTATGCATTGAATGTGATCACAATGAGCCTGAAAGATACTGGAGCCATTATCTTTATGAGTGGTGCATGTTTGCTAGGTTTTCACCATCGCACTTACCCAAGGTGCCACTGAAGTGGTTGTTCACCGTTTGGATGCATGATTTTTCTTTACTTCTCTTTTTTTTTTTAATGTTTTTGTATTTTCTTTAGGTCATTTTATCTAGATGTTTTTGGTATTTTCTGGTATGCAGGGGAGCCTAATGCTCTGTACAGCTTAGGTATAAAACCGTTTGAGGTGCATGTTGTTGATTGGATCTGTGAGTGGTTCTCCTTTTGATGTAGCCAACTAATATGCCCCAGACCCGAATACAATAGTGACAACATATGGGCCCAACCAGTTTGATTCAAACTTGCCCTAATGTGCTTTGTTTGATTGGTTGCGAGGATTCTCTCGTAGAACAAGATCACCTACCTCAAATGTACGAGGTCTAACTCGGTGATTGTAGCTTCTTCTCATGTGCTGCTAATAGGCTTTGAGATGGTTGTATGCAACTTGTCGCTTCTCATCAAGTAATTCTAAGTCTTGGAGGTGTGAGACTCTATACGCTTCATCATCTATTAGATTATGCAAGGAAACCCATAGTGATGGTATCTCCACCTCAATAGGTAAGATAGCTTTGACACCATAGACCAATGAGTAGGGAGTTGCGCCTGTAGGGGTTCGAATGCTAGTTTGATATGCCCATAGTGCTGGATTCAATTGAACATGCCAATCATGGTTGGCATCATTGACTGTCTTCTTTAAGATCCTCAATATGTTTTTATTGGATTCTTTAGCCTGACCATTGCCTTGTGGGTAATAGGGAGTGGAAAAGCGGTGTTGGATATGAAATTTCTCACAAAGTTCACGGACATCCTGATTTTTGAAAGGAAGACCATTATCTATGATGATGGACATGGGTACACCATACCGACAGATGATGTAATTGAGGATGAATGAGGCGATTTGCTTGCTAGTGACTTGGGTAAGTGGAACAGCTTCGATCCACTTTGTAAAATATTCAGTGGCGGTAATAATGAATTTATGGCCATTGGATGAAGATGGATGAATCTTACCTACAAGGTCAAGGCCCCATTGACAAAAAGGCCATGGTGTCATGATTGGTTGCAGTTCCTAGGCTAGTGAATGTATCTGGTTGCCATGAACTTGACATTTTTTGCATTTTCTAATGAAGTAGTAGGAATCTTTTTCCATAGATGGCCAATAGTATCCATTGCGCAGGAGTTTTTTGGCTAGTGACGGACCACTTGAGTGAGTCCCACAAATTCCTTCATGGACTTCTTCCAAAGCCTTTTTTATCTCACCTTGTTCTAGACATCAAAGGAGAGTACCATCAAGACCGCATCGGTATAGGGTTTCAGCAATAATGGTATATTGAGCAATTTGGCGAATGAAGGTTTTACATTGGTTATTCGATTGGTTGGGAGGAAGGGTGTGATCATGGAGATAGGTGTAGAATTCACCATACCATGGGGATTAAGAACCGACAAGCTGACATATCATTTTGGATTCAGGGATATCATAAGCGGGAAGCCAAAGCTATTCTACCAAGAACTCGTAGCGTGTTGAATTCTATGGAAGATCTAGGAGAGATGCGATGGTAGCCATAGCATCAGTAGCTTGATTCTGATCTCTTGGTATCTACTCAAAAGTGATAGTAGTAAATGATGTCTTTAGATTGTCCACCATTTGCTTATATGGCAATAGTTTATCATCCTTGGTCTGATATTCATCTGTTGCTTGTCGAATGACCAGTTGGGAGTCACCATATACTTGTTGTTCTTGTAATTTCCATTGTACGGCTAACCTGAGTCCTGTGATCAAGGCCTCAAACTCTGCTATGTTGTTGGTGCATGGAAATGTGAGCCTGTAAGACTTCAGGATGCTATCACCTTGAGGTGTGATAAACAGAATGCCTACCCCCGAGCCATGCCTAGTGTATGAACCATCAAAGTATAGTTTCCATGGTTGTGTTGTTATGATCATGAATATCTCTTCATCTAGAAAATTGGAAATGAGAGGATGATCGCCTATGAGGGGTGCATTGGCCAACTAATCTGCAATAACTTGACCTTTGATAGCTTTACGGTCCATGTACTCGATGTTAAATTCACTTAGAATCATCACCCATTTGGCCAAGCAGCCTATCAATGCTGCTTTGTTAAGTAAATACTTGAGTGGGTCAATCTTTGCAATGAGTTGTACCTCGTGTGTTAACAGATAGTGCCTCAGTTTAGTCACTACTAGGATTACTGCTAGGCAAGCTCGCTCAATAGGTGTGTAATTGAGTTCATAGCCAACCAGTGTGCAAGAGATGTAGTAAACAACACACTCTTTTCCTTTTGTATTATGTTGTGCCAGTAGTACACCTAATGCTATACTTGTTGCTGAGATATAGAGTAACAACGGTCTACTTGGATTTGGTGGGATCAGCAATGGTGGATTCATGAGATAGTTCTTAAGTGTCTGAAATGCTTGTTGGCATCTGGCATCCCATTGAAAGCGAATGTTTTTGTGTAGCAAGTGTGTGAATGGGTGACACTTATCAGCCAATTGTGCAATGAATCTTCAGATGGATTGAAGTTGCCCTTGTAATGTCCTTAGCTCACCGATATTCTTTGGTGGTGGCATGTCCATGATTGCTTTTACCTTTGCTAGGTCAACCTCAATACCTTTGCTTGAGACAATGTATCCGAGAAGCTTCCCGAAGGTTACTCCAAAGACACATTTCTTTGGGTTGAGTCAAACATGGTATTGTTCCAGTCTATCAAAGATTTTATCTAAGATGTAGAGATGCCCTTCTCTGGTGAGTGATTTTGCTAGTAAGTCATCAACATAATCTTCCATCATAGTATGCATCATGTCATGGAAGATAGTGGTCATTTCTCATTGATAGGTTGCTCTTGCATTCTTGAGACCAAAAGGCATTACATTCCAGCAATATGTGCCCCTTGGGCAGTTGAAGGTTGTCTTATGTTGATCTTCTAGTGTGATCTTTATCTGATTGTATCCTGAAAAGCCATCCATGAGTGAAAGCATGGCATGTCCTACTGTCAGATCCACTATGATGTCAATATTTGGTAGGGGGAAGTCATCTTTAGGATAGGCCTTATTGAGATCTCTGAAGTCAGTACAAATACGGATTCCCCCTTTTGGTTTGCCGAAAGGCACAATATTGGAGATCCATTCTGCATAATCAATTGGTCTAATGAAACCAACATCTAGGAGTTTTTTGAGTTCTGTTTTGACTAGTATTGCAATTTGAGGATGCATCTTACGAAGCTTATTCTTGATAGGTTTGGCTCCTTCTGCTATGGTGAGGTGATGCATGACTAAATCAGGATCAAGCCCAAGCATGTCTGCATATGACCATGCAAAGTTGATCTGACGCTTCTGGAAGAACTCTATAAATTTAGGCTGTTCCTCTGGAGTGAGAAGAGATGCCAGATGTATGAGATGAGGATTTTCAGGACTCCCCACATTGTATTCTTTGGTTTCCCTGATGAGAATAGTTGATCATTCCTATTGTGTACTAGTGGGGAGGATGTCAAACCCTTCATCCTCAGGTGCCTCAGAGAGGTTTTCACCATTGGATATGCTCTTTCTTTTTACTTTTTTTTTATCAAACAGTGCTATAGTGTGGTTTTCACTAGAAGATCCATGTTTTATTGTTATATTTTTGCAGTTGAAAGGTTTGGCATCCGCCCTGAAGTATGCTACACTATTAAGTTCAATGGTGAATACAGCTTTGTGATCCCCACTTGGTAGGTTATCCCTTAATTCTAAAAAGTCAATGATGGCCTCATCGTTTTGGAAGAAGTCAAGACATGGGGGATTTGGTTGGTTCCATTCGATGAGTTCAGGGTGAATAATGGGGAATTACTTTATCAATTAGGTTAAGTGTGTTAGATGTATCAATGAGGGTTAAGACATTATGGTGAAGGTCATTGATGGTACTCTCCCTGTCAGAATCAGGCGTAGGATGAGACGTAGGGTCTGTGGAAGATGTTTCCAATTTAGGAACCCAAGTGGTCTTTATTTGTGCTTCTCCATAAATAAGGATGTCTTTGCATGGCGGGGGTAGTGATGTATCTTCCTCATCTGAAGTGTTAAGCTATACAAAATCAAATTCCCACTCATGTGAGTCAGTCTCTGAGTCACTTTCCAGCATCTGATTACTATACCATATTGGGATGTCTTTTGAGTTAAATACTGTAGGTGTGATTGGTTGATGTACCTTTGCAGTGATCGGTGTTACTGGAAGGTCGATGGGGATTAAAGAATCTGGTACAGGAAGTATCGATAATGTTGACTCAGTGGCTTCTACTGGAACTACTGGTGCCATAGATGCTGCTATGGGTTCTGATACAATTGTTGTTGCTAATGGTGCTACTAATGGGATTACTGGTTTGTTTGGTGGGATGATTGGCATTGGTGATGGTTGTGTTGGGATTCTAAGCTTCAGTGGGGCAGTTGTGATGGTGCTCGATGTTGCTTTGATAATGAAAGGTGTCCTTTTTGTAGTAGGCTGACATAATGGTTTGCTGGGTTTTCCTTTGAATTTGAGTTTAAGAAAGATCTCTTTTTCAAAGCCTAGGCCTGTATTACCTTTGGGCTTTAATTCTGGCAGCAGAGGTTCATGTCATCCTTGTTTGCAATATCCCAAAGCACTCTGACCATCATACCCCATTCTTTGCATAATGAGGAGACCTTTTCCATACTGATCTATAGGAAGTTTAACTTGCGGTATATCAGTGGTGATGGGATCTTTATAGATCCAGTCCACTAAGTCCTCATCCTAGGTTTCTTCTTCTTGACTTTTTCCAAGGATGAAAGGTGTCAAAGCGCATGCTAGCATGATTAGTGGTTGCTGGAGTAACTGCTGTGGTTTACCATGTGTTCTAGGAGAAGTGGGCATTTGTCCCACACAAAAGAGTTGACTCAAGTTGTATTCCCCAGGACCTTCCTCTGCTATTTTCATTTTAAGCTTTTCTTGCTTTGGTATAGTGGTGTTCAAATTGGCAAGAGAGGCAGGACTTATGTATGATGTGGAGGAAATGGCTTCTCTATTATTAGGAATGGTAATCTCTGGTTGATGGCTGATATTATGGCAATACGCAAAGGGATTTGCATCGCCCAGGATTGTGATCTCTATGCCGTTATGTGGGAACTTGATACATTGATGGTAGGTAGATGGAATGGCTTGCATGGCATGTATCTAAGGTCTTCCTAACAATAGATTGTATGGTAGAGGAAGGTCCAAAACCTGACAGATGATGTGCTTTACCACGGGGCCTACTCGGATTGGTAGTACCATAGCTCCTTTGGATGAACGCTCCGCATCATCATAGGCTTTGATTGTGATCTTCTTATGAGGATCCACTGATTCTATGGCATATCCCAATGCTGTGACCAACTGTAGTGTACAAATATTCAGGCCTGATCCATTATCGATCAAGACTCACTTGATCCTATGCTAATTGATAAAACCTTCAATGTGTAATGAAGCATTATGAGGTTGATGGAAAGAAGAGTTGTCACTTTTGAAAAAAGTGAGACAAGGTGATGACTTTAGACTTCCAACCATGGCTTGAAATTGGTCTGTATTCAGGTTTGCAGGGACTGATGCCTCTTGAAGTGCTTGATCCAAGATATTTTTATGAGATGGTGATAGGTGAAAAAGCTCTAAAATGGATATAAGCGTAGGGGTTTTGTCTAATTGTTCCACAATATTGTATTGCTTTGGGATGGAGGTAGTGCCTTATGGCGCTACTTTTATGGTGACCTTGCCACGTAGTGTAACAACATTGCAATTTGAGTTGGGATTTTTGAAGGTTATAGCTGCAACTTGTTCACTGGCATCATACAAATGATTTACCATATAATTATACGCAACCTGCATATAATCAGTGGTATCAGTGCCTCTCCTGGAAGTGGAAGGACCCCTTTGATCTTGTGATGGAAGTGGATTTTTGAACATCAAATGATCATTATTTGTTGTTTTTGGGTCATGTCCTTCAATTTCAATTTTTCCTCAGTCAATAAGATCCTGAATAAGATCTTTCAATCAATGACAATTACTTGTCTTGTGTCCTCTCCCTTGGTGGAAATCACAGTGTTCAGTATCTCACCACCATGCGGGTTTGACCTAAGGCTCATAGTTTGATGTTTTAGGTAGAGTGACCAAATTTTGAGAAATGAGTTGTCGCAATACTGTTTCAATGGGTTCCCCTAAGGGAGTGTATGTGCATTTTTGTTTTTGCTGATGAGGTCTTGTTTCATCGTCAGATGTGATGCGACCTTGACTGGAAGGAACATTTGTGTTATTCTGAGGTGGAGGATTTCATCCTACAAACCAAACCACAGGTTGTGCACTTTGTATAGTTCTGGCATCCACAACCCCATCGATGACGATATTCTTGTTTTTATTCTAGAAGCTTGGTTTATCACTATTGAAGCATGGGCGAGGACCATCCTTTGGTTCATTAAAGATTTTGATGAGTCCTTTCTTGATGAGTGCCCGTTCACATTTTAAACCCTTGGTAATCATATCATTAAAAGAGTCTGTGTCTTTGACATCCAGGTGAAATTCCATTTCTTCATTTAAGTTGGAAATGAATATTTCCACTAGTTCTTGTTCAGGTAACTGAAGAGAATGTCTGCTAGACATCTGATGCCATCATTGCAGGAGTACTGAGAATAGTTCACCTAGTTTTTGTTTAGTGTTGCACAGATCAACCATGGTGATGTCACGTTCAATGTTATGAGAGTAATGAGCTAAGAACTTCTGGATGAGTTCCTCAAATCTTCTAATGCCACCTGATAGTCGAGAAAACCATGATGTGGTTGTTCCTCCCAAGCTTTGGGGAAAAAGGTGCATTAGGTATGTGTCTTCATATGCCACCTCGAGACAAGTGAAATGAAATTCTCTGACATGATCGCGAGGATCTCCCTTTCCTCTATATTTTTCAAATTTGGGTGTTTCGAATCGTCATGGAAAGGGTGGCATATAAAGATTCCTATCAAAAGGATAAGGACAAATGTCATTGAGTGAGAATTGGTTAGTCTTGACACCACTATGAAGCTATTGGGCGAGATTCTTGACTTGTTGCCACAACATCTCCATTTCATTTAGAGGAGGAGGTGGTGGGTTACCTTGAGGAATGTTATATCTGATGGGATCTCTACCTCTTTCCTCTTCATGGCGACTTTGTCATTCTGATGCTTGTCTTAATTGGGCAAGATCAAAGTCAGAGGGGAGTTTTGCTCCTTCTTGAACGAGCTTTAAAAAGTGAGCATCCGCATTGCTCCTGAGTATTTCATCAAAAAGTCTATTAAAGAGAGGGTTATGCTGGGCCCTTTCTATTGTTGCAAGAGTGGGAGTACTTGGGTTTTTGTCATTTGCATTTCCTCCAAGTGCTTCTTGAAATTCATTGAGATTTTCCTCTTCTTCTTCTTCCATTTCTATTTCTTGTTGCCTTGACTGTGATAGGGTTTGGGCCATTTTGCTTGCAAGCTTTTGTTGAAGTTGTGTGAAAATGATGATGAGTTTATTGATGAAATGAAAGATTGATGGTTGGTGAAGTGCTTTACATATGGATCTCTAACACTTTAAAGGTGGATGTTACCAAAATTCTTTCTGGAATTGCTTGTTGTGTTTGATAAGTTTTGATGTGATAAGGTTTAGAGAAATCTGAGATGTGTTACAAATTTAACTACCTAGTAATGAGAGGATTCACTCATACACTAGTTTTAACCTGCATAGATATATCTCTTAGGATGAGCTTATCCTAGATGTAGAAACAATCTAAAAAGTGATGTGATGTGTTTGATTCAGGCAATATCTAAAAAGAGATCTTGTGACAAGAACCTCTTAATGTTTCGAGAGTTGGAACAGATTGATGATGAAGTGATGATGTATGAATAAGATGATGGATGAAAATGTTTTTGACTTCAATAAAAACTTTGTGTCACAAATGGGACAAACTCTACCTCTTCCCTTTCGGGTGTTGGTGGGATTTATCGAGCTATGTTGTATGTGATACAAACATTTGGAAAAAAGTTGGGATTAATCTTACCTCCTTGGTTTTTGTGATAACTCAGAGCTCTATATTGCATAAAAGCTCTGCAGTTCAATGATTCTAAATCAAATTCATTTGTTTTGCCTTGAAGGTAGAGACGCATGTGACACAGAAAAACTCTATGGGAGACAAAGATTTGTCTATTTAGATAAAAGAATTTCCTCCTTTTGATCAAAGCCTTTGATCTCAATGGTTTTCTTTTCAAGTTGATATTTTGATGACGCTTCTTCTTTCGTAAGATGTGAAGAATGGTCATAAATTTTGATTCTTTGTTGTTTGCACTTTTTTTTTGATGTGTTTGGTTGTTTTGAGAAATGTATGGTTGGATGAATACTTTGTTTTTTGGAAGTGATTTTCTTTTGATGTTTCTTTGACAAGAAAACAAAGTAAGCACACAAACACAAGAATTATGCCTAAAAGGCACAAATGAGTATGGGTCTAGATCAACCCAATCCTTGGACTTTTTATGACCTTTCCTTTAGATGTATTTTAAGGTGTATTTCCAAAGCCTGAAATTAGCTTAATTTGCACTTGGTCTTGACTAAAACGAACACACTTCAAACACTTTTTATCCCTAAGGTCAAATGGCCAGTTGTGATAAATTTATCCCACATCTTGATATTTCTTCAACTTTGGTACTACATACCTTATGAATCCCGCCTTGACAGGTAAGGATGTGATATACTAAGTCTTGCACGAGCATAACAAATAGATGATCCCTATGATGGGGGAGTCACCACTTTTATCAAGCCACAAGTGACTTTTCAAAAAGCTATGTTTCTACTCAAGGAAATATGTATGGTGAGTATCTTGGGAGCAAAACCATCTATGCTCTTGCACTAAATTATATCGCAAATATCCTCAATCAATAGAACGGGTGGGCTACTACTTAAAGGTGTTTAGTCATGTTCGATGTTTTTGGACATAAGTTCATTTTGTAGTGACTCACTTAAGAGCCTTGTAACTAGTGGTGGGGTTCATTTGTCCTTTCGGCCAGTTACACTATAGGAACACCTATACCCAAGGCCACAACTTTTGCTCTCACCTAATTTCTATAGCGGCTCGAAGGATTTACTGCGCGAGGTCGTTCCCAAGAGTGATGTGTCTCTTGGCAGGCCTCTCTTAAAAAGATAAAATTTTGAGTGTTACTAACACTTTTCTCTTCCACCTAGGACCACGAAAGCCAAGGGAGAGGATAGTGTGTGTTAGAAGTAGGACCACTCGACCAAATCTTTGCACAAGTGTGTCAAGCACAAAAAATAGTTGTTCTTTTTTATTTGCCATTGCAATGTGATCTAACTTTTTGGAGATGTTGCTCCAATAGTCATGGTGTTCTTTTTAACTTCAATGGCAAAATGTGTTGTAATCTAGAAATTGGAAATCCTGGTCAACTGAATTTGAAGCATGTATAAAGAAAAATCGCTTTGCAAAAAGTTTTAAACAAGTTGATTGTGTATTTTATGTGCACCAAAAATAGAAGTGTGGATTGTAAATTCTTTTGATGCAAGAAAAATGGAAGTGTTGATTTTAAGCACCAAATGAAGTGTGTTTCCTAACTTGCAAGAAAATAAATGTTTGTTTTATTCAGTTTTAATGCACCAAAGAAACAAGTGACCCTAACTAGAAAGCAAGGAAAGTTTGTTTGTTCAAGTTTTAAAACACAAAAATAAAGTTTATGATTTTAAAGGGTGAGTTTTTAAACCTGCACAAACAACAACCAGTTAGTAAAATCCATGTCTAAGGGGGGCTTCCACAAGCCTAAAATTTTTCACTTATTTGGTTACAAGGTCCTTTTTACAATGTTCTGCTACAATAGCGCTAGTTTGTGTTTGAACATAAGTGCTATTTAACACAAACGCGCTAAAAGAAAAAGAAAGACAAATAAGGCAAATGCGCTGAAACAGGGTGAATAGCACCAAAACAGTGTCAAAAGCACCAAAACAATGTCAAAAGTGCTAAACTTGATACAATAGCACTATTCTAAGAACAATAGTGCTAGAACAACAAGTATCAATAGTGCTAGAACGAGATCAATAGCACTAAAGCACAACCTGTGTGACAATTTCAACATTCAAACATGTTATTGGTTAAAAAAATGATCCTTTTGGTGTTCGATTCACGTCAAGTTCACCAAATGATGCATTATGAAATGGACAAGGTTAGCAAATGACAAACAACACAAAACACAAGAAATCGTTAGTGTTAGTCAATCAAAAACTAATCTAAACAGGGATATCAAAAGAGATACTAAAATCATGCTAATATATCTAACAAATAAAACAAAGATAATAAGGCATCTCCAAATGCCTCTTAGCATGCTCTTAGCTCCTTCTCCCTTGTTCCTCTCCTCTCCAAGTTCCAAAATAGTGTAGCTCTCAGTAGCTTTTTGCACTATGGATGCTTATGGAGAATTGAGATTTTAGTATTTTGCTCCAAATGTAAAATGAAAAGCTAAGATATTAGATGCTATTAAAATGATTGATTTTAACCAAAATAACAAGATTTTAGTTTTCTATGCTAAATGCTCTCTAAAATGCCTATAGGTTAAATGCATACAAGTTTTCAGGATCTGGATTATGAAGAAATGGGCTCTATTTATAGGGAAAATGGAGCAATGGATGGTTGAGATTGAGCAATCTCAACAAGGATCAGGATTGAATGATTTTCAATCCATGTGAGGGCTTTCAACCCAATCCCAGGATGACAAGTGTCAATGTGAGATAGGTTGAGAGGAGAGGAAATAAGCATTAAATGCTTGATATGACCTTGGGAGTTAAAGTCAAGGTTAGTTGAATGAATAAACTTTTTATTCAAAGAATAAAGCTTTTATCTAGTGGATAAACTCTTGTGCAAATGTAAAAAGGGATAAATATGGTCAAAACAATAAATGTTTGGGGAGACAAGTTTGAAATAACCATAAATGGTTATGTAAGAGCCATAAATGGTCATGTAAGAGCCATTAGTGGTCTTTGAAGACTTTGGGGGTTAATTTGTTGAGCACACAAAGAATTAAATGCTTTTCAAAGACTTTTTGAAGTTTTTGAGAAGTGACTCCATTTTTCTTAGGAATGTGACAATAATTAGGGGATGAATTAGGTTAATTAGGAAGGGCTTAGAAGAATCTTCAAGGGGATTTAGGAATGCAATTAGATTTGGTGGGTGAGGGAAAATAGGATTTTATTAAAATAAAAATTCATTTATTTCAATAAATGTGTGCAAGTTGCATTTGTAGGAAAATGCAAGTGGGGGGGGGGATAATAATTTAAATAAATATTTTATTTAATTTATTTAAAAGAGGAAAAGGGGGATTTAATTAAATAAACAAATTTTATTTATTTAATTGATTTGTGAATTTGGTTTAATGAATTAATTAAAATAAATTGAATAATTTATTTAATTAATAGGAGATTGTTTGGAGATGAATTAATTAAATATTTATTTAATTAACTGATGGCTAGTTGATTTTTAATCAAATAAATAGCGAATATTTATTTAATTAAGTTGGACAGATTTGTGTGACTACAATTGCAAAATATAAATACACAAAATTCCTGTCAGCCAGGGTACTGGTAATCTTCCCTTTTGGTGTCGGTGTTCTTTGTGCCGGTGTAGAGTTTGTTGGTGTTGGTGCCTGTCAGTATCATAAGATTACAAGGTTGCCATCAATGACAATACCTTCAATCACCTACAATTTCTCATTGGAGTGTGCATTTGCCAACAACGCATAACTACAGAAAGGAAGTAAACTCAGAAAGGAGTAGTTTTTCTCAAATGTCATTTTGCAAATTAGAAATGAAAATTATTTGAATATCATTATCAGGCACTGGAAAAGAAATTTGAGAACATAAATGCTTATATCTACCAATGAAATCAGTCACTTTTTCTTTAACACCTAGTTTACAATGCATTAAATCAGTCAAAGTGATTTTAGGACCTATGTTGTTTTGAAATTGTTGAATAAAACCATTTGCTAATTGTTGAAAAGAAGTAATAGAATAGGAAGGAAAAGAGAAATACCATTTTAAAGCCTTGTCTCTTAATGTTATAGTAAACAATTTGGAAAGAAATCTTTGATCATAAGAAAAGTCAATACACAAAGTTTGGAATATTTTGACATGTGTTAAAGGATCACCTTTTCCGTTATAGAGTCCCAATTGAGAGACTTCAACATGTTTAGGACGGACAACTCTAAAAATATCAACAGAAAGTGGGCTTGCAACATCAAATGTGGGCACACTAAACTTGGATTTACTCGTAGAAGCAATTTGTTGTTGCAATGATGACATAGTTTGAGAAATTTTATTAACATGGTTGATTCGATAGAAGAATTTATGTTAGACATGTTTGATTGAGAAGGTGGTGTGATGTTATTGAAAGAAGGCATTGATTGAGAATAGGGTGGTGGAACACTATGGTAATTAGGCATGGGTGATGTTTGAGTAGGAAATGGGAGACTAAAAGGAGGAGTAAAATGATTGGATTAATTACCCCCTTGTGTCACATTGATTGGTTGAGAGACAATAGGAATACTCATTGAAGGCATAGATAAGGATGGAGGATTGATTGAGGAAGAAGGATTGTCCCCATGACTAATGGTTGTAGGTATGACATTTTGAGTTGATGTAGCCATGATGTTTGAATTGAAAGTAGGAATGCTAGTCATTGAAGTGCTCAAAGGAATAGAATGTTTGGTTTGTGTATAATGTTGTGAATAACCTAAGTTCTCAGCACAATGTTTTATAGGCATGACATTAGAATCAACAATATGAGAAATACCATGTGATAGATCAATTCCATTCTTATCACTTTGAATCATACATTTAAGACCTTCAATTCATGGAAGAGATTCACTATTAGGATATTCTTGGGACATCCATTGTTGGAAGTTGTTGAATTGATTGTCCAATTTTGAAAGTTGATCTATGGAAACTCTAGTCAAAGCTTCTTCTTCATCATTGGAATTATCAATTGGGTAGATAGGGATGTTACTAGGATGAGAAGAATTAGCATTATTCTCATTGTAGAAGTCACCTAGATTAGGCTCCATCTCTTCGAGAATTAAACCTTGGGAAGCCTTAATTCTAATGCTAGGTCTAACAGGGATAGTATAGGTAAGACTAATAGTGGTAAAACTCATGCACTAGAGGGAAAATTTAAAATTTGAATTTGAATTTTGAATTTTGGGAACAAAGTTGGTAAAATTAAATAATGCAAAATTCAAGAAAATAATGATTATACAATTTGAACTTTGTGGAAAGAAGAAATGACACAATCTCCAAGAAAATTTATGATGAATAACAATATAGAAATTGAAATTTAAAATTAGGGTCGATGGGATACCACTTAATTTCAAACTTGATAAACTTAAGATTTTAAAGTTAGGGCAGATTATAATTAACCACTTAATTTAAAATGTTTCTTTGAATGTTGTGATGTTCAAATTGGAAAATATTTTTTATTTTAGAGAGATCAAAATTCGATAAAATCAGCCAATTTTTAGGATTTAATCAATTAAATATAGTCATAACACTCTCTCAAAATTTCAGGAAAAAAAGTCGAGGACTTGGTTCAAAGTGCACTTGGTCTGCCCAACTTTTTCGGAAATTTTTCAGCGATGAAAGCTACAGTGATTTTAGAGGTAACCCAAAAATTTGGTTAATTTTATTAATTTTAGATAAGTGAAGTTAAGGTTTGAATGTCAAAATAGGACCCTATTAGGGTTTTGAAAAAGATAAGAAATTGAATTGTAAATTTTAAAAAGGTCAAACCTAATTGATGGTGCCACCTTTAATAATATTTAGAAAACTGAAATTGATTGAAATTGACACAAAATCCAAGTGATTTTGAAAATTAGGGTTTTAGGACCTAACTAGTGAATTTTAAAATTTTGAATTTTGGAAAAAGGAGGGATATTGAAAATTTGAATTTTAGGCAAGAGGACAAATCTGAAAATAGTTCCAAATCTGAAAATTAAATGTAAATCCAATTTTTTCACAAGTTCAAGTTGCTTTTTGAAAATTAGGGTTTTGACAATTAACCACTTAATTTTGTAAATTTGATATCCAAATTGAACAAGACAATGAAGAAATCAAATTTGACAAGCAATGCAATTCTCAGATCTAAAACAATAGATAGCAATTTTTATAAAACACAAGCTCAATTTAAATTTTAACAATTAGGGTTTGATTGAATTAACCATTAAGTTTTGTAAATTGCAAGAAAATTAAACTTGTAAGTAAAAAATATGCAATAATTTTGAATGTCAAGCATGTAAGACGTTGGGTTCACCAAAATGTAATGTGGTGAAAAGGTGATGAGAGGAGATCAAGTGGAAAGATTTACCTTCCTCAAGAAAGGAGTGAAAAGTTTCACAAAGGATTCCCTTCAACTTCTCACAAACATTACATTTAAAAGAGGGGTGGTTGATTTCACTAGATCCAATCTCAATCAAAAGAGATTGAATGCTAAATGAATTGACAATGAATCTGGAAAGTAAAGTAACCCTCTTTTAAAATAGGTAAGTTGAATTAAGTGAATTGAAACTAAGTGTAAAGAGGACAAAGAAATTATTATATCTTGAGATAGAGATGTGGGATGAAGTTGTATACCTGTAATTAGTAGTAAAATATCAAGACAAAGCTCCCCTACAAATTTGAGTGAAAGTTGTCAGGGCTGGGTTGAAAGTGTACTTGGTCCTTCAAAAAATCCACACACCAAAAATGATTTTTTCTTCTCCCAAAATGAAGCCCAAACCTGAAATTACAACTGTGCACTTGCAACCTACATAGAAAAAAGAGGAAATTTTGTTGGGATTAGGGGTTGTTTGCCTTCAGGTCAAACACCAGTTTGGAATTAATCAAATAATGAAAAGTACTTGCAAGTAAGTGAAAGGAAATGTCTGAAGTAGAGTTAGCCTCAAGAGAGGATGCTATTGAAATGTTGATAGAGTTGTTTGAAAGGATATGTGAAATAGAATGTCTTGAATGTTGAAAGAGATCTCCTCTTCAATGGTTGAATCATTGACTTTAATGCAACATCTAACCATGGAAGGGAGAATTGAGATGCTCAATGGATGCTTGAATGATTGAATGCTTGAATGCTTGTAGTTTATTTTGCTTGTGATCAATTTCACTCATCATTGAGTAACTTTTGTTAGTAGGATGGGAAAATGCTCCTTATATACTTGCTAATTAGGGTTTTTAACTAATTTGCCAACTTAGGCCGACATAGGAAAACTTTTTACTGCTCACAATCGACAAGCCTAACGCAGGATTACATCAAGGGAGGCTCAAAATAGGGCAGGGACAGGGGTGCCACACCCCTATCCTGCCCTAGTTTAGGATAGGTAGAGACAAAGAGCAGTATAGGGTGCAGGTTTTAGGTGTTTTGAGCATGTCTTGGGTCTCTAGTCGGGCTTAGGAATTTGTCCACCAATGTGAAGACCTAAATGCAGTCAAAAATTGCAAGGTCACAATTTTATGATGCTACAATAACATCCTAATATTTATAATGTACCCGTTAGGACCCAATTTGACCACATACTTATCACATTGTGATTTATTCTTTTTCTCTCAAGTCCCTTTATTTTTTCAGCATGTGTTTTAATTTAATACATACATATATATATATATATATATATATATATATATATATATATATATATATATATATATATATATATATATATATATATATATATATATATATATATATATATATATATATATATATATATATATATATATATATATATATATATCTAAAATTAATGATATCTCTCTCTCTATCATGAAAATGATATCCCTATCACTCTACTTTAAAATAATTTATTTAAATTTTAATTATGTGAGAACTTTATGTATATAGATGAATTATGTGAGAAGTTCACATGTGTACATTTTAATTTAATGAGCTCAAGATTAATGAACTCTCTCTCTCTCTCTAGAATTTAACTGATTTTAATTTAATGTTTTAAATTGAATGCACTTCATGTGTGTGTGCTTATGTAAATTTTAACTTTATGAGCTACCTAGATAGATGGAGGATCAGGATCCAAGCCATGAATCTATGCTTGATTAGGATCTTCATGCAGAGGCTCCTGGTCAGGATCCACCTCCACAAGCTCCTAATTAGGACCCTCTCCCTGATATCAATATCATTTTCCATTGTAGTGACCATGAGATGAGGAAATTGAGAGGTATTTTAAATGACCCATGGACTGATGGCGTGTACAAGAGTACATGCGAATCCATTTTTAGGAGTTTACAGTATTTGAGGGGTCGTTTAGTTAGCCACACTTCACTTTCACCACAAGTTATTGATTCTATCTATAGACAGTTGAGGGTTGAGGTGAAGGGTCCTTGTTCCTTTCCTGACATGTTGGGGGTAGTCTCGAAGGAACTCTTAAGGATAGATTTTTTCCATAGTATTAGGAGAAGAAAAAGGTGATAGGATATCAGGTGACATGATGCATTGATCCACATGTTGCAGAGTTGATTTACCCATGATTCTTAGTTGTCCATGGTCATTATCCTTATAACAATTAGATACCATTTTACTTTGCACAACAAGTCTATGTTGAGGTTCACTATCAATTGAAACCCAACTACCTTGACCTTCCTGAATATTATGGACGAGGGAGGGGCAGGATTGTTGATAGAGATGCATATAGTAGGCATGATAGAGCTTTTCCCAGACATAGGGAGCTTGTTGGTGAGAGATTTCTGGTGATAGTCCCAACCCTCACCCTCACAATAGATCATGTTGTGATTTCTTCTCAGAGAGAAGCAATTGATAGGATTGGAGATATTGCATCAATAATCACTACCATATCAATAGATAGGCTAAGTAGATATATAATGAGTCGAGCACATTCCAAATCATCCATAGATGCATCTTCTAGTCATGGGGTGGCTTCAAATTTAGATCAATATGTTATTGTTGGCATCCCCTCACCAGATGATGTAGAGGTTATAGGAGGTACTAAACATGTACAGATGTCATAGTATTTATCCAAGGACCTACTAAATTCATATTAGTTCATTTCATCTCAACTTGGGATACCATTGGTTGTTGTTAGAGATGAGATTCTTAGAGACACGTAGGCTACTACATCGACTCATACGTTGATATAGTCACAACATTCTCATCACTCTATATATTCTCTGGGTGACCCACCTACAAATCACTCTATTGATGCAAAGGAGCATATACGGGTTGATTAGGTCCATATCACAGATGAGGGCTTGGATTCATTCGAGGATTTGTTACGAGGTTTGAGCCAAACTAGTTTTATGGATATGATACTATCATCAAACACTTCATTGATGACCAATTATATAGTTATCCCCTTACACTCCTGAATCATTCATATAGGTAGAGAGATATATACAGGCACAATTGATGTAGTTGATATGATCATAGGAGATGATCAGACTATACAAGCTCCTGATAGACAAGTGTGTATATGTGCATAATTTTTAAAAGGATGTACATGTATTTTTTAGATTTAAGAAATAACTTTAAATAAGTACATCAATTATTATTCAAACAAATCCTAAAATACACATGTGTATATACAACAGTTACCTCATGTCACTCCTAGCTTGAGCTCAAAGCCACGTGTGCATAGGTGATATTATTTGGATGCTACACCTACTAGTGGACAAGTTAGTTATCGATTTTGTATGTACATGTGCATTACAGTATATTTTAATTTACTCTAGTCTATTTGATTATTTAAATTTAAGATTCATACATGTCGAGATATATTTTTAATATTTAAATATAAATTCCACTTTTGGATGGGTCTATTGGACATGCAAACTCTCACTCAGACGGTCTCTTTGTTCGTGGCCAACATGATGCATGTTGATTTGACACTTTATAGCTCATTTGTTTATCTTTTTATATATGTATTCCAGACTTTCATCTAGACATGCACATATTGCTACATTTAGACTTGCTTTACATTGCTATGTATTAAGAGTTACTTTATATTGAGCTTTTATTCTTGGACTTACTTTATAATGCTATGTATTCATATTATCATGTGCACATTAGATTATACTTTATACAGCTTGTGTTTGATCGTACTTGTACATTTCATTATACTTTATATATATATATATATATATATATATATATATATATATATATATATATATATATATATATATATATATATATATATATATATATATATATATATATATATATATATATATATATATATATATATATATGCATGTGTTTTTTATTATATTGTACTTGAGTATAAATTATATACATGTACAAGTATAAATCATATGTGTTTGATTATACTTACATATCTAGAAGCCTCTCGACTTAATAACTTTTAAACTTAATTTGAAATTTTTATTGAACATTTTTTAAATATAAAATAAAAATAAGATGAAATTTTTTTATTTATTATTTTTACACATAAACAATTTTTTTGAATACGATAGATAAACAAAACAACATTTTTTAATAGTTTTTTTTTCCTCCACATCATCTAAGTATTTCTAAAGTCATGTAGAATTGTTAAAAAAACATTCTAAACAAATCTAAATTGTAAAATGACATAAATCTAGTGAAAATCACAATTGATGATATCAATTGTTTGAAAACAATTTTATTAGTAGTTAAGTCAAATACGTTTATTTTAAAATATTTAAACATAAATATTAAAGCTAAACGAATTTTAGAAATGAAAAAAATGTGAGTGTCAACATCTCATATTTATTTCCAAGATCATTACTTGGATTTCAGAATAAATTATAAAAAGAATAGAACTAAATACACTACTAAATTAGTATGAGTTAATTAAAAATATTTATTTATTATACATTGATAGATGTATCAAATCATGTCAATATAGGAAAATGAAAAGAATGGATTTCATAAATAAAATTATTATATTACATTTAATTGATTATTTCATCATGTTATATTTGATCTACAACATATAACTTAAATAATTAAAAAAATTATTTTTAGTAAAAAACAAGAGTGAAATTAATGTAAATTGGTAGTTGATTTATTTATATATATTAATATATAGAGAAATACTATAAGCTAGTGACAAATATTTCACACCAAACTCCTCCTATAGCTTCTTTCACCCTCTCCACTAAAATACATCCTCTCTTATAGTGTGTATAGTCTACCTAGGCTATCATCGAGCTACATATCTTGACCATTAGCCACAACCTAGATTCTACACCAAGCCTCTGATTCTGCATTCCCAATTATCTCCATTTTTTTCAAACACATGAATTAATTTATATCTACACCAAGTAGAAGGGACATTTTTAAAATTAGATCAACTATTACATGAAGATCTTGTTGATTGATGTTCTAACAAATCTACAATTAGATGAGAATGCAAAATAAAATTGCATCTCTCTTGAAAGGTATATCAAAATTTAAAAATATAAAATGAATAACCCCAAGGGTCTTTTTAGTTAGGCGTTGACTTACATATAATCTACTTGTTCATTATTTTATTTAGATCACATATTAGAGGCACTTACAAAATTATTCACTGAAATATTAAATATGTGAGGGCTACATATATAAAAAACTTGTAAGTTTGTAGTATTCCGAACCCTTAAATGGTTTTTTGATCTCATATTTGATAACACTCTTGAGGGTAAGATATATAGCTTTTTTACACTTTTAAATATTTGTTTTGATTTTAGATTTTATTTAAAAAAAATAAAAAAACATGGGGTAAGAAAGGAATATGGTTTATAAATCCTCATCTTGAAATTCTATTGTAATAAGAGAATGCATAAGCAAATAGATCTCAATGTAACTAATTTCTTTTCTTAACTAAACACAACCATAGTGCCACGAATAATTGAAATCTTCAAAGTATTATTGAATCATAAACAATAGATTGAACATCCACATTTGGTGCAAGTTTATAAGATTTATATGTATTAAATAATAATAAATAAAAAGTTTCTTAGATTAACCACACAAGGAAGATGTTAAAAATTCTACTAGACTAGTCAATAAATATTGACATAAATTATTATCCATATTGGCCAGTGAGTAAATATTGTGGGTCACAAGCAAGGGAAAAAGAAGTTGTAGGTAAGGGAAGATGGCGTGGTCGTAGGGTAAAGTAGGGTTTCAGAGCAGGGTTGTAGATAAGGGAAGATGGTGGCAAGATGTCAGCAAACGGTTGTAGGGAGTAGCAGGATTTCAAAGTAGGGTTGTAGGAACTGGAAGATGGTGACAAGGTTTCAGTGATCTTTAGTAGGCTCATCAAGGATAGACCAAGGGTGCCCTCCGATTCGCCCAATATTCAAATTTTGATATCAATCCCTTTGCCAAAATCTTCAGAAATAAACCCTTTATCAAACCGGTTTCAGACTTACCTCCAGGGAAACAATGGTTGAATTATTTTGTATGTCCCCAACATCAATCAGATATCCCTGATACTTTTTTTAGTCGACCTTTTGCTCGACCAACCCAATCATTTCATAAACAACCTCACAAAGAAAAAGGCAATCTGTAAAATTATTTGAACTTCACCAATTATGATCGGGGAGCTTCACACATCCAAGGGGCTCATAAGGATTATAGAGGACACTCAGGCCACCACCCGTCCATTCAAAAATCATTCGGGCGGGAAATTTTTTTCAAAATCCTATCAAAACGTTTCCACCTTCAAAAGTGTATCGGTCAAAACATCAAGAAAAAAAACCGATTTTTGACATTTGTAAACCAACTTCATCTACATCCCAACAATCTTTACTCAAGGGTTGTATTGCCGAAGGGGATAATGAAGTAGACCAGCAAGTTGACCACGGAGATCCCCTCAAGTCAAAACCTGCACACTTTGTGTGGAAAAGAAAATAGGCCAATTTCAAGGAGGTGGATACCCCTTTTCCCAATCTGGCTTCGGTAGAGAATGCTTCCTCCATCAAGATAACCTTTCCTGAGCACGTTCTCTCTCAGTAGGTCTCATTTCTCTGAAATTTGATTCTCATCAATAAGTTTAGTTCTTTGATCCCTTTTCAAACTCTTCTTTCATGGGCTAATAGTCACTCGTTGGTTCTTCGAGATCTTTTCTTTATTCATAGCCATTCGGGGTTTATTATTGCTATGTTTTCTTCATCTGAAGATAGAGACATAGTTCATAAAAACAAAGGCTAGTTTTGTCAAGGCGTTGGTCTTTTTACCTTGCCCTAAATTCCAAACTTTAAACCAGATACTAATCTATGTAGATTTTACCCTGACTAGATTTCTCTCCCGAGCTTACCTTTGGAATATAGAGATCCGGATGTTATTGAGATCATGGCTAATCAGCTAGGAATTTGTGTTTCTCATGATCTTATACCCTTTGAAGTAATCCAAAGAGATGTTAGAGTTTCCCTTCTTCTTGCCTTAAATAAAACCCTGCCAAGGCACTTCTCTATCACATCAAAATAAGGTCTATGGTCCCAAGACATTGTTAGGGAAAATGCAAAGGTCATTCGCAATTATCAGGATCAACTAGGACATTTTACTAATGCCTATAGTGGTCTCAAGTTCTCAGAGCTTTTAGTCTGTAAAAAGCACTGCTTCAACCCTCTATTATGTACTATCCACCAGCATGAGGCAATTTTGTCTTCTGACTCTACACAACCATGTAATGACCCCTCTGAGCCTTATGATGACTCAATCTCCAAACATCTTACATTCAGTTGATTATTCAATTGACCAATTTATTTATCATGTATAGTGTTGTTCACCAAAAGTGATAACCCAAGACACCTGTAAATCTATCTATGAGATAGCCAATCTCAATCAATGAAACACTTCAGAGCTGGGACAACATAACATAGGATCCTAATGATCCTCCTGCACTTCAGGTTCTGCTAGACCTAGGGGGGGGACACCCTTTTGATGCATTGAATACAACAATCACAAACATAAGATTGCATCAATAATGAGCAGACAAACCATTCCACAAGCTCACCAAATTAGGTAACATGTACAGATGGGCTGGATCTTATACAAATAATAGGTGAAATAGAGCTTTGGAAGGATAAAACATTAACCCCTAAACATAAAGGGAAATAGATTTATCTTTTAAAATGTATATCTGAGACCATTCCCAAATCTGTCAAAGACTAGTGCCTTGTTCATTGGGCAGTAGAGTCACTCACAGAACTACAAATATAAATCATAGATGCAAGTTTGTTTTCCTTAAACAAGATATTCATGCATCAATACCCTATATTAATGCACTATTTGATTCATTCACAAATTCATCAGATCTGGATACATATTTCATTATTTATGACTGACTATAGAATTTAAACTCTTCATTGAAGAATGCCTACAAACAATCATACAATCTCCTTGAGATGACAAATTTCATCCTCCTTGAGGATTGAATTCATAATAATGAAAAAAAATATCATAGAGACAATCTTGTGGGAAATTACTCATGCCTGACACAAGTAAGACTTGCAATTAAAACCATATTTACAACACTGCACTGCAATCTCTATACCCTAAAACCAAATAGAAGCATTTACAAACTTGGGTCAAGATCTTCAGAAAATGGAAGCCATCAAATCTGGAGCATTTCTCCAAATTTATGGAACCCTTACAACTGAGAAGAATTGGGAATAAAAGGGAGAGGGAACCAAATCAAATCTGCAACTGAATTGCCAAGTGTCTCCTCTCTACCTGAATTTTGTTCACGTGGAAACTGCCTCCAAAATATCCCACATTTGTCAAAATTAACCTCATAATCAGATTCCTCACTCCGAGAGCTTTCCGGCGATATATAATACTTTATATTTTATTCCCATTTGTGCTCAATCATTTAAATATTTTGAATTTTAATATAGTCAGAACTATATCATTTATTCATTTTAATTTTGATTTTTTTCCTCCATTTGTGCTCTGACACCTTGCCACGTGGTGGCCTCTAATTGGTCACCACCTGGGATGACACCTCATCTTTTTCCACCTGTCGGCCATGTCACCACCACTGGACTGCTTGTTTGTACGCCACTTCATCGCCACGTCATCGCCACTAGACTGCCACCTATCACGACACGTGGATGGCTCTTGTTCACTTTCGCTATTTCGCAGGGTGTAACTCACGTGCATCTTCCCTTCGTGAAATAGCGCACATCATCGATCCATCTTGAACTTGCTCACTCGTTAACCCGACCTTTCTCTACAATATTTTGCCTGTCTGCTTCGGGAAGTGTGCCTGTGTGGGGTCCACCTGGTCGTCACCCAGTCACCTCCTCTATCACCTTGAGAAGCGGGCTCATGCATGGGCCCACCTTGGGCGCCCATAGGCACCATCCGTCAAAAGCCTTTATGGCTTAGACATATTACTATAGCAAGGATTTGCATATAAACATTTAAAAAAAACACTTCCCAGTGCATGTGGGATAATGCGATTAAGCCTGGGACTATGTATTTTGAAGATTTTTGAGTTTTTAATGGCGAGTTCTTCTATTTGCACGAAAATGTTGATGCCCAAGCACCACACAGGGGAGGGAAAATGCTAGCAAGGTTATGAACATTAGCTTTACACCAGCCAAATGCACTTGCAACATGTTTAATATGGCCTCCAAACAGCCACACAAAGGGGTTTTCTATTGCTGAATGCATTTTAATGTTTCAAATCCCTTTGTATAGACAGTTACCTGAAGATTACTGAAGTCTTCTACAAGTTCTCCAACACCACATTGCCCAATCTCCATTGCTATCTGCTGCACATTACTTCTCACACCTCTTTCTAATTTCATTTTACTTGCTCTTTGTGATGGCTGTTACCATGTCGGAAGGGGAAGATTTCAATATTGCTATTTGGTTGAGAATTTTATGTTGCTTCTGTTCCTTTCCACGCACCACAGCAAGGGATGGGAATACTTAACTATTTTATTTGCTTCTTCCATAGAAGCCCCCAACAAACAACCTCTTCAATGCACTACATGCAACCTGGAGTCTTCTGCAATCCCTTCTCTAATCCTCACGTGGATTGCTGGGAGAATGAAATGGCAATGCAAGTTAGGGAGGAGCTATTGCTGGAGCATTGCATTTGATTGATTTTTATTGCTCTTTTTTACAAACCACACACAGCAAAAAGAAATGGAGACCAGGCCAATGGAATTTGCATAAAGTTTTAGATTGTTGAAGGTTTTAACTTGCACTCCCCAGCCATTATTGAAATCTTTTGAGGGCTGCCAACACGTGAGAGAAGGAAGGAGGCTCTTCACCTATCAATGGTATTGTTGGAGTTTTAATTCCCTTATCCAAACATTGCACATAAGAATGCCATTTCATTTTGCTAAAAAAAAAAAAAAAGCTTTTAAGCTTCCTGTTCAACTGCCACATTGGGGGAAGAGGCTGGTTCTGAATTGTCAACATACACTTGTTTGAAGTTTTAAAACTTCCCAAACTCCGCAAATCTCTTCTTTTCAACAATATAAATACCATTCCTTCATATTTAAATCATATAAACATATGATTGGGAAAATAACAATGTAACTTTGCTTGAAAAGATGCATGAAGCGGCAAGCCAGGTGAGGCCCCAAAGTGGGTTCGGCTTAAAAATTTTTTGTTTTCATGCAACTGACGTTTGGAATGCTTCAGGGACCTTACCCATACCTTTGGAATCGATCGGCATTTTTTTCGGATCATCAAACTGAAATTTACAACTTCCAAGCAATTACGCCACAATTTTCACATTTAATTGCGAAGACGTAATTTTCAAACCTGTCAAAACACCTTTCTGGAGCTCGCCATTTGACAGGCGTGTACTCTGATATACAAGGATGACTTCTACCAAATGGTTTCTCAAGATGAGTCCCGAGCGAAGAGATAATAATTTCCAAAAATGCCCAACTGGCTTTGTCAACATTGCGGACCTGATGAAGTCAATGTCCAGGCAACATATGATGCCTTTCTCAAAAATATCAAACGACTTCCGTAGGTCCTCAAATTTGGAACATAGGTACCTTAAAGTACATATTAAATCTTTGAATTCTCAATTCAATCACCAGACTGACAGGATGCAAATGGCACACTCACCAAAATGGCTACATTAACTGATATAACACTGGAGTGCGGATAATTGAATTTGATGGCAAAATGAGCTCTTTTGAAAACCGATCAAATAGATTGGTAGAGCCTTGAAATTTGAAACGTAGCTCACCATTTATACCAACATTAGCCGAGAACAAACATTCTAACATGACGCTCACCAGGACATTTTTACACTTGTGCAAACATCACAAATTACAAACGGATTGAGCTTTGAAAACTAAGAAAATGGATTCATAAGGACTTGAAATTTTGCATGTTGACTCACATTTATGCATACAATTGAATACATTTTTAATTTCTCCATGACGATCAACAGGGCAAAAGATGTAATCGCTCAAAGTAGGCTACTGCATAAAATCTGCATTTGTGCCTAAAATGCACTTCCAGCTCACCCCTCAAACTGGGTACCTCATAAACTTATCCAAAATGAATTCTGAAAGTTGCACATCACTGAATAGGCCAAATGAAAGGTGTGGGACATGAATCCCGAGCCTTACCCTCTAAAAATCAACTGGTCCCATTTTACCCTCTCGCAAACTAGGCCCTTCAAACTGACTCGTTTAGGTATGCAGAGCAAATTTTTGGATTAGGCCTCTAAAATTGACTCAATTTTAATTAGTCCCAATAGTGGCTCTAACTGGGGATGGTTGATTGCAAGATCAACAGAAGAATCCAGATATCTTTGGTTAAGCAAACCACCCGAAAACAGATCATTCTTCTCTTCTCGTCTCATTTCAAAAACAAGTCTTCCTTATCCTACCCAAATAGCAGGGCACTTTATTGAAAACCACACAACTGAAGCAAAGTGACTATACAATAGATACAAACATGCTTAAAACTGAATAGAAGCTACTCAATCAATCTTAGCATTTACCTCTGTCAAAAATCTGAGTTTCATCACTTGATACCATGATCCAAACAAAGGCACCTTCCAGTAACAACTAAGCATAGCTTTTAAAATCTGCCTCTTTTGTCTCATTACTGAAACAGCTAGTGTGCTTACCTCTTATTTGATTCTGAACTTTGTAATCACACATTACTTCAACACAAGTAAAACCATGAGACAAATCACCATAGAGGCTTTCCCACAAGCTGACATACCTTTCACTGTCCCACTCAACTCTATCATTTGCAAGGACATCACCATGCTGAACTTGAAAAATAAAACACTCTTTTTCAACATTGCAGTTCCTATCAACACATGTCTTATTACCATTTAAATTAATAGAACGAGGGACACTACTAACCAGCTGATGCAAACAAGGAACATGAACATTACAATCTGGATGTGATACTTCACTATGCAGATCACACCTCATACTATCCTTGCTTATCAAACTGAAAACCTCTACATTCTCAACATCCCATTCATGGAAAAGAATGCATACCTCTGGCTGAAGCAAATCCTCAGCTGAATCTTTTTCATCCAAACTTATATCCACTTGAAACACTTTCATTTGTGGTTTTAAATGATCATCACATAATCCATGACTCTTACCTTCATCATGAAATAAATTCTTACAACTCATGTTATTGTTGTTCGGAATTCCATCAGTGTTATGGACTGGTTTACCATTAACAACATCTGGCTGATCAATTATCTCTTCATACAAAGGGTTAAAAACCAAATGGACAATCCCTTTATGAACATTATGATACTGAAGTGATTGGTTTGTATCTATATCAGCATTGAATAAAGCATTAGTAAAATTGCTAAAGAAACCATCCATTCGATCATCACAATCATCTTCATTGGACAAAGAAGAAATTGAAACATGGCTGGAACAATCATCAGTTTTCCATGTTTCACATCCATCAGATTTCATCCTATGACCGTCATTCTGAAAATCAAGATAATCAAACTTATCTTGCCACAACTGATCTTCTTCACCAATTGAACACTCGTCATCAGCCAAAGAATGAACATGAACATGAAAATCACTGCCATTTACTTCATCAGATAAGTTTTCAGCATGTTCACTAAATCTTTCTATCATAAAACCATCTGTTAGATCAGCATGTTCATCAAGTATACAAGCATTCAATTCACGGTCCTTTTCCGAAGAATCCTCTTCACTATATTGCAGAAGGTCTTCATCAACAGCTCAAAGGCTCTCCAACATTTGAACCTTCTTATCCACAACTTCAAGAGCTTTCTTAAGTTTTGCAATCTTTAGTACTTGCATTGCACTTTGCTGTTCCATGTAAGATTCCGTAAACTTTTGTCCATCCCTATGTGCTATATCTTTATCGCAATCATGTGTACCATTACAATTGTCTGAATTAACATTGTGCATATCTTTCAAAAAAGAAAGATTATCAACATGATTATAAGAAACGAAGTCTGAAGTGAAATTTGAAAAAACATTTACTTCATCCTCAACACAATTGACATCATCAATGTTTAAAAGAGGATCAGCTATTGTTCGCACCAAACAATTCTAATTTTCATCATATTGCACCCTTTCACTTGCACAAACAGCAACACTTAGTAATCCCTCTGTATTTGGTATTTCAACATCAAATACATCAGCAGCATGTAAAGATTGATGGTCATCACCATCATTATTTTCACCAATATTATCCTGGAGAGATGCATGATTCACTTGGTAATTGGTAGTCACATAATCAGCATAACCAGCATACAAATCAAATGGTACATATCCCTTGTATATATCTGTCTCTGTATCAACATTTTCACAATGCTTCCCACTAATCATTCCATCACTACTGCAAGAGACAACTAGCATTAATGGCAAAGGTTCTTGACTCTCATTTAACTCTGAAACACATGCATCAACAAAACCATTCGGAACTGCAGAGCTTGATGCACCTAGACATGGAATGATTTGCTGAGACTGACATGGTATTTTACCATTGAAGGTGCTTTGACAGGAAACAACAGGAGACATGAATCTCTTCAAGATTCCAAACTTCAAGTTATTTTCCATATCCCTAGCTGTGTTAAAGGCTTCATACAAGGTTTTGGGTTCTTTGTTTCTCAATAGGAAACCCATCTTCTCATCAAATGCACTCATGTAAACATCCAGACATACTTTATCATCGAGTTTATACTTTCTAGAAATTTTGGACAAAGCTTGTGAAAATCTGATGTTAAATGTGGGTACCAATTTATCTTCCCTGATTTGTATATAAGTGAACTCTTTCAGTAAGTTAGAATCACTCACCTTCTCATCGAATTGATCCATGAAATCTGAAATCAATTCTTCCCATGAGGTAATAGAATTCACTAGTAAAAAAGAGAACCAATCTCTTGCATCCTCTTTCAATGACTGAATAAACAATTTCATGCATACATCTTCTTGGCAAATTTCAAACTCTTCTATCAAATCTGAAAATCTTTTAACATGTTGACATGCTGATTCTGATTTCTTCCCACTGAAAATTGACAAATACTTTCTAATTTCCGTGGGTATGGGATTTGCGTAACCTAGAATATCTCTGAAATTTAGAGCAGCATAATGGTTCATGATGAAACTTCTCCTATTATATGGTTGTTCTGGTTTACTAGGCATGGCTCTATGTGGAAATACACAAGACTGAAAAACTTCACTATTCATTTTTCTTACTTCCACAAATGATTATAAAATCTTGGATAGAAAACTTCAAGCAAGTATCCTTATACTGATCTATTCATAACACTACTTGACATAAAGTTCTTCCACATTTGCATACTATGAAGGATAACATACACTGAATATTTTAGCAACATAGATATGCAAATCAATTTTGAGATCCTCTCTTTCCCTCTAAACTAGTGTTGTTCACTAAATGGGAAAACAACATTACACATTCAAAGTTTCAGAAGAGGTCTCTTGCATTTGAAACCTCTGAAAAATACCCAGAGATTTGCAGCTGTGAGACTTGTAGATTTGGAGATTTACTTCACACTTTAGCACTGTCTTTTACATCAGAGTCGCCACCTCTTGCATAGAGGATATTTTGAACAACAGAATGCCACTCAACACTTATTCAATTCTCTGTTACTCCTTTGATCTCGCTGCAATCAACACTCTTCTAGGCTTCTTAATACTGGTATGAACCACAGAGTTGCCACCCAATAAGGAATTGGGGAAAAATTCACACACAGCTGAAAGAACTTCTCACAACTTTCAACCATGCATTCACTGTTACTCCTTCATAAAATATGATATGAAACACATATCATTTTGCAGATCCAGAACAAGGAGCATTTTCTTCACCATAAAACCACTTTCAAACTCTGTGCATACACAATGGATAGACTAACTGGATGAATTTTGGCAATTTCCATTCTCATTTCCCTAGCAGAGTCGCCATTTTTGTTGTTCACCAAAAGTGATAACCCAAGACACCTGTAAATCTATCTATGAGATAGCCAATCTCAATCAATGAAACACTTCAGGGCTAGGACAACATAACATAGGATCCTAATGATCCTCTTGCACTTCAGGTTCTGCTAGACCTAGGGGGGGACACCCTTTTGATGCATTGAATACAACAATCACAAACATAAGACTGCATCAACAATGAGCAAACAAACCATTCCACAAGCTCACCAAATTAGGTAACATGTATAGATGGGCTGGATCTTATACAAATAATAGGTGAAATAGAGCTTTGGAAGGATAGAACATTAACCCCTAAACATAAAGGGAAATAGATTTATCTTTTAAAATGTATATCTAAGACCATTCCCAAATCTGTCAAAGATTAGTGCCTTGTTCATTGGGCAACAGAGTCACTCACAGAACTACAAATATAAATCATAGATGCAAGTTTGTTTTCCTTAAACAAGATATTCATGCATCAATACCTTATATTAATGCACTATTTGATTCATTCACAAATTCATTAGATCTGGATACATATTTCATTATTTATGACTGACTATAGAATTTAAACTCTTCATTGAAGAATGCCTACAAACAATCATACAATCTCCTTGAGATGACAAATTTCATCCTCCTTGAGGATTGAATTCATAATAATGAAAAAAAATATCACAGAGACAATCTTGTGGGAAATTACTCATGCCTGACACAAGTAAGACTTGCAATTAAAACCATATTTACAACACTGCACTGCAATCTCTATACCCTAAAACCAAACAGAAGCATTTGCAAACTTGGGTCAAGATCTTCAAAAAATGGAAGCCATCAAATCTGGAGCATTTCTCCAAATTTTTGGAACCCTTACAACTGAGAAGAATTGGGAATAAAAGGGCGAGGGAAATAAATCAAATCTGCAACTAAATTGTCAAGTGTCTCCTCTCTAACTAAATTTTTTTCCCATGGAAACTGCCTCCAAAATATCTCACATTTGTCAAAATTAACCTCATAATCAGATTCCTCACTCTGAGAGCTTTCCGGCGATATATAATACTTTATATTTTGGCCAAAATTCAGACCCTGGGTGAATTAATTCCCATTTGTGCTCAGTCATTTAAATATTTCGAATTTTAATATAGTCAGAACTATATCATTTTTTCATTTTAATTTTGATTTTTTGCCTCCATTTGTGCTCTGACACCTTGCCACATGGAGGCCTCTGATTGGTCACCGCCTGGGATGACACCTCATCTTTTACCACCTGTCGGCCACGTCACCGCCACTGGGCTGCTTGCTTGTACGCCACTTCATCGCCATGTCATCGCCACTGGACTACCACCTATCACAACACGTGGACGGCTCTCGTTCACTTTCGCTATTTCACAGGGTGTAACTCGCGTGCATCTTCCCTTCGCAAAATAGCATGCACCGTCGATCCATCTTGAACCGTCGATCCATCTCGAACTTGCTCACTCGTTAACCCAACCTTTCTTTGCAAAATTTTGCCTGTTTGCCTTGGGAAGCGTGCCTGTGTGGGGTCCACCTAGTCATCATCCAGTCACCTCCTCTGTCACCTCGGGAAGTGTGCTCACGCATGGGCCCACCTTGGGCGCCCATAGGCACCATCCATCAAAAGCCTTTATGGCTTAGACATATTACTACAGCAAGGATTTGCATATAAACATTTTAAAAAAACACTTCCCAGTGCATGTGGGATAATGCGATTAAGCCTGGGACTGTGTATTGTGAAGATTTCTGAGTTTTTAATGGCGAGTTCTTCTATTTGCATGAAAATGTTGATTCCCAAGCACCACGCAGGGGAGGGAAAATGCTAGTAAGGTCATGAACATTAGCTTTACACCAGCCAAATGCATTTGCAACATGTTTAATATGGCCTCCAAATAGCCACACAAAGGGGTTTTCTATTGCTGAATGCATTTTAATGTTTCAAATCCCTTTGTATAGACAGTTACTTGGGGATTACTAAAGTCTTCTACAAGTTCTCCAACACCACGTTGCCCAATCTCCATCGCTATCTGCTGCACATTACTTCTCACACCTCTTTCTAATTTCATTTTTCTTTCTCTTTGTGATGGCTGTTACCATGTGGGAAGGGGAAGATTTTAGTATTGCTATTTGGCTGAGAATTTTATGTTGCTGCTGTTCCTTTCCACGCACCATAGCAAGGGAGGGGAATACTTAACTATTTTATTTGCTTCTTCCATAGAAGCCCCCAACAAACAACCTCTTCAATGCACTACATGCAACCTAGAGTCTTTTGCAATCCCTTCTCTAATCCTCACATGGACTGCTGGGAGAATGAAATGGCAATGCAAGTTAGGGAGGAGCTATTGTTGGAGCATTGCATTTGATTGATTTTTATTGCTCTTTTTTACAAACCACACACAACAAAAAGAAATGGAGACCAGGCCAATGGAATTTGCATAAAGTTTTAGATTGCTAAAGGTTTTAACTTGCACTCCCCAGCCATTATTGAAATCTTTTGAGGGCTGCCAACACGTGGGAGAAGGAAGGAGGCTCTTCACCTATCAATGGTATTGTTGGAGTTTTAATTCCCTTATCCAAACACTGCACATAAGACTGCCATTTCATTTTGCTAAAAAAAAAAGAAAACGCTTTTAAGCTTCTTGTTCAACTGCCACATTGGGGGAAGAGGCTGGTTCTGAATTGTCAACATACACTTGTTTGAAGTTTTAAAACTTCCCAAACTCTGCAAATCTCTTCTTTTCAACAATATAAATTCCATTCCTTCATATTTAAATCATATAAACATATGATTGCGAAAATAATAATTTAACTTTGCTTGAAAAGATGCATGAAGCGGTAAGCCAGGTCAGGCCCCAAAGTGGGTTCGGCTTAAATTTTTTTTGTTTTCATGCAACTGACCTTCAGAATGCTTCGAGGACCTTACCCATACCTCTGGAATCTATCGGCATTGTTTTCGGATCATCAGACTGAAATTTACGACTTCCAGGCAATTACGCCAGAATTTTCGAATTTAATTGCGAAGACATAATTTTCAAACCTGTCAAAACACCTTTCTGGAGCTCGCCATTTGACAGGCATGTACTTTGATATACAAGGATGACTTCTACCAAACAGTTTCTCAAGACGAGTCCCGAGCGAAGAGATAATAATTTCCGAAAATGCCCAACTGGCTTTGTCGACACTGCGGACCTGATGAAGTCAATGTCCAGGCAACACATGATGCCTTTCTCAAAAATATCAAACGACCTACGTAGGTCCTCAAATTTGGAACATAGGTACCTTAAAGTACATATTAAATCTTTGAATTCTCAATTCGATCACTAGACTGACATGATGCAAACAACGCACTCACATATAACACTGGAGTGCGGATAATTGAATTTGATGGCAAAATGAGCTCTTTTGAAAACCGGTCAAACAGATTGGTAGAGCCTTGAAATTTGAAACGTAGCTCACCATTTATACCAACATTAGCCCAGAACAAACATTCTGACATGACACTCACCAGGACATTTTTACACTTGTGCAAACATCACAAATTACAAACGGATTCAGAAGGACTTGAAATTTTGCATGTTGACTCACATTTATGCATACAAATGAATCCATTTTGAATTTCTCCATGATGATCAACAGGCAAAAGATGTAATCTCTCAAAGTAGGGTACTCCATAAAATCTGCATTTGTGCCTAAAATGCACTTCCAGCTCACCCCTCAAACTGGGTACCTCATAAACTTATCCAAAATGAATTCTGAAAGTTGCACATCACTGAATAGGCCAAATGAAAGGTGTGGGACATTAATCCCGAGCCTTACCCTCTAAAAATCAACTGGTCCCATTTTACCCTCTCGCAAACTAGGCCCTTCAAACTGACTCATTTAGGTATGCAGAGCAAATTTTTGGATTGGGCCTCTAAACTTGACTCAATTTTAATCAGTCTTAACATATAGATATATTCTCTATAGTTATAATTCTTCCTTCTCGTCCACACCGGTTCTCCAATTGTGCGACAAAACAACTGATGATAGAGAAGGTATAGTTCAGGACCTAATATTTAATGAATCCCCAATTGACATTTAGAGTTTAATGCAAAATTTATCAATTTTAGGAGTAGCTATTTTAGATAAGGAAGCTCATATTCAGGAATTAACAGATGATATCATGTCCACTTTAGCTGCCACTATGATTGAGGAAATTGCAGAGGTGGAAGGTGTTAGTATGAAAAATGTAATGTGTCCCTTACGAAAGGCAAGGTGTTGTTGTTCATCTATTGACTTCTTAGAGAAAGAGAAACTTACCTTGGTGAATGGACCTCTTGTTTTGAGTAAACCTGTTGAGTTAAATCCTCCAATCAAGATCCACCAAAATTTCTCTCCGATTTCCCCTCACTTAGATCTCCATTCGCATGAAATTAGGCGAGAAGAAATGGAAATGCCTCCGCATGATGGTGGGACAAAAGAAATTTTTTTTACTATACACAATCCTTATCAGTTGAGCAAAGCCCCAATTTAAAAATCAGAAGTGCCCTAAAAAGAGAGGTTTAAAACTAAACACTATGAAGATTTGAGAAGAAATAGAGGCAGGTGTTTAGAGTATGTTAGATGGAAAATTCAAGGTATCAAAAATAATTACAGGGAGTGTGAAAGGCACTCCCTGTTCACAATGAAAATGATTTCTTGGAATGTCAGGGGCATTAATGCTCCTAACAAAAGAGGGAGAATCAAGTCACATCTTGATTCTTTAAAGGTTGACATCCTTTTACTTCAAGAAATGAAGTTATCACATGAAATGTATCACAAAACAATGGCTAAATGGACACAATTTGGATCGGCCCATATGCAAGGTGTTGGGGCCTTAGGCAGACTGCTTACATTATGGAATCCCAAAAAAGTTCAAGTTCACCTATTAGATCAAGATCATAATTGGCAAATGTTTAAAGTAGTATGTTATGACATGACCTTTATGGTATTCAACATTTATGGTCCTACACCCTCTCAGGAAAAGAAAGATCTATGGGACAAACTGACTCTTATGCTCCAACAGGAAGAAGCACATAATTTTATCATTGGGGGAGATTTTAATGCATTCATGTCTCATAAGGAGAAATAAGGAGGAATTTTCCCACCCCCATGAACTATGCAGGACTTCCTAAGCTTCACCACATAAAACAACTTATTTGATGTGATTCCCAATAATGGTCTCTTCACTTGGACTAACAGGAGATCAGGCTTCCTTCAGATTGCAAAGAGACTTGATAGGTTTTTTATTCCTTTGGAATGGTGCCTTAATTAGTTCAGTTATTGTTCAGATATTCTTCCTATTTTAGAATTAGACCATTTTCCAATTCAATTTGTTCTTGAATGGAAAGATTAGAACCCCATGTCATGTTTTGGTTCTTCTTTTAAATTTGAGCACATGTGGTTTAGACATCCACACTTTTAGGTTTTATTAAGATAGTGGTGGGTATCCGCCCCTGCATGTAGTGGAACAAAGATGTACCAATTCATTAAGAAACTTCAGTTTATTAAGGTTCAAGCTAAGTAATGGAATGGAAAGGTCTTCAAGAATGTTTTTGCCCAAAAAAAATCATTGCATAACAATTGGAAGAAGTTAACCAAAATATAATTTCCAAGGGATTGGATCAGCTTCTGCATTCTACACTAAAGGGTCTTCAAAGCAAGTGGGAATAATTTTATAAGAGAGAAGAAGAATACCGGATATAAAAATTAAGAGAGCTCTGGCTGAAGCAGGGAGATAAGAACACAAAATTCTTTAATGCATCTACAAAACAAACAAAAGCATCAAATGTTATATTCTCAATCAAGCATGCAGACACAGGGGTAATAGTCAAAAATTTAGCAGAAATTCAATATGAAGGGGTAAATTTTTTCAAGAATCTATTAGCCCCTCTACCTTCTGATTTAGATCCCTCTTGGAAGTATAATGTTGAGCTTCTATTGCAGTCTATCCCTCCTCTGATATCCAACCAGGATAATAGAGTCTTACTAGACCCTTTCACTTTGGAGGAAGTCCACAAAGTGGTATTCTCTCTTTCCCCAGATAAAGCTCTAGGTCCGGATGGGTTCACCACCCCCTTCTTCCAAAAATGTTGGGATTTGATAGGGGTTGAGCTCTTGGTGGTCATGGAAGAATCCTGGAAAAGGGGAGCAATTTTAAAAAGTTTTAATGCAACAAATATTGTTCTCATCCCAAAAACATCTTCTACATCAACATTCGTAGAGTTCAGGCCTATTTCACTCTGTAACACAATCTACAAGATTGTAACTAATGTCATTTACCTTAGACTACATTATCTCATACCTAAGATCATCTCACAAGAACAAGGGGGTTTTGTTCCAAGCAAGGAGACTATGGAAGGAGCCTTAGTAGCACATGAGGTTTTACACTCTATCCACGAAAACCAACAAGCAAATTTTGTTGTCAAACTTGATATGATGAAAGCATATGACTGGGTTAAGTGGGATTTTCTCTTTAAGGTATTATCTAAATTTGGCTTCTCAGGCAAATGGTGCAAACGGATCAAAGCTTGTGTCTCAGGTGCACACTTTTTGATTATAATAAATGGACATCCTTCAAGGTTTTGTTAGGGTACTCAGGGAGTAAGACAAGGTGACCCTTTATCACCTTTTCCCTTCATTCTTATGGTAGATGCCTTTAGTAGATACATCAATTTTCAGTCTTCAAAAGGGCTTTGGCTTGGAGCCAGTCTTTCAGGTACTTTAATAGAAGTAACTCACTCTCTTTTTGCTGATGATACATTGTTATCTGGTAAGTCTTCTCTAAAAGAAGCTTGACACATTAAGCAAACTTTGGAAATCTATTTTTTTTGCTTCAAGCCAGAAAATTAATGCTACCAAGTCTAAGATTTTCATCTTCAACACACCTCCAATCTTGTCACTAAAAATATCCAAGACTTTGGGCTTCCCAATGGATCAAATGCCATCTTCTTACCTTGGCATTCCCTTTTTTATGGGGACAAACAAATCCTATTATTGGTCTGTTGTTATTGGTATAATCAAGGCTCGAATTTCAGCTTGGAAAGTAAGGTGGCTCTCATTATCAGGTAGAATTCTTCTTATTAAGTTAGTGTTATCAACAATATCAAACTATTACATACTTTTTCTCAAAGCACCCTCTTCTGTCATTAAAATAATTGCAGAAACTTGTTAGAGATTTCCTTTGGAATAGTAATATGACAAATGAAAGGAAAATCCCCTTAGTCTCTCTAGAAAATATGTCAGGTCAAAAATCCCAAGGTGGAGTAGTTCTTCATAATCTAAAGCATTGCAACAAGGCTTTTGGAGGAAAACTGATTTGGAAAATGTACACTAATCCTGCTTCTAAATGGTGACAGATTATGCAAGCTAATTATCTGGACAACAATCAATCATCTAGAGTTTTGACAATTTTGGATCCTCCAAAGGGGTCAGCTATTTGTAATTTTATGATGGATTCAACAAATCTAGTATCTAAGTATGTCTCATGGGAAGTCAATAATGGTATCAGTGCTAACTTCTGGACAGACTCATAGTGTGGGCATCCTAAAATTGCTCAAATAGATAATATGGAAGATATTATGAATAAAGCTATAGCTCATTGGGGTACAAAATTGATTGACTATGTGTCCATTGTAGAAATATTTTCAAGAAAAATAATCTAGAAAGACCCATCTCTTCTCCCAATATCCACTCAGCAATCTTCTTCCTTGGCAACTATCTTATTGAATAGAACAATTCTCATGTCAAATAGGGAAGATGTGTTAATTTGGGCAGCCTCTAAATCAGGGCATATTCAATTAAAGAAGGTTACAAAGCCATACAACAGGGTTGCAGCAGTAAGGTGAGTAGTCGAGCATACTCATTTTGTTTGAATGATATTGTTCTACCAAAATAGGTTGTTTTGCATGGTTAAATTTGAACAAAAGAATCCTAACAACAGATAGACTAGTAAATTTGGGCATTTCACAAACTTTTAATTGTGTACTTTGTGTCTTAGAGGAAGAATCAGTTGATCACTTATTTTTACATTGCACTTTTGCCTCCCAATGTTGACTCTTCATCATAAATAAACTCCAAGTTATGATGCCCTTCCCAAAATATTTATGGGATATGTTTAACTCCTAGCCTCTTTTATTTTTTTCATCAACTTTCTCAGGCATCTAGAAATGTGATCCTGCTCACATCATTTGGGCCATCTGGTGGGAGAGGAATAAAACAATTTTTAGAAAAACATCCTCTTCTCTGGATCAAGTTTTGATTAAGTTGGAAAATTCTATTGCAAAAATTATAAATTCTTCTCTCACTAATTCCAAGGACATTCAGTCATTCACCTAGTGGGATAAGGTAATTGTAAAATCATGGAATGGTATTATTTTGCCAATAGGAATTACTCTAAATTGGTCTTCAGCTCATGTTAGAGATAGGTCTTCCATAAAATGGGTACCCCCTGCACCTAATTTCTTTAAGATAAACTTCGACGACTCTTCTTGTGGAAACCCAAGGAAGTCAGGAATTGGAGTTTGCATTCAATATTATTTTGGCAAAATGTGTGCTTTCCTAGCATCTCCCATCCCCTTGGGTACCAATAACTTGGCGGAGGCAAATGCCTTACTAGCTGGCCTGTTGTTAGCAAGGAAATGTGATCTCTTCAACATTCATATAGAAGGGGATTCATTAGTTATTATCAATGCAATTACGTCAAAAAGATCTAAGACTTGCTAGCTATCTTATGTTTTGAAGCATATTTTGGATTTACTTGACACATTTTTGGATTTCATTATCAGCCACACATTAAGGGAAGGCAATTCTATAGCTGACAAATTAGCAAATATGGGTTGTGATGGCATTTCATTTGAGTCAGTTGCATCTCCCATCAAACTGTCATCATTCCCTGAACTGCTTGATTTGGTACAAAAGGAAAGTATGACCTTTTAATTATAAATTACATCTTATTAATTACTCGCATGTATGCTTTTAACCCAAAGCCTGCGATCAGGATGACTGATAGGAAACTTGTATATGTTGGCATTATAATAGACAAGAAGAAGGTTGGCATTCCAATTACAATGAGAGATTGTTGACATTTCAATAAGGATATTGATAAGGTTGTTGATGATTATCGTTATAACTGATTAAAGATGTTTTACTATCTTAATATTATTATTTTGTCATTGATGTTGCCATATCTTAAGAAGTATGATTTGATGAGTTTAAAGATGTCAGTAAAAGACACAGAAAGAATATGATGAATAAGGGGATAAGTTATTCAATGGGAAACTATTACTGAGCTAGACAATGATGAGATCATGATGTGTAGATTGTTTTGATATCCTACATATGCTATTGTTTGAAACGTTAATACTATACTATGTTACTGAGCAAAGAACCTAGTTGGTAAACCCTAAGGAAACTAGTCAGTAAACCCTAAGGTTATCGCTATTGGTTAATGAAGGTGGAATGTCTACCGAGTGAAGTTTAGTATTCACCGAGTTGTTACCAAGTTACAACCGAGCTATAACAGAATGCATTAAATGTTTACATGTGATATTTAATGAAGGAAGCTGATGAGCTGGAGAGGATTAAATGATTGGTAAGATGTGTATGAAGTTTGTTAACGAATCTAAGGAAATGGAAGGTCTGTAGGTCCTAGAGACAACTGAGAGGGGGGGTGAATTAGTTGTCTAATAAATTCAAACCAAAAACTTATTAACCAACTTAATGCTTAATACCGGTAAGACAGTTAAGTATGCTGGTAAACAGTGTTAACATAAAATTGTAGTACCGGTAAGAATTAATGCATGAAACATAAGCACACAGTCATCCACAACACATGACACCAATATTTGTACGTGGAAACCCTATAAGGGAAAAACCATGGTGGGAAACCTTACCCACAATCAGATGATACTACTGCAGATAGTAAGTGTACAAGAGGGGTCTGCACATGTAGAAAGGCCAACAGCCTAGAGCTCACTGCTCAATCACAAATGGGAGTCACACTAATTACAGTTGGATGGTTAAATCCAATGAGAATGTATTGCACAAAATAGCATCTTCATATGCTGGATTTAGTATTGGTGTAATGCTGATATGCTTCTACAAAAACATAACTTCACCTTCGAATGATGTCTTCATGTACACTTCTGCTTGATCTCGCATATACCTTTTTACAATTCTTTTTCACATTCCACATTTGATCTTACAAATAAGATCTTACATTTATACCATACCCTAAGATCAATTTTAGTAGGTCGGCTCTACAAGATATTACAATAAAAATATTTTACAAACAATACAATATCTGATGCAATAACCAATTGAACATGTCATCTTGATGCATTTACAACAATAATAAATCATCTCCATAGCATGCCATGTTGATCTGGAAAAGATAAGCCTACCGGTGTAACCCTAGATAACCTGGACCTATTTGTCGGTAAAAGCAAATATGCAAATAAGAATATACCAGTGATTATTACTTCAAAGTAAAGTGTCCACATGATGTCTTCAACATTACCAAGTGTCTTCCATGCCATTTCAGGTAACGGTGAACATTATATCCTGTCAGTTGACTATATCCCGGTAACTGTTTGTTGGTGAATGTTGCTGGATCTCTGAAGTAGGTGTATTTAGCAGGTGTTGACATCACTGACAAAACCATACCAAAATACCAACAATCTCCCCCTTTGGCATTGATGGAAACACAAGATGGAAAAACCATCAAAGTGCCAAAATAGAAATGCCAAGTACAAAAACCAATTCTCCCCCTGGGAGTAATATGTGTTTATACCAATCTCTCCTCAATGTTTTTCCATATATCTCTCCCCCTTTGACATCAAATGCCAAAGTCACAAAAAGTCAAGTTCATACAAAATACCAACCAATTCAATATACCAACTACTCCCCTTGAGAGGTAGCTTCCTCATCAAATACCGAAAAAAGATTTGTCCATTTAATTATGTCGGTTGATGACAATCATCAACTGTCTAAGTCTCTACTAGTGGAGGTAAGACTCTAAGCTAATCTATGAGATACTCAAAAGTTTCCTTAGGCAAAGGTTTTGTAAAAATATCTGCAAGTTGTTCTTTAGTATTCACATAAACTAGTTTTATCTCCTTTTCTTCAACTTTTTCCCTTAGAAAATTCAGTTTGATAGAAACATGTTTTATTTTAGAATGTAATACTAGATTCTTAGATATATCAATTGCTGCAGTGTTATCACAATATATAGTAATAGGTTCCTTGCATTTTACCTTTATGTCTTTCAACATTTGTTTAAGCCAAAGTACCTATGTACAGTTTGTTGTTGTTGCAACATATTCTGATTCTACTATTGATAAAGATGTACAACTTTGTTTCTTACTTAACTAAGAAACTAATCTCTTTCCAAGAAAGAATGCTCCTCTAGTGGTGCTTTTTCTATCATCCACAGCTCCTGCTCAATTTGCATCTGTGTATGCATATAGATCAAAATTTTCATCTTTAGGATACCATAATCCAAGATTTGTTGTGCCTTGTAAGTACCAAAAAATCCTTTTTACTGCTAATTCATGATTTTCCCTAGGATTACTCTGAAATCTAGAAACTATACATATTGCATTCATAATATTAGGTTTGGTTTGTGTCAAATACAGTAATCCTCCTATCATAGATTTGTATCTAGTTGGATTAATAGGTGTAGATTCATCCCTTTGAGATAATTTATCATTTGTAGTCATAGGTGTGCTAACCGGTTTAGAGTTCTCCATCCCAAATTTATTAAGTAGTTCTTTCAAGTACTTAGATTGACTCAAAAATATGCCTTTATCAGTCTGTAAAATCTGTAATCCTAAAAAGAATTGTATTTCTCCGATCATAGACATTTCAAATTCATGCTGCATTTTAAGAGAAAATTCTTTCCATAATCCATCTTCTTCAAAGATTATATCATCAACAAATACATCCATAATCAAGATGTCATCATTAGTTACTTTGTAATATAAATTGCTATCTACATTTCCTTTAGTAAAACCAATCTTTAAAAGATACTTATCCAATCTTGCATACCAAGCTCTTGGAGCTTGTTTTAATCCATACAGAGCTTTTCTTAATCTGCAAACCATATTATTGTCATCTATCAAAGAAAATCCATCAGGTTGTTCAATGTATTCTTCTTCTTCAAGATCTCCATTCAAAAATGCACATTTAATATCCATTTCATATACTTTGTAATCCTTGTGAGCTGCAAAGGCCAAGAATAATCTAACTGCCTCAATTCTGGCTACTGGTGCAAAGGTTTCATTGTAATCAACTCCTTCTTTCTGAGAATATCCCTTGCACACTGGTCTTGCTTTATTTCTGACAACCCTACCATCTTCATTGAGTTTGTTTCTAAATACCCATTTGGTTCCAATTAAATTTTTATTTTTAGGTCGGGGAACTAATGTCCAAGTATTATTTTTTCTCGATTTGTCCTAATTATTCTTCGATAGCTTTAATCCAAAATTTATCTTCACATGCCTCATTGATGGATAATGGTTCAATTTGAGAAATAAGACATACCTCTTCATTTGCCAATCTTCCTCTTGTCATGACTCCTTTAAATTTTCTTCCAATTATTTGATCTTCAGAATGATTTAGTCTTACATATCGAGGTGTCTTAGTCTGTTGTTGCTCTTCAATTACTGTGGAATCCTTTGATGATACCGGAGTAACTAGATCATCATTCTGTACTAGTGGATTTATTGTTGGTTCATTTGTCATAATTTCTGTTACCGGTTTAGAATCTATATACCTTGAAGTTCCTCTGAATTGTTCATTAATCTTTACATTTGTACTCTCAACAATTTTTGGTAATCTTTTATTAAAACATCTATATGCTTTACTCTTAGATGAATAACCAAGAAATATTCCTTCATCACTTCTAGGATCAAACTTGCCAATATACTCATCTCTTCTAATATAACATTTACTTCCAAAAATTCTGAAATACTTAAGAGTAGGAGTATTACCAAACCATAGTTCATGAGGGGTCTTACCGGTTTCACCTTTGATGTGAACTTTGTTGAATGTATAGATAGCAGTGCTTACTGCCTCTCTCTAGTATACATGTGGTAGATTTGCTTCTGATAACATACTTCTTGCTGCATCCAAAATAGTTCTATTTTTCCTTTCAACAACTCCATTCTATTGTGGTGTTCGAGGTGTTGATAATTGTCTTTTGATTCCATTTACTTCATAGAAGGTATTAAAATCTCTAGATGTGAATTCTCCTCCTTGATCTGATCTTAAACATTTAATTTTCTTATCGGTTTCATTTTCAACCATTGCTTTGAATAGTTTGAACTTCCCAAGTGCTTCTGTTTTTTCTCTGAGAAAAGTAACCCAACACATTCTAGAATAATCATCAATAATTAGCATGAAATATCTATCACCTTGTATGCTTTTAGTTCTAGCTGGACCACATAAATTAGTGTGAATTAGATCAAGAGCATCATTGGATTTTTCTGGAATACTTTTGAAACTAGTTGTAACCTATTTTCCAAATTGACATTCCTTGCAAATTGTATTTTGAGGTTTCACAATTTTAGGTAGATCCCTAACTACCTTAGAAGTACTGATTTTTACCATGCAATCAAAATTTACATGACATAGTCTTTTATGCCATAGCCAATTTTCATCTATATGTACAATTAAGCATGCCTTTTTACTGTTATTCAAATGAAAGATATTACCTCTAGTCTGATTACCGATTGCAATTTCCAAACCAGTTCTATTCATGATTTTGCATTTTCCATTTTTAAATTGTAACTGAAAACCTTTCTCAACTAATTGACCAACACTTAAAATATTATGTTTTAATCCTTCAACATAGTAGACATTGTCAGTGTTATGTTTACCACCAAGAGATATTGAACCCTTACCTTTGATTGAACAAGCTTTGTCATCTCCAAATCTTACTAAACCTCCATTGTATTCTTGAAAGTTCAAGAATTTACCTTTGTCTCCAGTCATGTGATGTGAGCATCCTGAGTCAATAATCCATTCATCCTTTGATTCAACTTTAGCTGCTAGGGCTTGTTCTACCGGTTGAGCAATAGGTACCAGTTGATCTTCTGTTATAGCAACAAAGACCCATCCATTGTCTGCTGGATCCTCATCAGAATCATCAGTCACACCTTCATCAGCAATGTAACAAGATTTATATTTGTTTTTCTTAAATCTGTATCTCTGATATTCAGGATTAGATTTGTATGTCCTTCTAGCTTCTTCTCTTAGTCTAGCATGTCTTTCAGGGCATCTTGAAGCCATATGACCAATCTTATTGCAATTGAAACATTTAAAGGGTGCTTTACCTTCATACTTACTTCCAATTGGACCTTTTGGCATTTTTCTTGCAAATAGTGCTTCAAGTTCTTCAAGCTCTTCATTGTCCTTCCTAGTTTCTTCAAGTTCTCTTGCATAAAAGGCTCTCTAGTCTGATTTGTCGAAAGATGGAGTAGATGATGTTGATGCTTTGAAGGCCAAATTAGTTTTTATAGTAGCAATAGAACCAAATTCCTCAATTTCAAAAGCTGAAAGTTTTCCAATCAATGTATCCCTAGTTACTAATGTATTAGGCATTGTTCTCAACTCATTTATAGCAGTAACCTTCATTTTATATGCTGGTGGCAAACCTCTTAATATTTTTGAAACAATCTCATCTTCTCTCAAGGTTCGTCCACAACATTTGATACCCAAAACAATTTCATTTACTCTTTCCATAAAAGCAGAAATCCTTTCATCTTCTTCCATTTTCAGATGTTCATACCTGACTCGGAAGCTTTCAAGTTTTGAAATTTTGACTATGGAATCCCCTTCATTAAGTGTTTCCAAATGATCCCAAATAGCTTTTGTAGTGGATCTATCTGATAATCCCATGATTTGTTGATCTGGTAATGCACTCAAAAGTGCTTCTCTTGCTTTGCAATCATTTTCTTCATCTTTAGCTAAAGTAATGGGAGCAATCTAACCAGCTACAGCAGCAGTATAACCATTCTTAGTAACTTCCTAGATGTCTTTACCAATGCAATTCAGATTGTGTCTCCATTCTGATTTTCCATATCCCATAGTTGGTTCCATCAAGTTTAGGACTATCCTTTCTGAAATAATTAGTAGACATTGGATCTCCTCAAGTTCTTAAACTTCTGCAAAAAGAGGACTAGGCTTTGATACCAATTGTAGGTCCCAGAGACAACTAAGAGGGGGGGGAGGGGGGTGAATCAGTTGTCTAATAAATTCAAACCAAAAACTTATTAACAAACTTAATGCTTAGTACCGGTAAGACAATTAAGTATGTCGGTAAACAGTGTTAACAGAAAATTGCAGTACCAATAAGAATTAATGCATGAAACATAAGCACAAAGTCATCCACAACACATGACACCAATATTTGTACGTGGAAACCCTGTAAGGGAAAAACCATGGTGGGAAACCTTACCCACAATCAGATGATACTACTATAGATAGTAAGTGTACAAGAGGGGTCTGCACATGCAGAAAGGCCAATAGCCTAGAGCTCACTGCTCAATCACAAATGGGAGTTACACTGACTACAGTTGGATGGTTAAATCCAATGACAATGTACTACACAAAATAGCATCTTCATATGCTGGATTCAGTTTCGGTGTAATGCTGATATGCTTCTACAAAAACCTAACTTCACCTTCGAATGATCTCTTCGTGTATACTTCTGCTTGATCTCGCATACACCTTTTTACAATTATTTTTCACATTCCAAATTTGATCTTACAAATAAGATCTTACATTTGTACCATACCCTAAGACCAATTTTAGTAGGTTGGCTCTACAAGGTATTACAATAAAAATATTTTACAAATAATACAATATCCGATGCAATAACCAATTGAACATGTCGGCTTGATGCATTTACAACAATAATAAATCATCTCCATAGCATGCCATGTTGATCTGGAAAAGATAAGCCTACCGGTGTAACCCTAGATAACCTGGACCTATTTGCTGGTAAAAGCAAATATGCAAATAAGAATATACCAATGATTATTACTTCAAAGTAAAGTGTCCACATAATGTCTTAGACATTACCAAGTGTCTTCCATGTCATTTCAAGTACCGGTGAACATAATATCCTATCAGTTGACTATATACTAGTAATTGTTTGCATAGTTTACTGTTTGCTGGTGAATGTTGCTGGATCTCCAAAGTAGGTGTATTTAGTAGGTGTTGACATCAATGACAAAACCATACCAAAATACCAACAAAGCTGGCATGAAGATCTATAGCTTAGATTGAACCGCAATACCCTAACACAAGTTCCAAGGTGAAAATGCAAGTTCCAAGGCAAGGTAAAATGTCTTCAGATCAAAGGATACATTGAACCTGGACAAGATTGAAGATCTGATGGCTATGATTGATCATGGGAAATGTGATCAAGGAGATTTAGTGGTTACCTAATTGTTTATAAATAGGAAACTGTTGATAAACAATGTATGTGGGCAAGTGTATGCATAGGGATGCTACATAGTTATTACCGAGCACAGAAGCTTGAAGACCTATTTGAATAACAGAGTATAGATGCCCAACAGATAGACAAGATTAGTTCTGTGTCTAGATTGTATTGAACAAATAGGAATCTGCTTTAGCATTTTTAGATGTGAAGTTGCAGACATATTTTATTACTGTTATTTTAAGAAGTAGCAGAAAATCTCTTAACTGAGTGGACTTAACAGTCTTATATGTAAATCCTCTAGCAAGGTGACATTCTTATTGAGTGTTTGAAATCCTTTAACAAGGTCATTTCTAAAAAAGTGAAGATCCTAACAGATCTGAGGGAAATCCCTTAACTGGGTCACATCTAGCAATGTGTTTGTAATCTTTAACCAGATTTGCTTTTAACTGAGCATACTCTAGAAGAGTATATTTCTTAGTGGGTCTGAAATCCCATAGTTGTTTTTCCCTATTTGGGTTTCCATGTTAAATCTGGTGTTATATGTTTGTGATCTTATCTATTTATGGGTCTGCATGCATTACTATTTTTCTGATAAGGTTACCGAGGTTGAATCTGATGTTTTTATGGATGATTAAGTTTGTATGATTCACCCCCCCCTCTCATCTTGTTGGCTATTGGATCTGTACTTATATAAAGTATCAAAACTATCAATTGGTATCAGAGCTTTGGACTCTAGAAGAAAATTTTAAAGGCACTTGAGTTAAAGATCCAAAAGATGTATAAGAGGGATGCATCGAAGCTGAATAAGTCAAGTTTCTCTACATGGCAGAAAAGGATGAAGCTGCATCTATCAGGAATTGGAGAATATGCTATCTATTATCTAGAGAATGATTTTGTCACACCAAGCACCTATCCATTGACTATGGAAGAGATAAAGGTGAAGCAAGAACATATTCAAGCAATAATTGAAATAACATCTGCATTGACCGATTCAAAGTTTAATGATCTAGAAGGCTGCAATGATTCAAAGGCAATGTGGAATAAGCTCATATCAGTATATGGAGGAGATGAACATGTTCAAAGAGAAAAAGTGGGTAGTTTAAGAGGACAACTTGAATCTATGAGGATGAATGAAGGTGAGTACATAACTCAGTACAGTACAAGACTAAAGGAGATTGTCAATCAAATCAAAGGAGTAGGTGGAACCATTGAAGAAAAGGATATAACAAGTAAGTTGTTAAGAACTCTTCTACTAGCTTATGCAATCCGAGTCTTAGCAATCAATGAATTGAGATCTGTACCTAATATGCCAATTTCCTTGGATGCTACTATTGGTAAGCTACATGCATTTGAATTAAGTAATTTTGATAATAGTGGATCTTCGGTAAATAAAGTTGAATCTGCATTTAGTTCTTTTCATCTTGATGAATCTAATGATTACAATGAAAGAAAGTATAAGTATTCTGAAGGAGATCACAGTGGAGCAAGTGAAAGATTTTGGAAGAACATGGAGGAGGTACACAAACTATATAAGGAAATCAGAAAGCAAGAAGAGTTTGAAGCACTATTAGCCAAAAGGTTACCGAGAGGCAAAGGTAAGTATAAAGGAAAACTACCTTTGAAATGTTTCAATTGTGATAAGATAGGACATATGGCTTCTAACTATCCTGACAAAGAATCTAGTGAAAAGAGAGATTACCAAGATGATAGACAGAAAGATAACCATTACAGAGGACACCGAGACTTCAAGAGAAGAGACAAAAAGACATGCTTAATAGCTGATCAGGAATCTAATGATGATAAATCAGATGAAACTGATACAGAGGAAGTTGTTTATGTGGCTATCAAAGATGGATCAGATGAAGAAAGGTATGAAGAAAAATCTTTAATATCTCATATAAATACTAATGATTCTTGGTTCATAGATAGTGGTTGCTCACATCACATGACAGGTGATAAACACAAGTTTATTAAATTAGATGATTATGATGGAGGCTATGTAAGATTTGGTAATGATGCACCATGTCCGGTAAGAGGTAAAGGATCCATAACACTTCTTGACAATGTTAAATATAATGATGTTTATTGGGTTGAAGGTTTGAAATATAATTTGTTGAGTGTAGCACAGCTAAACAACACAGGTTACCTAATAGAGTTTGAAAAAGGAATTGTCAAAGTTCATGACAAGCATGGAAAGTTAGCTACTACTGGGACACAAACAAGAGGTAATACATTTCATCTTGAATCAACTTAGAATAAATGTCTATATGCAAGGATAGATGATACCTAGTTATGGCATAAAGGTTTTGTCATGTTAATTTTGATAATCTGATCAAAATAAGTAAGAAGCACTGAGTAAGAGGTCTACCGAGTCTTGAAAAACCTGAGAATGCTATGTGTCAAGGATGCCAGATGGGTAAGATGACAAGATCAAGCTTTACAAGTAAGTCCTACACTTCTAGGGGAATTTTAGATCTAGTGCACACTGATCTTTGTGGTCCTATGAAAGTTCAAAGTTATTATGGTGATAAATATTTCATATTATTTGTGGATGAGTATTCAAGGATGATGTCAGTAATGTTTTTAAAAGAAAAATCATAAGCTTTTCAAATGTTTAAGTGATACAGGGTTAGAGTTGAAAATGAAACAGGAAGACAACTGAAATGTCTCAGATCAGATAGAGGAGGAGAGTTCACATCTGATGAGTTCAACTTATTTTGCAATGATCATGGTATTAAAACACAAGTCTCTGCACTGAGAACTCCACAACATAATGGAATAGTTGAAAGAAGAAATAGATCTATTGTGGATTGTGCTAGAACACTAATGATTGAGAAGAAGGTGCCATAAACATTTTGGAGAGAAGCAACAAGCACAATAGTTTACACCCTGAACTGAGTACAACTGAAGAAAGGAACTTTGAAGACACCTTATGAAATCTGGTATGACATGAAACCTAATGTAAGTTATTTTAAAATCTTTGGGAGTAGATTCTATGTTCACAAAGATGATATAAATGGTAAGTTTGATCAGAAAAGTGAAGAAGAAACATTTCTAGGTTATTCTTCAAGAAGCAAAGCATTTAAATGTCTGCTCAAATCATCTAACAAAATAGTAGAAAGTGAAAATGTGAAAATTAATGAATTTTCAGAAAGAAATGATGAAGGAAACTCCAAAGAACTAGAAGATTATGAAGGATTTGTCTATGTTCAACCAAGAATTCCTACCGAGAAGACTGCTGAAGAAAATGAAGAGAATATCTAGTTACCGAGTGATGAAGAAGATCATACAGAGCCTACCGAGCTTGTATTAGCCAAGTATGTCAAAATACATCATGCACCAAGTCAAATTATAGGAGATAAGGATGATCCAGTGATGACAAGGAACAAACTAAGATAGAACATATATCTAATATCTGAATTTGAACCGAGAATAGTGAAAGAGGCATTTAATAGTGAAGATTGGATAAATGCTATGATAGAAAAGATTGATCAAATAAAAAAGAATAACACACGGACACTAGTCCCAAGACTGAAGGACAAAAATGTAATGGGTACAAAGTGGATCTTCAGAAACAAGCTAAATGAAAAAGGTGAGGTCATTCAAAATAAAGCAAGATTAGTTTGCAAAGGTTATGCACAAGAAGAAGGAATTGATTATGGTGAAACTTTTGCACCTGTGGCAAGACTTGAAGGAGTAAGAACATTGTTGGCATATGCTGCTTACAAGAATTTCAAGGTATATCAAATGGATGCCAAATCTGCATTTCTGAATGGAATATTAGAAGAAGAAGTTTTCATTGAACAACCTGAAGGTGTTTTTGAAGACAATAATAAAGATCAGGTATGTAAGTTGAACAAAGCTTTATATGGTTTGAAACAAGCACCAAGAGCATGGTATGAAAGATTGCACTCTTATTTGATTAAGATTGGTTTTATAAGGACAAGTGAGAACAACAACATGTACATGAAGAATGATGAAAATGGAATACTGATCTCAGCCATATTTGTTGATGATATTATCTTTAGTGGAAATGACTCTCTATGCAAGAACTTTGGAAATGAAATGAGCAAAGAATTTGAGATGTCATTAATCAGTGAGATAAATATTTTATAGGTCTATAGATACTGCAAATGAAAAATGAGATTTTCATTACTCAATCCAAATACATAAAGGAAATCTTGAAGAAATTTGGAATGGATGATTCAAAACCGGTAAGTACTCCTATGACTACCAACTGTAAATTATCAAAGAATGATGAATTTGCATCTATTGATGAGACACTCTACTGATCCATGACTAGAAAACTACAATATGTTGTTCACAGCAGACCAGACATAGCACATGCATTAGGTATAGTTGCAAGATTCTCTGCAGATCCTAAGGAAACACACATGACAGCAATCAAAAGAATTTTTAGATACTTAAAAGGCACTGAAGATTATGGCTTAGTATATCAAAAAGGAAATGTTTTTGATTTAAAAGTTTATACTAATGTTGATTGGGCAGGCAACATTGATGATAGGAAAAGCACAAGTGGAGGAGCTTTCTTTTTAGGAGAAAGACTAGTGAGTTGGCTTAGCAAGAAACAAAGATGTGTTTCTCAGTCAACAGCAGAAGCTAAATATGTTGCTACAGCACTGAATTGCACCAATATAGCATGGATCAAACAACTGTTGGAAGGTATAAATGAGCAAGTTATCGAGCCAGTAACTATATTCTGTGATAACACTAGTGCCATTAACATTTCAAAGAATCTTGTTATGCACTCTAAGACAAAGCACATCTCTATCAAATATCATTATCTCAGAGAAGAAGTTCAAGAGAAGAAAGTGGTTTTGGAGTATGTTAGCACAAAGGAACAAACTGCAGACATCTTCACCAAGCCACTGCCAAAGGACACTTTTGAGTATCTTAGAAGTTAGTTAGGGGTCCTACCCCTATCTTCCATTCATTGACCGAGTTCGGTGAAAGCATCAATTCGATGACTCTACAAAATATCTTTTAGGAGTTGATGCTGATTTACACACTTTAGGAGGTTTTCTAAAGGTGTGCAGGAAACAATAAACAGGGAGCAGGAATTGAAGACAAAATGCTCTGACCGAGACTGAATTGATGCATAACAGCATGGAATTCACTTCTCAAAGGAAGAAATTATATATTTTTTTGGTTCTTTTCATTTTTGGCATTGTTGTCAAAGGGGGAGAAGACTAATGTATGGGGGAGAAGTCTACTGACCAAAGGAGAAGACTACATTTCAGAACCGAGGAGAAGACTAATGACAGAGGAAGAGCATTTCAGAATTTCACAGCAATCTGATTTTGAATCTATAAAATCAAATCAATTGGTTTTTCCATCAATGCAAAAGGGGGAGATTGTTGGCATTATAATAGACAAGAAGAAGGTTGGCATTCCAATTACAATGAGAGATTGTTGGCATTTCAATAAGGATATTGAGAAGGTTATTGATGATTATGGTTATAACTGATTAAAGATGTTTTACTATCTTAATATTATTATTTTGTCATTGATGTCAGGAAATTAATTTTCTAATTCAGTATGATGTTGCCATATCTTAAGAAGTATGATTTGATGAGTTTAAAGATGTCAGTAAAAGACACAAAAAGAATATGATAAATAAGGGGATAAATTATTCAATGGGAACTATTATCGAGCTAGACAATGATGAGATCATGATGTTTAGATTGTTTTGATATCCTACATATGCTATTGTTTGAAAGGTTAATACTATACTATGTTACCGAGAAAAGAACCTATTCAGTAAACCCTAAGGAACCTGGTCGATAAACCCTAAGGTTATCGCTATCAGTTAATGAAGGTGGAATGTCTACCGAGTGAAGTTTAGTATTCACCGAGTTGTTACTGAGTTACAACCGAGCTATAACAGAATGCATTAAATGTTTACATGTGATATTTAATGAAGGAAGCTGATGAGATAGAGAAGATTAAATGATTGGTAAGACATGTATGAAGGTAGGAAGATCTACAGGTCAGATTGAACCGCAATACCCTAACACAAGTTCCAACGTGAAAATGCAAGTTCCAAGGTGGGGTAAAATGTTTTCAGATCGAAGGATACATTGAACCTGGACAAGATTGAAGATTTGATGGCTATGATTGATCATGGAAAATGTGATCAAGGAGATTAAGCGGTTACCTAATTGTTTATAAATAGGAAACTATTGATAAACAATGTATGCGGGCAAGTGTATGCACAGGGATGCTACATAGTGATTACCAAGCACATAAGCTTGAAGACCTATGTGAATAACAGAGTATAGATGCCCAGGAGATAGACAAGATTATTTCTATGTCTAGATTGTATTGAACAAATAGGAATCTGCTTTAGCATTTTTAGATGTGAAGTTGCAGACATATTTAATTACTGTTATTTTGAGAAGTAGCAAAAAATCTCTTAACTGAGTGGACTTAATAGTCTTATATGTAAATCCTCTAGCAAGGTGACATTCTTATTGAGTGTTTGAAATTCTTTAACAAGGTCACTTCTAACAAAGTGAAGATCCTAACAGATCTGAGGGAAATCCCTTAACTGGGTCACATCTAGCAATGTGTTTGTAATCTTTAACCGGATTTGCTTTTAACCAAGCATACTCTAGAAGAGTATATTTCTTAGTGGGTCTAAAATCCCACAATGGTTTTTCCCTATTTTGGTTTCCATGTTAAATCTAGTGTTATATGTTTGTGATCTTATCTATTTATGGGTCTGCATGCATTACTATTTTTTTGATAAGGTTACCGAGGTTGAATCTGATGTTTTTATGGATGATTAAGTTTGTATGATTCACCCACCCCTTCTCATCTTGTTGGCTATTGGATCTATACTTATATTAAGTATTAGAACTATCAGTATATATGCATTTAAATGTTTCTCACAGATGGTATGAATGAAAGATTAGTGTGAGTACTCTGAGGTTTTCATGATGGCATCTCACAAAGGGTAAAGTAGATATTGCCCTCTCACACATCCTCTCAATGACATTATTGTCACATGTTAGTGCAATAAATGTTGGACTTGATTTTAAAGACCAACTAATTATTGCATTTCAAGATTTTAGTTTTGTTTATAAATGGAAACTTGTCTGCTTTCATATACACAGTTTTCTATGAAAGTTTTCAAGGTTTTTGAATCTTGTAGTTTCTCAGTTTTTAGCAATATGGAGAATGGCTCTTGTGAAGGGTGCACGCAATTTCACTGGGAATACATGCCATGGAATGACCGTATTCTAGTGTGAATTATAGAACCCTCGACGACATTCCATGGACATATCACTGATGGGGTCCTCGATCAACTATTTCATCTACATAACCCATAACTAAGAAGAGTAGTCAAAGACTTCATTGGTGAGGAGATTTTGTCCCCTCAAGCCAAAAGAATTCTATTTCCCCAGCAACTTCTTAGTTCTTTTCTGTCCAACACTCTTGACCTCTAGCAATCGATTCCTTTGCTCAAAGTAGTGTTTTTTAAGTTGGTAAGGCAGAATGTGCTTGCTCCTGCCTTGTTCCATGAAGCCCTGGCCAATTATAACCTATGGCAGGGGTCAGATCTCTTCAGGGGCTTGTTTCCTCGACATTTTATTCAATCCAGCCATGCATACATGGTACTTTATGACCAAATCAAGCATGCCCTCAAAAGGCAAGACTTTCATCATGTGAAGAATGGTCTGCAACAATTTGGCAGACAACTGGATGAGCATATTGTGCACAAAGTTAGAATCAAAGTTGGGGCTCTCATGGTGATCCTTGAACTAGAAAATGTTGATCCCAGCCTACCAATTTCACAACCAGAGGAAAGGGGTTGGCCTTCACATAGGGTGCCAGATCTTAATGCACTGGTGCAGGAAGGGGCCTCAGGATGGACTAGTGCCTCTCAGCCCGAAGTGGCAGAGGAGTGGGAAAACTTTTCATTGAATCCTTTGAGAAATGCAAGACTACAACAACACATGAAGGTCAATATCTGGGAGGTCTTTCGTTACCCTCAAGATGAAGCTGAGCTGGTGCAATGGGAGAAAGATATTCCAACCTTCAACACCTCCAAAAGTCAAATCCTAGGTGGCAAAACCATGGAAGAGTAAAATGATTCTGGCTCTATGAATATGTGCCATTTTGATGTATAAGGAATCCGTTGGCAATTGATATGGCTCAAAATTTTTGCCTATTTTTTTATTATGCCAATTTTTCCCAATTTTGCACCAAATAATATTGCCTAAATACAGAGTGCTTTTAGACTACCATATCTGGTTCTTCAAAACTGCCACAACCTAACTGATATAGTTATGTCAGTATGGCTCATTTGGTTTCCTAGCTGGTTTACCTTTACTAGTTTACCCCATCCGGTGTAGTCCAACTGATAACATTCAACCGATAAACAAGATCCTCAAGTTATTGGGGTCCAACATACTCACTTGCTCACCAATGTTCGGTTGTCGAGGAAGATCTACATTAAACCGGATCCTCAAGTTACTAGGATCCTCAAGTTACTAGCTACACAGTCAACCGGTAAATGGGATCCTCAAGTTACCGTGGTCCAATATACACATTTGCTCACTGGTATCCAGTTGTCGAGGCAGATCTTCAATGAACTGGCATACAGAATGGAAAACTGGTGCTCAAGTTTTATTCGTAACCGTTAGTGGGGGCAGTTCTTCTTATAGCTATGATTCCCCTTTGTTCATTGTAATTGAGCAAGGATATAGGGTTTTCTTTCTGTTTCTTTCTCTATTAAGCTCTTGAACCAGTTTTTATTAATATATATATATATTCTAGTGGCTTGCCACTTTTGCTTAAAAAAAAAAATATTGACGTAAATTCTATTAAATTTTTTTCATATAGTTGTATTATGCATTTAAATTACATGTATAGTTGTAGATGCATTTAATTAAAAATGAATACATGAACTAATTTAAACTTAAATACAAACATATACTAGAAATAATTTAAATCAAATTTCATATATGTCCTAATTTAAAGATATACATGATCCTAATTGTGCATACATTTGGGTTTAAGACATTTTCAACTCATCCACATGTCACAAATTTTTACTTTGTACATGTGTACACACATGTAAGTTATTATTTTTAACATCACAAGCTATATAAAAATCAATTCATGGGTTCAAACACATTTACTTAGGTGAACTATTTATATTTCATTCCACATCAAGTGGTTCAGACCACTCTTCAATAACACTTAATATTTTCTCATGATCTTCACTATCTAGTCTCCACTTTTGTGACCACCCACGATGTGGAACTATATAAAGAGATAGGCCAACAACAATGACCAAGTGGCTATATTGATACACCTTATTGTCAATTTGATATTTAGTTAAATGAATCCCATGTTGAACAATTTTAACTTGTTTGAAATATGTCCCTTGCACTACAACTGAGCCTGCATGTACATGTATTAAAAATGAGAAATTAAAAATTTGTGTAAGTTGTGTATCTAAAAATTAAAACATGGGCACATGTACATGCTTAAAATAAATAAATGAATTTAAACATTCAAATCAGTTCAAACCTATGGGAAAGGACATTCCATCACTCATTTCAGATTTTTGTTAACTTCTTTCTCTCTTGTGTGTAATGCAATAAATAATAACTAACACCTTTTATATTTCCATCTTCTACTATAACTATAAAAATATCTCCTGCAATTCAAAACACATTATAAATTTAAAATGTACTTGATTAAAAACTTATAATTTATTTACATACACAATTTTTTAAAGGAAATATATATATATATATATAATAAATACGTATATCTTTTTTAATCAATTGTAAAATATGGTCATAATCAGCAGAAACCAAAGGAATGTCTTCAAAGTTTCCATCCTCATTTTCCTCGTATGTGTTAGAAACATCTAGTGGCACCAATTTCCATTCCATGACATATCCAATCTCTTAGTTCTTGCAATCAACATAGTTTTACAAAATGCAATCATAACAAAACCATGAATAATCCCTAGCGTACAATGTGCATGGGCGATTACCTGTACTCATGACACAATGCAAAGATCTTGTGCTCTCCACACTCTTGAATCCATGCATTGATCTTCTATCCACATCTGCAAAATGTACATGTGTACATGAACATACATCTCAAGTTGTTTTAAAATATTTGAACTAGGAACATTTTAAAAAATTAATAAAAAATTTAAAACACTAAAAGAGAACATGTATCGGTTATCTCCCAAAACACTCTGTGTGCAATGGGCCTATATGTTCTCAATGATGATTCACTAGGATAATTAGGGTGCACAAAGTGTTTCTTACACCATTAAACAACACTGTGTGCATCATCTATACAATCTCCTATATAATTTATTTGATACTTTCTTAGAGCATGTTTGACACAAGCTCTTGCACCATCATGTTCACTCTTTCCATGACCACTCTCAAAAAAACTCCAAACATGTGATTTTTTGTCATTTTGATGATATCTACATGGTGCCTATAATTTCCTCGAACATTTGAATTGTACCACACATCCACCAGACCAAACAAAATGTGTAACTATTGTTATGCCTCTCTCCTTCAAATATTCAAAAACCTTCTTAAAGAAATGTTGTACAAAAAGTGCATCATGCTCCTTATCACCACTGATATAGAAGTGGTACTCTTTCTTAATGAAACAATTTTCAAATGTACTATAAACACCATCCAAATTTTCCATTTGTGTATGTCGATAACACACATGCACCATAATAGTGATTTTCTTTAAAAAGTAATACTTTGATTGAATCTCTTTTTCATGTGCAAAAGAGTAATTTTCTATGAAGTCCACTATGGATGGAATAGCTCCAAGTGGGAAAGTGTCTCTTAATGTTTGAAATTGTTGTGCTTACCACTTGAAAAAAAAAACATGGCATATGTATGGTTTTATCAACTTACGAGAATTTTCCATAAATTCTCCAATAGGTATCTCCTCTTCTAAATAATCTAACCTTGTAGATTCCTTTCCAAATTTTGTTTCAAATTTATTGTACTTGTAACTCTTGCAATTTACCATCTTCTTTATGTCAGTATATTCATCTCTCAATGACAATTTAGCCGACTCCCCACATGTTCCAAAAATTCCTTTTATGCAATTTATTTGACCAATTGCATTATCATCTAATTTATCACATAAGATGGATGCTTTGAATTGACTTGTTCATTTAGGAGGAGACTTTTCATAGACATCACTATCTTCTCTAATCTTTCAAAACACTTGATAGTACAGATCAAATTTGATGTGATAACAACAACAACAAGTTTCGAAGACTTTGTTTACCTTCACATAATATGGCCTTAACCTTTCAAACATGGTTTGTCCAATCTTTATATGAGGGTTTGTTTTAGTAAAAAACACATACAATTCATGTTTTGTTGTGTCTAACCAATGTTTTACATGGAGATCATAACAATCAGGGCCAATCCATTTCTTGATAACATCTTTACCATTTGATGAAGGGCGAGTATTAACATTCCAAAAATTTGTCACCAAGTTCTTAACAACTTCTTCAATTCTATCAGAATGAGGAGCTCTACACTTAATTGCCCGATTCCCTTTTGAGGTAGTATCATCCAAACTCCTCCTTTTCACATATTTTTATATTGTCTTTTTACTAAACCAAACTCAAATGACAGTGAAGAGATTTGTCTTTTTTGAGGTAATCTTTCATTTACTAAAGATGTCAACACCACTCTTCTTGAAATGGTCTTATCTACTATTAGATATTTTTTACCAATGTTCTCCAAACCTTTCTTAACATTCTCAACAATAGACTTTTGCAGTTGAGAAGTTTTCCTCTTTTGACTTGTTGTATCTATTCCCAACAATTTTAGTGGATCTATTAAGTGTTTACGAGTAAGTAAAATTGATAACAATTGAGCTTTCTCTAGTGTAGTATCAAGATTATTGAAATGAGACATTATTTCTTTTGCACTTTTATTCATTGACCTCCTTTTAGTGTGTCTAGGTTCTTCACTAAGACATTTCAACTCATTCACATCGATTTCAAGTAAATGATCTAAGTTTTTACAAGAAATATTTCTCTTCACCTATTTAGCTAGATCCACAATATGTTCATCCATACCAATGGTAGGAGGTAAGGAGCTTGAACCCTCTCCTTCGACCTCCATTGGTTCAACTTGGGAAAGAACCTCCCTATTTTCTTCAACTATAATGTGTTCTTCAATAGGTTCTTTTTCCTCAACTCCCTCTTGAGAACTTCTTCTCGAGCTCGTTTTGCACATAATTTAAGATAACAGAGAATATTTTTAATGCAATGAAATTTTGAGTATAATTTGAAACCAAATTTCTAAGTCATAGTAAGACCTAAATATTATGTCATATTTAATACCTATTATTGCATAATAGGTCTTAATATAAGATGTAATAGGTCCTAATATCTACATAATACAAGTCTTAAGGCGACTCTTGAGTATAATTTGAAATTTTTTTGCATACGTGATCATATTAAGACATATAAATAGAACCTATTATGTCATAATAGGTTCTATTATGTCATATTTAAGACCTATAATCACATAATAAGTCCTAATATCACATAATAGGTCTTATTATTACTTAATATGACCATGTATGCAAAAACATTTCACATTAAACTTGGCTCCTCTTAAGGTCTATATTATGTGATATTAGGACCTATTCAATGCAATTAAACGGGTCTTAAATATGACATAAGTTAGAACCTATTATGACATAATAGGTCTTATTATTTATGACTTAATATGACCATGTATGCAAAACAAATTCACATTATACTTGACTCCCCTTAAGACCTATATTATGCAAATATTATGACCTAAATTATGTGATAATAGGTCATTAATATCACCTACATAATAGGCTCTAATATCTCATAATATAGGTCTTAAGAGGACTCGAGTATATAATGTGAAATGGTTTTGTATATGTGGTCATATTAAGTCATAATAAGACCTATTATGTCATAATAGGTTCTATTATGTCATATTTAAGATAGGTATTATCGCATATAATAGGTCCTTATATCACATAATAGGTCCTAGTATCACATAATATAGGTTGTAAGGGGACTCAACTATAATGTGAAATATTTTTACATACACTTGAAAATAAGGTAAACACAATATTTGTTTTTTGAAAGTGTTTGATTATTTTGATCATGCAGGAACAAATCCTAGGGCTAGCCATGACAATAGTTGTTGAATCTCACTTGGGGGGTTACCTCGAGCTATGCAATTTATAGTGGATACTTAGGTGCTTGACCCCAGTGGCTCCCCTCCACAACACTCACTTCTCTGAGGCAGCCAAGCACTAGTCCCCATGAGAACACCCCATGGCGAACTTTGTATCTCTACTAAGAATTATGTGTGTGTGAGCCGCTCTAGAGGTCCGATCTCCTACCCCAACAACTAGAAAGTTTTGGGCTTCTAACACAAACAAGGCACTAGTAAGGGAATCCATTCAGGAGGGCATAGATCCAACGAGTTAATGTCTCTATGCCATTCCAACACCCGTTGCTTGCAACTTTCATTACAATCACTTTTATTTATAGTGGTTTGGAAGACCTTGGCTTTATCTTGTTAACACTTTGGGTCATCCCCTCTCACTGAGCCTTAAGGGCTACTCGAGAGGCGGGCCCCTTTCTAAGGATAAAATAAAAAGAGCCTATTGTTCAAGACACAAAATGCAAGTTTGTCATTTTTAGAGAACTAATTGAAGTGTTTGATAAACCTTAAAGACACTTGGTATCAAAATCTAAATTAAATTATAAATTATAAATTATAAATTATAAATGGGAAAGAGAGGGGTCCTAAATATCTAAAATTTAAATTAAAACCATGATCTATTATAAATGGACTTAAAAGGGGAGAGAAAATGCCAATTACACAACAAGCAAGTTAATGGAATTTGAAATGCAAATACACATGTTTTTTCAAATTAAAACAAAAATTAATTTTAATTAAAACAAGATTATTTTTAATCCTACCATTTCCAATTGATTTAATAAAAATAACTGTTACTACCTATTATAGTTGCCATCATTTTTTTTATGCAAAGTCATTCTATATACTCTAGTTGGTTACTACTATCGAAACATTCAGTCGGTATGCACAAAATAGTCGGTTATAGAAGAAAGTAGTCACAGAGCTCAGTATTCACTGAGCTATCTACCGAGTAACATTCCATGTCTACCGAGTAGAAATAATGATACACCGAGTGAAACATGTTCCCAGATTCATTGAATCTAGACACACATGGGAAAACATGTTACAAGATCGAGGAACATAGAACCATTATCACATTGGAAATTGCACTTAAAGATTGTGTATGATTTTGAGGTCATCTAACCAATGAAATATTTTGTATAGTTATTCATTTGATATATCATGTTTGTAAGATCGAAGCAATGAACCTGATCACTGACATAAGAGATCTATTTATATAGCATGGATTGAGATCAGATAGAGATACATAGAGGTGTATGAAGCAAGACATGTGTGATACATAAGAAAGCACTGAATGTTATGATTGTTATAGAGACACAGAGGTCACCGAGAAGGATTTCAGAGAACAATCAAAGAATAGAGTAAATAGAAGAGTTTACCGAGATATTCTATGTGTTACCAAGGTATGCTATAAGCAAGGTAATCTCATTTTGACACATAGGATCTGCTATAACATTGCAGATGTAAAGTTGCAGATATTTGTAAAGATTTTATTGGAATATTTTGAAGTTGTAAGAGAAACCTTTAATAGGTTAAAAGACTCTAACAAAGTCTATAAATTGTAAAGCCTTTACCAAGTGCAACATTTAGTTTAAGTGTTGTAAAATCCTTTAGCAAGGTAGATCTAATGATCTTGATACTCCTAATAGGGTAAGCTATTAGAAATAGTTGAACATGTAGCTCTAACCGAGCAACCTTTATTATTGTACTAGTGAAGTTGTGGGTGCCATCCCCACCATAGTTTTTCTCTCTAACCAAAAGTTTTTGTATAACCAAAATATATGTGTTATGGAGTGAATCATGTATGATTGTTATTTATTTGTTTTAGCTTTATGTTATGTTACAGCAGTTTGTGGTTTATGCATAACAGTAAAGATATTGTTGATAAAAGGATTTGAAGTACTGATTCACCCCTCCCCTCTCAGTACATTAGCTTTCCATGTTGGGCCTAACAATTGGTATCAAAGCTTGAATCTTGGGAAAAGGTTTAACAACCTAAAGAGAAAGATCTTATTAATGCAAGGCTATAAAGAATCTCAGAGAATTGTGTATCTGGAAGAAGAGTTGGATCATGCTAATCAAGTGATTGTAGGCATGCAAAGACAAATGCAAAAATCATTGAAAGTTAGAAGGAGATTATCTGATGATTTGGAGGACTCTCAAGAGTTAGCGGAACAAATTGAAATGTCATCTGAGAACAGTATATCTGAAGAGACTGAAGAGATGATTGAAGAGCTAAAGGAGAAGAACAAAGCACTGACTGATCAACTAAAAGGAATGGAAAGAGGACATGAACATTTCAGCACATAGATGACTGAGAATCTTGATGCATTAAGGACAACTGAGGATAAAGTAAGAGATCTAGAAAGAGAAAAACACCAGCTTGAAGCATTAGTATCTGAAAAGAATGATGAAATCACAAGGTTGACTGGGATTCAACAAAATCTGTCAGATCAATTGGGCTATGCACATCATGAAGAAAATCTGAAAGATGATGAGATTCAAGCATTGAAACTTGAAGTATCATAGTTGACCAATGAATTTGAAACAGAAAAGAAATCTAAGGAAACACTGAAAAAGAGTTATGAAGCATCAAAGATGTTAGATGAGCAACTGAATACAAGAAGACCCAACAAAGAAGAAAGACTCAGATACAAAGGAAAAGACTCTACCGAGAAGGGAATTCATACAACTGAGAGACAAGAATCATCAAAGAAAGCTAGAAATAAGAAGAATATCAAAGGAAAGAAGCCTGATTGCAACTACTATGGAAAACAAGGTCACACTACTAACATGTGTCAAATCAGAAAAGGTAAGCAACTGAATGTCACTAGGTCTAATGGTTATTGTCACAATTGCAACAAATATGGTCACACTGTTAGGATTTCCATAGATACTAAGAGGGGGGGGGGTCAATTAGTATCTAATCGGTGTACAAAATTTCTCAACTTAAAACATGCAGAACATATTATAATAGTGTACTGATAAGCAAGAAATAATGCAATAAACAAAATTAAGAACATACACTTGAAAAGCACACCATAACACAAGGAATTAATGAGGAATTCGGGTGTGGGAAAAACCTTGGTGGGATTTGTGACCCACAATATCCACTTACTAGCCAGTAAGAGAATATTACTTACAATAGGGGTCTGCACATGTAGGAAGGCCAACTGCCTAGAGCTCACTACTCAAATAGGAAGTCTCACTGACTTGCAATGTGGATTATACAAATCCAATATCTTTTACTACTTTACAATAGCATCTATAATGCTTGATCCAGTACCGGCTGCTGCTCTGCTTCTTACATAAACCCTTTAACATATATTTTACATAATAGGTCTGCCTTAATATTTCACATACATCACTTTCTTTACTTCCTTACCTCATTGCAAAATGTCTACAATGATCTCTTTTATCTACAAGAGTCATTTTACAATATGCCAAGTCAGCTCACAAAGTTTTACAATAATAAACAAAAAATAATATAACAAAATCCTATCGGCCTCTGTGTCAGTATACTTCCTTTCTCTGTGCTAGTGCCGGTGTCCTGAGTGCTGGTGTAGAGTGTGATCTATTGATGCCAGTGCACTAACTTGTTAGTGTAATGCCTTACCGGTGCCATAGGATTGCAAGGTTTCCATCAATGACAAAACCTTCAATCACATACAATGTCTCATTGGAGTGTGCATATGCCAACAATCTCCCCCTTTCGCATTGATGGCAACACTCATGAGAAATTTCAAAAGTGTATCCAAAAATGTGAAGTCCAAAAAATGTTACCAAAAATGTGTGCTCCCCCTAAGCATATGATTCCTGTGATATTGAATTTTCTCATCCCACTACTCCCCCTTTGGCATCAATGACAAAGGTTGTCAAGATGTCAATAGGGTTTGTAGGTTCAACCTTGTAACTGGGTAGTTACAACTTGAAATAGATCCACCAAAATCAAGTTTATACTCTCCATAAACTTTTTACTATCTCTTATTGTTGTCTGTGTTCTGTTAGTTGTACCGATGAGATGTTGCAAATCCTCTGCCGGTGTTTTCTGTCCCTGTATTAGTGCCTTAGATACTTCCTTCCGCAGTGATGCTAGATATTCCAATCTTGGACTCAGTTTTAATCTTAGATGCTTTGCCTTATTAACTATTTTCTCTTTTTCTCTTTCCAATTTAATTAAATCTTCCTCAAAATTTGTTATCTTCTGTTCAAAAACTGATAGTGTATTAGGTGAGTTGACAAAATTATCTACAAGTTTATTGATTTCATCCTGTACCTTGCTCATCTTCTTATCTATATCTATAGTCAAAAATTTTGTCCTACAGGTGTCTTTGTACAGAGTTTTGTACTCTTTCAATAAATTACACAATTCCGGTAGAAGTGTGTCAAAATCTTTGGTACACTTCTTTATTTTCTCATCAAAGAATTTTTGCTTTTCAATTTCTACTTTATCCTTCAATGTCTCTTCCTTTATTTTCTCAATGTTTTCTATGATATACTTACACAAGGTATCAAGTTGTCCTAAAGAATCTTTATTGTCTATATTATAGTTAAGAGCAATTACCTTCAAAATTGGTATGGTATCATCTATTGCCTTATAAGCTTGTGAGCTGCAATCTATTATCTTTTTAATTAAATCTAATAGTACCTCAGTCACATTAGTTGATTTGTAGCCTGATGATGAACCTAGATTCTGAGTACCACCAATGGAAGTAACCAAGATTGTATTGACCTCTGGTAGGTCTATTTGTGTTTGCATTTCTCTAAGCAATGGTTTTTCTACTTCTCCAGTTGCTGGTGGTAGTGTTTCCTTGTGAACCTGTTCCTATTTCTATTGTTGTTCCTATTCCAAAGCCTTTTGCTCTATTTGTTTTTCTATTTGTCGCATTGTCTCAGTCTGAGTTTCTACCTTTTGCTCTTTGTTATCTATCAGTTTCTTTTGTATGTTATCATTTAGCTACCGGAGGCTCACTAGCCATTTCAATCTTATCAGTTATATCTTTGTCTACCACAATGTCGATCTTTTGAGTATCAACATCCATAGTATATAAGACTTCAGGATTAGGATTAACATCCTCTACATCCATACTTTCAGCTGCTATTTGATCTTTTGTAACTATTGTTTTTACAGGTGGAGTAATAAAAGGAGGTGGGGGTAAGTTGTCTTTAACCTTGATACTAGGTGGTCCACCAATTTTACCTTTACCCTTGTCTCTTTCCTTCTGATATACCTTTATAGGTTTGTGACTCATTTATTCTTCTGGTTTTTCTTTTTCCACTAGGAAAATGTCCCATGCATTTTTTGTCTCCTTAGTCACCTCATTAACCCTTCCAACCATTAAAGCAATGTGCTGATGTGCAGTAGAAAATACTGACCAGTTGGCTTGAGCAATTAAGCCATCAATTTCTTTGGGTGAATTCACCGGATATACAGCAAGTAGCTTTTCTATCTTTATTTTCTTATCCAGTTCTATTACTGCTTGTCTTCTTGTTTCCAATCTCTTAAATGGTTCATCTGGAACTTCATCTACTACTTCCATCAAAAATTTCTTATACATATCCATATGCAATATAACAATGTTTTCTACTTGTTCTTCTTCATTAGTTGTTAAAGTGTCATATATTTTCTCTATATTCTTCAATTTTCCTTCCTCTGTAATTTCATTCAACAGTATGTCAAAAGGGGCCAAGTCCTTAATTGTCCTTTTCTTCTTCTTGGGTGTCAGTTTCTTCTTCTTTGGTATAGCCATTCTTACCGAAGATCTTACTTCTTGTTGTTTTTGTCTTGTCCTCCTAGGTGAGGGTGTGGCTACTGGTGAGGGATATCTTTTCCTTACAACTCTGTTGAAAGTTGCAAGCATGTCACTCTCCAAAGAAGTACCTACCAGTGATAGGTGAGTTTTAGGTTGTGGAGCTACTAACTCATCCTCTGTTATACCGGTTTTCTTTAACACATCTTCTTTAATGGCCTTTGCCTATCTGGAACCTTTTCTTACAACTGCCTCAACCTTTTTCACTCTTTTCTTTGATTGTATTTGGCTTTCAATAGTTTCTACACTACCAAATATTTCTTCCTTAGGTTCTCTAGGGGCTTGCAGAAGTGCTTTAGCATAAGTTTCAATTATATGATCATCTGTTTCATAGCCCATCTCTGTTACCCAAACAGTCATAGGGATGACTGCTTCCATCCAAATCTTATCCTTCTTGATTACAAAGCATATTTCATCTTTATATTTGTCAACAATATTTTGTGATAACCTAACTCTTTTCTTCATTTTGGCCTTTAGTGCTTGAAAGAAATCATGGATATTGCTTTCCTTGTCTTCTCCCATGTTATTGAATAGTTTGTTAACTACCGGTATATCATATCCAAGTTCTTTGTAGCCTATACCGAGAACCTGTTTGGTTATATGTAGCATCAAACATGCTAGCAGATTTCCAAATTTAAAAGTTCCCTTCTTGTCTTTCTTAATCTTGCTTAAATTGTTAATTAATTCATCCTTCAACCACTCACATACATCAATCTTTGCATTATCCGTAACCATATCATAAGCACTCTTAATGCATAAACTTAAAACTGAATTGAGTCTATTTGCATGAGTAGCTTTATATCCTAATATCATGCTGATAAATCTCACATTAATATCTGTTACATCATTGACTCTTAAGGATCTTCTGTTGGATGTTGCACTAGTTAGGTTTGTAGCGAGGTCATTGGATACCTTCTTAGTTTTGTCTGGCCTTTTACCGGTGGTCGATAACCCTATGACAACTTTCATAGCTTCCTTAGTGATTTTGTGAATTGCATCTAGCTAGAAAAATTCACCATGTACCCTGCTTAAGACTATCCTAATCACATCCTTGTGAAATTCAGGAATGCTATGGATCTCTATAAATCCTAGGGTTTCAATGATCTTGTGTTCATCTTTTACATTGCCAGATTTATCACATATCATAGTTTTAAACATGGTTTTAATCTCTTCATCTCCTAGTTCCTCAATGTTACAGTGAATGTAAATTCTAGGGTCTTCAACATAAAGAACTCCCTTAGGAATTTGAGAGAAAGCACCTAAGGTATCATCTTTCTTTGCTACCTCAAGAACTAATTGAAATATGGGCCTAGGTCTTTTTGTAACTTCTACAATAGTAGGGTTTGCTATATATTCAATTGCAGAGGTGGATGCCATGATAAAAATACCTTTTACTACCTTTAGGATGGATGATTGCTTGAAGTGTTCTTGCCTCTTGCTCGAAATGCCTTAGCTTGGAATCTTCATGCTCTTCATAGGTTTGAAATCTTAGTGAAATGAAACGGAGACAAAACCTCAAATTTATAGTGTCTTTTTGCCATCTACCACATTAAATACATGCCGGTTAAGTATTCACTTAACATTGTTTGCTAGTAGTAAGTAATTTCCAACTTCTCATCTCTAACTGAGGGAATAATAGCACATGTGTCATTAGATTGCCAAACCCTTAAGGAAACTTTCTTCAATTAGATGAAGAACTTCCTATTGGTGGAGCACTGCTCTATCCTACTGGTGAAACATCACTCTATCTTGTTGGTGAAGCATTGACTGGTTCTACCGGTGGAGGAGTATTCCTAATATTTAGATCAGCTTTTCGAATCCGTTGTTTTGAGAATTCTTTCTTAACCTCTTCAACTTTTTCTTTACCTTTTAAGCTAGAAATTTTGTTGTCAACCAATGATCCTTTACTTCTACAAAATTTTGCAATATGCTCAATCTTGTTACATGCATAACAAGTTACATTATTCTTCTGAATAGCTTTCCCATAACCTATGCTAGTTTGTGTTCTGCATTGATTAGATAAATGTCCAAATCTTCCACAAACAGAACATCTCACATTCATTCTGCAATTTTCAGAGTTGTGACCAACTTTGTTGCATTTTGAACATTGACAAGTGGGTGTGTTGATATTCTGATAATTTCTAGATCTACACTCATTTTCTCTATGACCATACTTATTACAGTTAAAGTATTTTCCATTGAATTTATAGGCATTAGGTTGTCTTACCGGTTTGCTGTGATCCTAAGTTTTTGCAGTACTGGAGCTTTCACCAACTTCAAAGCCAATTCCAGAAGTGTCACCTTTAGGTTTTTGATTCTTTAGCAAGGTGCCAAGTTCCTCTGAGCTTTTCTTGAATTTTTCTTTATGTTGATTTGCAGTTTCTAGTTCTCTTTCTAAGACCTCTTTCTGTCTCATCAGTTCATTGGAGTCATTCTGAGTGTGCATCAGATCTGTCTTCAACATCATTTTCATATCTAAGTCTTGTGTTCTCATTTGCTGCATCACTTAGTCTTCTGGTCAATTCTTCTTCATTCTTCTTCCTATCCTCAATCTCTTTACAAAATCTCATAGTCATATCCTGCATCTCATTCTTTGTTGTCATGTTCTCTTGTTTCAGCTTGCTTATCTGTTCAATAAGTGATTCCTTTTCATCATTCTCATTTTGCAACTTTTCACAAAGTTCTCTTCTCTTATTTCTTGCAACAGTAAGATTCTCTTGAAGTGCCTGAATGATATCCTGAGCTACCCTTAATTCATCTTCTAGTTTGATATTTTTCAATTTCTCTGCATCATAGTCTGAAAGAACTCCTTCAATTTGCTTCATCAGATTTTCCATCTTTATCAGTGTCAAGATCTTCCTCAAGCTATTAGGCTTCTAAAAATAGAGGACCAAGCTCTGATACCAATTGTTAGGATTCCCATAGATACTAAGAGGGGTGGGGTGAATCAGTATCTAATCGATGTACATAATTTCTTAACTTAAAACATGTAGAACATATTATAACAGTGTACCGATAAGCAAGAAATAATGCAATAAACATAATTAAGAACATCCACATGAAAAGCACACCATAACACAAGGATTTAATGAGGAAACTTGATGTGGGAAAAACCTCGGTGGGATTTGTGACCCACAATATCCACTTACTGGCCAATAAGAGAATATTACTTACAATAGGGGCCTACACATGCAGGAAGGCCAACTACCTAGAGCTCACGACTCAAATAGGAAGCCTCAATGACTTACAAGGTGGATTATACAAATCCAATATCTTGTACTGCTTTACAATAGCATCTATAATGCCCGATCCAGTACCAATTGTTGCTCTGCTTCTTACATTAACCCTTTAACCTATATTTCGCATAATAGGTCTGCCTTAATATTTTGCATACATCACTTTCTTTACTTCCTTACCTCATCACAAAATGTCTACAATGATATCTTTTATATATAAGAGTCATTTTACAATATGCCAAGTCGGCTTACAAAGTTTTACAATGATAAACAAAATATAATATAACAAAATCTTGTCGGCCTCTATGCCGGCATACTTCCTTTCTTTGTGCTAGTACCAGTGTCCTGAGTGCCAGTGTAGAGTGTGATCTGCTGATGTCAGTGCACTAACTTGTCAGTGTAATGCCTTATTGGTGCCATAGGATTGCAAGGTTGTCATCAATGACAAAACCTTCAATCACATACAATGTCTCATTGGAGTGTGCATATGCCAACACACACATCTAACCAATGTAGGACAAAGTCTACTAGCAATTATAAGAAGGCAAAATTCAAATGGTTTTATAAAAACTGCAATAGATATGGACATAGTATCGAGGAGTGTTGGTTTAAGCAAAAAAACTATATGTGGTCTACACACCAAGCAAATACTAGAGACTACCAAACTCACACAGATCCTTACCGACAATATTCTGCAGTACCATGGGATTACAATACAAGGATATGGTGTGAATGTTGTGGAAGATATGGACATATAAGTGCCAACTACTTTATAAGGCTTAGAATGAACAACCGAAGATCATGGAAAAATCCTGGTATGGCATGTTTTCATTGTCACAAAGTTGGACACTTGGCTAGAGATTGTAGAGATCAACCTAGAGGAGACACTAAGGAAATAAAAGGCAAATTATAGATGATTTGGAAAAAGAAGGAAATTGTGTCGAATAAAGAAAGCACCTTACCTACCGAGTTAGGTGCACCTATTCCAAATTAATTGGTAAAGGTATGAAGGGATTGCATTATCTCAAAGGTCAAATCTTAACAGTTCCTATTTCATTTTGAACTTAATTCAAAATCTACATAATTAAAGATGCATTAGAAAATTTGAAATTTCATCAAAGTCTTTTGGAAGCCTGTCAAGTCGGTAAATGCGGGAAGTCTGGCTACTCGGTAAAAGCATAAAAAGTGAAGTAGTGGTACTGAGTGCATTTAATGTTTTCTGACCTAACTGCATGAAGCCCAATGAGGTATAATGAATACTTAAAGCTATTGCACGGTCATTTTTCACTCAGCAAGTTTTCAAGAAAGCAGAGCAAAGCGAATCAAAGGTGATGAAACCTCCTCCAAAGAAAATTCAAAGGTATTTACATCAATCACAATGCATTATCAAGATAGTTTACCTATCATATAAAGTTGTTATTCTTTGATAAGTAGAAAGTCTTCAAACCCTAAGGATCTTTTGTTAGTATTTATCTGAAATCTACAATGGCACCTAAGATCCAAAATCCCGTTGTTGTTGAGAACATTGAAAAGCCCTCAGTGAAATACTCTTTAACTCCCAAAATTGTATCTGAACCGGATGACAAAACTACATTTTCACTCATTCTAGATAGAGTTTTATTAGTTGAGGATGTGAGATTCTTTACTAAATGTCAAGTTGAAGAACTAGGTCATGTTGAGATCAAAGACACATATGATGAATTGTGTACCGATGGTAAAATGGATAGCAAATATGAACACATCAAAATTAAGGGATTGACCGAAGCCCTAACCTATCCCCATGTCTTCAAACCCCAATGGGTCAAGTTTGTTCTGAGCAGAATTCATGATGACTTCATGTGGCTAGAAGAACAACCGTTTAAGATCACCAAGGAAATCATTCATTTGATCACTGGTTACCCTATTTATGATCATGCCCGAGCTCAAAAAATGATAGTTTAACTAGAGTAGAATCTGATTGCAGGGGACTGAAATTGAACAACGTCATTGATGCAGAGCTAAAGTTTTCCATTAGAGTAATAGGTTATTGTTTCTTCCAATCAGCAAGGGAAAATAGTGTACCCTATGCAGCAGTCGACTTAGCATATAAAATTGTGAAGAAAGGCATGAAAATTGATTTATGTGAGGTATTGTTGAAAAACTTGTTTGAGAATCTCAATTCCATAAGGAAGCCAAAGAAGAACAATTCTACTAATACACTAAAATTTGGATCACTTCTGGCATGCATGTTTTTCTATTTTGAAAAATTCTTTCCATCAGTTGGTAAAGTTGTTTGGGAACTACACCAACGAAGCACCCATCAAATCAACGACTTCATCAACAAGCTAGGTGATAATTTTAATGATATTATGGATGATTATTTCAACAAGTTTCAGGAGAAGATGCATAACAGATATAGAATTCCACCCAAGTTAGTGGAGAAATACAAGGATGACATATGTTTTGAAGTGGACACTGATTACTACTATGTTAATGTTATGGAACCGAGAACTCAATCTTTGCCACCTATGGGTTATAAGATTGATTTTGACATCACACAATAGCAGATAGATGCTTTTCTTATATTACCAAGGCATGCTACCAAGATGAGGTATGGAACATATGAAGAAGTGAAGGAAAAAGTAAAAATGAGCATTGTAGTTCCCAAAGCTACAAGGAAGGCAACAAAAATGATCAAGGTATTAACAAAGAAATTTGGAGAAGGTTCTTCCTCCACACCTGTCAAGGGTACTATAGCCATCACAGAAGAGGAATCTAAATCCCAAGAGGTAGCTATAACACTGAGCACCAAATTTCCTGAAGGGAAAGTTTTGAAAAGAAAGAAATAGGATACATCCAAAGTATCACCGACTCCTCCAGCAAAGCGACCTAACACAAGAGCATCTGCAGCATCACCAAGTAAGAAACCAAAGAATGTTGCCACACCCAAGGTAACAAAAAATTACAAGAAATCTACTCGGAGACTCATTTTGACTCAAGAGTCTAGTGATACTGAATACGAAGACAAAAACAAATTTCAGATTGTCAAGAGTACAAAGGTAAATGTACATAGTGTTGAAAATTTTTGTGCTAATTTGAAGCAATATGGTGGATTTGGATCATTCAGATATGTAAAATATGAATCCAGATCTGATGATGAAAAGAGACAAATAGAAGAAGTTGTCATCTGTACACTATTGAAATTCTAACTGGTCCCATTGGAAGTATGTAAATCTCTTCCAAATGAATTATATTTGCACATTGACAATAGGTGGAAGTATGCAATGGACTTAGAGAAACAGATGAGAGAAAGAAGTCTGGTACATCTTTTTCCAGACATGTCGGTAGATTAAATCATTGAACATCTGAAAAACTACCACACAAAATTCCTAGTCAAGCAAAGAGCCTTGAAATTGATGAATGGCCTTTACGTGGATGTAGAGAATGAGACCAAAGAAAAATGGTAGGAAATATATCGAATCAAGAATGTTGGTGAACAAGCTGAAGTTGAAATAGTTGATGTCACCAAGCAAGATCCTGATATCACTGAGCAAGACCCTGCTGACACCATACAAGTAGATGAAGATATCATGGATACTGAGGCACCTGAATAGGAAATGATAGAAGGGAATGCTTATACCTAGCTTGTATCTAGTGAATCAATTTTGGAACAAGTCTAGCCCTATCCTCCAGTCAATCAACCTATTGCAACCGAGGTCCCTCAGGATATGGAACAAGGCACTGAAGGTCACAAGTCAGCAACAGGAGAAGGTACTTCTCAAGAATAGACCTCTCAAGCTCCATCTAGCATTGAAAATGTTACAACTGAGACACCAAGCTTAGAGACACCAAAGGATACTACAGAGGCTAAATAAATCGACCAAAGTGTTGCCTCTATCGAGCAACCATCGAGGGTCAACAAGCTTCACAAGCCATTGTTTTAGTTCAACCAATGAAAGGTAAAGAAAAGAAAATGAAAAAGCATAGTTTCAAATTAGATTTGTCAAAACCAATAGTGTTGCCCAATGTTGATATATCCAAATTAAAGGGGCAAGCACTCATTGAATTCGGTGAACTATGCAAAGCCAAAGCTGAATAGGAGAAGTAAATGGCTATTCAAAAGAAAAATAAAGTACTTCAGAAGGTGAAAGCACTCTTAACTGATATGCTACCTGAAGCAACCGTGACAAAAGATGCAGCCATCCACATTCAACTGGATGAACTCCTAACCAAGATAGAGACATCTAGAGTAGATGCATCTAAATATTTGAGCAAGTTAAAGGATAAGGAGCTCACTGCTAAAATGATTGAAGAGGTACAAAAATCTTTTTCTATTGGCAAAGTTAAACTTGTCAAATTTATTGCTAAGTTGACACCTCAACTCAAGCACATTCTTTATTTATTTCAGAAACTTTGTACATTTTCTTTATTCATTAAAGATATCAAGAATAAAACTGAAGTGATTGAGAAAGAGATCACTGATCTCTCAAATAAGCTGACCACTAAGCCAAATTCCATTCAAAATTTTTATACAAAGTTACAAAAGCTCATGGCTCAACAATTGGAACTTAGGAATGAAGAGCACAAGATAAGGATGGTCATAATAACACTTCAAACATTATTCATTCCTCATCTTTCCTCCATCCAAGAATAGATCAACAAAGCTACCTCCCTATCCACTCAACAAGAGGGAAGCACCTTAGATGGACTCATTTCACTGTTAGCTAACATTACAGCTCAAAATTCACTCATGAACAATGTTAAGGATGCCCTCTCTACCGCTCTCACCGATGCCCGAACAAAGTACAAATCCATTTTTGACCAGTTGCCACCACCAAATGGTAACTAAGTTTTGATGTTTGTCAAAAAGGGGGAGTGTGTATCGTATCAAAGTATATAGGGGAATGTAGTATACAAGGGGAGTATACCAGCAGAACAAAGCATATGCATAGTTAATGTTGACAAGAAGAGCAATGAACCGACTAGTATACTGAGCAGTGATCATTAAACAGAACCAAGTACAGAAAATTGATCACCGAGCATGCAAACTCAGAGTTTTGTACAATATATTGATAAGGGGAGTATATCTGAATATACTATTTCATTGACAAAAGTATATGCTATCAGTTTTGTCATAATTTTGTAAGTATATATATTTTTGAGTTATGACTTTGAAAGTAGTTTTGTCAAACATCTCAACTAATGTCAAAAGGGGAGATTGTTACCATCTACTATAGTTGCCAATAGTTTTTTAATCCAAAGTCATTCTATATACTCTAGTCAGTTACTACTACCAAAACATTCAGTTGGTATACACAAAACAGTCGGTTATAGAAGAAATTAGTTACAAAGCCTAGTATTCAGCGAGTTGTCTATCAAGTAACATTCCATGTCTACCAAGCAGAAATAATGATACACCGAGTTGATATACATCGAGTGAAATGTGTTACCAGATTCATTGAATCTAGATACACATGGGAAAATGTGTTACAAGATCAAGGAACATAGAACCATTTTCACATTAGAAATTGCACTTAAAGATTGTGTATGATTTTGAGGTCATCTAACCAATGAAATATTTTGTATAGTTATTCATTCAATAAATCATGTTTGTAAGATCGAAGAAATGAACCTGATCACCAACATAAGAGATCTATTTATACAGCATGGATTGAGATCAGATAGAGATACATAGAGGTGTATGAAGCAAGACATGTGTGATACATAAGAAAGCACTGAATGTTATGACTGTTACAGAGACATAGAGGTCACCGAGAAGGATTTCAGAGAATAGTTAAAGAACAAAGTAAATAGAAGGGTTTACCGAGTTATTTTATGGGTTACCGAGGTATGCTATAAGCAAGGTAATCTCATTTTGAGCACATAGAATCTGCTATAACATTACAGATGTAAAGTTGTAGATATTTGTAAAGATTTTATTTTAATATTTTGAAGTTGTAAGAGAAACCTTTAACAGGGTAAAAGACTCTAACAAAGTCTATAAATTGTAAAGCCTTTAACCAAGTGCAACATTTAGTTTAAGTGTTGTAAAATCCTTTAGCAAGGTAGATCTAATGATCTTGATACTCCTAACAGGGTAAGCTATCAGAAATAGTTGAACATGTAGCTCTAACCGAGCAACCTTTATTATTGTAGTAGTGAAGTTGTGGGTGCCATCCCCAACATAGTTTTTTTCTCTAACCAAAAGTTTCTGCATAACCAAAATATATGTGTTATGGAGTGAATCATGTATGATTGTTATGGAGTGAATCATGTACGATTGTTATTTATTTGTTTTAACTTTATGTGATGTTACAACAGTTTGTGGTTTATGCATAACAGTAAAGATATTGTTGATAAAAGGATTTGAAGTACTGATTCACCCCTCCCCTCTCAGTACATTAGCTTTCCATATTGGGCCTAACAATAAAATCATTTAGAATTAATTAAGATATAATTATTATATAAATTAAATTAAATATTATTTAAAATAATTTTCATAAAAAATATAACATAAAAAATATTTAACTAATACAATTAAATAAACACAATTTTTTAGTACGTAATACATATAAAATTAAATAAAAATACATACTTGGATCATAATATCTTTGACTTCTTTGTTCTCAATATCTTTGTTCTGTTTTAGGTGAATAATTCCTTGAAGTCTTATTTTGCATTTTCTTCTTATTCCCCATACTTTTAAAATAACAAAGAAATTTGGGTCGGCTTGGGTTCAAACGAACGTCGACCTTTATGAAAGGTTGGGTTCATTCAAACCAGGCTGTTATGTGAAAGTTTGTGCCATTATTTTGCCTAGGAGGTTCAAACAAAGGGGGGTTCGATCGAACTCCCTATGGTTTGATCGAACCCCCCTTTGTTCGAACGCCTGTTCGTACGAACCACCTTTTTTGAGATCTCTACTCAAATTCTTCAGAATTATGAGAAATTTTGGCCTTCAAATCATTGGTTCAAGGCTCAAATGAAAGAACCTTGATAACCCAAAATTATAAGATGGTAGTGGTCAGAGCAAGCTTTCCAACGAGTATAATTTTAATCTATTGTGAATTTATTATGTTCTTGTTTTTTTAGTTTTATGAAATATTGGTTTTTCACCAAACATGAACTTATTTGTTCAACAGATTGGGAAAAATAGGAAACTAATTCAAAAAAATTCTAAAAAATATCTATACCCTAGGTATTGATGTCTTCATTCTAACAAAAATAAATAAAAATTTAGTTTCGATATATATAGAACAAGTTATGTGTTCAAATTCTAAACCTATGTCTGAATTATAACTAGTCGGACTTCAAAACTTAATAAAATGAAAAATATTCAAGATACCACTATCAAACCAACAACAAGCCCTGGATATTGATGTTACAAACCAAAATTTGAAAGAATTGAGTTTTTATCATTTATAGAAAAAAAGTTGTGTTTCGGGAGACATGTCACTTTTAAAAAATGTAATTTGTTGTTAAAAAATACTTTTCGAGGGAGATGGAATTGTTTTAAAAAAAATCTTCAAACAAATTTGAAAAAAATTTATTTAGAATCTACAGACAAAATTCTACAAATCACTAATTTACATCATCTTCAAATTCTTAATAGTTTAAAATTTATAGTTGTCGGAAGTTGAAGATTATTTTAAAAATGTTCATCTTAGTGTTAAAAGTGGAAAAAGAGTGGGAACCATTATTGTGAGTTCACCCTTACAACATTCACAACACATATCACATGCTAAAATGTTTAAAATCTCTGCAACATTCCCATGGCTTCAACTTTGCATTAGATATAAAAAACCAAGGGTTAAACATAAGCATTGATCTCTCACCTCACTCAACTACAAGGATGGATTTTATGCCACTTGATAGAAAATTACCAAGTTGATCAAATCATTTACTACATAACCTTATAGGAGAAAAACATTCATACAGATAAACCATAATGCAAATATCAAAGATATATTTTAAGATTACATAAGATATACCATATGAAAACCTTCAAAAGGAAAAAACTTGCCTCCAAAGGAATCCACACTTAATGTACTTATTTGGCAATGAAGAACTACACTTATAAAGTCTCAATGAATATTTCTAAAAGATCAAAGTCCTCTGATATATCCTTCATGCCTCTAAGAATAATGTGTAACCATGCAACCACACTGGTGCAGGAGCACCTAGTGAAGTTCATGGAGCACTTCATCAAATTTTGGTTTGAAATGGCCTATGTTGGTGCCAATTGAATATTGGACTTGTTTTATGTCCAGAGGGTGTGTTTTATGTGTTTAAGTGTCCTTTGTGTCTTAGATTTATTGTTTCTTTGAGTTTTTGATCAATTTTTGACCTTTTATGGGCAAAATGTGGAAAAATGGTCAAAATGCCTTATAAAGCCTTGTTAGGAATTTAAATATGTTTGTGTGGTTATAGAAAACCATTTCCCATGATAGAGTAAAGTCTATTTGGCTCACAAGTCAAAAATGCTCATTGTACTAAAAATTGTCAAAATTGTCAAGCAACATTTTGATAATTTTTGGAAATTTTGTAAAAATAAGGAAAAAGGTGGTTATTGGTTCATACCTAGGCATGATTTAGGTTATGAATGAATATTTAAAGTCTCACACAACTTTGTATTAGGTTGGCATTCGAAAACAAGAAGAAAATTTAATACAAAAACTAAGAATTTTGTCACTTGTCTTGCATTTTTGTTCCATATGCTATAGCAATTCGTACTTCCTAAGTATTTGGTTGTATTGTTTTCATTTGGGTAGTTGTGCAATGCTGTTTTAAATCATTATCCCCTATTTTTGTGTGCTGGTGTGAAGTTTTAATATTGTATCAAAATTATTTTGTTTTAGCCCTGTTCTCGGTTGAGTAAGGGTTTGGCTTCAACAATGGAAGCAACTTGGTTTTCTTTGGCTCTTTCTCCATGGCCTTTGAGAGTCAAGTTTCTGTACATATCCTTATTGTTTATACAATTTTTTGTTTGATGGCAATGACAAATAAAATGGTTTTTGTTTCTTACTAGGCAAGCTCCTATAGCCCGGCTAGTGAATTTTCATGGTGTAAAACAAAGCTTCTTTGCAAACCCCCAGCAAGTGGACCTCATTTTCAGTTTCCTAAGCTGGAATGAAGTTTGGATGGATTTTTTAGACCAGATTGGAGGATTATTCAATGAATAGCTTGTTGGAATGCATTTTGAGTAGCCAAAGTGTTGAATATAATGGTTTTTGAGCACTTTTCCTCTTGAAACTTGGTTGCACCTCAAGTGTTTGTCTTTATGCTTGTAGGGAAGAAATTTGTAAGGATTTATAATGATGGTACATACCTTATAAAAATATTTGGTGGTCTAAAGAAGAGTTTGGAATGGTGATAAGGTGTTTGAAGACTCAAAACCTTTGAAAACCCTTGTTTTTAGGCACATTTATAGGACAACAATTTTACGGTATTTTTAGACCTCCTCATAGCACAAAATTGCAATATCTCCATAAAGGGTATCTGGATATGCAAGGGTTTAATGAATTTTTTTGGTAGTTTGTGGAGTTATAAGTGTTTTAGCAGTTTTGGAGGCCTAATTGCGGCTCTTTTCTTGTAGCCCTGTTTTGAGTTTTTCTTCAAATCGGGTAAGAAGACAATTGAATAGATCACCAAACCAAGTTGAAATAATCCTAAGATGATGCTAGACAATTTCCTAAACCTCCTACAACCCTTGGTGAGTGATCTTGGTGTTTTGGAGCTAAGAAGCAAAGTTTCACCTTTGTGAGACTTGAGAGCAAGTTTGTATGAAAATAAGAACTAACATGGTAGGAAGAACTCGGGATTGGTATGAAGCATAGAATAAGTGATAAAACCTTCAACAACTACCCTCAAGGGAACTTGCAAACAAAATTGATTGCAAACACACAAATTGAGTCAATTCTTGAGTTTCTCCCTATCATAGTGGTATTAGAGAAAGAAGTAAGTCTTGGGTAGAAGTGAGTAGTTTCAAGATGGTGACCAATAATGAGTTAGCCAAGAAGGTAGAAGAAAAAGAAGAGGAAAATAGAGCACTAAGGGAAAGATTGGAGCAGCTAGAGATAAAACTAGTTTCTGTAGAGGTCAGGAATAGAGAAGTGAGTGATAAGGTGGATGATAATGGAAAATTGGTAGTAATAAAAGATGAGATCCCTATACCTAACCCTGTTCTTGAACAAGAACCTTTCTTGAAGGCCTTGAAGGCTTTTAGTGGAAGAACCCTAGAAGGTGTAGATCTTTTTAGTGGCAAGATGGATCCAAATTTAGTCATGGAGTGGATTGAAGGCCCGGAGAATCACTTTGAAAGTGATGGGGTGACAGAGGCCCAGAAGGTGAAGGTAGCTAAGTCTAGGTTGATAGGGGCTACCTTAACATGGTGGAAGTTCAATCAAGCTGAGAGAGAGAAAGAGGGGAAACAACATATAGCAACCTAGAAAGGAATAGTGTCTAAGGTCAAGGAAACCCACATAGCAGATGATTATGAAATCCAACTACATAAGAAGAGGCATAATTTGAGGCAAAGAGAGTTAGATGTGAGAATATATACAAAGGATTTTCAAAGACTATGTTTGAGGTCAAAGGTTGTGGAAAATGATAACATAAAAGTTGCAAGATATCTCAATGGCTTGAGATGGAATATACAAGAAGTGTCGAGTTTATTGTGTCCCAATATAGTCCAGAAGTGTTACCAACTAGAAGTCAAAGTGGAAGAGAAAAGTAGGAAGAAGCAAGAAAAAAGCAACAAAGGTAGAGGTAGGGGAAGAGATGGTAGAGGCCATAGAGGCAATTTTGGAGGAAGAGGAGCTGATCAAAGGTCCCAAGGAGAGTCCAAATGTATAGAGCAAAGTGGGGATTCTAATAGCAAGAGCAACTATAGAGGAAGGGGATCTAGCAACCCAGGAAGAGGTAGATTTAGTGGACCAGGAAGAGGGTCCTACTTCTCCACCATGAAGTGTTACAATTGCCAAAAGTTGGGTCACCCCACCTATAGATTCCCTGAGAAATCTTCTTCATCTCAAGGAGGTGAAAGAAGAGTGACATATGTGCAAGAAGATGTAGCAAGCCATAAGACACAAGAAGTGATTTTAGCTTCAAAAATTGGGGAAAGTTTAATGACAAGAAGATTCTTGATCAAGGAGCCAAACAAAGATGAACCAACTCAAAGAAGATCTTTATTTAGAATCAAGTGCAAGATTATGGGTAAGGTTTGCAGAGTGGTGATAGATTCAAGGTCTATAGACAATATTGTGTCTGAGGAAGTAGCAAATAAACTTAAATTGGAGAGAGTTCCACATAGTAGTCTATATAAGGTCACTTGGCTCAATAAGGAGTAGCATGTGGTGGTAAATGAACAAGCTTGGGTTGAGTTCACAATAGGGGGTTATAAGGATAAAATATTGTGTGATATACTCCCAATGGATGATTGCCACCTACTTCAGGGTAGGAAATGGAAATTTGATAGAAAAGCCATTCATAATGGTGAGAAAAACTCTTATTCTTTTTAAAAATATGGAGTCACATATAAAATTCAATCATTAAATAATGAAGGAGAGGGAAATAAATCAAAAAACCCAAATACCTTGTTCTGATTAATTAAGAAAAATAGATTTTAAGGACCCAAAACCTTTAACATAAGAGTTTAAGATAAGACATTAAAAAGTTCAAAGCTTATAAACCGCTTACAAAATGATTGGCAAAAAAGCCAGTTAACCAAAAAGACAGCTAAAGATAAAAACAACAAAGAAACTAGGAAAGCACTACACAACTATAGTCTTCAGCAAGTCCTCTGCCTTTTTCACCAGCTGGTCATAGGTGGCCCCAACAACTTTGATGTCTTCCAGGTCCTTGTTAGGTTTCTTTTCTTTCTTTTTGCATCTGGTTTGGGTTCTCGGTCCTTGAGCATCTACAGTGCCTTCTGTGTCAAGGTCAATATCCAAGATCTCCTTCTCCTCATCCACTTTGCTAATGAGAGTGTTAGTGTTGCTAGCAAAAATCTTCAGGATGCTTAAACTCTATTTAGAAATACTCTTCAGGCACTTCTTAATTTTGCTCACTTTACTGGTAGCACCTGAAATAGTTTGATCATTAGCGTTAGCAAGATTTTTCCTTTCTATTAGGTCTTTCTCTATTTTCTCAAATCTAGGGTTGAAGGAGTCTCTTATGTTTTCATCTTTTGCAATGGTATTTTTCAGGTCCTCAATCTAATCAACCATTGTCTTCCCTTTCCCAGTGTTAATGGTTTCCAAAATCTAAATTCTGTGGTTGAGATTTTTGTTGTCATCCACAGCTTTCTTGTAACTAGTTATTAGCCACTCCATAGTATCCATGAAACCTTGCATACTCTTTGGAGGAGGGTTAGGGGGAGGATCAACCTTACCAAGGATATCCTGTTCCTTTTTTGGAGTGTCCCAATTAGTAGTTGTGTCTTCAACCCTAAGAGCCTCACTAGTGGTCACCTTCTCCAGGTTCTGTTCAACTTCCAAGGTCCTTTCCTTCTTATAAACCTCCAGCTCCTTCACATGCTCCTCCTTCCTCTTATGATTGTTTCTAGACTGGGTGTGAACTTTAGTTTTCTTTTTTAGAAAACCTTGAGGATTCTCCTTCTCTTAGTCTTCAGAGACCTCCTCCTCCGAGGAAGGGCTAATCTAGAGGATTCTGCCTTTAGGTTTTTTACCCTTAGAGGAAGAAGGTCTTGTTTTAATATATTTCCTCTTCTTACTAGTTTCAAAATCCAAAACATCCAGGCTCTCCTTAGAATCACTCAATGGGTCACTATCGGAATCCTCATCCACTAAAAAGATAGAATCAGACCCATCCTCCTCAAGACTCAATAGAGGGCTGTGAGTGGGCTATTTGATTGGCCTTGAGATGGTCATAAATAAGGACCATTAAACCTTGATGCATGGTAGTGTCCTCTATAGGGTTCTCTTTGTAGGCCTTGATAGTGGCATTCATCGAGTATAACAGAAAGTAAGGAAAATTAACCTTCTCATCATGCCTAAAATGGTTCAGCAACATGAAATGGTAGCCGTAAACTTTTGTAAATCTACCATCTAATGTAATGTAGTGCATTAAAATAAAGAGGACCTCCTGCTAGGGTATAGCAAAAGCCCTAGGGGGGTAGTAAGTTTTACTTAACTTCACCAGATATTTTTTCTACTTCTTGGTTTCTAGATATCTGTCAATGCCCTCCTTACTGACTTTTCTGTCTCTATAGAAGTTGTATCCTTCCCTGCTGAGGCCCGTGGCTTGGGCAATAAGGTCTTCATCAATTTTAATAGTTTGGTCTCCCATTTTTAGCATACCCTTTCTCTAGTTTTTGCAGAAAAAGATGGTAACTGTGCCATCTCGTCCATGGAGTCTCTCCATGAATTTCAAAAAACCACCCTTCTACAGGATGCTCCAGACCTCCTCCTTTTGTTTCCATTCTTTGCAGCTACTAAACACTCTTGAAGAGGGTGAAGGAGTGGGATTTGCTCTCATAGTGAAACCAAAGGAAGAAAAGAAAGAAAAGAAGGTTCAAATACCTCATGAAGTGTAGCAAATACTAGACAACTTTAATGAAATCATAAGTGATGGAGCACCAACAACCCTACGACCTACTAAAGCCATAAGCCATCAAATTGACTTCATTCTAGGAGCCTCATTACCCAACAAAGCAACCTATAAGATAACCCCAAAATAGAATAAAGAAGTGGCTAAACAAATACAAGAGTTGTTAGATCAAGATTTGATAAGAAAGAACATAAGTCCTTGTGTCGTACCTACAATGTTAGCACTAAAGAAAGGAGAACATGGAGGCTATGCATAGATTTAAGAGCCATTAATAGAATCACTATCAGATATAGATTCCTTATCCCAAGGATTAAAGATTTGAAGGATTTCTTGGGAGGTTCAAAGTGTTTCACAAAGATTGATCTCAAGAGTGGCTACCACTAGATCAGGACAAAGGAAGGTAATGAGTGGAAAAAAGCCTTCAAAACTAATGAAGGACTTTATGAGTGGCTCATTATGCCATTTGGTCTCACTAATGCTCCTAGTACAGTCATGAGACTCATGAATGAAGTGCTTAAAGATTTTATTGGTAAATTTGTTGTTGTATACTTAGATGATATCTTGATTTTTAGTAGAACTAAAGATGAACATCTAAAGCATCTCAAATTTGTATTGCAACAATTGTATGATGAGAAACTAACAATAAACTTAGAGAAGTGTGAATTTATGTAGCAGTAACTAGTCCATCTTGGTTTTGTAGTTTCAGGTGGAGACTTGAAAATGGACACATCCAAGGTGGAAGCCATCACCAATTGGCCAACACCAAAAACAGCAAGTGAAGTACGAATATTTCATGGTTTGGCATAGTTCTACAGGAAGTTTATAAGGGGATTCAGTGAGATTTGTGCACCTATGCTAGATACTATTAAAGATGGAGTCAAGACAAAGTTTTAGTGGACCAAAGAGGCTAATAAGGGGTTTGAACTTTTGAAGAAAAAGGTAGCTACACAACCAATACTCATTCTTCCTAGTTTTGATAAGTTGATCACTATTGAATGTGATGCAAGTAACATAGTAGTTGGTGTTGTTTTGAGTCAAGATAATAGACTAGTAGCTTTCTTTAGTGAAAAGATTAATGATGCAAAATATAAGTATTCATCCTATGATCTTGAATTGTATGGTCTTGTCCAAGCTCTTCAAAAATGGAGGCACTATTTTCTACCCAAAGAGTTTGTAGTTTACATAGATAATTAAGCTCTTAGTTTTTTGAATTCACAAGATAAGTTGAGTCATAGACATGTTAAATGGGTTGAGTATTTGCAATCATATACATTTTCCATTAAGTATAAGAAGGAACAATGTAATAAAGTAGCAAATTATTTGAGTAGAAAGCTACTAACAGTGCAAGAAGTTCAGATTCAGAGTATTGGAGTTGATTGCTTCAAGGATTTGTATCCAAATGATGAAGATTTTGTAGCCATTTATAAGGTTTGTCAAGAATTTCAAAACCATTTCCATAGTGAATATGTTGACTTTACCTTGCAAAATGGTTTGTTGTTTAGAGGTGGATAGTTGTGTGTTCCCAAAGGCTCAATGAGGGAAAATTTGATCCAAGAGAAGCGCAATGGGTGTTTGAGTGGTCATTTTGGTCTAAACAAAACATTGGAACTTGTGCAACATTTCTACTATTGGCCAAGAATGCAAAGGGATATCATGAGGTAAGTTGAGCAGTGTATGGTTTGCCAAAAGGCAAAAGGCACATCTACTAGTTTTGGTCTTTATCAGCCATTACCCATTCCTACAAGGCCATAGGAATGTGTGAGTATGGATTTTGTGGTTGGTTTACCCAAAACAAAGCTTGGTTTTGATAGCATTTTTGTTGTTGTTGATAGATTCAATAAAATGGCACATTTTGTTCCTTGCGAAACTACTCATGATGCTAGTCACATTGCACATTTGTTTTTCAAAGAGGTTATTTGAATCCATGGTTTGCCTATTAGTATTATTTCAGATAGAGATATCAAATTCCTTGGACCTTTTTTGAAAAATCTTTGGAAAAGATTGGGTACTAACTTGTCTTTTGGTTCAGCCTATCATCCCCAAATTGATGGCCAAATAGAGGTGGTCAATAGGACACTTGGTAACCTCTTAAGGTGTCTAAAAAAAGAGTATGGACAGAGTTGGGATCAGATTCTTCACCAAGTAGAGTTTGCCTACAATGACAGTGTCAACAAGTCTACTGGCAAGAGTCCTTTTGAGATAGTGTATGGTATGCACCCAAGGGGTGTTATGGAGCTGAGAAACCTTGGTAATGTGTAGAAAATAAGTGGTCAAGCTGATGATGTAGCTCAATCTATGAAGGAGGTCCATGATCAAGTAAAGAAATCTCTCCAAGATGCCTCACAAAAGGTCAAAGCTAGAGTTGATGCAACAAGGAAAGATGTACACTTTTCACTTGGTGACTTTATTATGGTGCACTTGAATAAGTCTAGACTTAAAAAAGAAATTCCTAGCAAACTCCAAATGAGGAGGATAGGTCCTTGTAAGGTTTTGGCTAAGTATGGCTCTAATGCTTATAAGATTGATTTGCCTAATGATGTTGCATTGTCTCCTATCTTCAATATTGCAGATTTGGTTGCATACAAAGGGAAGCTTCCCAAGGAGAATGTGAGAGTTTAAGAAGCCGACTAATCAGTTTAAAACCTACCTCTTCCTTCTACACCCATGCCTCAAGCTGAAAAAGTTTTGGAATCTAGGATTCTCAAAAAGACTAGGCACCAAGTCTATAGGGAGCATTTGATCAAGTGGAGGAAAAAAACTGGACTCTGAGGCTACTTGGGTACCTAGATCAGAATTTCTTCAGTCTAGAATTGATCCCTCATTGGTTCCAAACTGATTCATTTAACTTCTTTGTCTTTGGGGGAGTATGGTGCAGGAGCACCTAGTGAAGCTCATGGAGCACTTCATCAAATTTTGGTTTGAAATGGCTATGTTAGTCCCAATTGAATAATGGAATTTTTGTATGTCCAAAGCATGTATTTTGTGTGTTTAAGTTTCCTTTGTGTCTTAGTTTTTGTTTTTTGAGTTTTTGGTCAATTTTTGACCTTTTATGCTTTGTAAGCCTAGAATGGGCAAAATGTGGAAAAATGGTCAAAACACCTTATAAAGCCTTGTTAGGAATTGAAATATGTTTGTGTGGTTATAGAAAACCATTTCCCAAGATACAGTTAAGTCTATTTGGCTCACAAGTCAAAAATGCTCATTGTACTAAAAATTGTCAAAATTTTCAAGCAACATTTTGACAATTTTTGGAAATTTTGTAAAAAAAGGAAAAAGGTGGTTATTGGTCCATACCTGGGCATGATTTAGGTTATGAATGAATATTTCAAGTCTCACACAACTTTGTATCAGGTTGGCAATCAAAAACAAGAAGAATTTAATACAAAAACTAAGAATTTTGTCACTTGTCTTGCATTTTTGTTCCATATGCTATAGCAGTTCGTACTTCCTAAGTATTTGGTTGCACTATTTGTTGGCATATGGACACTCCAATGAGACATTGTGTGTGATTGAAGGTTTTTTCATTGATGGAAACCTTGCAATCCTATGGCATCGGAAAGACACTATATCCGCAAAGCATTACACAGGCAACCTTGCAATCCTATGGCACCGGCAAGACACTATACCAGCAAAGCATTACTCAAATAGAACAGTGCTCCGGGATCAAAAAAATCAATCTACACTGGCACCATAATAGAAAATGTACACTGGCATAGAAGATGTACACCGGCACAGAAGATGTACACCGACACAGAAGGAAATATGTATACCGGCACAGAGGCCGACAGGATTTTTGATATGTAATATTTTGTTTATCATTGTAAGCCGACTTGGCAAATTGTAAAATGACTCTTGTATATAAAAGAGATCATTGTAGGCATTTGTAGGATATGGATACAATGTAACAAATAAATTATAAGGCAGACCTAATGTGCAAATTGTAGGTCAAGGGTATATATAAAGAACAAAGCAAGAACCGGTACTAAATCTAGCATTGAAGATGCTATTGTAAAGCAATACAGAATATTGGATTTGTGTAAATCCTCATTATAAGTCAGTGTGACCTCTTATTGAGCAGTGAGCTTTAGGCAGTTGGCCTTCCTGCATGTGCAGGCCCCTATTGTAAAGTAATATTCTCTTATTGGCCAGTAAATGAATATTGTGGGTCACAAATCCCACCGAGGTTTTTCCCACACCGGGTTTCCTTGTTAAACATCTTGTGTTATGGTGTTCTTTTCATGTGGATGCTTTTGATTCTATTATTTGCATTAATTCTTGCATACCGGTATACTGTTACTTTATATTCTGCATATTTAGTTTTAAGAAAATTTCATAACCGGTCAGATATTGATTCACCCCCCCCTCTCAGTATCTGTGGGAACCCTAACAATTGGTATCAGAGCCTGGTCCTCTATTTTCAAAAGCCTAACAGCTTGAGGAAGATCTTGACACCGGTAAAGATGGAAAATCTGATGAAGCAACTTGAAGGAGCTCTTACTGACTATGATGCAGAGAAGCTGAAAAATATCAAATTAGAAAATGATTTAAAAGCAGCTCAGGACATTATTCAGGCACTTCAAGAAAATCTTACTATTACAAGAAACAAGAGAAGAGAACTTTGTGAAAAATTGCAAAATGAAAATGATGAAAATGAATCACTAAATGATATGATAAGCAAATTAAAACAAGAGATCATGAAAAAAAAAAATGAAATGTAGGATATGACTATGAGATTCTGCAAAGAAATTGAAGACAGAAAGAGGAATGAAGAAGAATTGACTAGAAGACTAGTGATGCAGCAAATGAGAACACAAGACTTAGCTATGAAAATGATATGTTGAAGACAGATCTGTTGCACACTCAAAATGACTCGAATGAACTAATGAGACAAAAAGAGATCTTGGAAAGGGAATTGGAAACTACAAATCAACACAAAGAAAAATTCAAGAAAAGCTCAGAAGAACTTGGTACCTTATTGAAGAATCAAAAACCCAAAGGTGACACTTCTGGAGTTGGATTTGAAGTTGGAGAAAGCTCCGGTACTGCAAATACCCAGGATCAAAGCAAACTGGTAAGAACCTCTAATACTTACAAATTCAATGGAAAATGTTTTAACTGTAATAAATATGGTCATAGGGCAAATGAATGTAGATCTAGGAATTATCAGAACATCAATCCTCGCACCGGTCAATGCACCAAATTCAACAAAATTGGTCATAACTCTGAAAATTGCAGGATGAATGTAAGATGTTATGTTTGTGGAAGATTTGGTCATTTATCAAATAAATGCAAAACACAAACCGACATAGGTTATGGGAAATCTATTCAAAAAAATAATGTAACTTGTTATGCATGTAACAAGATTGGTCATATTGCTAAATTTTGTAGAAGTAAAGGTACACCGGTAGATAAAAAAAGCACTAGCTTGAAAGGTAAAGAAAAGGTTGAAGAGGTTAAGCAAGAATTTTCAAAACAATGGATTAGGAAAGGTGATCTAAATATTGGGGTTACTCCTCCACTGGTAGAACCAACAAATGCTTCACCGGCAGGACAATATGATGCTCCACTGACAGGACAGAGCAATGCTCCACCGGCAGGATGTTCTTCATCAAATTGAAGAAAATTATCTTGATGGTTTGGCAATTTAATGAGACATGTGCTATTATTCCCTCGATTAGAGAAAAGAAGTTGAAAATCCTTCATTACTGGCAAATAAAGTTGAGTTAATACATTGCCGGCAAACAATTAATGTGGTAGGTGGCAGAAAAAACTTTATAAAATAGGGTTTTTGGCTCCATTTCATTTCACCATGAATTTAAACTTTCAGAGAGCGCAAAGATTTCCGAGCTAAGGCATTCCGAGCAAAGAGGCAAAGCACTTCAGCAATTAGTCCATCCAAAGGTAGAAAAAGGCATTTATCATCATGACATCCTCCTCTGCACCTGAATTCATAGCAAACCCTATAGTAGTCAAGGTTATAAAATGACCTAGGCTCGTGTTTGAGCTAGTTTCCGAGGTAGCTAAGAAAGATGACAACACAGGTGCTTTTTCCCAAATTCCAAAGGGTCTTGTTTATGCAGAAGACCCTAGAATGTATATTCATTGCAACATAGAAGAATTAGGTGATGAAGAAATCAAAAACATGTACAAATCTATTATATGTGACAATGCCAAAAATGTGAAACCTGAACATAAAATTATTGAAACCCTAGGATTCACTGAAATCCTCTGCATTCTTGAATTTCCCAAGGAAGTGATTAGGATAGTTCTCAGCAGGGTACATGGCTCATTCTTTTGGCTTGACTCAGTGCACAAAATTACAAAGGTAGCTATGAAAGTAGTAATAGGGTTACCTTCCACCGGTACCAGACCCGACAAAACCAAGAAGGTCTCCAATGACCTAGTAATGAAATTAACTGGTGCAACATCTGACAAAAGATCATTGAGGGTTAATGATGTGACTGATACAAATGTGAGATTCATTAGCATGATTCTAGGTTACAAAGCAACTCATGCAAATAGGCTTAACTATGTTTCTAGTTTATGCATAAAGAGTGCTCATGACATGGTTAAGAACAATGTAAAAATTGATATCTGTGAATGGTTAAAAGATGAGTTAATTGATAACTTAGGAAAAATCAAGAAGGATAAGAAAGGAACCTTAAGATTTGGAAATTTGCTTGTATGCTTAATGCTACATATAACCAAATAGGCTCCCGGTATAGGCAACAAGGATTTTGGATTTGACATACCGGTAGGAAAACAATTGTCTGACTTATTCAACAACATGGGTGAAAACAAAGAAAAGAATATCCATGAGTATTTTCAAGCACTAAAGGTCAAAATGAATAAGAGGATCAAACTATCACAAGAAACTGTCAACAAATATAAGGATGACATATGTTTTGTAATAAAAAAGGATGAGATCTGGATGGAAGCAGTCATCCCAAGAACAATCTGGGTTACAGAAATGGGGTATGAAGCAGATGACCACATAGTGGAAACTTATGCCAAAGCACTTCTGGAAGCCCCCCATGAACCAAAGGAAGAAGTATTTGGTAGTGCTGAGCACATTGAAAGTCAAATTCAATCTAAAAAGAGAGTAAAGAAAGTTGAGGCATCTGTGAGGAAAGGAGGCAGGCAAGCAAAAGCCTTAAAAGATGATGTATTAAAGAAAACTGGCATAATAGAAGAAGAGTTGGCATCCCAACAGCCTAAAACTCATCTATCACTGGTAGATACCTCCTCAGAAGGAGATATGCTAGCAACTTTCAAAAGAGTTGTTAGGAAAAGAGACCCCTCACCGGTATCCACTCCTTCACCTAGAAGGACAAGATAGAAGCAACAAGTTGTAAGGTCTCCAGTTAAGAAAGCCACACCTAAGAAAAAGCTGACCCCCAAGAAGAAGAAGAAGACAGACACTGACTTGGCCCCTTTTGACATATTAGTGAATGAAATCACAGAGGAAGGTAAATTGAAAAACATAGGGAAAATCTATACACCTTATCAGAAGATGAGAAAGGAAAAATTGAGGAAAGTGTTATACTACACATGGACATGTATAAAAAGTTTTTGATGCAAGTCCTAAATGAAATTCCTGATGAATTATATAAAAGACTTGAGGCCAGAAGGAAATGAATAATTGAGTTGGATAAGAAAATAAAAATAGAGAAATTACTTGCAGTATACCCGGCCAACTCACCTAAGGAAATTGATGGTTTGATAGCTCAGGCCAACCGGACAGTCTTTTCCACTGCACACCGGCAAATATCATTAATGGAAGGTAGAGTTACTGAAGTTTCAACTGAAATAGAAGATGGTTGGGATAGATTCTTGGTTGAAAAAGAAAAACAAGAAGAATATATGAATCCCAAGCCCATTCTGGTATATCAAAAGGACAAAGGGAAAGGTAAAGCTGGTGGACCACCAAGTATCAAGATTAGAGACAACTTACCCCCACCTCCTTTAAATACTCAACTGGTAAAAACAACTATAGAAGATCAACCAATAGCTGAGAGCATGGACACAGAGGATAACAATCCTAATCCTAAAGTCCTATATACTGTGAATGTTGATACTCAAAAAATCAACATAGTGGTAGATAAGGATACCACAGATAAATCTGATAATAAAGAGCAACCGGCAACAGAAAACCAAGAGAAACCGACTCAGAGAAAAAGATGGAATCTGGAACACAAACAGAGCAACCAACAGAGCTAAAGGGTCCATAACAGATGCCACCGGTAAGAAATGATGCCTGAAAAACTATGGAGACACAAACAGACCTGCTAGAGGTCAATATCAGCATGGTCCCTTCCACCGACACTCAGTTTACTGGGTCACCATCAAATGTAACAAAGGTATTGCTCGATTCTATCAAGAAAATAACTAATTATACCTCACAAGCCTATAAAGCAATCGATGATTCAATTCCAGTTTTGAAATTAATAGCCCCAAATTGTAATATAGCCAACAAAGATTCTTTAGGCCAGTTGGATACACTTTGTAAATATATTTCTGGAAATTTTGAGCAAACAAAGGTAGAAACTGTAAAGGAAAGTGTAGAAAAAGAGAAACATAAATTCTTTGAGGAAGGAATAAAGAAGTGTAACAGGGAATTTGACACACTTCTACCGGAACTATGCAATTTATTGAAAGAGTACAAAACTCTGTATAAAGACACCTGTAAGATAAACTTTTTGACCACGGATGTAGACAAAAAGATGAGCAAGGTACAGGAAGAGATCAATAAACTTGCTGATAATTTTGTTAACTCACCCGATACATTATTAGTTTTTGAGGAAAAGATAACAAATTTTGAGGAAGAATTGCTCAAATTAGAAAGAGAAAAGAGAAAATAATAAACAAGGCAAAATTTTTGAGATCTAAACTAAGTCCAAGATTGGACTATTTAGCATCTCTGCGTAAGGAAATCTTAGAGGCACTAACACAAGATAGCAAAACACTGGCAGAGCACTTGTAGCATCTCACCGGTACAGTACACAGAATTGAGATAGCAATAAAGGAGAGCAAGAAGTTTATGGATGGTATAAACTTAATTTTGGGAGATATTCTTCAATTAATAACTACCCAACTACAAGGTTGAGGTTATGTATTGGTACAACTACAAATCTACTAACCTTTGTCATTGATGCCAAAGGGGGAGTAGTAGATGAGAAAATTCAAAACACAGGGATCACATGCTCAGGGGGAGTCCTCATATTTTTGGTAACATTTTTTTGGTATACACATTTTTGGATATCTTTTTGAAATTTCTCATGAGTGTTGCCATCAATGCCAAAGGGGGAGATTGTTGGCATATGGAAACTCCAATGAGACATTGTGTGTGATTGAAGGTTTTGTCATTGAAGGCAACCTTGTAATCCTATGGCACCGGCAAGACACTATACCGGCAAAGCATTACATAGGCAACCTTGCAATCCTATGGCACCGGCAAGACACTATAGTGGAAAAGCATTACTCAAATAGAACAATGCTCCGACATCAACAAAATCAATCTACACCAGCATCAGCATAGAAGATGTACACCGACATAGAAGGAATTATGTATACCGGCACAGAGGCCGACAAGATTTTTGATATGTAATATTTTGTTTATCATTGTAAGCCGACTTGGCAAATTGTAAAATGACTCTTGTATATAAAAGAGATCATTGTAGGCATTTGTAGGATATGGATAGAATGTAATAAATAAATTATAAGGTAGACCTAATGTGCAAATTGTAGGTCAAGGGTATATGTACAGAACAGAGCAAGAACCAGTACTGAATCTGGCATTGAAGATGCTATTGTAAAGCAGTACAAAATATTGGATTTGTGTAAATCCTCATTGTAAGTCAGTGTGACTTCTTATTGAGCAGTGAGCTCTAGGCAGTTGGCTTTCCTACATGTGCAGGCCCCTATTGTAAAGTAATATTCTCTTATTGGCCAGTAAGTGAATATTGTGGGTCACAAATCCCACCGAGGTTTTTCCCACACCAGGTTTCCTCGTTAAACATCTTGTGTTATGGTGTTCTTTTCATGTGGATGCTTTTGATTCTGTTATTTGCATTAATTCTTGCATACCGGTATACTGTTACTTTATATTCTGCATATTTAGTTTTAAGAAAATTTCATAACTGGTTAGATACTGATTCACCCCCCTCTCTCAGTATCTATGGGAACCCTAACAACAGTTCATACTTCCTAAGTATTTGGTTGTATTGTTTTCATTTGAGCAGTTGTGCAATGTTGTTTTAAATCATTCTCCCTTAGTTTTGTGTGCTGGTGTGAAGTTTTAACATTGTATCAAAATTATTTTGTTTTAGCCCTGTTCTCGGTTGAGTAAGGGTTTGGCTTCAACAATGGAAGCAAGTTGATTTTGTTTGGCTCTTTCTCCATGGCCTCTAATAGTCAAGTTGTTGTACATATCCTTATTTTTTATACAAGTTTTTTGTTTGATAGCAATGACAAAGAAAATGGTTTTTGTTGCTTACAAGGCAAGCTCCTATAACCCGACTAGTGAATTTTCATGTTGTAAAACAAAGCTTCTTTGCAAACCCCCACCAAGTGGACCTCATTTTTAGTTTCCTAAGGTTGAATTAAGTTTGGATATATTTTTTAGACCAGATGGGAGGATATTTAAATGAATAGTTTGTTGGAATGCATTTTGAGTAGCCAAAGTGTTGAATACAATGGTTTTTGAGCACTTTTCCTCTTGAAACTTGGTTGCACATCAAGTGTTTGTCTTTATGATTGTAGGGTAGGAAGTTGGAAGGCCTTATAATGATGGTATAGAACTTCTCAAAATATTTGGTGCTCTGAAGAAGAGTTTGGAATGGTGATAAGGTCTTTTAAGACTCAAAACCTTTGAAAACCCTTCTTTTTAGGCACATTTATAGGACAACAATTTTACGGTCTTTTCAGACCTCCTCATAGCATAAAATTGAAATATCTCCATAAAGGGTATTAGGATATACAAGGGTTTCATTAATTTTTTTGGTATTTTGTGGAGTTATAAGCATTTTAGCAGTTTTGGAGGGCTAATTGCGGCTCTTTCCTTGTAGCCCTGTTTTGAGCTTTTCTTGAAATCGGGTAAGAAGACAATTGAATAGATCACCAAACCAAGTTGAAATAATCCTAAGATGATGTTAGAAAATTTCCTAAACCTCCTACAACCCTTGGTGAGTGATCTTGGTGTTTTGGAGCTAAGAAGCAAAGTTTCACCTTTGTGAGACTTGAGAGCAAGTTTGAATGAAAACAAGAACTAACATGGTAGGAAGAACTCAGGTTTGGTATGAAGCATAGAAAAAGAAATAAATAAAATAAACAACACCTAAATAAATGTTAAAACCTTCAACAACTACCCTTAAGGGAACTTTCAAACCAAATTGATTGCAAACACACAAATTGAGCCAATTCTTGAGTTTCTCCCTATCACACATATCACATATTATGCTCCACATATGCACTTTGTAAGATAGATTAATACAAATGAAAACCAAATCAAAACATAGCTACCCAACCTCAATCACTGAATATGATATTACGTAAATTATTGGTCAAAGTTCATACAAATACAACTTGTGGTATAGAATGTAACAACTACCCAGTTAAACAACAATAAAATATGGCATTTAGTGATTAACATGAAGATAATGTAGACCTAATATACAAGGAATCCAACATTTGTCTTAATAATTATTTTATAACATATATAAAATGATTATATAATTGTAGACATCTAAAAATGGTCAACAGTTGTGGAGTTATACTTTAACATTTGCGCATCGCCTTATTTTAGGGTTCTTGCATTGCATTAACATTTCTTCTATGTTATGCACTTGGTCTTTATCATTTGTGAGCATCGAGTCCTTCTTCTACATTCCTTATTTTCCTTTCTTTCAAACTAGGTCTTGTCGATAGCAATCTTCAGTCATGATTTTGGTCAATCTTATCCTGTCGCATCATGGTGCGTGCTCCTTTATTGTCATTTTGGACATCATCAATTCTAATCGATGATAGAATTAGGGTTTTTTCCTCTTGTCAATCTCGTCATTTTGTGATCGATTTGTTATCAATCCTTGTCCTTTTCAATCATGTCAATTTGGATCGATTAGTCATTGTTCCTCGTCAATTGGCGCCTATCAATTTGATCTCCTTGTCAATATTGGTCAATTTGTCATTGATTTTTGTCAACCAATTTTAATTATTTATAACAACATTGGTCCTTTTCCAATCAGAATCATGATCAAACCTACATTAATTTCTTGTTGTCTTGACCTAATTCCTTGTCCTCTTATTTCTAGGGTTTTATGATTTGTTCATTTAATCCTTTTCTTCTTCTTTGTGGGTTAAATAAATCTATTTATTTAGTCCTAGGTCTCTTTCATGAATTAATTAATGGATGAAAACCTATTAATTAATTCACCTAATTTCTATTTCCTCTTTTTCCTCAATTTTTTAATTTGCTAATTTCTTCTAATTTCTAATTTCTATTTCTATTTCAATCTTGTCATAGTTTGTCATGCATTTTGCATAGCAACTTGTCATAATTTTTCATACTCCTTGCATAGCAAATTGTCATTTGTCATAATGTTGCCATTCTTGATTTGAATTTCCTTTCAAATCTCTTCATGCTAATCTTGTTCTCTCTCCAATTTGTCTATAAATTGGATGAGTTTCTTCAATCAAAAAATCAATCAATCACATTTTTTAGTAACCTTATGCTACGAATTTCATCTCTCAACAACTTGCTTTCCACATGCATTTTGCACTTGTAGGTGAGATCCACATCAAATTTGAAGGTGAAAGAAGAACAATGGAGCCACATGAAGGATATATTTGCATCGGTTTGCTTCAATTTCATTCAATTTGAATATCTTGTCTTTATGTCTTCATTGATTGGATTAGGATTGCTTTCATTACAGTTTTAGGTTTTGTGATTGTCCTAATTGCTATTTGTTTTGATGCTTCTCAATTTCATGATCTACATTTTGGTGAGCCCGACGTGAAATAACCTCTTAACCATGTTTTGAATGCTTTTGAGCTGTTTATAGGTGAAAAACTCAAGAAACAGGGTGACTTGGAGCTTTCTGGGCACTTCTGCACCTGTGTTTATGGGTTTTGTGCCTGTGTTGAGGCATTCTATGCCTGTGTTGATGGGTTTTGCACCTGTGTCGATGGGTTTTGTGCCTGTGTTGGGTCATTATATGCTTTTGTAAGACCAGAAATAGAGGTAAAATTAGTTGTTTTTACTTGCAAGTTTGCATATTTTCATTCTCTTTCTTGCATTCTAGTTTTTCTTTGGTACTAATTCTTTGTGTAGCATCTTGGCATTATGTGTGACGAAGACTAAAAATGCAACTACTAATGAATCTTATGCAGGACACGATCAAAGACTCTCATTAAAACATCTTGCTTGTGATTTTTAAAGTAGTTGCACATTTCATTTCTTAAAGGTTCATGAACACCATGCATGTTTTGTCTATTTTTAATTTGATTGCATGTTTTAACCCTTAGAACTGGGCCTACCTCCCAATTTTCCTGGCACTTTGCATAGGCATTGGTGTGAGGCCCTACCCCGATTCAGTTTGGCATTTTCAGTTATTTGCATATTGAGACTATTATGGATGCTTTATTTTATGCTTTATGGACTTAGAACTTATATGATTCCATGATTTGGATCACACTGACATATGTTGATGCTTTATTTCATGCATGAGGATTATGAGACTTTAGATATGTTACTAGAATAGAGTTACATTATGATGGTGAATGTCATTATTGAAAATTTGCAGGACTTCATTTTGATGATAGAAAAATGATGCATATTTATGAATGGTTCAATTTTGGGAAATTATGTTAATTGCTTATGTGAAATTGAATTTGAACGAATGAGATATTGAATTATTGTTGCCTAATGAATGAGTGTTTGATGTGCAATGGAATCCATGTATTTGATTATGTATAAATGTGATTATTTGGAATTACTAATGTGTTAATTGAGATGTGCAAGAAAATTATCCATGTGACCATGGAATTTAATGGAGAACCAAGCCTAGACCAATGTGCGTTTGTTAAGCCGGGAGTTGTCTATTTGGAGAGACAACACCCCTTTGTAATGTGTTTTATTTGTGAAGTGTATAATGCTTGAGTGTTAAAATCAATTTGTATGTATATGTGTAAACCTACAAGAGACAAATTCCATGTGTGCTTTTTATATTGTATTTTTATTGTGTCACTTGACACGTGTTGATTAAGTGTCATTGATTTTGACTTGTCTCTTGGAGGGAGTTTTGTTTCTACCCAAGCCATTCAAAAACATGAGTGTGGTCCCAAATTTTCCTTGGGTAGGGAGTCTTGGGAGTGGTCAACTCAAGTTTGACCCGTAGGTAAACTTTAGTTGGGTTTCCAAAGGGTTTAATGGACTCCTAGGGTAAGTTTTAAGGATTTTCCAAAGGTCCAAAGGGTGTACCTATGGGTTAGGGGTATTTTGCAACATGTGGCTTCTCCCATGTGACTATTTAGTCACTTCAAAAAGTGGTGTTTCCAAGATGAACGAAAATTCAACTTAGAAAGTTCTTCCTAGGATAGAGAACCTTCCCTTTAGAAGTTAAACTCTCTTCCCATCTTCTTCCACCTTTTCCCTTTCCAATTTTGGTAATGTGTAAGAGTTTGGGAAGGGCAACCAATGGGAACTCACACCTCACCCAAGGGGTTGGGAAGGGTGTGAGAGGCCTTCTTAGGCAAGATTTTGGAAACTTAGTGAGCAATCACCCACTCTCCTTTCTTGGAGATTATGCTTGTTTTGAAAAAGTTAGTAGGAGTTTAGCACTTTTGGTGGGAATTTGGAGAAAGTTAGTGTGGAATTGGGCAGCTCATCCCCAACTAATTTTAGCAAACCTATTGGCAGAATAAGGTTGGTTACTTCTTATTTCCTCTTGTTGTGTTGTATGTGTTAGTTTTATGTTGTTTGTAAAAGAAAAGAGTTGTTGAAAGAATGTGTTTTATGAAGTTTTTTGTTGAAGTTAAGATTGTGTAGTTTTCTTTCCTATGTATTTTGTTTTGTGTTCTAGTTGTTTTGGGAGTGTCCAAGATCTCCTACTCTTGGGAGGGTAGGAAGATCTTGGGGTGGAAGGAGTATGACAGCCATGGGTGAGAGGCTCTCCTTATGGAGAGTGTTCTCAAGGGACTCCTTGGTGACCCTTGATGCATAGCCTTGTGTATGCATTTGGGGGTCATAAGGGGAGCACATATGGCCTTGAGCCTTTTGGGGGGGGCATAAGGTTTGTGGAAGTATTTGTTTGCATTTGTTTTGCCATGAGGTGGTTTGTGTTGTATTTTTGGTATGCATTCTCCCCATTGGTACTTGGTCCACTTCCACCCATGGAAGAGTCACCATGAAAGTGGTGAATGTGTAGCTTGGGAAGGGAAATTTGAATGTAAATGTGTTCCTATGTTTGTTGTGGGTTTTGCATGTTTGTAACCCGTCTAGTGCTTGGTTCTCCAAGCTCGGGGGTGGCTACTAGTAAGCCTAGGCTGGGAGGTGAGCTTCCCATGGTCAAAAATGTGTTTTATTGCAGGTTGCATGGGAATGGGAAAAGAAGGATTAAAGGACTATGTTGCTGTTGTGTTGCAGAAATGTGTTTCAAAAAAGGATAGACTCAATGTAATAGTTTGTGTAAAGAATGAAAAGTGAGCATTTGTAGTATTCTCTTTCAAAAAAAAGGGTTGTATTATTTTTCAAGTTATAATGTAGGGAAAAAGAATTGTTGGGATTTCATCCCATTTGAACTCATGTTTATTTTATATCCATACCTATCTTGTATTTACATTTGTCAATGAATACACATATTTTTCCTACTTGGTAGTGTTGTAAAAGAAAATGAAAAAATGTTAGTTTGCCTCTAGATTCTTAATGTTTTGCATAAAAAAAAAAAGAGAAATGTATGCATTTTTGAGAAATCTGAAAATTATTATTAGCTGTAAATCCATGTTCCTTTTAGTTGAACATGCTGCTGTAAATTTATTTAAAAATAGTCTTTCATATTTTTCTATTTATTGCAGAAATGAAAATTGTTATAATAGTCTATTCTTTGCAAAAGAAAAGAAAAGAAGAATATTTAGCATATAGTATAATAATTTAGGGACAAAAAAAAAATGTATGAAGGAAAAACCCCTTAAATGTATTTTGTTGTTATTCATAAAAATAATACACCCATAAAGAGTCTATGTGAGTTATAGTTAAATATGAAAATAAAATATAATAATAAAGAGCAAAAAGGAAATATACATATTTTCATTTAAATATTTTATCTCATTAACTATTAATCTGGTATGCTGTTATTAAACAAAAAAATATATATATGTTCCTTAAAAAAAAAAAAAAAACAGGGGTGATACATTTTCAGAATTGGGTAGTTATTTCAGTATACAAAAAAGGAAGGAAAACTGATAAAATGATTTAATAAATATATATATATATATATATATATATATTTATTTATTTATTTATTCCTTTAAAAAAAAAAATTCTGCCAGTTCCCAGAACATAAAATAGTAAGTGATGAGCTTTTCCTTCCAAAATATATATATATCTATATTTAAATGTATATATACATATATATATATATACATATATATATATATATACAAATATAGAGTAAATGTCAAACAAAGAAAGAAAAAAACCATATTTTGTGAATGTATAAACTTGAGTTTTAAAACCTTGAAAACCCGTTTTAACCAACACAGAAAAAAAAGTATCGCGCGTTTTTTTTAGCGAACCAGGGAAGGAGCCGAGCCACTTACACAGTGGCCGGCGGTGGCGCGGGAGCTGCCCGGCTGCCACTGTGGTTACCCACAGTGAGCGGCGCTCGGCCGCCACTGTGGGCAACCACAGCGGCGCCCGGGGGTAACCCCCGCCCTCTGGTTGCTACGCTGCATAACCCCCTGTTTTGCCCGCAAATAGAAACCCCGCTCTGCCTCCTCTTACACCCCTCCGCCCCGTGTTTGAAACTCCACTCCACCCCCTCTTCGATGTCCCGCGCTGCGGTAAACCCTCCTCCGCTCGATCGGGTGTCTCCGCCCGTCTCCCTCTCCATGCCTCCGCCGATAATAAAAACAAATGCTAAAAAAAGAATGGGTGGGGTGAGGGTTAGGCTCGGTCCGCCCTGTGCGCGGTTCCTCGGCCGCCGACCCACCCCGCTCGCAACACACTCAAAGTTGGAAGTAAAGAAGAAAAAAAGAAAATAGAAGGATGTTATCCTATTCGCCCTAACCCTAGTTCGGGTTAGGGCAGGCACCCACCTAAGTTTAAAATATGAGTGTGAATGGGGGTGGGAGGGAAGTTTATTTTCAAAAAAATAAGTATCACTTCTCCCCCTCCCTTAAGACATATAATTTATAAACTCATTCATATAAAGTTATCAGTGAATACATAAGTAATTATGCAAAAACATATATATATGTATATATATATATATATATATATATATATATAAGTAGGATTAGATTAATATTTAATTTGTTTTAAAATTGTTAGATGTTAAGTTATAAATACTTTTGTTAAATATTGGACATAAGTGAAAGAGACTTTATAAAAGGATTCTAATATTAGGTGGATTAGATGAAAAAAATAATAATAATAAGGGGTGTAGACACTGAGTTTCATGTAGGGCCAAGAGGGCCAAATTTAGTATAGGATTATAAAGTGATTTTAGATTATGGGGGCTTCAATTAATTAAGGTGTTTTAAATTACCAGGATAAATAAATTTAGAAATCCTAGAAGGATAGGAATGATAAAACAAATTTCATAAAGAGAGTTTAATTCGGGAGTAAACGTTATACTTGGGATTTCTAATCATTAATTTATGAAGATTAGTGTTAATCCATTTGGGAGAGATTTTAGCTCGTAGATGACTTAGTAAACCTTGTCACCAAATTGAGTTTATTTACCCGTTTTATACAAATATAGTTTTGACCTAACCCAAAATGCATTGTTCATTTAAGTTAATCACACTTAGTTGATTTTATTTGTTAAGTAAGTCGTTAATTAGTTAAGTATTTTAAAAAAAAAAAAAATTTCCGTTCGTGCCCAAAAGTGGGCATAACAATTGGTGAGAGGGAACGACCCAAAGTGGTGATGGGCTAAAGCCAAGCTCTTCTAAACCACTCTAAATAATTGTGGATGCAACGAAAGTTGTAGACAATGGGTGTTGGAATGGTATTGCGATGATTTATTTGCCGAATCAATACCCACCCGAACGGATGCCCTTACTAGAATCTCTTGTTTGTAGATTGCAAAATCCTTCTATCTATTGGCTTAGGCATTGTGATACGCACATGCCGAAGACACCTCTCATGCACTCAGTTAGAGATAGCAAGTTCTTGGGAAGTGATGCCCCTTGAAATCAAAGCTTCGTATGCCCGAGAAGTGAGTGCACTGTAAGGGGGAGCCAGTGCTACCAAGCATCTAGCTATCCGGCTGAGTGTTGTATTTTATGGTTAGAGGATTCAACAGATATTGCCCTTGCCAGCCATAGGATTTGTGTGAATGTGCTTGATTGTCTTGAGTCAAAGTCAAACAAACATTTTTGTCTTTCGTGATTGTCAAAAGTTAAATCAAAAACAAACTTTCAAAAGTGCTCATAATCAACTTGGGTTTTCAAAATCAACAACCTTTAATTAAAAACTAAATCCAACAAAAGTCCAAATTTGTCCAAGTATTCATCCAACATTTGAACATGGCTTGTCAAAACATTGAATATCTTTGTTTCAAAATTCATGTCACTTTAGGCTAGGTTTTGCATAGTCCAACTTAGGTCCTAGGGCATATTGTCATCTCCCTTCATTTTAGTCCTTTTCATTGCAAGTGTCCTCATTTTGCACTTAGGTTCAAAATCATTTCCCTAAGTTTGCATTTCATTGTCATATCCAAGCTAGATTTCCATTTAGGTGACGTTCATGCATTATCCTTGTCATGCTAAAATTAGGTCTTGCATAGATTGCATTTTGCATATTCCAAGTCATTGGTCTTCACATATCCTTATCATTGTATTGTCATCTTGTCTTGGCTTCATCTTGTCATATCATATCCTTAGATCATTTTCATGTCATATCCTAAGTCATTTTCATAATCATTGCCTTCTTACATTTAGTCTCAAAAATTTCGTTTGTCAAACTTGAAAAATCAAAACTTTGGATGATACCCTCAGTTGTTGTTAGGGTGTCTTGACCTTGTCTAAAATTTGTCCTTTTATTAATTTCATTTTTGTCAAACCTAGCTTAGTATCCAAGCATATAGGTGAGACATTGTCAATTTGTCCTATTGTCATTTGGTCCTTTGTCCTTTAAGGTGTTGACTTCATTTCAATTTCCCAAGGTTGTGTCTTTAGCTTTGCATTTCAAAAGTTTGTCTCCAAAAATTCAAAAGGTACAAAAACATTAAGTTGCATTGTCATCCTTTTAGGTTGAATTTGTCAATCCCATTAGTTGCATTGCATAGTGACATGTTTGTTGAAATGAGGTCTCAACCTTCTTATGAAGCCATGTCATCACAATTGAGAAATCAATCATCTCAATCCAATCTCTACATGTCTCAGAACTTAGATCAAACTTATCATGATGATGTAAATGTCCAAATACAAAAACTAGAGGAGAAACTAGCTCAAGAAAAAGAGATCTTGGAACAAAAAGTGAAAAATAGTGAGAAGATTAGATCCCAAATGTCCAAGACATTTAAAAAATTTCAAGGTCCAAACCCAAAATTTGAGCCAATTGATGTAAAAGCTCTTATCGAATGATCAGACATACCAGCTCTCATCTCACAAATATATATGATGAAACAATTTCAAGAAAAGAGACAACAACATTATGTGCCTCCACAACAAGAACAAGAAGGTGTTTACTATCAATCACATTTTCAACCATCACAACCAATTGTTCAACAATTCCAACATTTCCAATAGACACAACCAATGGTCCAATTTCAACAATATGTCCAACCAACTATACATTGTCAACAAATGGTTCAACCAATGGTGGAATATCAACAAGTTCAATCAACATATCAATTCCAACAACCACAACCAAACATTCAAAAACAAAGGTTGCAGCACACACCAAGCCAAATTTTGAACATGTCAAACCAATTTGATCAACATATAGTTCAAAATCAAAACATGACATCAGACCAGAACCAACTCCTTTCCAAACAAGTTCAAATTCCAAATACAACTATGTCAAAACCTCAAAAGAAAGGTGGCCTTATTGCAAGGATCTTAAGGAAATTACCAAGTGAGTTCTTTGAGGAAGATCAAGATAATACACTTATGTCTAGCAATGCCTCATCCCCCCACAAACAAATTGACTCTCCAAAGGCATCTATCCCTACACCTTTAGAAGTTTCACAAGAACCTTCCATATTGTCCTCATCAAACAATACACCCAAGGATGAAATTATCCAAGGGCTATCCATAATTGATTGCCAAGATAATCCAAATTATGATGCACATCCTTGTCATGTTTCAGAAATACAAGACCCAATGCCACCATGCACTTTATTGCCATTGCCTATTTTAGAGGACCCCATTCGAAGTCCCTCTTCCTCATGTTCAAGCATTGATTCCTTGCCAGAATCCATCATAAATGTTCAAAGTGTATTTCCTTCATGCCAAAACATTGATCCCTTGTCAGAATCCCCCATGCATATCCAAAGTCCAACCCCATGTCAAGAGGATAATTTAGAGCATGAAGAAACATGTCTCAAAAAAGATCAAGATCAAGATCCCAAAACCTTATCATCCCATCCAATTGTTGACCAGGACCCCATCTTCCCAGACACTCATGATGATTCCCCTATTCTTGTCCATCCTATCCAAAGTCCTATTGGCACTCCATTCCCTGATCAAGATCAAGATATCCCAGTCCATCCAATCCCAAATGATCCCCTTCCATTTCATGAAAAAAATGTCCTTTCAAATCCCATTGGCATTCCACTTCCTAAGAAAGATCAAGATATCCTTTCCATTAAAAGTCAAGAGAAAACCAACTTTAAAGAGGATTCCAATGATCTTCCTCCTTGTCAAGACCCTATCATTCCTTCAGATCATCCACAAGATCTACTTGTTCCTCCATCTCCATGTCCTAATCTAGCATATCCACTCCAAGGTCTCATTTCTTTTGATGATCCCATTATTTCTCCCATTCCATCTCTTGAAGAGCCTATCATTGAACCATGTCCACTACACAATCCTAGTCCCCCTCATGATCCTAATCCCCCTCATGATTCTAACGTGTCAGTGCAAGATGTTCATGAACCCTTGACATGCATAATGGGTTCTTCCACTTTGGTAAAATCCGATCCACTTCAAGATCTCATTATTTCTCTCATATCATATCCACCTCATAATGGACTCGCGTCTTCTTCCCAAAGAAAAGAGTATCCTACAAGTCAAGATATTTATAAAGGCAATGGAGTAGATCTCCATAAGCAAGAATCTCATGTTAAGGAAAATATTAAGGGTCATTTCTACACAACTCACTCTCAAGACGTTGGTATCCCTCCATCAAAATCCAAACATATCCCTTCCCCATCATACTTTCCATCCATCTTAGGTCCTTATATTCCTTCATCCTCTATGAAAGGTTAGCAAAGGCACAAATCCTTGAGTAAATTTCATCCATCCAAAAGAACTCCATTTCATTCATATCCATCCATGCATTCCTTTCCCCTCCAAGCAATTTGGATGCCAAGCATGAAAGTCATAAGTCTAAAAATCTACATGTATTCAAGGATCAACATGTCAAAGAAAAGAAAAAAATGATCCAAAAAGAAAAGGAAAAATCCAGAAGGTGACAAAGGCCCATTTCTCAAAAACAAAATTAAAATATATATGGGTTCCTAAATCCCTTGTGCAAGCAATGCACTCCAATGAACCACAAAAGTATGAAAAATCAAAAACCATGTGGATCCCTAAGCAACTCCTTGAAGCACAAAAGCCTAATGAAACATCCAACTTGGCATCCAAAGTTTCTATTCCTCCATCCAGCCCTCTCAAATTTTTTCCTCCATCACCTTCTTCATCCATTTTGGGCCCTTATGTCCCGAAATCCCAAGCTATTCCTCCATCCAAATCTCACAATCTGAAATCTATTTTTCCTCCATCAATCCACCACCCCTCAAGGTGTGTTCCAATGGTGATCTTGCCAACATTTCCATCCTCTGAAGCCCAATTCTTCCAATACCCTATCCGTTATCTAATGCATATTTTCCATCCTTCCATCCCTCTGGTCCAATCCTTTGCATAAATCCTTGCCTTAATTTCATCTCTTTTTCCATGTCCTTATCCTACCAATGTCTTTGAGCATACTTTTAAAGGTCATGGTCCATTTTTTTCAATGCTACTATCCAAACAAAATGACGCTTGAGTCCTTCTTCCATCCCCTATCATGTGTCCATCTTCTATTGAAAATGTCAAAATACAAAAAAATTAAAAAAGTGAGAAAAAAAAGACAAAAGAAAAAAAGTAAAGCAAAAATAATTCATCCACTGGTGAAAACCTGGCAAACAGGCACCTTGGGCAAGTACCATGATGAACACCTGGAAAACAGGTGTCATGCGTAATCTATGAACTTCTTGCATACCGTACTTGGGGACAGGTTTCCTCCTTCATATCTTATTGCCCTTCCATTATCCTATCGAACCCCTATCATTACCCTTCATGTCCTATTGTCCCTCATGTCCAGTTTCCCTTTCCACCTTTGATCTTGACAAGGATGAGGATCGTCATGAGCATCATGCATCTTGTTTGTAGCTTTTAGTCCATCATAGTTTTTGGTCTTTATCCATTTTCTTATTATAACCTTTCATCCATATTCCCGAGTTTATTGCAACTTTCTGCCACTATCCCTTAGCCTACCTCGACCTTCAGTCCATGTCCCTTATCCATTCTTGATCCTATCCATATCTTATCACTATCCATACACTCTTTTTCATTCCTTGATCTTGATCTAACATAAGGACGCAAAATTTAAACATGGATTCAAAAACCCCTTGACATATCCCTCATGCCATGTCATTGCTTTACATTGTCATATCTAGTCTCTTGTCCTATCACGCAATAGCCCTTGAAAAATGCATTCGTATTGTCTCCATGATAAAAGGCCTATGTCTTCCCTCTATCCACTTACATTTTAGAAAGCCTATTTATTCACCTATCATATTCCTTGCCTTGCTAGACACTGGGGGCAAAATCATAAAAATCCAAAAACATCGATAAATGTCCTGAAATAATCCAAAAACATTCAAAAAATGTCCTGAAATAATCAAAAAACATCAAAAAAATGTCCTAAAAAAATCCCTAAAAAATCAAAAAATGTCCTGAACAAATCCCTAAAATTGAATAATGTCCTGAAAAAATCCCTAAAAAGTCAAATAAAGTCTTGAAAAATGAAACAAAAAAAAATTGTAAAAAACTCGAAATTCCTCCAAAGTGAAAACATCAAAATCCAAAAACAATTTCTTCGGCATTTTGCATTTTGTCAATAAATGATCCCCTTTGTGCATAGACAGATCACTGAGCATACATCCAACAACAATCATTCAAACATTGTGCTTTAATGAAATCATGCATTAATAGATGAACTTTTCAATCAAACAAGGCATTCAAACTAATCAAAATTGTCACATCAATCCAAATAACATCAACGTTACCATTGGTCCTTGTCAACATTATCATGGGTCTTATACAGGGTGTGGTATACTCAAAATTAGACTGTGTCTTGTCTTCAACGAGGTACCACATTCCCTGAAACCAGACAACATGATCATTCTTGTTTTCCACTTTTGACAATGATGATCAGACTGTTTGTTTGACTTGGTTGAATTTGTGCGTCTTATCTTTTTACTGATTTATCTTTGGCTTTGATCATGTTCCTATGTTGCTCGAGGATGTCACTGAGTGATTTAGAGTGACCAAGATGGTTCATGGTCCCCTTTTCTTTTTTTTGTTGTGTTTGCTATTTGTGGAATGTTTGTCACAAACTGGGGCAACTATATCATTGGGTGTCTGTGATAAGTACGTTCACTTTGTGAATGCCGCACATACCTTGACCCTTGATGTATGCATCCTAGGAAGCTTCACTCATTCCTTGTGTGCGATGTGTTTGTCTTTTGCAAAAGGGGTTGCATTCCAGCTTTGGACTTCAATGCCATGATGCTCTACATCCGCTTTGCTACAATAAATAAAGGTTCTCACCTACTTATGTGCATTTGTGAAAGCAAGTTTTCCTTCATCTCTAACTGTCCTCTGTCTAATTTCTTCTTACTAACATTTCTTCCATCAGTCTAGTCATGGTCTTTTGTGCCTTCCACTACTTTTCCTTTATGCATCCGACCTTCGATTTTTGATTCATTTGAACCTATCGTCTTTTGTCATTCTTATCGATCACTTGGCCTCTTTTTTGGATTTTTCCAGCCAATTCCTCGAGGAGGCATGCATATGTCATTGTTATTGTCTGGGGCATTTTCATTATTGTTCTTTGAAACAATGCTTAGAATCGCATTGTCTCAAAGAGGGGAAAAATGTAGACATCTAAAAATGGTCAACACTTCTGGAGTTATACTTTAACATTTGCACATCACCTTATTTTAGGGTTCTTGCATCGCATTAACATTTCTTCTATGTTGCATGCTTGGTCTTTATCATTTGCGAGCATCAAGTCCTTCTTTTGCATTCCTCATTTTCCTCGCTTTTGAATTAGGTCTTGTCGATAGCAATCTTTAGTCATGATTTTGGTCGATCTTATCCTGTCGCATCATGGCGCGTGCCCATTTATCATCATTTTGGACATCGTCAATTCTAATCGATGATAGAATTAGGGTTTTGTTCTCTTGTCAATCTCATCATTTTGCAATTGATTCATCATCGATCCTTGTCCTTTTCAATCATGTCAATTTGGATCGATTAGTCATTGTTCCTCGTCAATTGGTGCCTATCAATTTGATCTCCTTGTCAATCTTGGTCAATTTGTCATTGGTTTTTGTCAACCAATTTTAATCATTTATCAACATTGGTCCTTTGCCAATCAGAATCATGATCAAACGTACATTAATTTCTTGTTGTCTTGACCTAATTCCTTGTCCTCTTATTTCTAGGGTTTTATGATTTGTTCATTTAATCCTTTTCTTCTTCTTTGTGGGTTAAATAAATCTATTTATTTAGTCCTAGGTCACTTTCATGAATTAATTAATGGATGAAAACCTATTAATTAATTCACCTAATTTATATTTCATCTTTTTCCTCAATTTTTTAATTTGCTAATTTCTTCTAATTTCTAATTTCTATTTCTATTTCAATCTTGTCATAGTTTGTCATGCATTTTGCTTAGCAACTTGTCATAATTTGTCATAATTTGTCATACTCCTTGCATAGCAAATTGTCATTTGTCATAATGTTGCCATTATTGATTTGAATTTCCCTTCAAATCTCTTCATGCTAATCTTGTTCTCTCTCCAATTTATCTATAAATTGGATGAGTTTCTTCAATCAAAAAATTAATCAATCACATTTTCGAGTAACCTTATGCTACGAATTTCATCTCTCAACAACTTCCTTTCCACATGCATTTTGCACTTGTAGGTGAGATCCACATAAAATTTGAAGGTGAAAGAAGAACAATGGAGCCACATGAAGGAGATATCTATGTCGGTTTGCTTCAATTTCATTCAATTTGAATATCTTGTCTTTATGTCTTCATTGATTGGAATAGGATTGCTTTCATTGCAGTTTTAGGTTTAGTGATTGTCCTAATTGCTATTTGTTTTGATGCTTCTCAATTTATTGATCTACAATAATAATTTCAATTAGGTTAATCTTTAACATAGTTTTTTACAATACTGAATTTTCTTACTTATGGATACAAAATCACACTCAAATTCCACAAGGGAATAATAAGTAGTTATTAAGAGGTATCTAGTTTCTAAATTGGCATGTCACAAGATAAATAAATACTTTAACTTTTTCATACAATATTTCTTCTATTTCCTTTGTAACTTGAAGCGAAAGAGGGAGAGCATCATCAAGGTGATATCCACCCTACCATAAAGCATCAATCTTCTCTGTGCTACTCGACTTGAGGTGCCAAAACCATCACAAATGATCTAGTAAGATGTGGCCACATGCATGGTGGCATCTAATTAACTATTTTAATCACTATCAAGGGAGAATACCTATATTCGCATGCAATCTATACATATATAATATAATGAACATTCTCATTGATGAAAATATGGTGAGAAAATACAAATCAACCAAAGTAACCTACATATAGATCAATGCAAATAAGTTATTCTAGACATATAATGTGTTGCTCATCTTACTATGAAATCTTTAAATTTTATAAGATGGATAATGAATTATCTTGTAGATATGGCCATACTAGCATTCAATCATATCACTAAGTACTCTAGCAAGAAAACAATTCTATTTATATAACTAATTCTCTAATCCACTTAATACTAATCCATACAAGAGATGATGGGTTTAACCTCCTCAAATTCTATCTATTAAAAAATATAATCCTCCTTATATTGGTGAAAGGATTATATTTAATTAATATTTTTTCTTAATTCCATGATAGTACTCTTATGCTTATTGATAATAAAAATTTTAATCTAGTGATTTCAATGGAATAGTATAGCATTTAAATAATCATAAATTTTAGTGCCTCAAGCAAAATAAAAAGTTCAATATGTTATAGAAATTTAGGAAGATGAAAAACCAATCCCAAAACCTATCTTCTCAATAATCCTAACCTAAGAGCAATTTTGTCTGCAATACAACTCACTTATTTTTCATTTGAAACAATAGTTGGATATAAGAACAATCCTAACTATGATCCTAGAAGTTTATCTATTTTAATAGGAACCTATCATAAAATCACACATGTCAAGAAGTCTCCATTAGTGAAACATAAAATGTAGATCATACTTCAAACATCAAGAGCATATATTATATTAAATGCCACTTTATTTTTAATTGCAATGCAAATATCATATACTAGAACCTCTTAAAAATTTTAAATGTTGACGGAATCCAATTTTCTCATATTCAAATTCTATTTGGATCCCTCAATCCCATGTTATACCTCATATTTTTTATTAAGTAATATTGGCAGTAACAATGAAGGAAAACTGAGAGGGGGGAAGTGAATAGGTTTTCACCGGATCTAACAAATCAGGAACAATCTCAGATCTAATCAACTACAGGAAGAAGAAATAAAAAAAAAAAAAACACCAACACACATAACACCAATATTTTTGATATGGAAAACCCTGTTAAGGGTCAAACCATGGTGGGAACCTACCCACAATAAGATGATACTCTGTAGTAGTATGTTAAAATATTACAACAGGGAATGCACATACATTCAAGTATACTACCTAGAGCTCACTTCTCAATGTAAGATGACCCAAAAGGCTCCAACCCTTAGGAAAGGTTCACTACCTTACAATAATGATCGGACTACAATCTGGAATACATGAACTCCAAATATAGCATCTGCTAATGCCTCGTGACACTTTTGGTTAAGCTCATTTGTCTGCCTTGTAACAATCTCTACTCAATACAACATATCAAGGGATAAATTTTCTTATGCACACATAAACCACTCTCTAATAATGTAGACACAACATTGACACCCAAATTATATTGCTATACCACCTGTTTATACAAATCATCTAGCTTGACTATAAGGTTGGCCAAACCCTCAACCCTTAATTACAAAATTATATCACACGATACATAAATCAACCACTAAACTAGTGTAATGACATAGCATGGACCTAAATCGAATCTCCAAACATGCATCACCACTAGAAATCTCTCTATGATCAACAGCAACACGTTACACCACCAAAATTACCACATAACACAAAGAATATCACTAGATCAGTAACATAACTATTACCATGCACAAGGATCAATGTGTACAATCAAAACAAATAGGACACAATTAGGAAAAACCAACAAGAACATTAGAACCATCCACAATAGCTTCACCAATGCCACTTATTCAAATGTTCATCAATCAACACACTAGTACTCAAGAACACTTTACATCAGCAATTCAGACTAGAAAGATGCCTTGTAGAGCACCAAATCATGAGCCATCTGAAATGGTGATACACATGAAAATCCAAAATATTCTCCCAAATCTTTAACCAAAAATATGATCATACTAGAGCTGACTAGATCAATTACCAGAATAATACAATACTAATCACAAAAGAACAGTCTTCATACCAGAATCTACAACTCAACCAAATCACCACATAGAATCATGAAATCGATCAAGAATGATACATATCTAGTTTATTTAGCAACCCAAATATATAAACCAACTATATCAACTCATTGCAATCATGGGAATACCAAACAACTCCCTGTAGCACCAAAAACATAGGAATATGTTGACATCAATGACAACAACATATCCTAGTAGCAACAATATCCAACAATCTCCTCCTTTGGTATTGATAGAAACATATGAAAGTGAAAAATAATCAATGCAAAGGAAATAGATCAACATCAGAAAAATCCCCCTTAGATCATGAACTTAAAACTTCAAGGATAAAGCATTTTTTCACATGCTTCTCTCTCCCTTTGACAACAATGCCAAAGACAAAATACAAATTATGCTTCTCTCCCTTATACAAGATAATCTCTCCAAAACTCATCCTCTATGAAGAGAAATCACTCCCTCTTAGGATAGGCTCGCCACTCAATCTACTAATCATCTAAACCATTGACTACTTCGGTTGAGTAGCAGCACCAACTCATCAACCTAGATAAAGAGATAAGGCTTTGAAATCCACTGGATTGATGCAACTCCATGCATCTTGTTCTCATCAAGAGGGGTAGAGACCCCTAAATTATCTCTCAAATAAACAAATGTATCTAGAAATAATGACTTAGTGAAAATATCTACAATTTGATCCTTTTTAGATACATATTCCAGTTTGACATCCTCATCACTAACTTTCTCCCTCAAGAAATGATACTTTATTGATACATGCTTTGTTTTAGAATGCAACACTGGATTCTTTGAAATATTGATAGCACTTGAATTGTCACAATATATAATAGTAGGCTCATCATACACAACTTTAATATCCTTCAACATCTACTTCCTCCAAACTACCTGAGTATAGTTATTAGCAGTTGTAATGTATTCAACTTCAGTAGTAGATAAAGATACAACATCTTCTTTCTTACTGGACCATGAAATCAACTTCTTTCCAAAAAAGAATTCTCCACCAGTAGTGCTCTTCTTCTCATCAACATCACCTACCCAATCAGCATCAGTATAGGCACATAGTAGGAAATCATCATTCTTCAGATACCACAAACCATGGTCATGTTGGACATTGCTACTGCTAGGATATGTTGTTGTCATTGATGTCAACATATTCCTATGATTTATTGCTATGGTGATTCTAGATTGGTGTATTGGGATCATGGTTTGGTTTATGGAGTATTTATAGTGTTATTATATCTTTCTGTATTGGTTTCAGTGATCCGGGAAGCTTATTTGATCATATCATATGATCTGGTTTATGGTTTGGTTTTTCTGATCAGTGCTTTACAGAGTTAAGTATTTCCTCTGATATATTCCAGTGTGATCAAATCTTGAGCTGATATTTTGAGAGAATGTTTGGGATGTCCATGTGTATCTTCATTTTAGATGGTTCATGATTTGGTGCTTTGTAAGTTATCTTTCTTCATGACAGTTGCTGCTATTTGAGTGTTTTTGAGGTTCAGATGTTGATAGATGAAGATTTGATAAGTCGTGTTGGTGCAACTATTACAGATGATTCTAACGTTCTTGTTGGTGTTTCCTAATTGTGTCCTAATTGTTTTGATGATCTGCATTGATTTTTGTATGAGTTGTTGGTGATTTTCCTGAGCTAGTGATGTTCTTCGTGTTATGTGGTATTCCTAGTGGTGTAGCTTGTTCCATTTTCCCTTCACCTTGGACATAGCAACCTTGACCCTCTTGTTGTTAGGGATCTCTCTGCATTCAAATGATTATTCAAGGCCTCAATCCAATCCAAGACCTCATCTACATCTCATGCTTTACAAAAGATGGGAACATCATCCTTCCCACCTAAGGAGTTCCAGCTAACCGCATTTAGGGCTTCCACTAATGTTTAACGATCTGCAGGAAACTCCACTTCCTACCTAGGGGTTCCTCCTTCTACTCCCCCTTCTTTCTCCTCATCAAAATCACATTCTCCTTTCTTCACTTTGTCCTTAGCCCTCTCCAATTCTTTTAATTTGTCTTATAACATTTCCCCAAACATCTTCTTCAGTGCCTCTTGTAACATTGCCTTTTGAGGCATCATTTCAGCCTCTTCCTCACTCCCTAATGCTCACATACACCAAGACCACCTATCCCAAGTGATCTAAACTTTCTCTGATACCACTATGATGTAGAGCCACAGGGAATCTAGGTAGGATTGCCAATCCCAAGACACTCACTCTACTTGTTCCAATTGATCAATCAACAAGAGACTTACTTCCACAAATCAACCTCACAATAGACTCACAACACCAATGGTGGACATCACTCAATGTTAGACAACATACCTCTATCTATAGCTCTTACTCACTCTATGCTATATGCACTCAAAATATAAAATACCAACAAGAAAGCATAGACCCAAACCACCTTCATACCATGTCATTTCACATCCCTTCTAACATGTTTCATGCATTGGAAGTGGTCTACAAACTTCCTAATATCCTTGTAGCCCTAGTTTTTGGGGTTTTTGGGGAATAACTCACAAACTTCCCAAACCACTTGACAAAAAATTGCAAATTTGAGTACCCTTTTGGGCCCTCTATAACATATGTTTGATTTAGGTGCAAGGCCTTTGGACCAGCTATATGGAATACTACCTATCCTAATTGGCCAAGAGCCCCAATTAGGCCTATTTTACAAAGCAACCCCTCTAGAATGGACACACAAAAACTTCACAACCATTTGGAAACTTATAAAATGTGTCAAAACCAAGGATTCCACAAAAATATTGGGCCTACACTCATCTGGTTTTCCACAAACCAATTTACCCCTCTTCATTTACTTGCCATTGTACAATGCCAAGCATTTCAGTGCACTTTCCTCTCTCCTCCAATCATGAATACCTCTGTCAACCCTACCATGCTCTAATACACCTATTGGACCAACATCCCCCTGATTTTGAGGAATTTTCACTCTTGGGAATGTTAGGAACCAACCATGTCTTTTGAAACCCTTGGTAGGGTTTTCTCAAAACCCGGAACTAAAGAAAATAAATTCCCTAGCTCCAACATTTGTTTCAACTCCTGCAACCACTTTGATATGCTAGATATAAAATTGTTTCAATCCTCCAAACACATTATATGAATTCACTAATCAGATACAATAATGAAACAAAGAGAATACATGGACTGAGACACAAGTTCATGCAACAAAGATGACTTCTCCTTCATCAAATCATCATCAATCATACAAGTTTGACCTCATAGGATTTTATATGTAGCATCCAATGTCTCCCAACATCCACAACAAAAATTTGAATCATAGGACCATTGGAGACAAGCTAACCACAAAAGTTGTTAAGTTGACAACAAAAGTTCTCATGACAATTTGACAACAATGTACAACTTTGCACTCTTGACCTTACAACCGACGAAGCCAACACAAAACCATTACATAGGAGTAAAATATGCCCACATAACACAAATGACATCTTTTAGGAATCATCTTGGTCCTTTTGAATAAGTGTGACCAAGGTTGACCCCCTAGATCCTATTACATGATTGGATAAACAAGATGGCTATAAAGCCCTACAAACATGATATTGTTCCATGACTATTATGTGTGGGCTTCTAGGATTCTCTCATCCTAGCTTGTCTGAGGTGGCCCTTTCTCCTATAGAGGTAGAGATTTGGTGGTTGGGAGCAGTCAATTATCTGCTTGTTGCAAGATAGTTACTAGGGCTGCTTATCCATATTCTTTCTTGTCCTATTGAGGTGGTGAGATGGTGTGAGAAGGCCTTCCAGGTGAGGCTACTGCTCGAGCTACTAGTTGAGGCTACCTGCAATTGATTTCTTGTGGGTCTTCATGGTAAGGTCAAGGCTTTTTTATCCTTACTTTCTAAACATTTTTTTGGTTTGAGGGAGCCTTCCAAAACCCTACTTGTGTATGTCTTGAAGGTTAGGGGTGTTGGCATTGTGTTGTCATTGATGTCAACTAGTATGGGATGACCACTAATAGTAGAGATGGTTGTGAAACACTATTATGAAGGAGTACAAAATGTGATATCTTGGATATCACCTTGTGTTGCAGAACACCAGTAAGGTAAGGAAGATGATCTTAGAAGTCACCAATACACAACTTAATGTCTAGCTTGTGTGATGAGATAGATAGGTGTTTGAGTAGTTGTTTGTGATGAAGAGGCAGAATGTTATCTAAATCACATCAACATCAAAAAAAGAGAATGAACAGATCATAGGTATGTTGTGAGGTTGCAGTATAGCAAGACTCCCACCAGATGAAGATGCAATCATCATGAGAAGTAATGACTAGCCATGAATATGCTCACATCTGATCACATGTGCCTATTTGAAAAGATGCTACACAAACAGGGAAGTCACATAAGTGCACTGCAGGATGTAGAAGACAAGGTGTCACTCCATCAGTAAGTGGAGCTTATCTCCTATCATGAAAAGTGTGCATCATAGTTTGGTGATATAAGGATGATGAGGTAAAGGCAAGTGCTCAAAGACTCTCACTGGATTCACTAGTGAAACAAAAAGAATGCCTCAATATGCATGAGATCAGAGTTATGCACTAGACCAAAAAAAAAGGCATGGTGAGATGTCAGTACAGATGAAGTGTGATGGGTTTGTCATCTTGACAAACTAGTTGTGATATGGTCAAAGCTGATCAAAGAAAAGGCATAACTAAGCAGATGCAGATAGAGGATGAATGGACTAACTAAAGAAGGAGTCTAGTGAGGGTTGATGACTTGTGTCATCAAGAGTTCTTACTAGTATGAATGCCCACTGGTAATATGGACAAGGTGCATATGTGGGAATGTGCATGGTTTGGATGGTCATGTCTGGTGATCTCTCAAGGTGTTCCACTGGCAGTTCAACAAGTGTAAACATGATGAGGTAACCCATACAGTGTGTGATACTGGCAGAGTTAGTAAACCGACAAAAAGGAGGAACTAGTAGAATGTTTGGTCGGTGATCCTATCTAGACCAACATCAATGAGTCAAGCTAGCAAATGGTCAACATGGATGCCACATGGAATCAAGGTGGCAAACCTGCATCAAACGAGGATGGAATGTACACCGATGGGGTAGGTGTAGAGTTGGTCAACTTTAAAGAGATTGTGAAGCTCGAGGTGAAGTGGCAGAAGTGTGCGACTCAAGATTAAATGGACAAGAGACGATAAAATATACACTAATCGAGTAGATTGGAGTAGTCCAAGAAACCCATCATGCCATTAATGGTGATTGACCAAGAAGTATGTTGAAGAAGGAAGCCATGTTTTAGAAAGTGCGTTAATGGCAGAGTTGTGCAAATGGATGTTAGAGTGATCATATCAAGCAAGGTCTAATTGGAGTTGGTTCACCTCGAGGATGGTGAGGAAACCCTAACCGCCTGGATTTTGAATTGGGCTTTGGTAGGAAAACCTGGCTATAAGTATAAAGTCCAAAGAGATTGTTTGTTATTGCTACATAGAAGAGTATTGTGCTACTATGAAGTGTGATACTTTTGCAAGTGAGTGCAAATCAGCCAAAGTGCTCAGAGAGTATTTGATAAAAGAGGGAGAGTGAAGAGTAGAATCGTTAGTGTCCATACTGGCAAAGCAAAAGAGAGTGAAGCTCCCAAGAAGGAAGACATATGACTGGTAAAGTGTTGTATCGGTAAAGAGCAGAGAGTAAGGTGGAGGTCCAGTAGAGGAGAAGTGGAAGAAGTGTACTGATAGAGTATACTAGTAGTTAAGAAGCTAAAGAGAGCAATAGAAGAGGGAGTCTGTGTAGTAGAGAAGGTATCTCACCGGCAGGTAAGGTATATGAGAAGGTTGCAAGATTCACCTATAACAAGATTGTTAATTTGGCATTTGATGTTCTTATTGTGAAAACTAAGTTGTAGCTCCATGCAGGGGTTAGTGCTCCTTGGGTAGATGCCCTAAAGGAAAGGGTTGTAGCTCCTTTGGGTTGTAGCCCATAAATCAGGTAGGGGTTGTAGCTCCTTGGGTTGGTGCCTTAAAGTTAGGGGTTAGTGCTCCTCGGGTTGGTGCCCTAAACTTTGTAACTGTGTTTTCATTGTGAGGCTAGATTGGAGCAGTAGACTCCAGCAACATTGCTCACCGAGGTTTTTCCCATCTTGGGTTTTCCTCGTATATGCTAGTGTTCTGTGATGTCCCTTTGTGTGATTGCATTTACGTTGGTCTCCCCACTAACCAGTAAGTCTACAATGTGTTAGAAGGAATAACCAGTATGATCACATAGGATAGCTAAAGGGAAAAATATTTGAGAACCACTGATTCACCCCCTCCCCCTCTCAGTGATGCATTGCATCTAACAATTGGTATCAGAGCCTAGGTTCCCAGTTAGACAAGCTTTCTCCAACTTGGGTAGATTCTGGCTTAAGGAAACAGTGGTTTGTTTAGTGTCAATCCCTCATCTAGTGTTTGATGGAGCAAACTATTCTATTTGGAGTTGCAGAATAAAAGTCTTCATGTCGTCCCTAGGTTATAATGCCTGGATGGTAGGTGTAAGTGGTCTTCCTAGGAATGTCAGTCCTCCCTCTAGATCTAAAGAAGAAAGAAGGTGCTTATGCAATGAAGAAGACATGAAGGCCATATTCAGTGGGCTCACTAGTGATGTCTCCTCATAGGTGGATAAGTGTAAATCAGCAAAGAGTCTATGGGATAGACTAAGGAAGCTATATGGAAATTGTTGGATTTTGCCAAGATCAAGAAGTCATTGAAATGTACATGAAAGAGACATAATATGGGACAAGAATAAACTGTATTCTCATCAATAGAAAATGATCAACAACCTGTTCAAATAGTTGTTACATACAATGTAGATGAGCCTGCTTATATAGGCAAGGCTAGGGATATGTATGAGCACACAAACATGACATGTGGCTCAATAAGAAACAAGGGTAGGTAGGAAATAGGTGTGGGTAGGTAGGAGAAATAATATAATATTCCACATGAGGTGGATCACCCACGGAAGGTGGAATTATCACTCCACAATAAGTGGATATGATAGTGTAATAACAAGATCAACACCATAAGAGGTGGAATTTCTCCTACACACACTATCCCAATGTGGCACAAACACCCAAGTGTCTCATATCCAAACTACTATGAAATGCATTATCCTAAGTAAACTTAAGTAAGTGTAATAATATCCATGACGAATAATTATTTACACCAACACCCCCCCTTAAGTGCAACTTAGGGGAATGCACTTAAGTCTACAATGCAACTAAGCAATGCAAGATGGGTCCCGGCTACGAGGCCATGTTAGGTACCCATGCACAAATGCAAATGCATGCAAACCAATGCAATGAAATCTCTCACAAAGTGGGGAAAGAGAGAAAAACCCAATGGGAAAAAACCCTCCCCCAAAAGAGAGATGAAAGCTATACAAGAGAACTCTCAAAGAAGTATGTGAGGAACAAAACCCCATGTGAGGAAATAGTCCCCCCCATATGAGAGAAGAAGAGAAGTCAAACTGTGATCATCCCTCAATGAAGAATCTGCACCAATGATAGAAGCTCGATGTATGAAGAAACTGCTCCACGAACGTCGAACAACATTCCTCCCCTTAGGAAGAAACAAAACCAAAGGTGTATCCATGAAGTCTCCCCAATCATGAAGGGAAGATGTATGAAGAAAACTCATGATGAAAGGAATCTCTGAAAACTGCTCAAGTGTCCCCATGTTGATGCTGAAGGATACCCCTTCCAAAGATGGTAAACTGTGCCATACTGCTGAAAAAGGAACTCCAACATCTAGTGAAGATGGATGTAGAACAATATCCAAAGACTCATGTGTCTCCTCAAAGAATAAAGAGACCTCCTCCAACTGCTGTACATAAGTATCCACAATCATGTCAACCTCGAAAGAATGATCATGTAGAGAATGAACAAGAGGGTCAGAGTGTGCCCTCGCAACAATCGAAGAAGGATCATCTTCATCAAAGAGAAGATGTATGTCATCAATGATGTCTCCCAAATCTGCAATGTAGGATTCCACAAACAAGCCTGCAATATCTGTCAAGTAATCATCCCATGAATCTGAAGCTGGAAGACAATGTATATCCTGCTGCACTGAATCACATGAAGGCAAAACTGTCGCACTATCTGAATCATCAGGTACAATAGGTGAAGTGATATCAATATGAGAAGATGGAATACAAGACTCAAGAACTGGGTTACATGTGAGAATCCCCATGTTCAAGTGTCCAAAGTTCTCCTCAAAATCTGAATCATCACAATAAGTGTGATCAACATGTGTAGAATCATCAAATGTGTAATCATCATCATCAACAAAATCTGAAAAGGAGTATAACCGAGATGCATGATCAACCACCCCAGTTGCAATGATAGCTCTAGTCTCCATGTCTCTAATAAAAACTGAGTCAGGTGTGAACTCCACAACTTTCTTAGTTGCGCCATGTGTGATTTGATAGATAGAAAGGAGATTGTTTGTCAAATGGGGTACACACAACACATCATTAAAGGAGTTATCCCCAATGTCAATAGATCCTTTCCCAATCACATCCATGTATGTATGATTGCCCATCAAAATCTGTGGCATGGTGCAAGGCTCAAATGTAGAGAACATAGATTGTGAAGATGCCATATGATGAGAAGCCCCTGAATCTAGAAGCCATCTCTCTGAAGTATGATTTGTTGTAGCACATAGAGCTTGTCCTTTTCTTGTTCCAAAAGAGTGAGTCTTTCCACTTGTAGAAGCCATGAATGCTTGCCCTTTTCCTTTTGAATGTGAGGAAGTGGAAGTTGATGAATCATCCTTCTTGTAGACTTTAGGCAAATCAATGTTATGCTTTTTGATGATATGTGTGAGCTCATCAATCTTCTTAGTATGGCAACGATATTCCTCATGACCAATCTTTTTACAATAAGCACAAGTAGGTCTCTCTCTCTTTGGTGAATTATCTTTCTTGGAAGAAGATGAATCTCCTTGTTGTGGAGAAGATTTTGCTTTTTCCTTAGGCTTTGATTGCCATTTCTTCTTGTTTGAGTTGTCCTTTCCTTGATTTCCTTTGTTTCCTTGATTTGCCACCAATGCTTGAGACTTAGAAGAAGTCTTAAGAATGCCCATGCTTATCAACTTAGTTTGTTCCATCATCAACATTTCATTGAAAGCATCAAATGTAGGCATTTTGTAGCTTGAACCCATTGTCATCCTATGAGTTTGGAAACTAGAAACAAATGCTGCATATTCTTGTGGAAGCTTCCCTATCAAGTTGAATATCAATTGAGTATCCTTTTTATCAATGCCACAATCTTTGAGTTGTGCCCTCAACTCATTTGCCTTAGTGACATAATCTTGTATAGTATCAAAGTTCTTGGGATCTAACATGGTGAGATCACTATCAATTTGATATCCCCTAATCTCATCAACTTGACCATACAAGTCTTGAAACTTTTGCCAAACATCCTTGATTAGAGTGCATTTCTCAATATGAAATATGAGATCCTTTGATACATACTTTCTTAAGGTACCAATTGCCATGATATTTTTAGTGAGCCAATCTAAGTGACCAACTGGATCAGCCTTAGGATCAGCTGGAGCAACAATAGTTCCATCAATATAATGAGTGAGTCCTTTTTCCATAAGTTTACTCCATGCATCAATTTTCCAAGTAGCATAATTATGTGGAGTTAAGAGAGGAAACTTAGAAGAACTCATAGCAGAAAAAAAGGAAAGAATACAAGAGCACAAAAGCACAAGAGACACCCCCCAAATTCAATCAATCAAAGTACCCCCCCAAAAGTGATGATTTTGGCACTTTATACTTAGTGCGATTACAATGAGCCACTTGCAAAACAAGGCAAAGTGGGCTTATGATGCAAATTTTACAACTTCTCAAATGAGATACAAGAGACTTCAATCAATAGTGCAATGAATCTAACTGAGATTCAAGCAAATATACAAGTACCAAGAGAGCCAAGAATGGCCAAGATCTGAAAGTACAATTTCTACTTACAATGACATCAATCTGATAGCATCATGTGAAAGTAGACAAAAAAATACGCACTTTCAAAAAAAACAGCACCTAAAAAGGAGGTCGGATGACCCCAAACGAAGCCTCTGAAGTTGCAAAAACTGGGATTACTCAGGAACAGTCACCAAAAACTGCATTTTCTGAAAAATCCGTGCATCAAAATCAAAAAATTCTTTCACCACTGCGGAGAGCACAAAATTCTAGCCCATTTCAAAAAAAATTGCACCCAAAAAGGAGCAAAAATGAGCAAGTTATGGCCATTTGAAGTTGAACTGCAAAATCAAAAATGCAAATGAGAGGGGGTCAAAAAATTTCCAAACCCTGCTGATGTGGCGCTGACGTCAGAAAAACACTAGGTTAAATTTGACGGCCGTATGACCGTCGCCAAAACTTCGCTGCCTGGCTGATTGGGCGTCCGTACCGTACGGACGGATTACGTGGCAAGTTGACTGTATGTCCGTACCGTACGGAAATGCTGACTGTGCAAGGCTGATGTGGCAGTCGACGTGGTGTCCGTACGAATGACTGTGTGTATGGATAGTACGAAAAAGATGACGTGTCTGTGTTTAGTCCACGGGCCACGGGCCTCCTGCCACGTGGCGGGCGTGGATTCGCCTGCCTGGATGCCGCGTGGCCGAGAAGGCACTGTGCGGGATGCGGAGCGGTCGCTCGCAGGGAGGAGCCGGGATGAGGGAGGCGGTGTGGGCGCCGAAGCTGAAGGTGCCGGAGGCCGAGGGAGGAGCGGCGCCGCGTGGGAGGAGAGAACCGGGAGTGGATGCGGCACTCGGAGCGGGCAGGAGGGTGTGCAGCTCGGGCGGAGCTGCGGGGAGGCAAGGACGACCAGGAGTTGCCGAAAGGCGGAGGTGCTGCCAGAGTCCGGTACACTGCAGGCACGGAGAAGTCGCGGCGAGTACCGGCGGGAGGAACAAGGCAGGTACGTGCGTGTGGCAGAGGTACGATCGTCTGCGCAGATAGACGGCACGGGGAGGCGCAAAAATAGGTACGCGTGTGACGTGACAGGTACAGGTACCTGCAAACAAGTACGGGGCACGGGGGGGGGTCTGCGGACCCCCCAAACTATATTTTTTTGATTTTTTTTTTTTTTTTTTTGCTTTGCTTTTTGATTTTTCAATTTTTTTTTCGATTTTTTCAAAAAATTTTGATTTTTTTTAATTTTTGAAAAACAAATTCAGAAAAATGAAAATTTTTCTGAATATTAATAAAATTTTTTTCGAAATCCGTACAATATAGGCAAAAATGGAGAAAAAAAAATTTCTCACCAAAATAGGCCAACTTTATAACCAAAATTCATGGAAATGGCCTTCCGGACGCAATGGCGAGGTCGGATCTGGTCTAGGATGCCTCCAAATGACGATGCTCCTCAGATCTGCCTCTTTACATCACAATAATGCCTCTTCAAGACGAATCAATGAGACTCCAATAGCTCTGATACCATGTTGGATTTTGCCAAGATCAAGAAGTCATTGAAATGTACATGAAAGAGACATAATATGGGACAAGAATAAACTGTATTCTCATCAATAGAAAATGATCAACAACCTGTTCAAATAGTTGTTACATACAATGTAGATGAGCCTGCTTATATAGGCAAGGCTAGGGATATGTATGAGCACACAAACATGACATGTGGCTCAATAAGAAACAAGGGTAGGTAGGAAATAGGTGTGGGTAGGTAGGAGAAATAATATAATATTCCACATGAGGTGGATCACCCACGGAAGGTGGAATTATCACTCCACAATAAGTGGATATGATAGTGTAATAACAAGATCAACACCATAAGAGGTGGAATTTCTCCTACACACACTATCCCAATGTGGCACAAACACCCAAGTGTCTCATATCCAAACTACTATGAAATGCATTATCCTAAGTAAACTTAAGTAAGTGTAATAATATCCATGACGAATAATTATTTACACCAACAGAAATGAACCCTACACCATTGAATTAGTTTATGAGAGTGAGAAGAATAGTGCAGTAGACACATGCATGGATGACAAAGGTAGATCAGACTGTTGCAGTAGCAGTAATGATGAAGAAGGAACCCACCTCTTCATTGCTCAAGAATCAGATGATGAGGTGCACACATCTGGGAGTGATAAGACAAATAGTTCCTACAGACATGATGTGTTTGGTAGTGACGTTGAAGAAGAAGAAGAAGAAGAAGACATAAAAAAAAAATCTAGCCATCAAGATCTATTTGGGAGTGAAAGAGAAGAAGAGGATGAAGAAAAAGTTGATCTTGAAGGAGACTTTGTAAATTCACTTGAAGAACTCAGTAGAGTTAGAAGGGAATACAAGCTATTCAAGAATACTGCCATATTAGAGAAAAACTAGCTGACAAGATGCCTTGAAGAATCTGAGAAAAGGATCTCAGAGTTGAAGCCTCAGGCAGAAGACACCAAGGAATGTCGGTGTGAAGATCTAGCATCAATGCTAGAAGTAAAAAATGTAGAATATTTGTAGTTGGTTGGAGAAATGGAGGTTCTTCGAACTGACCTTGAGAAGTGTCAAGATGAGCTCAAGGTAAGAATCTAGTTTGATTGCAATAGTGATGCCTTGGACAAGATGTTGAAGAAGTAGAAACATGCCAAGGATACTGAAGGGTTAGGTAGTGGTGCTAGTGAATGCTCCACCAGCAAGAATGTCCCCCACAATGACATTTTGTTTGTCTCCTCAAATGGAGAAAACAAAGGCCAAACCTTCACTGTGACAAATGCTCCCCAGAAGAAGGTTGATCTAAATACAACCAATGAGGACTTACAGACAAGAAAGAAGACTGGTGTTGTAAGAAGAAGGAGAAACAATGTAGATCCCAAAGGTAAAGGAAAAAGAAATGTTACCACCCATAGAGAAAGGCAAGTGTGAGAGAAGAAGAGACCAAATGGAAGAGATGAATAGAATGGACAACCAAGGATCCATTCTCAAAGAAACAGAAATGGAGATGTTAAACTGGTAAGATCTCCCCATGCATGGTAGAATAGTTTTGTAAATAAAATGCCATCATTTACTAGTTATTGCTTTGCATGCAATGCTTATGGCCATAGGGTAGAGGCATGTAGAAAGAGATCCAGAAAGAATAATATAGGATCTCATGGACATCATGCATATGAACAAAATGTATCTAGGAGTAGATACATGCATGTCCCCTCTCCCAGTTATGCAAATGTTTGTCATAACTATAATAATTTTGGCCATAGAGAGTTTGAATGTAGGAAGAGGAACCTGCAGTTACATGGAGGCTAATACAATGGTTGTGCTCTGCAAAAAGGTAGGTACAAATTATATGGAAGTCAAAGACCTGCAAGGAAACAAAGGAGAAATGTCCCTGTAGGAGCAAGAGGTCCACCGTTTTTGATTGCTAGTCACAACATGACCAAGAGAAGATGTTCAAACTGGTATGTCAAGAGATTCTCCAATCATGAAGTTGGGATGGATGTTGTGTTCTACTATAGAACTCCTTCTGGCTATGATGCAAAATTAGGAAATGGAAGGACCCATCAATAGAAGAAGGAAAGACCTACTCCCAAGACTAAAAATGGGAAGAAGAATGAGTTCAAGAAGGTATGGAGGAAGAAGACCATGGACTGGTACTATGCACTCATTGCATGGGTAATATCTCCTAAGGCCTAAAGGAGATGTAGGATCTTAGGGGGATTAGCACATTGTAATTATCATTCACCCCCTCAGTGAAGTAGGCAACATGGAAGGACATGTTGTTGTTGGTATGAAGGATGAAAATGAAAATGAAAAGATAAGTGTGTGTAGAGGCTTCTCTGACTACACACTTACAGATGAATGCTAGATCACTACTGCATGTGTCAATGAGTGGAGGTTGACAATTGGAATTAGATACATGATGACACAAAACATTAGGAGTCACAGGAAGGTGCTCGGGTAATTACAATGGACCAATATTAGGTGTTAACTAGTATGTGCAGGATGTTACTGGCTTGTATAATAACAAGTACTTGAAGGTTATGTAAGACAATGAAGTTGGAAGTTCATTGTATTATCCCCAGTAGCATGGAATGTGGAGTTGTATCTCAGATGGTATTGGAAAAGACCTGAATGATAAATGTTGGCCCCGCAGTTGATCATGTAGGCTTGCATGTTTTTAGGATAACCAATTTACTTTATGGCATGAAGATAACATTGTCTGGAATTATGTAGATCAAGGATCATGTCATAGGTTGTGGTGAAATAATGGAGATGAAAGATCATCAGATGGTCTCATATGCATAGCTAAACCAATATATGGTGAAGATTGGAGTCCCTATATTGTACCTGACCAAAGTTGAGGACCTGAGATGTATGACTCAGGGGGAGTTCAAGTGCTCATAATGGAGAGTTGTTTTTGCTTGCACTTGTAAGGATACTGACTGCCCAAACTACAGGAGATGGAAATTATAGAGGTGTTCTAGGTAACCGATAGGTGAGTAGTATTTACTGACACATCAACAATTGGTATCAACCTTTCTACAAATTGAGTTCTCTATCAAATAGCATCGGACTTGCATGCCCAATTTGTGTTAGTTGATTTTTAAGTTTGTTAGGTGCCGGAGACAACTGAGAGGGGAGGTGAATCAGTTGTCCAATAAATTCAACCAAAATTAACTTAACCAAAACATAATGCTTAATACCGGTAAACAAAACTTTATGTCGGTAGACAGACTTAACAGTTAATTGCAGTACCGGTAAAGATTAATGCATGAAACAAAAAGACAATAACATCCAAAACACAACACAAATATTTGTAAGTGGAAACCCTGTAAGCGGAAAAACCACAGTCGGAAGCTTTACCCACAACCAAATGATACTACTGCAGATAATATGTGTGTACAATATGGATTCTACACATGCAGAAAGGCCAACTGCCTAGAGATCACTGCTCAATAACAAAATAAGAGTCACATTGACTACAATTGGATGGTTAAATCCAATGATAATGTACTGCACAAAATAGCATCTTCATATGCTAGATTCAGTACCAGTTTAGTTCTGATTGCCTTCACAAAATCCTTCCTTCAACCTTCAAATGATGTCTACGTGTATAGCTCTTCTTATTTTTGCATATACCTTATTGCAATCCTTTCCACATTCACACATTAATCTCACAAATGAGATCTTACATTTATACCCTAACCTAAAACCAATTGACTAGGTCGGCTCACTAAAATATATTACAATAAAATCAATTACAAATAAATCAATATCTGATGCATGATGTCGGCTCAATGCATTTAAAATAAAAATAAATCATCTCCATAACGTGACGTGTTGATCTGGAATAGATATGCCTATCGGTGCTTATCTTGGACCTATTTGCCAGTAACAACAAATATGCAAACCCAAATAAACAATTAACCAAATCACCAAAACCAAGTGATTGAATAATGTCTTCGACATAACCAAGTAGTCTCCAAGTCATTCCAAGTGCTGGTGAACAATATAATCTACCAGTGAGCCAAATACCAGTGACTGTGCATAAGTCTCTAACTTGCCAATGAACATAACAAAAATATCCAAGTGCTGATAAGTGTTGTCAAGCATTGACATGTGTTGACATGAATGACAAAACCATATCAACATATCCAAAATGCTAACAAAGTTCCCCATCTCAAGTGTTGTGACTTGAGAAGATGTAACAACTGGTGACAAGATACCAAGTGGTATCAAAGGAGGAGTTGCATCCAATGAAGACAAAGGGGGAGAAAAGTATTATGTCAGTGGTCGATACATACAAATAGAAATAACATCCTAACAGTACTCTTTGCCATTGTTGTCAAAGGGGGAGAAGGATTATGTAGTATACCGCATACTACATGTGTGTAAATACATGAATCACAATAAGGGAGATAAAGACTATGTAGTATGTTGGATACTAAATGTGTTGACTTCAATGTCAAAGGGAGAGATTGTTGGCATTGTGTTGTCATTGATGTCAACCGGTATGGGATGACCACCGGTAGTAGAGATGGTTGTGCAACACTGTTGTGAAGGAGTATAGGATGTGATATCTTGGATATCACCTTGTGTTGTAGAACATTGGTAAGGTGAGGAAGATGACCTCAGAAGTCACCAATGCACAAGTTAATGACTAGCTTGTGTGATGAGATAAAGAGGTGTTTGAGTGGTTGTTTAAGATGAAGAGGCAAAATGTTATCTAAATCACATCAACATTGAAAGAGGAGAATAAATAGATCACAGGTATGTTGTGAGGTTGTAGTATAGCAGGACTCCCACCAGATGAAGATGAAGTCATCATGAGAAGAAATGACTGACATTGAATGTGCTCATATTAGATCACATGTGCCTGTTTGAAGAGATGTTGCAAAAATAGGGAAGTCACATGAGTGCACTGCAGGATGCAGAAGACAAGGTGTCACTCCATCAGTAAGTGATGCTTATCTCCTATCATGCAAAGTGTGCATCATTGTTTGGTGAGATAAGGAAGATGGGGTAAAGGAAAGTTCTCAAAGGATCTCACTGAATCCATTGGTGCAACAAAAGGAATGCCTCAATTGGCATGAGATCAAAGTTATGCACTAGACCAAAAGAGAAGGAATGGTGAGATGCCGGTATAGATGAAGTGTGATGGGTTTGTCATCTTGACAATCCAGTTGTGATATAGTCAGTGCTGATCAAGGTAAAGGGATAACTGAGAAGATGTAGATAGAGGATGAATGACTTGACTGAAGAAGGAGTCTGGTGAAGGTTGATGACTTGTGTCATCAAGAGGTCTTACCAGTATGAATGCCCATTGGTAATATAGACAAGGTGCAGATGAAGAAGACTTCACACTTTGTGGGAATGTGCATGATTTGGATGGTCATGTTAGGTGACCAGTCAAGGTGTTCCACTGATAGTTTAGCAAGTGCAGACATGATGAGGTAACTAGTACAGTGTGTGATACTGGCAGGGTTAGTAAACCGGAAGAACGAATGAACCAGTAGAATGTTTGGTCGGTGATCCTATCTAGACTGACATTAAAGAGTGAAGCTGGAAGATGGTCGACATGGATGCCACATGGAATCAAGGTGGAAAACTTGCATCAGATGAAGATGGAATGTACACCAATGGCATAGGTGTAGAGCTGGTCGACTTCAAAGGAGACTGTGAAGCTCAAGGTGAAGTAGCAGAAGTACGCAGCTCCAGATTAAATGGACAAGAGAGGATCGAGGATAGACTAATCAAGAAGATTGGAGTAGTTGAAGCAACCCATCATGCCATTAATGGTGATTGACCAAGAAGTGTGCCGACAGATCATTTGTAGGTTGTTGAAGAAGGAAGGCATGTTTTAGAAGGTGCATTATGGTGGAGTTGTGCAGATGGATGTTAGAGTTATTAGATCAAGAAAGATCTGCTTGGATTTGGTTCACCTTGAGGATGGTGAGGAAACCCTAAACACTTGGATTTTGAATTGGGCTTTGGTGGGAAAACCTGGCTATAATTATGAAGGTCAAAGAGATTGTTTGTTGTTTCTACATAGAAGAGTATTGTGCTACTATGAAGTGTGCTAATTCTGCAAGTAAGTGCAAATAAGCCTTAGTTCTCAGAGAGTATCTGAGAAAAGAGGGAGAGTGAAGAGAAAAATTGATAGTGTCCATACCAGCAAAGTAGAAGAGAGTGAAGTTGTAGAGAAGAAAGACATAGGACCGATAAAGTGTTTTACTGGTAAAGTGCAAAGAGTAAGGTGGAGGTCCAGCAAAGGAGGAGAAGTAGAAGAGGTGTACCGATAAAGTATACCAATAGTTAAGTAGATAAAAAGAGCATCAAAAGAGGGAGTCCGTGTAGCAGAGAAGGTATCTCATCAATAGGGTATGTTATATGAGAAGGTTGCAAGATTCACTTGTAACAAGATTGTTAATTTGGCATTTGATGTTCTTATTGTGAAAACTAACTTGTATCTTGGTGTAGAGGTTGGTGCTTCTTGGGTAGATGCCCTAAAGGCAAGGGTTGTAGCTCCTTTGAGTTGTAGCCCATAAATTAGGTAGGGGTTGTAGCTCCTTGATTTGGTGCCCTAAAGTCAGGGGTTGTAGCTCCTTGGGTTGGTGGCCTAAAGTTAGGGGTTGATGCTCCTTGGGTTGGTGCCCTAAACTTTGTAACTGTGTTTTCATTGTGAGGCTGAATTGGAGTAGTAGACTCCAGCAACATTTCTCACCGACGTTTTTCCCATCTTGGGTTTTCCTCATATGTGCTAGTGTTATATGATGCCCCTTGTGTGATTGTATTTGTGTTGGTCTCCCCACTAACCAGTAAGTCTACAATGTGTTAGAAGGAATAACCGGCGTGATCACATAAGATAGCTAAAGGGGAAAAGATTTGAGAACCACTGATTCACCCCCTCCCCCTCTCAATGGTGCATTGTGTCTAAAAAGGGGAGCCTTTCAAAAACCCCATGTGTGATTTTAGGTTTTTTTCTTTTTCATGTGTGTTGGTCGTGGGAACCTTATTTTTCCCATAGGCAAGCTAGATGCTAGTAATTTTAAAGTGCCTAGTCTGGCCAGTTGTGGTTTTTGGTTAGGGGTTAGTTGTTCTATTTGCAGGATGAAAACTTTGTTAGAGGTTAAGGGAGCTTGAGAAAACTCTTGTTTGTTGGTTTTGGGAGCTAGTTTAAAACCCATGATGAAGGTTAGGGGAGCATTGCAAAACCCCATTAGTCCAGATTGTGAGTATATGTTGATCTATTGTAATCTGGTGTTGTTGAAGGTGATGGGTGTCTAGATACACCCACAAAAAAATCTATAGGTTAAGGGAGCCTTGAAAAACCCTTGTTATGTGTTAGGGATCATTTTATGTCCTGTTTGTGGTTTGGTTGTTGGTATGTTGACATTCTTTTCTTTTGGCAGTGTTGTATTGTGTGTTCTAGATCTTGGTAAAATATGAGGGTTTCGGGTCCATTCAAAACCTGTGGGGTTTCACATCCCCTCAAAACTTGTTGTATAGGGTTTTTGGTCCCCTCAAAACCTATTTACCCTTAATCAAAAACAACAAAATTAGAAAGAGAAATTCATAAAATTAATAGTGACCAAATTGGCAAAGGGCAATAGAGTTGAAGTTTGTCAAAAATCTATAAAGGTAGGGTTCTATATGGATATGGCATGGTATCATATAGTGCAAATGTAAAAAAATTATTATTTTTTAAAGCTCAATTTTGATGAAACAAAATTTTAGTTTTTATTTCTTAGACCTTTCAAACTAAATGGTTATGTTCATTTAGCTCCATGACACTTTATTAATAGGGCTAAGCACTCAAGTCACTTTCATTTCTAAAAAGACATACAATTATAGCTCTAGTACCATATTGGAGAAGCCAATTTATACAAGAAACATCAAGATAGCCTTCTAGAAGTGAACAATGAAAGCACAATAGTACATCTCTCCTATGAAATGAGAAAATATTAAATTTAAAATGAGAGTCTTGCATAGAAAAGAAAGGAGGATTTAAGAAGGTATAATGGAATGACTAACTACACATTGAAATGTGCAACACATGTTTTCTCATATGACATTTGTGAGAGCATGTGTAAATGTACATGAGTAAATGTGTCTCAAGAGGTAAGTATATGTGTCTCAACCACATGAATATTTTCAAGAGAGCTTAGCTCCTACTAGTATTTTCAAGGGAGCTTAGCTCCTACTCTCAAATTTTCCATAGTTTTCTAAATCCCTTAATAAAAAGTTCCACTCCTACTCTCATGTGATTTCCTATAATATTTTGAAAACACTTTCTATAGAGTTTCACTCAGTTACTTCACTCAATTACTTCCACATGTTTTCCTATATATTTTTCAAGTCCTTTTTAAATATATTCAATTCTACTCTAAATGTCTTATTTACATAGTTCCATGAAGGTACTTCCCCATCCATTTCTAATCTCAATGTCTTATCTAAATAATTCCATTCAAATACTTCCATGTGCTTTCCTATATTTTTTTAAAACCCTTCCCTATTCCACTCCCGCTTCCCCATACTATCTATATTTATTTAGAATCTTATTCAACTCTACTCCCAATACCTTATTTCCATAACTTCACTCCTACATTCACAATACTTTTTCTTTTTTAAAGAAATTTATTCCTACTCCCAATACCCTTTATATATAGTTTCCCTCATACCTCAACATGCTAGCACTTTCTAGAAAGACTCCCACCTACTTCCCCAGCCCTCCCCACTTTTTGAACTCCCCACTTTTCTTTTATATTTTAAAAGCTTTTTAAATAATTTACATGTTCCCACACCGAGGAAAAACGGTAAGGTCATGGCGCATGATATGATTTTGTCTCCACCAACTCCCTTCTTAAAATTATGCTTCGCTAGGGTTTTTTAATATTTTTCCCAAAAACACTGCCCCATTTTTCTCATCACGACAAATTTGTGTAGAATGTTTTCAGTGATCTTTTTTTCTCTAACAGGCTAGATTGCTTTTTGCGGTGCTCTATTTCACTCAAAAGAAGTTCTAGAGTCATCTGTCAAATGAAAGAATTGGATCTATGATTTTAACAATGACTATGGTTTTAATTTTTAGTTTATTTTGATTTAGGATTTGGGCCCTCTTTGTTTGTTCTTTTATTAGAGAAGTTCAAATAGATTTTTGACACTTGAATGAAAGCATTTTTTACTCGTTCATATTATTGAAGATTTATTGATTTTTTTTTTTCTTGAATGTATTGTATTTGATGTTTTGGTAGTGAAAGAGTTAAAATTTGGATCATCTATTCAATCTATCTATTTTCAAGTCCAGTTAATTAAAGTTTGTACTCAAAGAGAAAACAAGATTGAAGAAGTTGCGTTAGAGGATGATGAGGATATCATGCCTTGGAAGCCTCCTCTTATTGGAGCTGGTAATTCCCAATCTCATTTCTTTGTCCCCTCCACTATATATCAAATTTTCTCTAAGCAAATTGTTGCTTCTCCCCCACCTATGGCTCCCCCTTAGATTCCAGTTCTAGAGGAAATCCTTTTTGAGTCCTTTTAGTGATTAACATGAAGATAATGTAGACCTAATCTACAAGGAATCCAACCTTTGTCTTAATAATTGTTTTGAAAAATATATAAAATGATTCTATATAATAATTTCAATTAGTTCAATCTTTAACGTAGTTTTTTACAAAATTGAATTTTCTTACTTATGGATACAAAATCACACTTAAATTCTACAAGGAAATAATAAGTAGTAATTATGAGGTATCTAGTTTCTAAAGTGGCAATTCACAAGATAAAAAAATACTTTAACATTTGCATACAATACTTCTTCCATTTCCTTTGTAACCTAAAGAGGGAGAGAATCGTCGAGGTGATATCCACCCTAGTACAAAGCATCAAGCTTCTTTGTGCTACTCCACTGGAGGAGCCTAACCCATCACAAATGATCTAGTAAGATGTGGTTGTTGGCATTTTCAATAGAAGGAGATTGTTGATATTCATTAAGGATATTGAGAAGGTTGTTGAAGATTATTTGATATAACTGAAAAAGGATGATAACTATCTTTATAACATTATTTTGTCATTGATGTCAAGAAATTGATTTTCTGATTCAGTATGATGTTGCCATATCTTGAAAAGATTGATTTGAAGAGAATTAAGATGTCAGTAAAAGACACAGAAAGAATGTGATGAATAAGGGGAGAAATAAGATATTCAATGGGCAACTATTACTGAGTTAGACAATGATGAGATCATGATGTTTAGATTGTTTTGATATCCTACATATGTTGTTGATTGTAAGCTTAATACTATACTATGTCACTAAGCAAGGACCTTAGTCAGTAAACCCTAAGGTTATCAATATTGGTTAATGAAGGCAGAATGTCTACCGAGTAAAGTTTAGTATTTACCGAGTTGCAACCAAGTTATGACAGAACGCATTAGATGGATAAAAGCATTATTTAATGAAGGACAATAATTAGCTGGAGATGTATAAATGATTGGTATGCCTTGCACGAAGTTTGTTAAGAATCTATGGCAATAGAAGAATGGCAGGAAGATCTACAGTGCAGATTGAACCGCAATAACCTTGTGCAAGTTCCAAGAAAGGAATGCAAGTCCCAAGGTGAGGTAAAACATTTTCAGATCAAAGGATACATTAAACCTGGTCAAGATTGAAGATCTGATGGCTAAGATTGATCATGGGAAATGTGATCAAGGAGATTAAGTGGTTAGTAATTGTTTATAAATAAGAAATTATTGATAAACAATGGATGCAGGCAAGTGTAAGCATAGGGATGCTACATAGTGATTACCGAGCACAGAAGCTTGAAGACCTATTTGAATAACAGAGTAAGGAGCCCAACAGAGGGACAAAATAAGTCCTTTGAAAAGATTGTTTTGAGAAAATAAGAATCTGCTTTAGCATTTTAGATGTGAAAGTTGTAGATATATTTTTATTACTGTTATTTTGTAAGTGATAGAAAATCTCTTAACCGAGTGGAATTAACAGTCTTATTTGTAAACCCTCTAGCAAGGTAAAATTCTAAATGAGTGTTTGAAATCCTTTGACAAGGTCACTTCTAACAAAGTGAAGATCCTAACAGATCTGAGGGAAATCCCTTAATTGGGTCACATCTAGCAATATGTTTGTAATCTTTAACAGGATTTGATTTTAACCGAGCATACTCTAGAAGAGTATATTTCTTAGTGGGTCTGAAATCCTATAGTGGTTTTTTCCTATTTTGGTTTCCACGTTAAATCTGGTATTATATGTGTTATGATGATTATGTGTTTATGAGTTAGCATGTTTAGCAGTTTTTGGTTATATTGCTAAAGTATAAGTTACCGAGGTTGAATCTGTTGATTTTATTGAAGATTAAGTTTGCATGATTCACCCCCCCATCTCATCTTGTTAGCTATTGGAATCAGTACTTTACATTTAGTATCAGAACTTACAATTGGTATAAGAGCTTTGGATTCCAAAAGAAAAGTTTAAAGGTACTTGAGGCAAAGATCCGAAGATGTATAAAAGGGATGCACTGAAGCTGAACAAGTCAAGTTTCTCCACATGGAAGAAAAGGATGAAGCTGCATTTATCAGGAATTGGAGAATATGCAACATATTATTTGGAGAATGATTACATACCACCAAGCACCAACCCGATGACCTTGGAAGAGATAAAGGAAAAGAAAGAACACATTCAAGCTATGATTGAAATAATATCAGCATTGACCGACTTAGAGTTTAATGATCTAGATGGCTGTAATGATGCAAAAGCAATGTGGACTAAGCTCATATCTGTGTATGGCGGTGATGAACATGTCCAAAGAGAAAAAGTAGATAGTCTAAGAGGACAACTTGAATCCATGAGAATGAATGAAGGTGAGAACATAACCCAATACAGTACAAGGCTAAAGGAGATTGTCAATCAAATTAAAGGAGTAGGAGGAACTATTGAAGAAAAGGATGTAACAAGTAAGTTGTTGAGAACCCTTCTACCTACTTATGCTATTTGATTCTCTGCAATCAATGAATTGAGGTCTATACCTAACATGCCAGTTTCATTGGATGCTACTATTGGTAAGCTACATGCATTTGAGTTAAGTAATTTTGATAACAGTGGGTCTTCGATAAATCAAGTAGAATCTGCATTCAATTCTTTTCATATCGGTGAATTTGATGATTACAATGATAGAATGAGTAAGTACTCTAAAGGGAATCACAGTAGAGCAAGTGAAAGATTTTGTAAGAACATGGAAGAAGTGCACAAACTGTATGAGGAAATCAAGAAGCAAAAAGAGTTTGAAGCATTATTAGCCAGAAGGTTACCGAGAAGAAAAGGTAAGTATAAAGGAAAACTACCTTTAAAATGTTTCAATTGTGATAAAATAGGACATATGGCTTCTAACTGTCCTAACAAAGAATCTAGTGAAAAGAGAGAATACCGAGATAACAAGCAGAAAGACAACCAATAAAGAGGACACCGAGACTTCAGAAGGAGAGACAGAAAGACATGCCTAATAGCTGACGAGGAATCCAACGATGATAACTCTGATGATACTGATACTAAGGAAGTTGTTTATGTGGCTATTAAAGATGGATCTGATGAAGAAAGGTATGAAGAAAAAGCCCTAATATCTCTCACATAAATAATAATAATTCTTGGATCATAGACAGTGGATGCTCACATCACATGACATGTGACAAACACAAGTTTGTTAAATTAGAAAACTATGATGGAGGCTATGTAAGATTTGGGAATGATGCACCATGTCCGATGAAAGGTAAAGGATCTATACCACTTCTTGACAATACAAAATGTGATGATGTATACTGGGTTGAAGGATTTAGATACAATTTGTTGAGTGTAGCATAGCTAAACAATACAGGATACCGAATAGAATTTTTGAAAGGAATTGTCAAAGTTCATGACAAGCATGGAAAGTTAGCTGCTACCGAGACACAAAAAAAAGGAAATACATTTCATCTTGACTCAACTCAGAACAAGTGTCTTTATGCTAAGATAGATGATACCTGGTTATGGCATAAAAGGTTTTGTCATGTAAATAAGTAAGAAGCATCGAGTAAGAGGTCTACTGAGTCTAGAAAAACTTGAGAATGCTATGTGTCGAGGATGCTAGATGGGTAAGATGACAAGATAAATCTTTACAAGTAAGTCCTACACTTCTAAAGGAATTTTATATCTAGTACACATTGATCTTTGTGGTCCCATGAAAGTTCAAAGTTATTATGGTGATAAGTATTTCATATTATTTATGGATGATTACTCAAGGATGATGTCAGTTATGTTTTTAAAAGAAAAATCATAAGCTTTTCAAATGTTTAAATGGTACAAGGCAAGAGTTGAAAATGAAATGGGAAGACAACTGAAATGTCTTAGATCTGATAGAGGAGGAGAGTTCACTTCTGATGAATTTAACTTATTCTGCAATGACCATGGTATAAAAAGGCAAGTGTTCGCACTGAGAACACCTCAGCAAAATGGGATAGCCGAGAGAAGAAACAGATCAATTGTAGATTGTGCCAGATCCTTGATGATAGAAAAGAGGGTACCTTAAACTTTTTGGAGAGAAGTAATCACACTGTATTTTACACCCTGAACTGAGTTCAACTGAAGAAAGGAACTATGAAGACACCATATGAGATCTAGTATGACAAGAAACCTAATATAAGTTATTTTAAAATCTTTGGAAGTAGATGCTATGTTCACAAAGATGACAGAAATGGAAAGTTTGATCAGAAAAGTGAAGAAGGAACATTTGTTGGTTATTCATCTAGAACTAAAGCATTTAAATGTCTGATCAAATAATCTAACAAAATAGTTGAAAGTGCAAATGTGAAAATTGATGAATTTGCAGAAGAAATGATGAAGTAAATTCCAAAGAACTAGAAGATTATGAATAATTTATTTATGTTCAACCGAGAAGTCCTACCGAGAAAGCTATTGAAGAAAATGAAGATAATGTCCAATTACCAAGTGATGAAGAAGATCATACAGAACCTACCAAGCCTATATTAGCCAAATATGTCAGAAGACATAATGCATCAAGTCAGATTATAGGAGATAAGGATGATCCAGTAATGACAAGGAACAAATTGAGACATAACACATGTCTGATATCTGAATTTGAACCAAGAATAGTAAAAGAGGCATTTAACAGTGAAGATTGGGTAAATGCTATGATAGAAGAGATTGATCAAATCAAGAAGAATGACACATGGACACTGATCCCAAGACTGAAGGACAAAAATATAATCGGTACAAAGTGGATTTTTAGGAACAGGCTAAATGAAAAAGGTGAGGTCATTCGAAACAAAGCAAGACTATTTTGAAAAGGTTATGCTCAAGAAGAAGGAATACATTATGGTGAGACTTTTGCACCTGTGGCTAGACTTGAGGGAGTAAGAACATTGTTGACATATGCTGCTTTCAAAAATTTCAAGGTATATCAAATGGATGTTAAATCTACATTTTTGAATGGTATGCTAGAAGAAGAAGTTTACATTGAAAAACCTATAGGAATTGTTGAACACATGAGTAAAGATCAGGTTTGTAAATTAAACAAAGCTTTATATGGTCTGAAATAGGCACCTAGAGTATGGTATGAGAGACCACACTCTTACTTAATCAAGATTGGTTTTATAAGGACAAGTGAAAACAACAGTATGTACATGAAGAATAATGAGGACAATGGAATACTGATCTCAGCCATATTTGTTGATGACATTATATTTTATGGAAATGACTCCTTATGCAAGAATTTTGGAAATGAAATGTGCAAAGAATTTGAGATGTCACTAATCGGTGAGATAAAGTATTTTATAGGTTTACAGATACTGCAAATGAAAGATGAGATTTTCATTACTCAATCTAAGTACATAAAGGAAATCTTGAAGAAATTTGGAATGGAGGATTCTAAACCAGTAAGTACTCCTATGAGATACTGTAAACTATCAAAGAATGATGAATCTGCATCTATTGATGAAACACTTTACCGATCTATGATTTGGAAGTTGCATTATGTTGTGCATAGTAGACTGGATATAGCACATGCAGTAGGTATTGTTGCAAGATTTTCTGCAGATCCCAAGGAAATCCATATGACAGCAATCAAGAGAATTTTTAGATACCTGAGAAGCACAGAAGATTATGGCTTAGTATATGAAAAGAGGAATGATTTTGATTTAAAATTGTATACTGATGTTGATTGGGCAGGCAACATAGATGACAGGAAAAGCACAAGTGGTGGAGCTTTCTTTTTAGGAGAAAAACTAGTAAGTTGGCTTAGCAAGAAACAAGGATGTATCTCACAGTCAACAGCAGAAGCTGAATATGTTGCTACAGCATTGAATTGTACCAATATAGCATGGATCAAACAACTATTGGAAGGTATAAATGAGAAAGTTACCGAGCTAGTAACTATATTCTGTGATAATACTAGTGCCATTAACATTTCAAAGAATCTAGTAATGTATTCTAAGAAAAAACATATATCTATAAAGTATCATTATCTCAGAGAAGAAGTTCAAGAGAAGAAAGTTGTGATGAAATATATCAGTTCAAAGGAGAAATTAGCAGACATCTTCACAAAGCCATTTCCAAGGGACACTTTTGAGTATCTCAGAAGCAAGTTAGGGGTCCTACTCCTATCTTCTACTCACTGATAGAGTTCAATGAAAGCATCAATTCGATGAATCTACAGAATATTATGTGTGGATTGATGCTGATTTACACACTTTAGAAGGCTTTCTAAAGGTGTGTAGGAAATAGTGAATAGAGACAAGTTGTTCTGACCGAGACTAACATGATACATAGCAAGCCAAATCACTTCACAGGGGAAGAAATCATGATTTAGTTCTTTTACTTTTTGGCATTGTTGTCAAAGGGGGAGAAGACTAAATGGTTGACTGAATGGTAAAGCCCTAAATGATGAAGATAATGGAAGACTAATGACAGGGGGAGAAGATTATTGCAAAATGGAGAAGACTAAATGCAAGACATAGGGAGAAGACTTCAGAAGATTTTAACAGCTCAAGGATAACAGGAGAAGTCTAACAACAATCTGAATCCTAATCAATTTGAATATCTTGTTGGTATTACCATTTAAAAGTTAGTTTTTCCATCAATGCCAAAGGGGGAGATTGTTGGCATTTTCAATAGAAGGAGATTGTTGATATTTATTAAAGATATTGAGAAGGTTGTTGAAGATTATTTGATATAACTGAAAAAGGATGATAATTATCTTTATAACATTATTTTGTCATTGATGTCAAGAAATTGATTTTCTGATTTAGTATGATGTTGCCATATCTTGAGAAGATTGATTTGAAGAGAATTAAGATGTCGGTTAAAAACACAGAAAGAATGTGATGAATAAGGGGAGAAATAAGATATTCAATGGGCAACTATTACCGAGTTAGACAATGATGAGATTATGATGTCTAGATTGTTTTGATATCCTACATATGTTGTTGATTGTAAGATTAATACTATACTATGTCACTGAGCAAGGAACCTTGTCGGTAAACCCTAAGGAAACTAGTTGATAAACCCTAAGGTTATTGATATTGGTTAATGAAGGAAAAATGTCTACTGAGTAAAGTTTAGTATTTACCGAGTTGCAACCGAGTTATGACAGAGCACATTGGATGGATAAAAGAATTATTTAATGAAGGAAAATGATTAGCTGGAGATGTATAAATGATTGGTATGTCATGCATGAAGTTTGTTAAGAATCTATGCCAATAGAAGATCGGCAGGAAGACCTACAGCGTAGATTCAACCGCAATAACCTTGTGTAAGTTCCAAGAAAGGAATGCAAGACTCAAGGAAACGTAAAACATTTTCAGATCGAAGGATACATTGAACCTAGTCAAGATTGAAGATCTGGTGGCTAAGATTGATCATGGGAAATGTGATCAAGGAGATTAAGCGGTTAGTAATTGTTTATAAATAAGAAATTGTTGATAAACAATGGATGCGGGCAAGTGTAGGCACATGGATGCTACATAGTGATTATCGAGCACAGAAGCTTGAAGACCTGTTTGAATAACAGAGTAAGGAACCCAACAAAGGTACAAGATAAGTCCTTTGACAAGATTGTTTTGAGCAAATAGGAATTTGCTTTAGCATTTTAGATGTGAAGTTGCAGATATATTTTTATTACTGTTATTTTGTAAGTGACAGAATATCTCTTAACCGAGTGGACTTAACAGTCTTATTTGTAAACCCTCTAGCAAGGTAACATTCTAAATGAGTGTTTGAAATCCTTTAACAAGGTCACTTCTAACAAAGTGAAGATCCTATCAGATCTAAGGGAAATCCCTTAATCGGGTCACATCTAGCAATGTGTTTGTAATCTTTAATAGGATTTGCTTTTAACCAAGCATACTCTAGAACAGTATATTTCTTAGTGGGTCCGAAATCCCATAGTGGTTTTTCCCTATTTTGGTTTCCACGTTAAATCTGGTGTTATATGTGTTATGATGATTATGTGTTTATGAGTTAGCATGTTTAGCAATTTTTGGTTATATTGCTGAAGTATAAGTTACCGAGGTTAAATCTGTTGATTTTATTGAAGATTAAGTTTGTATTGATTCACCACCCCCCCTCTCATCTTGTTAGCTATTGGCATCAATACTTTACATTTAGTATTAGAACTTACAGTGGCCACATACATGATGGAATCTAATTCACTATGTTAATTGTGCTATCAAGCGAGCATACCTATATGCTCATTGATGAAAATATGGTCAGAGAATGCAAATCAGCCAAAGTAACAAAATTATGCATATAAATAAATGAAAATAAAATGTTCTAGACATAGAATGTGTGGTTCATCTCACTATGACATCTTGACATATTATAAGATAGATAATGAATTATCTAGTAAACAATCCCTTGCCAACATTGGATAATATACTATATCCCAATGCAAAAATATTTACTAAGTAATCTACCAAGAAAACAATTCTATGTATATAAATAATTCTCTTATCCACTTAATACTAATCCATATAAGAGATGAAGGGTTTAACCTTCTCAATTTCAATCTATAAAAAACTATAACCGTCTTAAAATTGGTGGAGGGATGATACTTAATTAATAAACTCTCTTAATTCCATGATAGTACTCATATGCCTATTGATAATAAAAATGTTAATCTGGTGATTTCAATGGAACAATATAGCATTTAAATAATCATAACTTTCAGTGCCTCAAGCCAAAACCAAAAGTTCAATATGTTATAGAAAGGTAGGAAGATGAAGAACCAAACCCCCAAAATGTTTTCTCAATAATCTTAACCTAAGAGCAATTTTGTCTACAATACAACTCACTTATTTTTCATCCGAAATAATAGTTGGATATAAGAAGTAAGAACAATCATAACTATGTTTACATGAACTTAAGTTTATATCAATCCTAGAGGATGAGCTATTTGAATAGGAACCAATCATAAAATCACATATGTCACTTAAAGTCTCCATTAGTGAAATATAAAATGTAGATCATACTTGAAACATCAAGAGAACATATTATATTAAATGTCACTATATTTTTAATTGTAGTGAAAATATCATGAACTAGAACCTCTTCTAAACTCATATTTAAATTCTATTTGGATCTCTCAATCCCATGTTATACCTCCTACTTCTTCTACTGAATAAAGCTCATAATTTGATACTACATTTATGGTTCTTGACCAAATAAAAAATCAAACACTTCTCTAACTGAGGACTTGATTTTATTATTATTTTCAAGTGACTGCTACAAATCTAGATTGAGAACTAATGAAAATGAAATCATAACTTTGTACTTCTTTGTTTCAGAAGAGGTCAAAATATGAGAGTTTATATTTCTATAATCTACAAAAGAGAAATTTTTTAAGCTTGTTCCATTTTCCCATTAGGTATACAAGGAATAATATTACAAGATGGATGTTTTGGAGGTATATTTGTATGATAGAGCACAACCCAAATTAAGAGATGAAAGAAGAGGTTGATTTCATCTCAATCTAAGCTACTTTATAAATTGGCAAGTTGTTTATACCTCAAGAGGAAAGACTTCAACTTACGGGGAAGACATATTTGTATGGTTTTTCATCTTCTTGATTCTAAAAAGATAAGAGAAAAATTGTTGGGCTACAATCCTAGTCAAAGATGAATTAATAAGATTCTAAATTCATTAGAGGTTGAGTCTTTGCATCCCAAGTTTCCATGAAGCTCTAGCTGTTAACTAAGTCAAATTATTACTATAAAATATTCAAAAGGACTATAAAAAATAATTCATATTGTGATTGGTATAGAGGCCATATTATGGTTGCTATATTAGTGATATGATGAAGTCAAATTCAATCATAGAGTAGCTGAATGAAGGGCCAGATTATTATTTTCTAATGCTTAGCAAAAATGATGATATAAATAATAAAATATAAAAGCATTATAATATTTGTAACCCTATCATTTCTAGTGTAAATGGCTAAGGCTTCTTCACATATGGATGTGTCATAATAAATTCCAAGTTCAAGTCTAGTTGTCATCAATTTAGTTTTACTTATTGAAGAGAATGCATTACTTTACCACTAATACTAAAATATTTACAAATAAAAAAAAATAAAAAAAATGTTTGTCTCAAATACATCAATAGCTCACTTCAAATAGAATAGAGCTTACAAAAAATTAGAGTATAAGAAATATAAAATCAAGAGGATCGTTCTAGAGAAAATAAACCAATAAACCAATGTATTCTACCCAATTTCTATAGAAGATTTAGAACCTTATTTGGAATATTTGACTCAAATTACAGGTAGATTTGAATCAATAAGTTCCATTTGGTTGATAAGGTACACATGTAGTGGTTTTCTAGTTGTCACTGGTGCAAGATTGAATGTAATATTCAAAGTATTTCAACCTATAGTTCTCAAATGAGGAAGTATATCTTGTGTGTATTGATTCCATCATGACATGTTAACTCCATGGGCTACAATATTTTCCTAGATGATACTCTCTCTAACATGATATAATATCAATGATTCTTATTACACTTGGATATATAGTAGTCAAAACAATCATTATTTAACAATACTTAACAAAACCAAGTTATCTAACTAATTGTTTTCATTTAATCAACTTATACAATAATCTAGTGCTTAAGCTAGGCTAATTTAATGGGATGTGACATAGGAAAACAATATGTCATAGATTCATGAATACACAAAACCATTGATATCAATGTTTACTTTTTTGTAATAAATTTATTTAATATTAAAGATTTTTCAATGTGTATCTCCCATATAAAATATCCAACCAATGTCACATATAACTCTACAAATGGATCCAAATAAATATTTAATGTGGCTATACAAATCTCTAAGGATGTCATTACAAAGCTCCCTTTCCCTCACATGAAAAACTTAGGGATTCCTCAGCTAGAGACATACAACAAATAGGTTCAATCGATGAAGATTCTACCCTATTGAATGTATTCATCTAGAGTGATTCAATCATCAACTTGTTGGACCAAACAAATAAAATGGGAGGCACTAAACAGTTGACTAAGTAGTGACAAATTTTGTGAGAAATGGCACTTTTTTTGTACTTTGTAATAGTTCCTATAACAAGGTGAAGAATGAAGGTTTGCGAGAATTATAAAAGAATTTAAAAGTTAAAATTCCATCTAATGTTTAATTTGAGGGAATAATACATAGAATATGCAATACACAACACCTTTTCATGATGCAACTTATAGTTCTAACGTAAATCTATATCTCATGAGCAATGTTAAAAAATGTTTAACTATGAACATAAAGATTTGAGTGATTAAAATTATTCATGAAGTAGTGAAAAATGTTGTCACGATCAAGTATAATAATAAAATATTAATTTTTAGTAAATAGTTTGTTCTTATCCTTGAAATATTTAACATGACATATTTTGGATAACAACTTTGTTCTTATCTTGGCTTTGGCTGTGTTTCTGATCCAGTATAATCAGATCTCTGGAATCGGTTTTGGATTCTTATTCTGATGCTTATATGCTTGCTATATTCTAGTGGTTTCATGATTTTCGTTATCACTTTTGGTATCTAATGGTACCTAGCTTGTTCTTGGCTTTCCCAGCTTGCTTTTGGCTTTACCAACTTCAGAAGTTCCCAGTTAGCTTTATCACTATGCACTATTTGGTGACTTCTTCTATGGATTTTGGATCTGACTTATTGATTCAGTTTCTATCATGTTGTTGGTTCTTCTTGATTGTATCCCAAGTATTTAATGAATTTACATTGGATGGCATGTTGTTATGGTGGTCCTATTTGAATCCGGTTAAACTTTCACAGATGGTTTCTATCGGCTAGTGAAGCATGTTGGATTTTGGTCTTAGCGGAATTCTCGATGGATTTAATTATTTGGTTACTTGATTTAGGTCCATGCTATGTAATTTAAATCATAATATTGGTATGGTGGTATCGTTTGATGTAAGTGTTGTAATTATGGGTTGATTGGTTTAGGGTTTAGCCAACCTTGTCAATAAGGTTGATGATCTGTATTTATGGGTGACTTATTCATGTAATTGACATAATAGATGGATCAATGGTTATGATTGGTTAATTTTGCATTATCAAAGATTGGTTCATGAGCAAAAAATTCATATCATTTAGAAGAAGGTTGGAAAGGTTTTGTATCATAGGGTAGACATCAGTGCTTAACCGGAACTGTATCATGCATTTGCAGATGCTACTTTCATAATTCATTTCTTTTTGGATTATAGTCTAATGATTTTGTAAGTCAGTGAGACTTCCCTTTATTATGAGTAGTGCACTCTAGGCTATTGGTCTTTCTGCATGTCTAGAGCCCATTGTAATCATGCATAATACTATTGCAAAGTATTCATCTGATTGTGGGTAGGGTTTTCCAAAGTGGTTTTTCCCTTTCTAGGTTTTCCATGTATCAAAAAATTATAACAATTGGTATCAGAGCAAGGTCCTCTCTACAAAAGCTTAACCATTTGAGGAGATCCAATGGCATCGACATCTAGTTCTACATTCAATCCTTATTAGAAGGAGAGTCCTAGATTTGATGGTACAAATTATGAGATATGGAAGCAGCAAATGAAGAGTCATCTCAAATATTTTGGAATAGAAATTTGTGAGATAGTAGAGAAAGGATATATACCTGATGATCCTAATTCTAGTACACAGGCACTTGTTGATGAACAAAAGAGAGGTGAAAATGATGTGAGAGAAAGAGAAGCTTTGTTGAGCGCCCTATCTGATGAAAGGCTATTGAATGTTATAGAATTGGAAAAATGTTAAGAAGATCTTGTTAAAACTTGAAACTCTTTATGAAGGTGATCAGGCAGTAAAGATTGGTAAACTTGAAGGTTTTTGGGTAAGGTATGAAACTTTGAAGATGGAAGAGGATGAGAAGATAAGTTCTTTCATGGATAGAGTCAATGAGATTGTCATGGTTATCAAATGTTGTGGCAGATCGGTCAGTGAAGATGAAATAGTGTCAAAAGTTATAAGAGTTCTACCTCCAGCTTACAAAATGAATGCTACTACTATTAATAAACTCCAAACAATGTCAAGTACCTCTGTGACTAGAGATACATTACTTGAGAAATTGACTACTTTTGAACTTGAAGAACTTGGAGATCAGAATGCTGCTAAAAATGAGACTACATTTAAAGCATCTACCTTTGGTAAATAAAAGATAGATTGGAAAGAGATGTATACTAAGGATATGGAGGAAATTGAGAGAGAAGAAAGAGAGCTTGAAGCTCTAGAAGCACTGATTGCTAGAAGAATCCCAAAAGGAACAACTGCAAGTAAGTATGAAGGAAAAGTCCCTTTTAAATGTTCTTCATGCAATAAGATTGGTCATTTTTCTTCTAGATGTCCTGAAAGAGCTGCTAGGAATAATGAAATATTTGTGAGGAATTATATGCCTAATCCTGAATATCAGAGCAGACCTAGATTCATAAGGAATAAAGATAAATAATTTTATTATGCTGGTGATGGTGATTTTTGGTTTATTTGATGATGAGTATGATGAACCTGTGAGTGGATCCAATTATGTAGCTTCCTCAAGTAAAGATTGGGTCTTTATTGCTATCAAGGATGATTCTCTAAAATCTTTCATTGAAGCAACACATACCGAGGAAAAGGCATTGGCTGCTAAAATTGAAGAAAAGGATGAATGGGTTATAGGGAGTGGATACTCACATTACATGATTGGTGACAAGAGAAAGTTTCAATCATTGCAAGACTTTGATGGTGGATTGGTTAGATTTGGAGATAACAAGGTATGTAAAATCAAAGGCAAAGGAACAATATCCTTGGATGGTAAGACAAATACAGATAATGTTTACTATGTTGAAGGCTTAAAGCATAATATTTCAAGTGTAGGTTAGATGGTGGATACATGATTTCATTTGTAATTCAAAGATGAAAAATGCAAGATCATTAATAAATCTGCATTCGATAATGCTTTTGAAACTTTGAATAAAGGTAATATCTTTCATTTGAACTCCATTGAGAAGGCTTTCTTAATTGCTTAGATTGATGGAAGTTGGTAATGGAATAAAAGGATGTGTCATATAAATTTTGATTGCATAGTGAAGATCAGTTCAATACCAGTAGTCAGAGATTTGCATAAAATTATTACACCTCATAATCCTGTATGTAGAGAATGTCAAATGGGTAAGCAAGTTAGAACCTATTTCAGACTTGTATACATGATAAATCTAATGAAGATCTTAATATTATTCATACTGATTTGTGTGGACTAGAAAGGACTAATTTTTTTCAAGGTGATAGATATTTAATGTTACTTATTGATGACTATTCTAGAATGATGTGGGTGACATTTTTGAAAGAAAAATTTGAAGCTTTTGAGAAATTCAAAATCTTTAAGGCTATGGTTGAGACTTAGATAGGACTAAAGATATATAGAATGCTTGAAATCAGAACATGGTGGTGAATTTACACTATGCGAGTTCAATAAATTTTGTGAACGGAATGGTATTAGGAGACAACTTTCTGCACCTATAACACCATAGTAGAATGGATTGGTGGAAAGGAAGAAAAGAATGATCTTGTATGCAACAAGGACTATGATGACTGAAGCTAAATTACCTGATATCTATTGGAGAGAGGCTGTCAATAGGGGTGTATACACTTTCAATAGAGTACACATTAAAGACGATACCAATAAGAATTCTTATGAATTATGGTTTGGTCATAATCCTACTATTAGATATTTCAAAATATTTGGAAGAAAATGTTATCTTAGAAGAGATGATGCATTAGGTAAGTTTGATCCTACAAGTGGTGAAGGAATATTTATGGGTTATTCTACTAAGCGCAAAGCATATAGATGTTATAACAAAAGATTGAATAGGATAATGGAAAGCATGAATGTCAAGGTGGATGAGCATGGCAATAATTAGATCAGAGCTTATGATTATGGACCAAAAGATGAATTTATTAGACCTGAACCGGTAATCAAGAATCAGTTCAAAACAGTGAACCTGTGACTACGGTAACATTAGAAAATTCAACAGTGATAGAGGAACAACAAAATGAGTTAGGAAATCAAAAAAATTCAATGACTCCTAGGTATGTAAAGCTAAATCATTCTGAAGATTAGATCATTGGAGATAAAAGGAAAGATGTGATGACTAGGAGAAGGTTAGCTACTAAAGAGGTATGTTTAATTTTTCACTGAGGCAAGTAAAGATGAAAGTTGGATAAAAGAAATGGAAGAAGAATTAGATCAAATTGAAAAGAATATGACATAGGAACTTGTACCTAGACCTAAAGACAAGAATATTATTCGAACTAAATGGGTTTTCAGGAATAAATTGATTTAGGAAGATAAAGTGGTAAGGAACAAGGCTAGATTGGTTTTCAAAGGCTATCTCAAGAAGAAGGTGTTGATTATGGAGAGACTTATGCTCTAGTTGCTAGAATGGAAGCAGTAAGATTTTTTCTTGCTTATGCTGCACACAAAAACTATGAAGTATATCAGATGGATGTTAAATGTGCATTTCTGAATCGATATCTTGAAGAAGAATTACATTGAGCAACCTAATGGATTTTCTTTATCACAAGACAAGGACATGGTTTGTGGGCTAAAGAAAGCTTTATATGGACTAAAATAGGCCCCTACAACATGGTATGCTAGATTGGATAAGTATGTTTCAAAACTTGGCTTTAGTAAAGGTAATGTTGATAGTAACTTATATTACAAAATTGAGCATGATGACATATTGATTATTGAAGTCTTTGTGGATGATATTATTTTTGGAGGAGAAGAAGGTTTATGTATGAAATTTGTTGATGATATGAAGAATGAATTTGAAATGTTTATGATTGGTGAAATGAATTTTTTCTTAGGATTACAGATTACACAAATTCATAAAGGTATTTTCATTTGTCAAACTAAGTATGTGAAGGAGTTACTTAAGAAATTTGGAATTGAGAATTTTAAACCTATTAGTACTCCTGTGATAACTAGTTGCAAATTATCAAGGGATAGTGAATCACCTAAAGTGAATCCGAGAAAATACAAATCAATGATTGGTGGATTGTTCTACCTAACTCAGACTATACCTAATATAATGAATGTTGTTTGTATTGCTTCTTGTATTTCAGTTAGATCCTAGCGAAACTCATGATATTGTTCTCAAGAGAATATTCAGATATTTGGTAGGTACAACAAACTTTGGGTTATAGTATCCTAAGGATGATGACTTCACATTATGTGCATAGGTAGATTCTGATTGGGTAGGAGATGTGGATGACCGGAAGAGCACTACTAGTGGTGCATTCTTTCTTGGGAAGAAGTTGGTGTCATGGCTTAGTAAGAAACAATCATCCATTTCATTGTCTACTACTGAAGCAGAATGTGTTGCAGCTACTAATTACTGTACTCAGTTGTTAAAGGACATAAGGGTGAGTTATGATGAGCCTATTGTTATTCACTATGATAATACTACTGCTATTGATATGTCAAAGAATTTGGTATTTCATTCCAAATCAAAACACATTTCTATAAGGTATGATTTCTTGAAGGAAAAGGTTGAAGCAAAGGAAGTCAAACTAGTTTATGTGCCTACCAAGGAACAAATTGTAGACATTTTAACTAAACTGGTACCTAAAGACACTTTTGAATATCTCAAAAATTAGTTAGGGGTTACCAACCCTCTGGAAGAGACTTAAAGATGAAGGGATGCATCAATCTAGTGAGCTTATCAGACATACTTTTCTGATCCGGGTTGATGAATTTGGTGCTACTACTCAAGTGGAGTAGTCAACTGTTTGGTTTAGTATTCTTGGTTTGGTATATGTCCTTTGTCATTGATGTCAAAGGGGGAGAGAGATATCCATGTGACAAACTATCAGATCTTTTTGGAGAGGGCTATTCATGTTAATCTAAGGGGGAGATATATTTCAGTTTTAGATTTTGGGAGATTGTTGGCATTCCTTGGAACTTGGATGTTTTTCACATTCAGTGTTGTCATCAATGCCAAAGGGTGGATTGTTAGCAATATGATAGAATTGGTTAATTGTTGTCATTGATGTCAACACTATATCCTGGTTAGTCTTGTCGATCATCCTGGCTTTGGCTATGTTTCTGAATTGGTATGATCAGATCTCTGGAGTCGATTTTGGATGCTTACTTTGATGGTTATATGCTTGCTATATTCTGATGGTTTCATGATTTGGTTATCACTTTTGGTATCTACAGGTACTCAACTTGTTCTTGGCTTTCCTCGCTTGCTTTTGGCTTTATCGGCTTCTGACGTTCTCAGTTAGCTTTACCTGTATGCACTCTTTGGAGACTTCATCTATGGATTTTGGGTCTGACTTATGGATTCGGTTTCTATAATTTTGTTGGTGGGTCAATGCAAGTTCGGTCCCAATTCCATGGAAGTTTGTGAGTAAAAAAAGTTTTCCACTAGAACTGAGCATCTATTTTTTAAGAAACGAACACCCGTTTAGCTTCTGGGGCCCAACCCATAAAAGTAAAAAATAACACTTTTTCAAAAAATGGGTTCTCGTTTAGGATCAAACCACCCCTGAGAAATGGGTGCATGATTTTTAGAAATGGGCACATGTTTCTAAAAATGGACACACGTTTCTTAAAATGCTACAAATTTCAAAACATGTGCTTGTTTTTTGAATTTTAAATAACGGGCACCCATTTCATAAAAGATGGAGCAGAAAACACACCTATGCCTTGGTTTTGGCTTTGGGTTAGGATTGGTGGGACCAAGACTTTGCTTGGACCTCCAAAAAAATGGCTAAGGCACTCGAATAGCAGATTTCTGCCTTTCTGTAATTTTTTGAAGGTGTTCCTGATCATATTTTTTGATGAAACAGAAACTCAATAGAGTTTTCACTATCCTAATTTCTAAAATGTAAATTTCATAGTGATATGATTATTTTTACTATTTTTTGCATTATTTATTAATCCAAAGTGGTACCTAAATGTAAAATAGTGAGGTTTAGTAAAAATTTAATAACATTTTTGTTCTTAGGTTTGTTGGGCTATATATTATATGACATTAGTCTACATACAATTATTTTGAAGATTAAAAAAAAAAATTACACTAGTACATTTGGGGCTCAATTTCGACGGTCACTCATCAAAATTCTGACTATTTTTTGTCAGACTGGCAACAAATGTAGCTCTTAAAAACTTATTGTCGGATACTCCAATGGTGATCACCAATGTCACAAATTTCAATGGAAACCATCAAGTCTCCATCAGTGTATGTCTTATCGATAGCATCATCGGCTATCGACAAGACCAAATGTTCCCTTCACCGCTAGTATAAGTCCTACCGATGGATTTCATTGCCATGTACTACCCCGATGACACCCAAGACATCAGGTTTTTTATCAATGTATGTCTTGCTGGTAGCCGATAAGACATACACCAATGGAGACCTGATGTCTTAGGTGTTGTCGGAGTAGTACCTATTGATCAAATCCATTGATAGGACTTACACTAGTGGTGAAGGGAACATTTGGTCATGCTAATAGTCGATGAGGCTATCGATAAGACATACATCGATGGAGGTTTCAAATCTCCATCATTGTATGTCGTACCGATAACCTAATTGACTATTGGCAAGACCAAATGTTCTCTTTTTTGCTAGTGTAAGTCATGCTGATGGATTTCATTGGCATGTGCTACCCCAACCACTCATCTGCCGAGAAAGTATCATCGGGCATAGAACGTCCTCATAAGATGTTTTCTTTGATTTCCATTGGAATTTTGATGTCATCTAACAACAAGCAGGAACTATGTACCGATGAGGATGTTGTATGGTCGACGGTATAGTCATCGGTGCAAATATAGGGGGCATTAGAATTCCAACGATTATTTGATTTTTTTTTTAAATAATACAAAAAATCATATAATGACTACTAAAAGTTGATAGTTTCACATCAACCTGTTAATTGTTTTACGGTGTGAGATAGGTTTTAGGTCAAAACCCCACACAAAATGTAGCCTATCAACTAATAATGCAGCAATATTTTGATCAATTCAAGCAAATCATTAGAACTTGTTAGGGCACTATCCTTCTTAACTATGCCCGATACAGGGATTTGTCTCTACGTTTCTATCATGGCTTGTGCTCTATCAAATATCCTCTATTTGAACTACCTTGAATGCATGCCTACCACTATTTGAAACTTTGATAGCCTATATCCTCTATGTTGCTAACGTTGAAAGGATCCTTTATCACTATGAATATTGGCTTAGGTGTATGGCTTCTGCAATAAGCATAGGATAGTATTTATATTGATTTGATATAAAAATTCTTACTCACAAGTGTCTTTGAAATAGTGAATATCCTTATTATCACATAGAATGAGTATGATGGCATCCTTGCCATCTTTAAAAAATGATCTCTTATCTAAGTGTTTTCTCATATTGTTTTGATTATCTCACCAATGAAAAACCTTCATCACTGTGATTTGCTAACTATCTACAGTCATGGACAATTATTTGACCACTCTTTGTATCATCTATAGATGTAGGGATATTGGTTTGACTAGAAACTCTTGGTCTCTAACTTTGTATGACTTGTATTGTTAGTACTCATTCTCTTCAAGTTGGCATCTACATTAGTGTTGCTATATCTTTCTCGTGATTGAAAACTTTGATATCTCAACTATAGTGAGTTTTGACTATGAATGAGGATAGTTCATGACCCCTTTTGTGATAAGTTTCTTTTATATCAAAAGTTGACCTAGATGATCATCAAATGAGAACTATTGCCTATCATAATCACTATGCATAACAAGTTTTTGTTAAAGAGATCAAGTATTATATTAACAAAGTAATGAATTTACAAGGCTAAATTGATGCATTTTATTCCTACCTCTAGGAGCTAACAAATTTTTGATGTGCACTCATCTAATTATATGTTAATTCAAGCTTCTAATAGATTGAGGTTGTCTGACATGCACATAGATGACTCAAGCATCTTAATTATGTCTCTTGGAGGTTGAGACCTACAAATGGGTCATTGTGCATTTCACTGTATCCTCTTTAGCATTAGAAGGAGTTGTTCCTACCCCTATTAACAAATGTTGAAAGGTGCCTATGTGCTCAATGGGTCTCTTAACTTGTAAAAATTGCCAACATTCATGAAGAAAAATGAAAAAATATCATTAGTGAAATGATTACTCATTGAGATCATCTTAAGATGACTTAAAAAACAACCATCATATCCCACAAAAATAAATACCAGCCAGATACGCCTCAGAAGCCCCTAATTACTTAAAAGTTAATACTATCTATGTGTGTGTGAAAAAGTTAAATAAGTATCTGTAGCAGCAAGTACAACACTTCAATTAAGTCATTACATGTATAGTTAGACAAATATAAGCATGAATAATAAAACCATAACAAATCAACTAATTGCCTTCTAAAAGATGCGAGTATAAGATTTCTCTCAAATTTTTATAAGCAATACTGGTGACTAGACTACACCAAGATGAAGGATTTAATATTTATGAGCATGAGATTAAGCTAAATGGATGAAAGATGGATGAAAGATTCAAGCAATAACAAATTCAAGCAATAATGTATTCAAGCAATAATCGATAAACTAAATATGCAAAAAGCTAAACTAAGATGTAATAATCTCAAAAAACAAGCATAATATATTCAATGACTCCAGAGTGAAAAATGTATAATAATAAATCTCTAGGGTATTTTGAATGAGAGCTAAAGGCTGAATTTATAGAAATTCATAAAAGAGATCAAGAAAAAACACAATTTAGGATTAATTGAAATAATTGAGAAATCAGGTTCAGTTAACCTTGAGATAGATTCCAATTATAGTTTAATTGAAATGCATTCAGATAAGAAGTTCAAGTTGCATTAGAAATAAGATTTAATTAATTCCATGCATTTGTGATAAAAATAGATAATTCTTTGATTTATTCAAGAAAAGAGTCTTTTCAATGCAACTGAACTTCTTTTTCTCAAAAGCTTTGATTTCCAATTTTAGAGAATGACTAAATTCCTTTTATTTGCTTTTCTAATTTCAAGTTAATCTCAATTTAGAAAAAGAAATAATATCTCAAGTTTGATTTCTCTCAATTCAATTCTTTTATTTTATTTTCAATTGAACTCTTGCTTTGTGATTAATTCCTCTTTTGTAATAAATTAATTCCATTTTTGCATGATTAAATGACAAATTTATTAATTAATTAAATATGCAAGGATATTTAATGAATTAAAATAAGATAATTGATCAAAAAGATATTCTTGGAATGATTCAATTAATTAAATAAATATTTAATTAATATTGAGTATTTGATTTGCCATGTTACATTTGATGATTAAAGAATTAATTATGTGCTCAAGATTGATTCAATTGCCTTTGGTTAGGACCTTGGTGATGTTGTCGAGATTAGGGGCCCATGGTTTAGATGACCCATTTTGGGGTAGTACATTTGCCCCTCTTTGAACTAATGTGTGAGCACTGCATTGGTTCAAAGAATAGTTGATGTGTCTAGGAGATACCAGTTCTAAACTTGATTGATCATGAACCAGATGAAAAGCGAGGTGTTTAGCTTGATTTGAAGCAATGAAGCTGACCAGAGTTGATTAAAGTGACATCGATCCTGAACTTGATTGAACTAGGAATGATAGAGAGCAAAGATACCAAACTTGAACATGATTGATCAAGAAGAAAATCTTACTGATTTAGGAGTTGATTGAACTAGACACAGTGAGTGAAGATAAAATTGATCTTGAACTTGATGGATCAAGACATGATGAGTGAAGATAAACTGTAACACTTGATTTGAAGCAATGAAATTGAACACCTATTTAGATTGAGCATGTGATAAAAAATATTCTTAAAATTTTTGATTGAGTTTAAATGAATAATCAACTTGATGAAAAGTGATGAAACTGATTAATGTTAAGGGATTGATTTAGATGAAGACAAATATCAGCTTGACTTGAAGCAATGAAACTGATATGCCCCTAGCGATTGATTCGATTCAGATGATCGAGAGATCTCAACTTGATATGAAGTGATGAAGCTGAGATGCGCCTTAGCAACAAGAATTTGATTTTTTTTAGTTGAAAAAGACTTTTTCTTGACTTTTGATGAAGATTTGAAAATTTTCTTGAATTTTGAAGATGTGAGGTCATGTGGTCATCAGTATGCCCCCTTGGGAGCGAAATCGAAAGATAGTGAGGGTATATGATTTTAGGCAATTGTTAGTGATGATAATGATTTGAGTACAAATGATTCAGAGGAATTTTTGAAAATTTTGTGATGATTGATGAGAAATTAAGTGCATAGTTGTTTTGTAGAATAAAATTGAGATTCAACATTGATTACTGAGAAATTGAGCTCAATTCGAAGAAAGAATGAGCTTTTGATAAAAAGCGCTAAGTGGTCCAAATTGTGTGAAATTGACTAGAAAAATGATCTCAAATTTTGATTTTGATCCCAAAAATGTAATCAGGATAGGAAAATTAGCTAAGGGTACAATTTTCATGTCCATCGGAGAAAGTTGAAAAATTAGGGTTTTGGCTATATATGGGGTAAAAGTGTCATTTTCAATTCATTTTATCCCTCCAAGTTTGAAAATTTAGAAAGCCTTCTATGAAGAAAAATGGTGGTTCCCACTCATGAGCATCGATTCTAGTGCCAAAGATGACATAATCAACCTTAGAACTATGAGCCAACGGTAAGTGATCAATCTTAAGCCTCTTTGTTGTCTCAATTTTGAATTTTTTTGTTGAATTTTTTAATTTTTGGCATGTACAAGTTGGTCATTTTTGTTTTGTCATGCAAGAAAGGATCCTGTCTCATACGACAAACAAATTAAGATTGTTTTCTCATTTAAGTCTACTAGTTTTGTTGTACTGCAACTACCCTTGTGTCATACAATAACCTTCAAAAGAGCCCATTTTGTCATTCTGGAGCTAGTCCTATGTCGTATGAGAGTCTTTTGTTGTATTAGGCCTATTCCTGACTTGTACGAGTTTCTGCCTCTACTGTGTTATGTGCGAGGTTACTATTTATAGTAAGTTTTCATTTGAGCATGAAATGGTGCGAAACTCTCCCTAAAGCTTCTGGTTGGTTAGATAAGCATTCCGGTAAAGTTGCGTCGCAAGGTCACAGCTAGTTTTGAAGATATTAATGTTTTCATCTTGGAGGGGTGCAATAAAATATTTAAACTTAATTTTGGGGACTTTAGAGGCTCCAAAACGCCCTAAAAAGTGGCCGTAACCGGCAAAACGGGTTACGAGGTGATAGAGCACTTCGCGAGCTTTCCGGCGCTTCAAACGGTTCATCAATCGGACACCCGGTTCTCAAGTTATGGCCTCTGGAAGTTTGTACTCCTGAAATAGGAAAAATAATTTTTATCGGATACATAAATGAGCTATAAAAGGGAGCGACACGTGTTGATGTGTGCTTTAACATGTCATAGAAGGGAGATAAGGTCGGCTACACCTTATTGGGTGGTTTTAGCCCATGGTTTTGTAATACCGTTTGACGGTTTCTTGTATTGTATCTCCTATTTATGAAGTGTGTGAGATAGAGGTTGTGTGTAAGAGTCTCATGGCTATTGAGTTGCCTCTGAATCTCTGATTAGTGGTACTCCTGCGAAGAGCTTGCTCTGCAAGTATGTTGTAATCTATTTTTGATTGCTGAATAAAATATTAAGCTACTTTTGGAGGGTGGGGTTTTTCTTCCGGAAGGGTTTTCCCCACGTAATTCACTGTGTTGTGGTATGATTGCTATTATATCTATTTCTATTTTCTATAACTGTTGTAACAATTTGAAAAAGTTTTGCATTACCCTCCTCTCAAGGTTAGCGTAGGAAGTTGTTTTCGCTACTTAACTTCCTTACATCAGATGTAGACCAGGCACATATTGATTTGTGTAGATTGACTCATCTTGTCAAGTTACCCGGTATTTGTGTGAATCATGGTATGCTCATGACATTAGTTGAGAGGTTTCATTTAGAGCATAACACATTTCATTTGCCAGTTGGAGAGATGACGATCACTCCCGAGGATGTATACAGGATTCTCCTATCCCTTTTTCTAGGCATAAGGTTGATTATGATGCAACGCAACTTCCTAGGTTGCTAGCTGTTAGACATGTTTTCAAGCATCCTGATATCGTGACACGTTCTATCAGTTGGGACATTATGATGACTAGGTACAGTGAGGACTTTCCACTAGCTTACATCTTGGTAGGTTTCATTAGTTGTTTTCTTATGTTGGATAGAGGACAATAGGGATTTTTGTGTGGATGGGGTAGGATGTTGGATAGGCTTGTTAAGCACCCCCAGAGGTTAGGATGGGGTTCTTGTATATTGGCACACATGTATTGTGAGATGCATGAGACTGTATATAGGGAGGGGAAGAGTATGGCTGTAGGAGTTTTGATTTTATAGGTATGGGCTTGGGAGCATCTCCCTGTATGTAGACCGATTATGAATGATGATAGGAATCCTAGTTAGCCCATTATATATAGATATTCAGGATATGTGACTCAGCCCCATCTAGGCAAGACAAATTATTAGAGATGAAAGTTGGATGACTTGATAGTTGTAATATGGAGACCGTATAGGGGTCTGGAGCCTCGAGATGATTGGAAAGTTGTGTGCAAAGACCTCTTCATGAAATGATGTCTCATAGGTAGATCACAGATAGTGGTCGAGAGGTTTGTTGTTACTTGAGTGATGAGGCAGTGTGGTAGATCTCAAGGGATCTTGTAGGATTTCACTGCATATGCATGTTATGCAGATAAGGAGAGGTGGGGATGGGCACCGAGATTATCATACGCTCTAGGCATGCAGGAGCTGACTGGGTTACAATGAATGAGATGGGATTACCTGGATGATATTGTAGATGCGAGGGTACTATCCTAGTACAAGGATTGGTTTCAATAGCATCTTTTCTTGAGATTTACTGATCCAGCAGAGTAGGCACCTCTTATAGAGGAGGTTGAGGATGATGCCCCTGCATAGGAATAGGGATAGGGATAGAGGTAGGTACTGAGACCCAAGGCTTTGAGGTGCACAGGTGGCAATCCTGACACTAGTAGCAACAGGGTGCCATTTGGTGGTAGGCAGCAATAGAGATGAGAGGGTGGATCCCTAGGGATAGTTGATGTGAGACTTAATGGAGTGAGAGTGATGGAGGGTGGTGGAGGGGAAGAGAGAGTAGCTCCAAGACAAGTCATACAAAGGAGGGAGGAGCAGGAGGGAGCCAGAGGTGAAGATGGAGGAGGTGATGGAGGCATGGATGGAGGTGGAGAGCTTGTGAGGAATCAGGGGGCCGACACAATGCGGTCGATGAGAGCATGCCTAGTGGGTTTATAGTCACAGCTTGCAGTGGCATAGACTTAGCTAGTGGAGTGAGACCGACAACTAGCAGACCACAAAGCAGAGCGAGATCATCAGTTATCTTAGGTCAGAGCTGAGCATGATCATTAGCTGGTGGAGCTCAGAGCATATCATGATCGTTAGGTCATAGAGATGAGAGCAAAGTGAGATGCTCTTTAGCAGGAGGTTCTCCATTAGACCAATCAGGCATCCTATTATGTTGTGGTTTATAGCGTAGCAGTTCCAGTAGCGCAGCAGGTTGTACCATATTCTCAGTATATGGCTCAATCGTAGGGAGCTCGGGCACCTAGGCAGGATCTGAGTCAGTAGGCTCCAGCTCCTCCACCACCTGGCAATCAAGGAGAGGCAAAGAGCTAGATCTTTTTGTGTAGCTCTTAGATTATTTTATAGACACATCCATTTTTTGTAGCCCTTACAATTCTTTCTCCGATGAGAGATTATATATGTTAGTTGTGTTAGGCCCAATATGGAAAGCTAATGTACTGACAGGGGAGGGGTGAATAAGTACTTCAAATCCTTTTCTTAACAATATCTTTACTATTATGCATAAACTGAATAGTGCAGTAACATAATATAATGCTAAAATAAATAAATAACAATCATACATGATTCACTCCATAACACATATATTTTGGTTACGCAGAAAATCTTGGTTAGAGAGAAAAACTACAGTGGGGATGGCACCCACAACTTCACTACTACAATAATAAAGGTTGCTCAGTTAGAGCTACATGTTTAGCTATTTCTGATAGCTTACCCTATTAGGAGTATCAAGATCTGTTACATCTACCTTGCTAAAAGATTTTACAACACTTAATCTAAATGTTGTACCTAGTTAGAGGCTTTACAATTTATAGACTTGATTAGAGTCTTTTAACCTGTTAAAGGTTTCTCTTACAACTTCAAAATATTACAATAAAATCATTACAAATATCTACAACTTTACATCTAGAATGTTATAGAAGATTCTATGTGCTCAGAATAAGATTACCTTGCTTATAGCATACCTCAATAACCCATGTAGTAACTCAGTAAAGCCTTTTGTTTACTATGTTCTTTGACTATTCTCTAAAATCCTTCTCTGTGACCTCTGTGTCTCTATAACAGTCATAACACTTATTGCTTTCACATGTCTTGCTTCATATAATTCTATATCTTCCTTTCTTTCATACTACATGTGTATCTAATCTTAATCCATGTTCTATAAATAGATCACTTATATCGGTGATCCATTCATTGCTTTGATCTTACAAAATTGTTTTATCGAATGAATAACCATGCAAAATATTTCATTGGTTAGATGACCTCAAAATCATATACAATCTTTAAGTGCAATTTCCAATGTGATAACGGTTCTACGTTCCTTGATCTTGTAACATGTTTTCATATCTATGTCCAGGTTCAATGAATCTGGTAACATGTTTCACTCGGTGTATATCAACTTGGTGTGTCATCTTTGCTACTTGGTAGACATGGAATGATACTCGGTAGACAGCTCGGTGCATACTGGACTCTTGACTACTTTCTTCTATAACCGACTGGACTATGCATACCGACTGAATATTTCGGTAGTAGTGATCGACTAGAGTATATAGAATGACTTTGGATATAAAACTAATGGCAACTTGATAAGTAGTAACAATCTCCCCATTTGACATTAGTTGAGATGTTTGACAAAACTAGTTTCAAAGTCATAACTCAATAATCTATATACTTTGGAAAATTTGACTAAACTGATAGTATGTACAGTAGTCAATGAAATAATATATCTAGATATACTCCCCTTATCAATATATTGTACAAAACTCTGATTTTGTATGCTCGGTGATCTGCTCTTGTTCTTTGCTTACTGTTCTGTTCACTACTCGGTTCACTGCTCTTAGATACTCTTCTTACTCTGCTCGGTATACTCCCCCTGTATACTAAACTCCTTTAGTTTGATACTATACTTTGATGCTTTGAATATTATATCATTCCCCCTTTTTGACAAACATCAAAATTTAGTTACCATTCGGTGGTGGCAACTGGTGAAAAATGGATTTGTACTTTGTCTGTGCTTTGGTGAGAGCAATAGAGAGGGCATCCTTTACACTATCCATTAAATAATTCTGTGCTTGAATATCAGCCAATAATGATATTAAGCCATCTAAAGTGCTTCCCTCTTGTGTAGTAGATAAGTATGTGGCTCGGTTGATCTGTTCTTGGACGGATGAAATATGGGGAAGGAATAATGTCTAAAGTGTCATTATGTCCATCCTGATCTTGTGTTCTTCATTTCTTAGGTCCAATTGTTGAGCCATGAGCTGTTGTAACTTTGTATAGAAATTTTGAACTGAATTGGGCTTTGTGGTCAACTTATTTGAGAGATCGGTGATCTCTTTCTCAATTGCTTCAGTTTTATTTTTGATGTCTTTAATGAATAAAGAAAATGTATAGAGTTTCTGAAATAAATAATGAATGTGCTTGAGTTGAGGGGTCAACTTAGCAATAAATTTGACAAGTTTAACTTTGCCAATAGCTATAGCTTTTTGTACCTCTTCTATCATTTTTGTAGTGAGCTCCTTGTCTTTTAGCTTGCTCAAATATTTGGATGCATCTACTCCAGATGTCTCTATTTTGGTTAGGAGTTCATCCAGTTGAATGTGGATGGCTGCATCTTTGGTTATTGTAGCTTCAGGTAGTATATCTTTTAAGAGTGCTTTCACCTTCTGAAGTACTTTATTTTTCTTTTGAATAGCCATTTGCTTCTCTTGTTCGGCCTTTGCTTTGCATAGTTCACCGAAATCAATGAGTGCTTGCCCCTTTAATTTGGATATATCAACATTGGGAAACACTATTGGTTTTGACAAATCTACTTTGAAACTATGCTTTTTCATCTTCTTTTCTTTTCCTTTCACCGATTGAACTAAGACAATGGCTTGTGAGGTTTGATGACCCTCAGTAGGTTGCTCAGTAGAGGCAACACTTTGGTTGATTTCTTTTGCCTCTGTAGTGTCCTTTGGTGTCTCGGTACTTGGTGTCTTAGTTGCAGCATTTTTTAGTGCTAGAAGGATCCTGAGACATTTGTTCTTGAGTAGTACCTTCTCCTACTATAGACTTGTGACCTTTAGTGCCTTGATCCATATCCTGAGGGGCTTTGGTTGAGACAGGTTGATTGACCGGTGGATAAGGTTGAACTTGTTCCAATACTAATTCACTGGAAACAAGTTTTACATATGCATTGCCTTCTATCATTTCCTATTCAGGTGCCTCTATATCCATGATATCTTCATCTATTTGAATGGTGTTAGCAGGGTCTTGCTCGGTAACATCAGGGTCTTGCTGGGTGACATCAACTCTTTCAACTTCAGCTTGCTCACCAACATCCTTGTTTCTAAAGATTTCCTAGCACTTTTCTTTTGTCTCATTTTCCACTTCAATATACAGCCCATTCATTAGTTTCAAGGCTTTTTGTTTGATGAGGAACTTTGTGTGGTAGGTTGTCAGATGTTCTTTTATTTCAGCTACCGACATGTCAGGAAAGAGATGTACCAGACTTCTTTCTCTGATCTGTTTCTCTGAGTCTAGGGCATATTGCCACCTATTATCAATATGTGCATATAATTCTTTTGGAAGAGAATTAGAGACTTCTAATGGGACCAATTAGAATTTCAGAAGTGTGCAAATGACAGCTTCTTCTATTTGTCTCTTTTCATCTTCATTTCTAGATTCATACTTAACATATCTAAATCCTCCAAATCCACCATATTCCTTCAGATTAGTACAAAAATTTTCAACACTATGTACATTTACCTTCTTGCTCTTGACAATCTGAAATTTTCTTGCATCCTTAGATTCGGTGTCACTAGACTCTTTTGCCAAAATGAGTCTGTAAGTATATTTCTTGTAAGTTTTTGTTACCTTGGGAATAGTAACACTCTTTGTTTTCTTACTTGGTGAAGCTATAGTTGCTCTAGTGTTAGGTCGCTTTGTTGGAGGAGTCGATGAGGCCTTTGATGTATCCTATTTCTTTCTTTTCAATACTTTTCCCTCAGGCAATTCGGTGCTCAGTGTTATAGCTGCCTCTTGGGCTTTAGATTCCTCTTTGGTAATGGCTATAGTGCCTTTGACAGGTGTGGAGGTAGAATATTCCCTGAATTTCTCTGATAATGCCTTTATCATCTTTGTTGCCTTTCTTGTAGCTTTGGGTACTACAATGCTCATTTTTACTTTTTCTTTCACTTCCTCATAGGTTCCATACCTCAGCCCAGTAGCATGCCTTGGTAATGTAAGAAATGCATCAATTTGTTGTTGTGTGATGTCAAAATCAATCTCGTAACCCATAGGTGACAAAGATTGAGTTCTTGGTTCCACAAAATTCACATAACAGTAATCAATGTCTACTTCAAAACATATGTCATCTTTGTATTTCTCCACTAGCTTGGGTGGAGTTTGGTACCTGTTATGCATTTTCTCTTGAAACTTACTGAAGTAATCATCCATAATATCATTAAGATTATCACCTAGCTTCTTGATGAATTCATTGATCTGATGGGTGATTGGTCGGTGTAGTTCCCAAACAACTTTACCGACTGATGGAAAGAATTTTTCAAAATATAAAAACATGCATACAAGTAGTGATCCAAACTTTAGTGTATTAGCTAAGTTGTTCTTCTTCAGCTTCTTGATGGTGTTCAAATTCTCAAACAGGTTTTTCAGCAACACCTCACATAGATCAATTTTCATTCCCTTTTTCACAATTTTGTATGCTAGGTCTATTGCTGCATAGGGTACACTGTTTTCCCTTGCCGATTGGAAGAAATAGTAACCTATTACTCTAATGGCAAATTTTAGTTCTGCATCAGTGACATTGTTCAATTTTAGTCCTCTTCAATCTGATTCCACTCTGGTTAAACTGATCAATTCCTTCTGTGATATCATCTTTTGAGCTCGGGCATGATCATAAATAGGGTAATCGGTAATCAGATGAATGATTTCCTTGGTAATCTTAAATGGTTGCTCTTCTAGCCACATGAAGTCATCATGAACTCTGCTTAGAACAAACTTGACCCACTGGGGTTTGAACACACGGGGATAGGTTAGGGCTTCAGTTAATCCCTTGATCTTAATGTGCTCATACTTGCTATCCAATTTTACATTGGTGCACAATTCATCATAGGTTTCTTTGATTTCAATGTGACCGAGTTCTTCAACAAGACATTTGGTGAAGAATCTCACATCGTCGACTAATAACACTCTATCCGGGATGAGTGAAAATGTGGTTTTGTCATCTGGGTCAGATGCAACTTTCAGAGTTAAAGAGTATTTTAGTGAGGGCTTTTCAACATTCTTAACAACAATGGGATCTTGGATCTTAGGTTCCATTTGTAGATTTTAGATAAAAACTAACAAAAGATCCTTAGGGTTTGAGGATTTTCAAACAACTGACACTTTACACTTAGCAAATAATAATAACTTGATAAGATCGGTAAACCAGCTTGACAATGCATTGAGATTAATGTAAATACCTTGAATTTTGCTTTGTAGGAGGTTTGATCGCCTTAGATTCGCTTTGCTCTGCTTTGTCGAAAACTTGGTAAGTAAAAAATGACCGCGTAAATGCTTTAAGTACACAATATACCTTATCGAGCTCCGTGCAGGTTAGGTAAAAAACATTAAATACACTCAGTTCCACTAAAATTTCTTTCCCTTTTTTTTGTGCTTTAACTAAGTAACCAAACTTCCTTCATTTACCGACTTGACAGGTTTCCTGTATTCACCGACTTGATAGGTTTCCTGTATAGTACTCCAAAAGACTTTGATAGAATTTCAAGCTTACTACTACATCTTAACTATGCAGATTCTAAATTAAGTACATAATAAAATAGGAACTGTTAAGATTTAACTTTGAGAGAATGTAGTCCCTTCATACCTTTACCGATTAATTTGGAATAGGAGCACCTGACTCGGTAGGTGAGGTGCTTTCTTCATTTGACACAATTTCCTTCTTTTTCCAAATCATCTTTAATTTTTCTTTTATTTCCTCAGTGTCTTTTCTAGGTTGATCTCTGCAATCTCCAGCCAAGTGTCCTACTTTATGACAATGAAAACATGCCATACTAGGATTTCTCAATGATCTTCAGTTGTTCATCCCAAACCTTATAAAGCAATTGGCACTTATATGTCCATATCTTCCACAACATTCACACCATATCCTTGTATTTTAATCCCATGGCACTGCAGCATATTGTCGATTAAGATCTCTGTGGGTCTGGTAGCTTCCAGTATTTTCACGGTTTGCATACCACATATAGTTCTTTTTCTTATACCAACACTTCTTGGTACTATGTCCATATCTATTGCAGTTTTTACAAAACCCTTTGAATTTTGCCTTCTGATAATTGTTAACAAACTTTGTCCTACATTAATTAGATGCGTGACCATATTTATTGCAATTGTAACAATAACCATTGGACTTAGTGACATTCAGTTGCTTACCTTTTTTGATTTGGCACATGTTAGCAGTGTGACCTTGATTTCCACAGTAGTTGCAAATAGGCTTCTTTCTTTTGATGTTCTTCTTGATTCCAGCTTGCTTTGACTATTATCCTCTCTTGGTAGTATGAATTCCCTTCTCGGTAGAGTCTTTTCCTTTGTAACCGAGTCCTACATCCTTGTTGGGTCATCTTGTATTTAGTTGCTCATCCAACATCTTTGATGCTTCATAACTCTTCTTTAGTGTTTCTTTGGATTTCTTCTCTGTTTCAAGTTCATTGGTCCACCTTGATACTTCAAGTTTCAATGCTTGATTCTCATCATCTTTCAGATTTGTTTCATGATGTGCATAACCTAGTTGATCTGACAGGTTTTGTTGAATTCCAGTCAACCTTGCGATTTCATCATTCTTATCAGATACTAAGGCTTCAAGTTGTTGTTTCTCTCTTTCTAGATCTCTTACTTTATCCTCGGCTGTCCTCAATGCATCAAGATTTTCAGTCATCTGTGTGTTGAAATGTTCATGTTCTCTTTTCATTGCTTTTAGTTGATTAGCCAGCGCTTTGTTCTTTTCTTTCAATACTCCAATCATTTCTTTAGTCTCTTTAGATATACTATTCTCAGATGATGTCTCAATTTGTTCCACTAACTCTTGAGAGTCCTGCAAATCATCAAATAATCTTCTTCTCACTTTTAGAGATTTTTGCATTTGCCTTTACATGTCTGCAATCACTTGATTAGCATGATCCAACTCTTCTTGCAGATACACAATCCTCCAAGATTGTTTATAGCCTTCCATTGATAAGATCTTTCTCTTTAGGCAGTTAAACCCTTTTCCAAGATTGAAGCCCTAATACCAATTGTTAGGCCCAATATAGAAAGCTAATGTATTGAGAGGGGAGGGGTGAATCAGTACTTCAAATCCTTTTCTTAACAATATCTTTACTGTTATGCATAAACTAAATAGTGCAGTAACATAATATAATGCTAAAACAAATAAATAACAATCATACATGATTCACTCCATAACACATATATTTTGGTTATGCGAAAAATCTTGGTTAGAGAGAAAAACTATGGTGGGGATGGCACCCACAACATCACTACTACAATAATAAAGGTTGCTCGATTAGAGCTACATGTTTAGCTATTTCTGATAGCTTACCCTGTTAGGAGTATCAAGATCTGTTAGATCTACCTTGCTAAAGGATTTTACAACAAAATCTAAATGTTGTACCTAGTTAGAGATTTTACAATTTATAAAATTGATTAGAGTCTTTTACCATGTTAAAGGTTTCTCTTACAACTTCAAAATATTACAATAAAATCATTACAAATATCTGCAACTTTACATCTGGAATGTTATAGTAGATTCTATGTGCTCTGAATAAGATTACCTTCCTTATAGCATACCTTGATAACCCATATAGTAACTTGATAAACCCTTCTATTTACTTTATTCTTTGACTGTTCTCTGAAATCCTTCTTGGTGACCTCAGTGTCTCTATAATAGTCATAACACTTATTGCTTTCACATGTCTTGCTTCATATATTTCTATATCTTCCTTTCTATCATACTACATGTGTATCTGATCTTAATCCATGTTGTATAAATATATCTCTTATGTCGGTGATCCATTCATTGCTTCGACCTTACAAACATGTTTTATCAATTGAATAACCATGCAAAATATTTCATTGGTTAGATGATCGTGAAATCATACACAATCTTTAAGTGCAATTTCCAATGTGATAACGGTTCTATGTTCCTTGATCTTGTAACATGTTTTCATATGTATGTCCAAGTTCAATGAATCTGGTAACACGTTTCACTCAGTGTGTCATCTTTGCTGCTCGGTAGACATGGAATGATACTCAGTAGACAACTCGGTGCATACTGGGCTCTTGACAACTTTCTTCTATAACCGACTGGACTGTGCATACCGACTGAATATTTCAGTAGTAGTGACCGACTAGAGTATATAGAATGACTTTGGATATAAAACTAATGGCAACTTGATAAGTAGTAACAAGTTGATATCATTATGTACCCTGAGATACTAATGATTATATATACGAGATCTTGATTTGACTTCATTATACTTGTGTCGATCAATTTATGAGATCTTTTTGTATATGCTTTATTCTATATACATGTGTATCTATTCAGTATGGATGTATGTAATGCAAATGAATATGGATGTTTGTTTTTGTTTCTTTTTATATGCAAATAAAATGAATGAAAATGAGTAGTGCAAAAATTTTGTTTTTCAATGCAATAAGATAAATGTAAATGAGTGCTAATGAATGTACGAATCTATATAAAATGCTTATGTATGCAGCTAAACATCTCAATACACAAGTACTCGATCTGAGAAGTGATGAAGAAGAGACCACTTAGCTTCAAAATGATGAAACTTCAAACTCTCATTCAGAAGATAAACAGATCATTACCATATCAAAATCATTCTAAATTCACAAAATACAGAATGAAATGCAAAATGAGATGCAAAATGAAATGCAACCTAAACCTAGTCACTGGATTTGAAATGCTTAAGTTTCATCACTGAGTATTAACAAACATAGCAGGCAGATTAGAGTTCCTTTCTTTTCATGTGCAATATTCATTATCTTGTCCACAATGACCCTTTTTTCATTCATATCCTTGGACAGATTTCGCAGGGACCCGTATTGCATGATAAAGAAATTCCCTCAAACCAGACAAAGAAATGATGTGAACTTCCCTGTAGCATACAAATAAGCAGAGTCAAGGTATGTGTGGTCATTTCACCTTGATGTGAAGGCTCTTATCACAGACACCCAGCTTATTAGATGTTTCCAGATCATCAGAATCATTCCTACAAGAAGAAAACAAAGAAAATATTATGCCCCCAATCCTTTCTTCTCTTGGTCAAGATAAAATTCCTCGAGTTACTCAGAGGGATAATAATCAAAAACCAATATAAAAGAAAACACACAAAGAAAATTTCTATGCATAGCTCAAACTGTTTAGTGATTGTTTTCAGTTTTGTTGTTTTGCTTGTGTACTTAGTGATAAAACTCTTTAGTAGTCAGGAGATAGGTGACTGACTCAGAGTGGATGATTGAATATCACTGATAGAATGATGGCTTGGTTGATACTACTTAGGATGTGTAATATGCTCTGTCGATTAGCCTAAGACTAGGACATTGATCAGTTTTGAGCCATAAGGGTTCCAATGAACCAAGATGTCACAAAAGTGAATGAAATATATGTACAAGCTAAAGCAAAGATGCATGAAAGCGGGAATGCCAATGTTGTGTTGATAGATGGAGCGCTTGAGTATAAGAGGTGCCTATTTGCCAGGTTTTCATCTTCTTGGTAGAGATTCATTCTTTTTTTTTTTACCAAGGTGCCTATTTAGCAGGTTTTCACCAGGGCATTTTCTGTCTTTTGTTTTTTTTGTTTTTTTTCCTTTTGATTTTTTTCAGAACTTTTTCAGTTGTACAGGTTGCTAAAGTAGAGAATACTAAGTAAAAAAATTCTTCAAATGGATGGTGTTAATCGGTTCATGAAGTTGTTCTCATTCTAATGTTGAGAGCTAATAGGCCCTAGAGCCAAAGACTGTAGTAACGATGTAGGGACCCAGCCAGTTGGGTTCAAACTTCCCTTTGTTATCTCGAAATTGTTGATTTTTAGGATTTTCTCATAGAACTAGGTCACCAACCTGAAATTCTCATTGTCGAACCTTCTTGTTATATCCTCTAGACATTGTTTTTTGATACACTCTGAGATGATCAATGCCACATGTCGACGTGCATCCAACAATTCAAGCTCTTGCAATCTAGCTATTTTGTAGTCGTCATCAGTAACATGACCTTGCAAAGAAACTCTTAGAGATGGTATTTCCACTTTAATAGGTAATACTGCTTCAGACCCATACACCAAAGAAAAAGGTGTAGCCCCAGTAGGTGTTCTAATACTTGTTCTATAAGACCATAATGCAGGATTGAGCTGCAGGTGCCAATCCCTCCCAGATTTGCTCACTGTTGTGTGTAAGATAGTCAGCACATTTTTGTTGTATGCCTTAGCTTGTCCATTACCTTGAGGGTAATATACAGATGACCAGTGTTGTTTAATTTTGAGTTTCTCATAGACCTCGCCTAGATATTTATTCTTGAATTTTCCTCCATTGTTAGTCATGATAGATGAAGGTATCCCATACCTATAGATGATATGGTTTAGGATAAACAAAGCTACTCATTTACCAGTTGCTTTAATGAGTAGAACTGCTTCTACCCGCTTAGTGAAGTACTTAGTGGCAGTTATAATAAACTTGTGTCTGTTGGATGATGTAGGATATATCTGACCAATGACATCAAAGGCCTATTGCTAAAAATTTGAATGTGTGATGAAGGGTATGAGATCCCTTGCTGGAGCATGTATGAGATTTCCATGTAGCTAACACTTCTCACAAGTTTTAGAATAATTTATAGCACCCTTCTCCATGTTTGGCTAGCAGTAGTCATCCCTTAGTAGTTTTCAAGCTAAAGTAAGACAATTCGAATGAGATCCACAAATACCTTCATGGACTTCCGATAATGCACATTTAGACTCTTCAGTTTCTAGACACCTAAGCAATGTACTATCTAAACCTCACCTAAAAAAATCATTAGCAATAATGACGTATTGTGAAGCATTTTGTGTTAGGTTCCTTTTCTCATTACGGGTAAGATTTTCTAAGATAATTTGCTCACATAGATAAGAGTAGATGTGGCTGTAGTAGGATGAGTCATGTTTGATAATAGAACAGATTATATGGGACTCAGGAGAATCATAGGCAGGGTAATATAACTCTTCCACTAGGAATTGAAAGCAAAAATTAGACTCTTGTAACTCTAGTATAGATGCCAAGGTGGTCATAGCATCTGCTACTCTATTTGTTGATATGGGAATCTATTGGAATGATAAAAAAGTAAAATACTTCTTGAGATTATGAACCATTCTCTTATAAGGCATAAGTTTCTCATCTCGATTTTGATATGTATAATTTATTTTATTGATGATTAGCTAATAATCCCCATAGATGTGTAGTTCAACAACCTTCCATTCAATAACTAGCTTGATCCCGTTTACCAGAGCTTCATACTCTACAATGTTGTTTGTACAAGGGAAGAGAATCTTATATGCCTTCAGGATTGAATACTTTTGAAGAGTAATAAAAAGTATTCCAGCACCAAAACCATTTTGAGTGAAAGACCCATCAAAGAACATCTTCTAGGATTGTTGAGTAAGGTGCATTATTGATTCATCTAGAAACTCTATATGCAGTGGTTGAGTGTCTTCAAGTGGAGCTTCAGCAAGTTGATCTACAATTACTTGTCCCTTGATGGCTTTGTGTTCCACGTATTCAATATCAAACTCTATAAGAATCATGACCCATTTTTCCAATCTTTCGCTGAGTGTTGCTTTGTTGAGAAGATACTTGAGCAGATCAATCTTAGCTACTAGCTTGATGGAATATGCCAACATGTAATGTCTCAATTTTTGTGATGCAAAGACTAATTCCAAGAATGCTTTTTCTATTATAGTGTAGTTCATTTCATAAGACACCAATGTTCTGCTGATGTAATATATAGCTCTCTCTTTTTTATTTTCATCCTATTGTGCTAGAAGTGCCCCTAATGAGGAATACATGGCTGATATGTATAAGATCAATGGTTTACCCTGAATTGGCAGCATCACTATTGGTGGATTGGATAGGTACTCTTTGATCTATTCAAGGTGTTTTTCACATTCTCGATCCTAGTTGTATATTACTCCTTTCCTCAATACTTTTGTGAAAGGTTGAGCTTTGTCTGCCAGTTGAGAAATAAAGCGTCTGATTGATTGGAGACGTCCCTGTAAACTTCTCATTTGATTGATGTTCTTCGGAGGTGGCATTTCCATTATAAATTGGACCTTCTTAGGATCAACCTCGATTCCGTTCTTTGAAATGATGTATCCAAGTAGTTTACGAAATGTCACTCCGAATGCACACTTTTTTGGATTTAGCACAAGTTTGAATTTTTCCGTTCTGTCTAGTATAGGGCCTAGCTCTTGAATATGTGTGGATCTCTGCAGAGTCTTCACTAAAGTGTTGTCAAAATAATATTCCATATTCTTATGCATCATGTCATGAAAGATAGTAGTTACTTCTCTTTGGTAAGTTTGTCCTGCATTCTTTAGCCCAAATGGCATGATGTTCCAATAGAAGGTTCCCCATGCATAGGTGAAAGTTGTCTTTTCTTGATCCCCGGGAGCTATTTTGATCTTATTATAGCCAGAGAATCCATCCATTAGTGAGTACATCGCATACTGAGTTGTCATATCAACTATCATATCAATGTTTGGTAATGGAAATTCATCCTTCGGACAAGCTTTGTTGAGATCTTTGAAGTCTGTGCAAACCCTAATAGATTTGTCTGCCTTTGACAAAGGTACTATGTTTGAAATCCATTCCGCATAGTCTATAGCTTTGATAAACCTATCTTTTAGTAGTTTTTCTAACTCAGCCTTGACTAGTAGTGCCATGTGAGGGTGCATCTTACAGAGTTTTTGCTTGACTGATTTAACTCCGTGTGATAGAAAGATGCTGCATAATAAGATTAGGATCTAGGCCTAGCATATCTGAGTACGTCCATGCAAAATTGATCTTCTTCTTTGAAAAGAGATGAGTGAAATCTTTCAATTCTTCTACTAATAATGATTGAGCTACATGAATGATGTGTGGTGTCTCTTGACTCTCAATGTTCAATGGTTGAGTTAGCTCGATCAAGATAGAAGATCTTTCTTGAAAATGACTTGGCAGTATATCAAGTATCTCACCTTTAGGCACCTCAGAGAGGTTTTCACCCTTAGGTACATCCTTTATTTTCTCTTTTAGAGATTCTGACACTACCACAATGTGGTTTTCGCCATCAGATCTTTTATTTTTATTTTTATTTTTCTGATTTTTGCAACTAAGATACTTGATATTTGTTTCAGTCATGTTTTCACTTTGTTCGTTGGTGGAAGAGTACATGGGTTCAACTGCATTTAGGTAATAGGTTAGCATTTAGTCATTGGCAAAAGTAGGTACATTCATGGGTTGGTCTTCTAGACTAAAATCAATTAATTCAGGATGTACCAAAGATAGAGTGTGGACAGGTTCACGGGAGTTCACGGTATTGTCATCATAACATTGAATTGAAAAGTCAAGTTCTAGAAGACTACCTTGCATAAATGTCTCGAGACTAGGAAGAGTCAGAACATGATTATTAAAGTGCATGTTAATATTTAGTTGACCTAATCTAATAGACCTACTTGTAGCATCTTTCTCTATACCAGATTGGACTTCATATCATGGTTTGATAGTAACAAGATCAGTAGATAGATTCTCATCATTTACATCAGAGGATTCAAAGTTTAATGTTGAGTAGATATTGTCATGAATAGGAATGTTGTCAGAATCACTAGAGTCATCAGATGAAGTTTCCAAGTCTTCTTCAAGTAGTTGAGTGAATATATGTATGGTATCAACACCAACATCTTTAATGCTACAAGTTCCTTCAAGATTTATCTCATTTATCATTTGTATTTGACACACCTATTGACATGATCTTGATGGATCTATGACTCCTTGTCGTCTACTCCATTCAGCTTCCTCTGGACTAATGAATGGTTCTTCTTCTATAGCTTCCAATTCTTCTTTATAGTCCCATACCTGATTGGAAACTGCAAATCAACACAAAGAAAAATTCAAGAAAAGCTCAGAAGAACTTGGTACCTTATTGAAGAATCAAAAACCCAAAGGTGACACTTCTAGAGTTGGATTTGAAGTTGGAGAAAGCTCCAGTACTGCAAATACCAAGGATCAAAGCAAACCGGTAAGACCCTCTAATACTTACAAATTGAATGGAAAATGCTTTAACTGTAATAAATATGGTCATAGGGAAAATGAATGTAGATATAGGAATTATCAGATTATCAATCCTCCCACTGGTCAATGCACCAAATGCAACAAAATTGGTCATAACTCTGAAAATTGCAGAATGAATGTAAGATGTTATGTTTGTGGAAGATTTGGTCATTTATCAAATAAATGCAGAACACAAACCGGCATAGGTTATGGGAAAGCTATTCAGAAAAATAATGTAACTTGCTATGCATGTAACAAGATTGGTCATATTGCCAAATTCTATAGAAGTAAAGGTACACCGGTAGATAACAAAAGTACTAGCTTGAAAGGTAAAGAAAAGGTTGAAGAGGTCAAGCAAGAATTTTCAAAGCAATGGATTAGAAAAGGTGATCTAAATATTGAGGTTACTCCTCCACCGGTAGAACCAACAAATGCTTCACCAGTAGGATAGAGCAATGCTCCACTGACAAGATGTTCTTCATCAAATTGATGAAAATTATCTTGAGGGTTTGGCAATTTAATGACATGTGCTATTATTCCCTCGGTTAGAGAAAAGAAGTTGAAAATCCTTCATTACCGGCAAATAAAGTTGAGTTAATACATTGTCGGAAAATAATTAATGTGGTAGGTAGTAGAAAAGACCTTATAAAATAAGGTTTTTGGCTCCATTTCATTTCACCGTGAATTCAAACTTTTAGAGAGTGTGAAGATTTCTGAGCTAAAGCATTCCAAGCAAAGAGGCAAAGAACTTCAGCAATCAATCCATCCAAAGGCAGAAAAAGGTATTTATCATCATGGCATCCTCCTCTGCACCTGAATTGATAGCAAACCCTATAGTAGTTGAGGTTATAAAATGACCTAGGCCCGTGTTTTAGCTAGTTCCCGAGGTAGCTAAGAAAGATGACAACATAGGTGCTTTTTCCCAAATTCCAAAGGGTGTTGTTTATGCAGAAGACCCTAGAATGTATATTCATTTCAACATAGAGGAATTAGGTGATGAAGAAATTAAAAACATGTCTAAATCTATTATATGTGACAATGCCGGAAATGTGAAACCTAAACATAAAATTGTTGAAACCCTAGGATTCACTGAAATCCTCTGCATTCCTGAATTTCCCAAGGAAGTGGTTAGGATAGTTCTTAGCAGGGTACATGGCTCATTCTTTTGGCTTGACTCAGTGCATATAATTATAAAGGTAGCTGTGAAAGCAATAACGGGGTTACCTTCCACCAGTACCAGACCCGACAAAACCAAGAAGGTCTCCGATGACCTAGTAATGAAATTAATTGGTGCAACATCTGACAAAAGATCATTGAGGGCTAATGATGTGACCGATACAAATGTGAGATTCATTAGCATGATTCTAGGTTACAAAGCAACTCATGCAAATAGGCTTAACTCTGTTTCTAGTTTATGCATTAAGAGTGCTTATGACATGGTTAAGGACAATGTGAAAATTGATATCTATGAATGGTTAAAAGTTGAGTTAATTGACAATTTGGCAAAAATCAAGAAGGATAAGAAAGGAACCTTTAGATTTGGAAATTTACTTGTATGCTTAATGCTATATATAACCAAACATGCTCCTAGTATAGGCAACAAGGATTTTGGATTTGACATACCAGTAGGAAAACAATTGTCTGACTTATTCAACAACATGGGTGAAAACAAAGAAAAGAATATCAATGAGTATTTTCAAGCACTAAAGGTCAAAATGAATAAGAGGATCAGACTATCACAGGAAATTGTCAGCAAATACAAGGATGATATATGCTTTGTAATCAAAAAGGATGAGATTTGGATGGAAGCAGTCATCCCAAGAACAATCTGGGTTATAGAGATGGGGTATGAAACAGATAACCACATAGTGGAAACTTATGCCAAAGCACTTCTGGAAGCCCCCAATGAACCAAAGGAGGAAGTATTTGGTAGTGCTGAGACCATCGAAAGTCAAATTCAATCTAAAAAGAGAGTAAAGAAAGTTGAGGCATCTGTGAGGAAAGGATCCAGGCAAGCAAAAGCCTTAAAAGATGATGTATTAAAGAAAACCGGCATAACAAAAGAATAGTTGGTAGCCCAATGGCTTGAAACTCATCTATCACCAGTAGATACCTCCTCAGAAGGAGATATGCCAGCAAATTTCAAAAGAGTTGTTAGGAAAAGATACCCCTCACTGGTATCCACTCCTTCACCTAGAAGGACAAGACAAAAGCAACAAGCTGTAAGGTCTCCAGTCAAGAAAGCCACACCTAAGAAAAAGCTAACCTCCAAAAAGAAGAAGAAGACAAACACTGACTTGGCCCCTTTTGACATATTACTGAATGAGATCACAAAGGAAAAGATAACAAATTCTGAGGAAGAATTGCTCAAATTAGAAAGAGAAAAAGAGAAAATAATAAACAAGGCAAAATTTTTGAGATCTAAACTAAGTCCAAGATTGGACTATTTAGCATCTCTGCATAAGAAAATCTCAGAGGCACTAACACAGGGTAGCAAAACACCGGTAGAGCACTTGAAGCATCTCACCAATACAGTATACAGAACTAAGATAGCAATAAAGGAGAGCAAGAAGTTTATGGATGGTATAAACTTAATTTTGGGAGATATTCTTCAGATAATAACTACCCAACTACAAGGTTGAGGTTATGAATTGGTATAACTACAAAATCTACTAACCTTTGTCATTGATGCCAAAGGGGGAGTAGTAGATGAGAAAATTCAAAACACAAGCATCACATGCTCAGGGGGAGCTCTCACATTTTTGGTAACATTTTTTTTGGTATACACATTTTTGGATATCTTTTTGAAATTTTTTCATGAGTGTTGCCATCAATGCCAAAGGGGGAGATTGTTGGCATATGGACACTCCAATGAGACATTATGTGTGATTGAAGGTTTTGTCATTGATGGCAACCTTGCAATCCTATGACACCGGCAAGACATTATACCGGCAAAGCATTACACAGGCAATCTTGCAATCCTATGGCACTAGCAAGACATTATACCAGTAAAGCATTACTCAAACAAAATAGTGCTCTGGCATTAAAAAAATCAATCTACACTGGCACTGGCACATAAGATGTACACTAGCATAGAAGATGTACACTGACACAAAAAGAAATATGTATACCGGCACAGAGGCTGACAGGATTTTTGATATGTAATATTTTGTTTATCATTGTAAGCTGACTTGGCAAATTGTAAACTGACTCTTGTATATAAAAGAGATCATTGTAGGCATTTGTAGGACATGGATAAAAAGCAATAAATAAATTATAAGGCAGACCTAATGTGCGAATTGTAGGTCAAGGGTATATTTAAAGAATAGAGCAAGAACTAGTACTGAATCTGGCATTGAAGATGCTATTGTAAAGCAGTACAAAATATTGGATTTGTGTAAATCCTCAATGTAAGTCAGTGTGAGTTCTTATTGAGCAGTGAGCTCTAGGCAGTTTGCCTTCCTGCATGTGCAAGCCCCTATTGTAAGTAATATTCTCTTATTGGCTAGTAAGTGAATATTGTGGGTCACAAATCCCACCGATGTTTTTCCCACTCTGGGTTTCCTCGTTAAACATCTTGTATTATGGTGTTCTTTTCATGTGGATGCTTTTGATTATGTTATTTGCATTAATTCTTGCATACCGGTATACTGTTACTTTATATTCTGCATATTCAGTTTAAAGAAAATTTCATTACCAGTCAAATACTGATTCACCCCCCCCTCTCAGTATTTGTGGGAACCCTAACAAAGGTGATATCCTTTTCTTCCATTTAGACTTAGAAACCTATTTTTGGTCTGATGTCTTTTTTGGATTGTACCCCAATCCAGCCTTATCATTTGTAGATTTTGTTTGTAGTTGAATTGGTTTAGTAATACCCTCTTGATGTTTTCCCAGGGGACCAGTGCCTGAATATCCCATGCCTTGGATCATTTTGTAGTCGAGACCATATTGGGTTGGGGAAATCTCACAATGTCATACTTCCTCGTTTTGAATATCTTCCTTGAAAAGTCACTTAAGAATAACATCCTCTTCTAGTTCATCTACCAGGGAAGTAGAAGATTGTACAAAAAGACCATCATATATAATATTTGAAGTTAAAGTCTATGTTCTCATAGCCTCTGATGGTTTCCCAACTATTTCGATGATGGAGGGAGAGAGACTAATGAAAGTACTGGTTCTATCTTGTATCCATCCATGCCAACATTTGTAATCTTCAATTTCTTTTCTAGGTCCTTCATCATAGCTTCTAGAATTTCATTTGTAGAGGCTGCCCTATTATGAGGCATAAAGGTATCTGCACCTTTTGTCAATGCATTATAAGGGAGATTTGTATCAGTAGGAATACTGACTTCCACTCCATTATAGAGAAATTTTAAGCATTGATGGTATGTAAATAGAACTACCTTCATTTCATGAATCCACAACCTACCCAGTAAGATATTGTATGATAAAGGAAGATCAAGTACCTAGAAAATGGCATCTCTTTCTATAGGTTCCACCCTGATTGGTAATGATACTAGACCTTTAGAGGTCCTTTCTTCTTCATCATAGGCTTTAATTGTTATTTTCTTGGCTGGATCAATGATATTTTCAAAAAATCCTAGTTGTGTAAGCAGACTATAAGTACAAATATTTAACCCCGTGCCTCCATCTATCAAAAAATGTTTAACTCTGTGTTTATGTATCATGGATTCAATATGCAATGGCTGGTTATGTGGATGATTTAGCAAGTTGTCATCTTCTTCAGAGAAGGTCAGATAGTGAGGTGAAGTTAGATGACCCACCATAGTCTGAAACCGATCAATGTCTAAATCTTTTGGAACATTAGTGGTGAGCAATGCTTTATCTAGGATCTCTTGATGAGTAGAAGATATTTTGAGCAATTTGAAGATGGAGATTTGAGCATTTGTCCATTTCAACTATTCAACAATGCTATATCCAGAGGATGATGATGAAGCTGGCTGTTTAAATTTGTCAAATGTTGATTCTTTTTGTTTGTTTGATGAGGTTGGTAGGTTTGTTTGAGTAGGAGTTGAAGAACTAGCTCCTTAGAGAGTGACTTTCTTTTGAGAATGGGTCATAGCCTTTGCATATCATGATTCATTTTGTTTATCTTAGATTATAATCACATTGCAATATTCAAGTTGAGAAGACTCAATCATGTTGATGACATTGTCATTGCTGGTATAAGCATAATTTACTTTGGCACCTCCTTTTGTCTTTGAGGAATCACCTTGTTTGTATATAGGTAAGGGGTCCTTAAAAGCTTTATGATAAAAATTTGTCAGGTGATTCCCAACAATAATTTTACCAGCATCTATGAGATCTTGAATCTCATGCTTGAGCTTCATGCAGTTGTTTGTGTTATGACCTTTATTCCAATGGTAGTCACAGTATTCATTTTCTCTCCATTATTTTCGTTTGACTTCCAGATCATATGGCCTAGAATTATCTGTTAACATTATCAAGTTGTTTGCCAATAGATTTTTTAAAGCAGATTCATATGATTCTTCTAGATGAGTGAATTTGCATCTAGGTTTCAAAAGCCAAGGTTTCTCTTTAAACCATTCTTTTACTTTCTTCAGAGGATTTTCGGCTACGGTTTCAGCTGGTTTGAGTGCCTGCATGCCACTAGCCAAGTTAAATATCATGGGTTTTGAGTTGGTTTTAATAGTCTCTACTACTCCATTAAAAATGTTCTTGTTGTTGTCTTTTCCATACTTCCAATTCTTGTTCTTCTCTTTATAGCTAGATACTGGTTGTGTTTCTTTCCAAGGTGAGATATCTCATTTATTTATAAGCACATCTTCCATTTGGATAGTATTATCTACCATTTTGTTAAATGATGGGTGCACTTGCATTTTGATACTATATTTCAATTCAAGGATCAAATTGTTGATGAATATATCCATTTTCTCAGAATCTGGGATAGGTCGTGAATACCTAGAGAACATCTTTCTCCAATGTTGGAGGAAAGTGAGAAAAGGCTCCCCTATTTCTATTTGGTATTGCAAAGTTTGATCATAGTAATAGGATGTCGAATGTTATAGGAGTATTGTTGTAAAAATAGTTGGATTAGTTCTTCAAAAGTTTTTATTCCCTTAGGTAGATTTGAGAACCATTCCATAGCTTGTTCTCCCAAACTCCTCAGAAAAAGGCGCATGAGATACGTTTGGTCATGCATGAACTCCATACATAAAGCACCAAATTCTCTGATATGGTCTTGGGGATCTGAGCTACCATCATATTTGTCAAATTTTGGGATCTCAACTCATGAACGAAATAGAGGCATGTATAGATTTTTGTCAAACGGAAATGGGCATATTGTCTCTAGAGAATATTGTTTTGAGGACTTATCCATTTTTTTAGTTCTGTGATCTCAGTCCGCAAGGCTTGTAATTGTTTATGTACCATTATTATAGGTGATTCTTCCTTTTTAGTAACAAGAGTTTTAATATCATATCCAGTAGGAAGTTTGGCATGTTGTTTTTTTAGCTCTAGAAAATAGTCTTCTTTTTCTCTAGACATGATAACCTTCATCATTTTTTGGAAATATTTATCCTTTTGACATATATGAATATCTTTTTCTAGAGGTTTAGAGTCTTTAGATTCACTTGATGAGGAATCATTGTTGATATCATGAATACTGAGGTTGTCTTCATTATTTTGTCCTGTTCTAGGTATAGTGGGAGATAAAGGTTCATCATAAACTGGTATCTCTAATGATGAAGGTTTATTAGTCAGAGGATCCTCTTCGTACAATGGATTATCTTTGTATGAAAATGGTTTCCCTCTGCCTTTGGCATCTTTCTTACGAGAACTCCTAGTTTGAATAGGCATTTTTATTGATTGGTGTGACCTAAATCTATTTGTGATGCAGAAGTCAAGATCTAATTCAGATCTAGTTGTTTGGTTAACGTATTGTCTAAGAGAAGAAACTAATATTTAGTCTAGTTTTAAGAATGATCTATCTTGTATAATACATTTATCTAAGTTGATTTTAGAGAAGTGACTGACTTGGTCTAGTTTCAGGAATGATCTATCCTGTATAAGACGTTATTAAGTGACCTAGATTTGATAAGTAGTTGATTGAACTAGCTGAAAGATGATCGACCAAATCATGCAACACAAATGGCAGAAGTACACTGTCTTGTTCTGTTTATACTTAGGATGATAATAACTAGTATTATGCTTGTTGTAGACTATTTTAGGCAAGTTTGACTACTCTAGACTGACAAAATCAGAGATCTATACGACAGGTTTCATAGGAGCAGATGATAGTATGCTAGCTTCAGGATAATGACAATAGTGTTTCATATGAGTTGCTGCCTAGTACCGTATGACAGATGGGTATGTCTGGAATGACAGACTGTTCAGTGCAAAATTTTATCATATGACATAGGATGCGAGGTAAAATGACAATTATCAGAACCAAATGACAAACAAGCAGAGCTTGTACAACATAGGATGAAGGCTCAAATGATAGACTGTTAGGACTGATGGAATATCATATGACACAGAATATGAATTAGGATGATAAATAAGAAGACTCGTATGACTATTTTCTGGATAGAGGCAAAATTATGTGTTTTCAATGATTGAGTATGACTAGATTTGAGATGGACTGAGTTTTTGAGAGCTAAGGTATATACTATTTTTGTGTCACGGACAAAATTTTGTCTAGGATAGACAAGTTTTGGACAGAGTTTCGACTAGGATAGACTAGTTTTGGACAAAGTTTCGACTAGGATAGACTAGTTTTGGACATAGTTTCGACTAGGATAGACTAGTTTAGACATGGACAAAGTTTTTGATCATTGAGTTTGTTTCTTGTTTTTTCTAGTTTTGGTATTCTAGTTTTAGTTTGAGGGATGAAAACACAAAAAACACATAATATGAATAATAACTCCAATCACAACATGCAAGCCCTATGAAATTTGGTGAGAGAAGAAAACCTTTGCTTGTAGACTTAGGTACACACCCAATAGATAATCAGAATACAACCACTGAGTCTCATGCAATGGATTCTCAATGCCGTATTAGCCGACTCCAAATGCTAATGGGGGCATGAAATGACAAGTATCTTGGGAGAGTTACTATCTCTCTTGCACAAAAATTATCCCTCTTTTTGAGGTGAAGTGATGCAGAGCATCATGAAAATCTATAAAACCTTCATTCAAGGGTAAACTTTAAACTTGAATCAAGAGACATATAACAAGATAAATCACTCTTCTCAACTTCAAACCAACTTCAAAGGTTATATTACATCCTTGAAAACATCCATTCAATATTTCAGATCATAACATTCACCATAACATGAGAGAACAAATTATTTATTGCCATGGACTACCCTAATTTAGGGTTTCATCCCTTAACAACTGTTTTCACCAAAATGATCACAAAATATTCAATTCTCAACCAAATAAAGTAAAACCAAAAGAAATGGAAAGAAGATTCAGATACCTTTCCAACACATATATCCTTTCTTCAATATTATCCCTCATGTGACCACACCAAATGCTACAACCGGGTTGCTGCTGCCTTGACCAATCTGCTTTCCACCGTGAACTGTAACAAACAGTCATCAATAACATTTTACATACTTCCCATAAAGACAATCGCTTCAGTCATAATTTATATCACTGAGTTAAACAAGTTCTCTCAAACTTTCAGCCAGATCCAACGGTTAAATAAAAAGATATGATCATTTTACCAAAACTGGGTAACCCTTGCCAGGGTTTTGACAATCATAAAAACAAACAAACATATCTTGCCAAATACTCCACAAAAATGCACAAGAAAGGATTCATCTGAAATATATTTCATCAATATATCACTAAATAACATATACATATAAAAATTACATCAAATGTGATCCTCCATGGATCTATGACAGCCATAGATTCCTTAAAACCTCATGACAGTTTGAGGGTTTGATGGATAATCTTTGTCAAATCCCCTCCAAACTGATCTCCCCTCTTGATTTCGACCAAAAATGGTTTTATAAACTATTTCCAACTCCTTTCTAACTTCTCCAACCACCTCATAACCAATGGATTTCATTTTTACACTTTTGTTGTACTTTTGGCAATATTGCAAGTTTGCAATTTTTACAATTTTTGACATAAATGACTCTAACTCTTACATGGATACTTTTAAAACTTCAATATGGACCAAATATGATATCTTTTGATGAAATGGCTCATTTATCCTTACATATTATGATTCAATTGACTCAAATAACCTTAATATGTTATGAATGACTCAAATACAATAAATTGTTCATATTATGACTTTTGACCTCCTGCTATGCTTGTGTGCTTAGGTGCCTCTGCACCATGAAGTGGGTAGCTTCTAATTTTAATTGGAACTAGTAAGGGATTTTTTTAGTGCATCGAGGTATAAACTCAATTAAGAGGTCTCCCAGCCTTTAAAACCAAGGTTTAATATACCCGATGGAATAGAGGAGAGCTATTCCCGAGCACTATTGTTTACTTTATTTTCATCAAATCACATATATTTTATAGTGGGGTGGTGTACTTGGTATTTAACCATTCCCAATTGGGTTGTTCCCCTCTCACCGGCCATAATGGTTATAGAGTTATTAGCTCCTCAGGACGGCAGGCCCACTAAAGATATACAAATCTCAAACTTAAAGAAAATGCCTCAAGGCTCTAGGTTTCTAATTGTCTATAAAGACAAAAGCATACTCTCTTACCTCTCAAAATTTTCTTAAAACATGAATCTTGACAAATTTTTTCTTTAACCAGATAGCAAGTTAGTTGCCTAAAACAAATAAATTTAATGAATACACAATGTTTGCTCGAATCTCCTCAAGCAACCTGCAAAGACAACAAATTAGTAGTCATATTGTCTTTGTACGACAATCATAGTCTTCAACAAGCATTTTGCAAAAAAATTGATTAGGCTATGAAAATTCTTCAGATAAACAGATAACAAGCCAAGGTCAGTTGTCAGTATAATCAAATTGGGCAGAAAACCAGAAGAATGAAAATTTCTTTTTAACCAAGAAAGTATAGAATCGTACAACTATTCTTATGGGGTCGTACGATAAACTGTACTAGATCATACGACAACTATGATTTTTCATTTTGGCATATAGGAAATGTCGTACGATATTACACAGAGATTGTACGAATGAAAAAATATGAAAAGTAAAAAATTGAAAAAAAAAAAGTAAAAAAAATATGTTAGTCTTGGAGGTCGAAAAGTGTAGTCTTCTGCCCCACGATGGGTGTCAAAAATGTGTATGTGTGTGAAAAAGTGAAATAAGTATCTATAGCTACAATCACAACACTTCAATTAAGTCATTACATGTATGGTTAGATAGATATTAGCACGAATAATAAAACCATAGCAAATCAACTAATTGCCTTCTAAAAGATGTGAGTATAAGATTTCTCTTGGATTTTTATAAGCAATACCAGTGACTAGACTACACCAAGATGAAGGGTTCAATCTATATGAGAATGAGATTAAGCTAAATGGATGCAAGATGGATGAAAGATTCAAGCAATAATGAATTCAAGAAATAATGGATTCAAGCAATAATGGATAAACTAAATATGCAAAAAGCTAAACTAAGATGTAATAATCTCAAAAAACAAGCACAACATATTCAATGACTCTAAAGTGAAAAGTGTATAATAATAAATCTCCAGGGTGTTTTGAATGAGAGATGAAGGCTAAATTTATAGAAATTCACAAAAGAGAACAAGAAAAAGCACAATTTAGGAATAATTGAAATAATTGAGAAATAAGGTTCAGTTAACCTTGAGATAGATTCAAATTACAGTTTAATTGAAATGCATTCAAATAAGAAGTTCAAGTTGCATTAGAAATAAGATTTAATTAATTCCATGCAATTGTGATAAAAATTGACAATTCTTTGATTTATTCAAGAAAAGAGTCTTTTCAATGCAACTGAACTTCTTTTTCTCAAAAGCTTTGAGTTCCAATTTTAGAGAATGATTAAATTCCTTTTATTTACTTTTCAGATTTCAAGTTAATCTCAATTTAGAAAACAAAATAATATGTCAAGTTTGATTTCTCTCAATTCAATTCTTTTATTTTATTTTCAATTTAAATCTTGCTTTGTGATTAATTCCTCTTTTGTAATAAATTAATTTCTTTTTTGCATGATTAAATGACAAATTTATTAATTAATTAAATATGCAAGGATATTTCATGAATTAAAATAAGATAATTGATAAAAAAGATATTCTTGGAATGATTCATTCAATTAAATAAATATTTAATTAATATTGAGTATTTGATTTGCCATGTGACATTTGATGATTAAAGAATTAATTATGTGCTCAAGATTGATTTAATTGCCTTTGGTTAGGACCTTGGTGATGTTGTCGAGATTAGGGGCCCAAGGTTTGGATGACCATTTTTGGGGTATTACACTATCCTCTATATGTCAAAGGAAATTTGGTCATGTGCATTGATCGCTACAATTTGGAGTGCAAAAGAGGGAATGTACCTAACAGTCCACTACAATTTTAAGAACAATTAGACTCTATTGGACCGAGAGGTTGCAATCGTGGCCTATGTTGGCCATAGTCCCTATTGCAGCAATAACGAGATGTGAGGTAACAATTATAAAATTTGGATGAACTCAAAGAGACATTTACAAATACAACCTACCCTTTATAATACCTAATTGAAAAAATGGATGCAATGCAAGTCTTTGTATCAATAATGTTTGGCAGCTAGTAAAAAAATAGAACAATAAATTCCATATAAAAGTGGTTAGACTTAAAATGATAAGGAAAATTAAAAAATGCTAAAGAAAATGTCAACTAATAAAAAAAATTACAAGGATGAGGCATATTCACAACTTTTGCAATTGTGCCATGCATATCAGCACTAGAAGCAACTTATAGTGTTAGTGTACATACAAGATAACATGAGAGTTCATTATACCCAACAACTTGTGGTGTTGTTGTTGGTGTTGGCTCTGTTGGACCCTGAAATTAAGATTCAATATAAATTATTCAATAAGATTAACTGTGCAACATAATGAAATATTGAAAAGTGTGTTATCTTATTGATCTTTGCTTTGTTTTGAGAATAGTTTAATATTCTCTACTTAATGGGGGCAACCACATGAAGGTGAAAGCTCATTTGGCCCCTCCCCTCCCTTAACATCACTCTAGATTCCCCATTAACATCTAACATTCATTGATTCTTTCATCCATTATTAAAATATAGCATTCATTCATTATCACATAACGTTCATTAACACATAACATTCATTAACATTCATTAACATACAACATTCATCAATATTCATTAACACATATCATTCATGAACATTCATTAGCACATAATTACATTCATTAACACATAAAAATCAATCATTATCAATTAAGGTAGATTACAATCATTTTTATTTATTTATTTATTGAAGCTATGTAAAAAACAAGTGGAGCATCATTTACCCCATCTTTAGTTGTTCTGCCCTTTGCTCTTGATCTTAATGTATGCCTAGTCCTATATAGAGGACGAGGACACCAAACCAAAGGGGGGTCATATGCAATAACAAAGAAATGGGTAAAATTTAAAACATTTTTTATTATTGTTACAAGTATTTCATTAATTTAAAGAATATAACCATGGCACTCTTTACCTAATGGGGCGGCATCATCTTCCATCTCATTTTGTCTAGCCTCAACCTCAACATGTTGAACACCCTCTACATCCTCTTGAGTTGAAATACAAAAGGTTACATTAATCAATACACCAATTGAAATTAAATTTGTTTAAAAGAATAATAGTGGTCCTCTTTACTTGATTGGGGAACATCACATTCCTGATGTTGTCTACCTGGATCATGCTCCACTTGGTCACCACCAGCTACATGCTCTAAAATATTAACAAAAAAGGTTACATTAATTACTACACTAATTACAATTTAATTAAGATGTTTAATGGTATTAATAATTACATAAAAGAATTTGAATAGAAAATGAATATCTCCACTACTGGAATGCGCATTCAGACCTTCATGTCTAGGTTGTGTTTCACGATTAACAGGCTGCATTCAAATGTCATGTGCATTGTTATCATTGCTTGCTTATTTAAAAAGGATATAGTGACTTTATGTTGGAACTTAACATCAAATAGATTATTGGTAAAGTACTCAATTTGAAATCATTTTCATTTAGCTTATTTACCTTTGTGATGGATGCATCAAAATCTCATGCTTTCCCACTCAATTCTCGTAGTCGTTCAACCACAGTTGTATAGCCTTGCTAGTAGGCAATTCTCTTGTCATATTTTGTGGATGCTCTATTGAATTCAGAGCCCTGCATTTTTTCTTAGTATTGTGAATTTTGCTTGTATTGTTTGATAAAAAAGAATTGTTTACAATTTATAAATATTTTGATGTGATATTTCATTTACAGATTCTTACAATTTGTGCAACAAGTTTCATATAACCTTTAGAGCTGAGTTTGTATTGCTTGTTCTTTTCTTGTCTTTCCTTGGTTGCCTTTGACGTGTCACTCAGTATATGAAAAGTTTGAAATATGTTAGACTATATAAATATAAAGAGTAATTAGTACATAATTACATTCTTAATAGTATCACATACCTTCTTCTAGCGCCTAGTGGTTTATTTCCTTTTTTCCTTTCAATTCTCTGCTTTGCATCCAAAATCAGGTCCTTCCACTCCCTCTCTAGAATCATGGGGGATGCTCGTACTTTACATTCTTCTCTAAATTTGTCCTATATTGGTCCCTCAGATACTTTAGATATGTGTCATCTTTTTCAAGGACCATGGTTTTCTCGAATATGTCATTTCCGAAAAATCAAACCATATGGTTTGTTAGTTCATCTTTTAACTTTTTTTCTTGGTCATTCCACCTTTAAAGCAAAAATAAACCTATTAGATTCAGAAATAAACTAAAGCTACCTTTGATATAGTTCAAGAAAAGGATCAAAGGAAAACTATTCTAGCAATGATATGAAATCAAAATAGTGGATTAGGGTTAGGTCACATATGATGTTCCACCTATTATGTATGGTGGGTTGAAATATCTGCAATTCAACGTCATTAAGATTTTTATATAATATATCATTTTCTACAAAAATATCATGGGATCATTAGTCCAACATGAGTGATCAATAAGTAAATTACAATTAGACTATATATAATAATAATTTTAAAGTACCTGGAACCTTCTGTATCTTTAAGGGAATCAATTCTTTGTTGCTCACCACCAATGTGCCCTGCAATGTTCTCGTACTAGCAATATGGGAAGATCCAAGAAATAATGGTATGTTATCAGCAGTAGTCACCTCTGGCGCATCCTCATGTGCATCTCCTACTACAGAAAATGAATCCACTATGAAATGCCCCCAAGAAAGAACGCTTCAAGGGAAATAAGTAGATAATGAAAGAGAGAGCAAAAGAGGGATCTACCAACAATGGGTGGGTCAACATGATGTGCAGTAGATGATGTCTACATGCTACATGTTGCTAACATTGAAGTTAGAAATATATGTGGGGCTAACCTTAGATGAGGTGATGTTTGCACAGGAACATTGACATCACCTGAAGAATAATATATTAAATATATTAAACATTAAATATATGAAAACTGCAAGAATTGTAAACAAGGATGAACCTTTATTAAGAATTGTAAAGAAAGTTGAACCTTTATTAAGTGTTTGATGCTAATCTTAATAATAGAACAGTATGAAGGATGAAAAAGCTATGTAAATTTGTGACAAGAGGGAAGTGTAAAGGAAGAAGGAAGGAGACACCTTGAAGAACACTGTAATGTATTATGGTTTGATAAAATGAAATAACTTTTTGGTTTTGGAACGTTAATTGCAAATTTCCATGAGAGTCATGTTTCATGCATTATTTCAAGTTTCTTATCATCAAGAAAATAGATTAAAAATGTCCAATCAAGGATTGGAGGGTGGATTGTAATGAATTAACTTTGTTTTGTACCAAGTTAGAGAAATGGCTATGAAGAATGAGGAGAGTTTGAATTGTTTTTCTCCAAACTATCCAAAACCCTCAGTTTTGAGTTAGTCACAAGGGTTTGTTAATATCCATTGATGTAGTCATTGAAAAATTCTCAAATTATGGGTTCCTATTGTCAAATCAAGTATCTTTCATGTTGAATTGTTCTTTTGTTGAATGGTTCTACAAATATAAAGAAAAATAGTGCCCTAGCAGACTGAGACAAAGTTTTCCTTGTTTTGGGACAGCAAACCATATTGTTTTGTTGAGTGATGTCTAAGGGGTTTAAATAAGGCCATGTTGATTAAATAAGGTTGCAACAAATATAAATAACCTTCCCCAGTATAATGGACATTGATAAGGCAAGAAATTTTCTATCTACTTGTTTGATCATGACAGTCACAATGAATGGTAGTTTGGGTTCCTTAATTTGTAGTTTTGGAATTTGTAAGGATTCTATGAGTAAGTGCAGATTATGAGTTCTTGGGAAATTAGAGCAGACATTAATGAGATGAGGATAGTGAAATAACACTCTTGGAGGATAGGGGTAAGTATATGCTATGGTATGATGGTTAAAATACTTGGTATTTTCACAATGTTAAGGCTTACATGGATTTGCTTGAACATGTAACTTGTCTTGTTGGAAGTTGAGATCAAGTAGAATGTGAGCTCAAGTAAAATATGGTGAGATTTAAAAGGAGAGAGTATAATATAGTGAGAGGTGAGTTGATAGTGAAGAACAAATCATAGTACAAAGCTCTCAAAAATTCTAAGTTATGAAGTGAGAGGTTGATCCAAGTCAAGGATCTAGAAAAAGGATGTGTTGGGAATTTGTTGAGAACAAGTGAAGGGATGTGTAAGGGGGTTTTTTTCCCTAAGGTATGATGATCAGTCATAGAATAAACTATATCCCTTTGCATCAACTACATAATAAATATATGACCAATAACACTAGCATTAAAAAAGCAAGTTCACAAGTCCAAAGGAGTAGTTTTAATGTATAGAACATGGTCATCACTTGAACTACTTGCAATACCTTGATCATGGCCACCAGGTTGATGAGGACGCATAAAATCATGTAAAAACAACACGTACATATTTTATTTAATGATACAAAAGAGAATAAAATATAAACCATTATTGAGCTTTTGTTATAATTAAAGCTTTCCTTACTACTTACTTGAAAGTTATGTGTTGTCCACATAAATTGTTTCACCCTCTCTTTTATTTCATCGGTCTGAGGGCTCATGGATGCCAAAGAAAAAATCTCTCTATTAATTTTTATAACACTTTTTCATTATTTCTGTATGGTTTATGGTAAATGTGATGTAATCATCACATAATACTGTTGATTCCACATCCCTATAGAGGTGCTGAGGTACTGCAGGTCCCTTTCCCTTTCCCCTAACATCCCTTTGTGACAAGAATGTTATTAACACTATCAAAATTACTCCAAAACACTCAAGAAAAGAACATAATAATGTACCAGTTTGCTTCTATCAAATTTGTACAATTACAATAAGGTTTACCTACTTGGTAGAAGTGTCAGGTACTACATTCATGTTTGTGCTATGTGACGGATGTTGGAAAATGCACACTCCAATGAGATATTGTAGGTGATTGAAGGTTTTGTCATTGATGGCAACCTTGCAGTAATATGTGTTAGATAAATGAGAGGGGGGGTGAATCAGATAAACTCACAATACAATTTTCTAATTAGATTCAACCTCGTTAGAACTTACTTGATATGCAACTATGACTATGAATCATTCAAACTCATAAATTGATAAACTTGAAACATTAAAACTCATTTAACACCAGATTTAACATGGAAACCCAAATAGGGAAAAACCACTGTGGGATTTTGGACCCACAAAGAAAATATACTCTTGTAGAGTATGCTCGGTTAAAAGCCAATCCTATTAAAGATTACATAAACACATTGCTAGATGTGACCCAGTCAAGGGATTTCCCTCAGATCTATCAGAATCTTGCACTTTGTTAGAAGTGACCTTGTCAAAGGATTTCAAACACTCAATTAGAAAAATACCTTGCTAGAGGATTTGCAAATAAGACTATTAGGTCCACTCATTTAAGATATTTCCTGTCACTTACAAAAATAAATAATAGTAATAAAATATATCTACAACTTCACATCTGAAATGTTATAGCCGACTCTATGTGCTCAAAATAATCTTGTCATAAGACTTATCTTCCTCCTTGCTGGGTTTCTCACTCTGTTCTTCGATAAGATCTTCATTCTTCTATACTTTGTAATCACTTCTGCAGCATCACTATTCTTCTATTTGCCCGCATACTTTGTTCATCAACTTTCCTTATTTATAAGCAATTCCTAACTGCTTAATCTCCTTAATCACATTTCCCATGATCAATATTAGCCATCAGATCTTCAAACTTGACTAAGTTCATTGAATCCTTCGAACTGAAAAATGTTTTATCTTGCCTTCAAACTTGTATTCCTTCCTTGGTACTTGTGCTCAGTTATGACCGTTCAATCTGTGCTGTAGATCTAACTCTTTAATTTTCATTGCCATTGAATTTTAACAAACTTCTTGCATGACATTCCAATCTTCTATAAATCTCTATCTCATTGGCATCCTTCATTTAATAATGTATTTATTCATCCAATGTGTTATGTTACTACTCAGTTGATACTCAGTTAATTCTGAACTTTACTCGACAGACATTCTGTATTCGTCTCGATTACTGTCTTGGTAGCTTTGCTTGTTGACGATGCTCGGTGACTTCTTCCTTCTTTAACCGACACCGATAACCTTGGAGTTTACCGACTAGCTCCTTGCTTGGTAAAATAGAATAGTATCAAACCTTTACTCATTCTATTGCATGAAATCTTTTCTCCTTCTTATTCAGTCTTCGAATACACATATATAGGATATCAAAACAATCAAAATATCATAATCTCATCACTGTCTAACTCAGTAATAGTTTCCCATTGAATAACTTATTACTCCCCTTCATTTTCACATTCTTTCTATGTCACTTACTGACACCTTTATACTCATCAAAACATACTCTTTAAGATATGGCAACATCATACTAAATCATAAAATCAATTGCTTGACATCAATGACAAAATAATATTATTAAGACAGTAATCATCCTTTATCAATTATATCATGAATCTCCAACAACCTTCTCAATATCCTCATACCAACAAACTTAATGCAATGCCAACACTCTACCCCTTTGGCATTGATGGCAATACCAACTTGATTTATTCCAATTGATTTGAACTGCAATTATTCTTCTCCTATTATCCTTGAGCTGTTATTCTTCTCCTATTATCCTTGAGCTGTAAACTTCTCCTGTAATCTTCTCCCCCTATCATTAGTCTTCTCCCCCTTTGACAACAGTGCCAAAAGTAAAAATAATCCAAGATTAATCCCCCTATGAAGTAATTTCCTTTCTATTAAAACATATACAAATGTATCATCTTAGTCTTGGTCAGAGCATCTTGTCTTCATTCATTGTTTCCTGCACAACTTTAAACAACCTTCTAAAGTGTGTAAATCAACATAAACTCAAATAGTATTCTATAGTCATAGAATTGATGCTTTCACTGAACTCTGTCAATGAGTACTAGATAGGGGTAGGACCCCTAACTTACCTCTGAGATACTCAAAAGTGTCCCTTGTCAGTGGCTTTGTGAAGATGTCTGCTATTTGTTCCTTTGTGCTAACATATTCCAGCACAACTTTCTTTTCTTGAACTTCTTCTCTTAGATAATGATACTTTATAGAAATATGCTTTGTCTTAGAGTGCATTACTAGATTCTTTGAAATGTTAATATCACTTGTATTATCACAAAATATAGTTACTGGCTCGGTAACTGTCTCATTCATACCTTCCAATAGTTGTTTGATCCATGCTATATTGGTACAATTCAATGCTGCAGCGACATATTTAGCTTCAGCTGTTGACTGTGAAATGCATCCTTGTTTCTTGCTAAGCCAACTCAGTAGTCCTTCTCCCAAAAAGAAAGCTCCACCACTTGTGCTTTTCTTGTCATCAATATTTCCTGCCCAATCAGCATTAGTATAGAATTTTAAGTCAAAATCATTCCTCCTTTTATATAGTAAACCATAATCTTCAGTGCCTCTCAAGTTTCTAAAAATTCTCTTGATTGCTATCATATGGGTTTCTTTGGGATCTACAGAAAATCTTGTAGCTATACCTACTGCAAGTGCTATATCAGGCCTGCTGTGAACTACATATTGCAACTTTCCAATCATAGATCGGTACAGTGTCTCATCAACAGATGCAGATTCATCATTCTTTGATAGTTTACAGTTAGTAGTCATAGGAGTACTTACAGGTTTAGAATCCTCCATTCCAAATTTCTTCAAGAATTCCTTTATATACTTGGATTGAGTAATGAAAATCCCATTTTTCATTTGCAGTATTTGTAAACCTATAAAATACTTCATTTCATCGATTAATGACATCTCAAATTCTTTTCACATTTCATTTCCAAAGTTCTTACATAAAGAATCATTTCCACAAAAAATAATATCATCAACAAATATGGCTGAAATCAGTATTCCATTATCTGCATCATTTTTCATATACATGTTGTTTTCACTAGTCCTCATAAATGCAATCTTTATTAAGTAAGAGTGCAACCTTTCATACCATGCTCTAGGTGCTTTCTTTAGGCCATATAAAGCTTTGTTCAACTTACATACTTGATCTTTATTCTTCTCTTCAATAAATCCTTTAGTCTATTCAATATAGACTTCTTCTTCTAGTATACTATTCAAAAATGCAGATTTAACATCTATTTGATATACCTTGAAAGTTTTGTAAGCAGCATATGCCAACAATGTTCTCACTCCCTCAAGTCTTGTCATAGGTGCAAAAGTCTCACCATAGTCTATTCCTTCTTCTTGAGCATAACCTTTGCAAACTAGCCTTGCTTTATTGTGAATGACCTCTCCTTTTTCATTTAGCTTATTTCTGAAAATCCACTTTGTACCGATTACATTTTTCTCTTTTGGTCTTGGGACCAGTGTCCATGTTTCATTTTTCTTGATTTTTTCAATCTCTTATATCATAGCATTCACCTAATCTTCATTGTTTAATGCCTCTTTTACTATCCTTGGTTCAAACTCTAATATCAAACATGTGTTTTGTATCAGTTTGTTCCTTGTCATCACTAGAGCATCCTTATCTCCTATAATCTGACTTGATGCATGATTTCTTCTAACATATTTTGCTAATATAGGCTTGGTAGGCTCTGTATGATCTTCTTCATCACTCGGTAACTAAGTATTTTCTTCATCAGATTTCTTGATAAGACTTCTCGGTTGTACATATACAAACTCTTCATAATCTTCTGGTTCTTTGGAATTTTCTTCATCATTCCTTTCTGCAAATTCATCAATTTTCACATTTGCACTTTCCACTATTTTGTTAGATGATTTGATCAAACATTTAAATGCTTTACTCCTAGAGGAATAACCAAGAAATGTTCCTTCCTCACTTTTCTGATGAAATTTTCCATTTCTGTCATCTTTGTGAACATAACATCTACTTCCAAATATTTTAAAATAACTTACATTTGGTTTCTTGTCATACCAGATTTCATACAGTGTCTTCATAGTTCCTTTCTTCAGTTGCACTTGGTTTAGGGTGTAAATTGCAGTGCTTATTGTTTCTCTCCAAAATATTTGAGGTACTCTCTTTTCTATCATCAAAGTTCTGGCACAATCTACAATTGATCTGTTTCTTCTTTTAGTTGTCCCATTTTGTTGTGGTGTTTTCTGTGCAGACACTTGTCTCTTTATACCATGATCATTGCAAAATAAGTTAAATTCATCTGAAATGAACTCTCCTCCTCTATCAAATCTTAGACATTTCAACTATCTTCCTATTTTGTTTTCAACTCTTGCCTTATACCATTTGAACATTTGAAAGGCTTTTGATTTCTCTTTTAAAAACATAACTGACATCATCCTTGAGTAATCATCTACAAATAATATTAGTGTGCACAAGATCTAAAATTCCTTTAGAAGTGTATGACTTACTTGTAAAGCTTGATTTTGTCATCTTACCCATTTGGCATCCTCGGCATATTGCATTCTCAATTTTTTCCAAGCTCGGTAGACCTCTTACATGGTGCTTCTTACTTATTTTGATCAGGTTATCAAAATTTACATGACAAAACCTTTTATGCCATAACTAGGTATCTTCTATTTTTGCATACAGACAATTGTTCTGAGTTGAGTCAAGATGAAATGTATTACCTCTTGTTTGAGTCCTGGTAGCAACCAACTTTCCATGTTTGTCATGAACTTTGACAATTCCTTTCTAAAAATCTATTTAGTGTCCTGTATTGTTTAGCTGTGCTACACTCAACAAATTATATTTCAGACCTTCAACCCAATATACATCATCACATTTAGCATTGTCAAGAAGTGTGATAGAACCTTTACCTTTCACAGGACATGGTGCATCATTACCAAATCTTACATAACCTCCATAATAATCTTCTAATTTAACAAACTTGTGTTTATCACTTGTCATGTGATGTGAGCATCCACTATCTATGATCCAAGAACCATTATTATTAATGTGTGATATTAAGGCTTTTTCTTCATACCTTTCTTCATCTGATCCATCTTTGATAGCCACATTACAACTTCCTTTGTCTCAGTCCCATCAGATTTATTATCATTGGATTCCTCATCAGCTACCAGGCATGTCTTTCTATCTCTCCTTCTAAAGTCTTGGTGCCCTCTGTATTGGTTGTCTTTTTGTCTGTCATCTTGGTATTCTCTCTTTTCACTATATTCTTTGTCAGGACAGTTAGAAGCCATATGTCCAATTTTATCATAGTTAAAACATTTTAAAGGTAACTTTTCTTTATACTTACCTTTGCCTCTTGGTAACCTTTTGGCCAATAATGCTTCAAACTCTTCTTTCTTTCTGATTTCCTCATATAGTTTGTGTACTTCTTCCATGTCTTTGCAAAATCTCTCACTTGCTCCATTGTGATTTCCTTCAGCATACTTATACATTCTATAATTGTAATTTCCTTCAGCATACTTATACTTATACTCTATTTTAGTTTCTCTTTATACCTCCATGCTATGGAAATTCCCTTAAGTTTTTTTGAAAATAGTTTTTCTCTCTATGCCTACAATTTGTTATGTTTTTTTAAATCTGATTTTTTTCTGAATTTTTGCTGATTTTTTACCGGCTTTTTTCTAGGCAAGTTGATTCTGGGAACCACCTTATGAATCCCTTAGATGATACTAGAATTCATCCAAAGTCATATGAAGTAGCCAAGAAAATGGCCGATGATGTATACTGTGAAGATGCAAGACATGATATAGATGATATGGATGAGCAAACACAAGAAATGGTAGTTGAACATGTCAAAAAATATCCCCATGTCTTAAAGGCCCTTGATATTGATGAATATGCTAGAAGTGTGGAACAATGGACATCCAATAAAAAGCGGGAAAGTCTTGCTCACATAAAGATTGAATCGACAATATGAATGTAAACAACAAAAAATAATTTTCTACAATTCATGGATTAAACTCCATTTTAGTTTCTCTTTATATCTCTATGCTATGGAAATGCCCTTTAGTTTTTTAAAAAAATATTTTTTTGTCTCTATGCCTACAATTTGTTATGTTTTTTTAAATCTAAATTTTTTCTGATTTTTATTTCTGGGTGATTTACTACTAGGAACTATGTTATGGATCCATTGGATGATACGAGAATTCATCCAGAGTCATATGAACTACCCAAGAAAATGGTTGAGGATGTATATTGTGAAGATGCAAGATAGGATACATATGATATAGATGAGAAAACACAACAAATGATAGTTGAATGTGTCAAAAAATATCCCCATGTGTTAAAGTCGCTTGATATTGATAAATATGCTAGAAGTGTGGAACAATGGACATTCAATAAAAAGTGGGAAACTCTTGCTGACATAAAGATTGTTAGAGTATTCGGGTATTTACTTGATTAATTAAACAATAGTTGTTTAATTATTTAAGATCCCTTTATCTCTTTTACACTTCAGCTAACTTTTGGTGTATAATAATTAATTATTTTATTAATTATTATGTGCAAACCTAGGTTTTCCTTTTTAGGGTTTCTTGACCTATTAAAGGTTGAGTTCTTTCTTTTCATTGTAAGAAGAAGGATTATTACATTACACATTTTGTGAATATTAAGCTCTCTCTTTCTGAGCATATTTTTTGTGTATTTCTTTCTTTTGTGATTTGCTTCCTTGCTTCTCCTTGTAACAGGTTTTTCAGCTTGCAAAGATCATTTGGGCTCTTGCGATGTTGTATTTTCTCAACTCCAACATGGTATCAGAGCTTCAGAACTACAACTATCTGTTCTTGTTTTGAGAATTTTTGCATTAGAAATAGATCTGGGTTTCAGAAAGTTTTTTTTATGCACTTAGGGATAGGCCACTTTTTTTGAGCACTTTGGGCCTAAACGAACCTCACCATCGTGCTTAGAAGGCCCAAAAACCCCTATGGTCATGTAAAACTTGGCCTTTTTTGGTTCTTGAGTCTCTGGGAGTATTTTTTTCTCCAAATCGAGGGCATACAGCCCTGGCACGTAGTTTGAGAAAAAAATTTAAAAAATTATTTTTTGCCTTCTTACGGCATGCAGGCCGAAATTTGAGTTTTTGTAAAAAAAAATAAAAAAATAAAAAAATAAAAATAGGCATAGTTTTTTTAACAAAAAAAATAAAAAATAAAAAATAATTTTTGGGGGGGTTTCCCATGGTACGTAGGGTACCATGGGGCCTTTGAAACCCTGAAGGACCATTTTCATTGTCAGTATGGACCTGAGCCCCATCACCTACCTCCAGCGCTACACTCCGGCCCCCGCCGGCGCTTCCCCAGCTCCCCGCCGGCCACATCTTCTCGATCACTGCTCCCGGCGGCCCGCCTTCCCGACCCCACATCGTCACACGCAACGTTGGCCACCACTCCTGGCCCCAACCCCTACTACTTCTGCTCAGCCCACCCTACCATCACTGCTACCCTACCCACCCTGCCACCTGTAGCTCCTCGTCGGTGCTCTAGCCACCTGTCGGACCTTTTGTCACTGCTCGACCATTGCCGCCCGCCTCGGTCCCTGCCTACCGGTCTCCTGCCACTGGAAACCACCCCAACCACTACTGTACCTTTTCCCAACCATCGAGAATCCCCTCGGCCACCACTGTACCACCCGGCTTCCACCCTTACCATCCCCACTGGCCACCTCTGCATGCCCAACCACTAGACTACCCCTTCCTCTTGTTTTGAAGGGGAGTTTGGTTATTTGGCCATATCTTGGGCATACGGAGTCAGTTTTTTAAAAATGAATAGGCATCGGAAGCCTAATTCTGAGCCAGACCTCGTGATGTTGGTATTGTTTTCTAATTTTTCTATTTGACTATGTTTTTTACAGTCAAAGTGAGGTCTCTATTTTGCACTTTGGGAGCCGTAGAATGAGTATCCGAACTCCATTTTTTGAAAAGTTTATATTTTTGAAAAGCATGTGCTGTGTACTTTATAGCCATTTGAGTTTTATTTCTAGATTATTCTCCATGCATATTTTATTCAATTTTTTTCTTTTCAATACTCTGGTGGATATCTTGGTTGTTTCAGGTCCTAAGATCTTTTCTCTGAGTATGATGTCTCTATTTTGGTTCTCCTTTCTATTTCCAGTCTTCTTATCATTGTAGCATTGTATTTATGAAAACACACTAAGATAAAGTGCCATCCTTCATTGTTTACTTGGGATATTGCACATCTTGTGCCTTATTGTACATGCACTATTGATAAAGTGTCATGAGGGGGTTGATGTTTGCCTTGTTTGCCATCTACCATTGTCTAGTGAGTGTTCCTTCCATGACATTCACCTCATAATGTGTGTCAAGTGAGTGTTCCTTCCATGACACTATGTACTTTCTTTGCACCCTTGATGTTCCTGGTCCTTCGTCGTGCAATTCTTGTTGGCCATTCTTTTCAATGTACGTGTCCCTCTCCCTCTTCAACATTATGGGGAGGTTTGTCCTATTGGTTCTAATGCTTCCATGGTTTGATTGATCATCTCTTTAGGATTTGGTGTTTTCATGCCATCTGTATCTTTGATTTCAGTTGTTTGCCTTATTTGCCTTCTGATTTGAGTAGTGTCATTTGAGGGCACTCATACAGATTATAGTCTTCTCTACCTGGTCATGTTCTATTTTAGTGGAGGTTCTTCAGATCAACAGTTTCTCTTTGATAGTGTTTGCATCTATTTCATGCTTCAGTGGTGTTATTTTCCATCTCTTTTTGATGTAGAGTTTTTTCCCACGTGGTTTTCTCTATTTCTCTAGTTCATACAGATTTCATTGTATTTGGTTACCTGATCAGGCCTTGTTGTCAAGACCCATCTTTCTTGCTTTTAGTAGTTGTTCTAGGTTTTAGCTTCTCCCTAAGTCTATCTTAAGGGGGGGTGTTAGAGTATTCGGGTATTTACTTGATTAATTAAACAATATTTGTTTAATTATTTAAGTTCCCTTTATCTCTTTTACACTTAAGCTAACTTTAGGTGCATAATAATTAATTCTTTTATTAATTATTATGTGCAAACCTAGGTTTTCCTTTTTAGGGTTTCCTGACCTATTAAAGGTTGAGTTCTTTCTTTTCATTGTAAGAAGGATTATTACATTACAAATTTTGTGAATATTGAGCTCTCTTTTTTTGAGCATATTTTCTGTGTATTTCTTTCTTCTATGATTTACTTCCTTGCTTCTCCTTGTAACAGGTTTTTCATCTTGCAAAGATCATTTGGGCTCCTGTGGTGTTGTATTTTCTCAACTCCAACAAAGATTGAATCCAAAATATGAATGTAAAGAATAAAAATTAATGTTCTATGTTTCATGGGTTAAACTCTATTTTAGTTGCTCTTTATAGCTCTATGCTATGGAAATGCCCTTAATTTTATTTTTTAAATAGTTTTTGTCTCTATGCCTACAATTTGTTATGTTTTTTTAAAATCTATTTTTTTCTAATTTTTTGCTGATTTTTTTCCAGGCAAGCAACTTCTGGGAACCATGTTATGGGTCTATTAGATGATAGTAGAATTCATTTATAGTCATATGAACTTGCCAAGAAAATGGTTGAGGATGTATGTTGTGAAGATGCAAGATAGGATATAGATGATATGGATGAACAAACACAACAAATGGTAGTTGATCATGATAAAAAATATCCCCATGTGTTAAAGGCCCTTTATATTGATGAACATGCTAGCAGTGTGGAACAACAGACATCCAATAAGAAGTCGGAAAGTCTTGTTGTCATAAAGATTGAATGGGCAATATGAATGTAAACAACAAATTTTTTTTTCTACAATTCATGGGTTAAACAGTATTTTAGTTGCTTTATATATCTCTATGCTATGGAAATGCTCTTAAGTTTTTTTAACAAATAGTTTTTTTTTTCTATGCCTACAATTTGCTATGTTTTTTTTAAATCTGTTTTTTTAATTTTTTGCCTATTTTTTGCCAATTTTTTTTCTGGGCAAGCAACTTCCAGGAACCATATTATGGAAACATTGGATTATACTAGAATTCATTTAGTGTGATATGCACTAGCCAAGAAAATGGTTGACGATGTATACTATGTAGACGCAAGATAGGATATAGATGATATGGATGAGGAAACACAATTAATGGCAGTTGAATATTTCAAAAAATATCCCCATGTGTTAAAGGCCCTTGATATTGATGAATATGCTAGAAGAGTGAAACAGTGGGCATCCAATAAAAAATTGGGAAACCCTTGCTGACATAAAGATTGAATCGACAATATGAATGTAAACAACAAAAATTAATTTTCTATAATTCATGTGTCAAACACCATTTTAGGTTCTTTTTATATCTCTATGCTATGGAACTACCCTTAAGTTTTTTTAAAAATAGTTTATGTCTCTATGTCTACAATTTGTTATGTTTTTTTTAAATCTGAATTTTTTTAATTTTTTGTCAATATTTTGCCTATTTTTTTTTTGAGCAAGCAACTTCCGAGAAACATGTTATAGATCGATTGAATGATACTAGAATTCATCTAGAGTCATATGAACTAGTCAAGAAAATGGTAGTTGAACGTGTCAAAAAATATCTCGAGGTGTTAAAGGCCCTTGATATTGATGAATATGCTAGAAGTGTGGAACAACAAACATCCCATAAAAAGCGAGAAACTTTTTCTAAAATAAAGATTGAATCGACAATATGAATGTAAACAACAAAAATATTTTTCTACAATTCATGGGTTAAACTCTATTTTAGTTTCTATTTATATCCCCATGCTATGGAAATGCCCTTAACTTTAAAAAAAAAAAAAATTTGTTTGTATGCCTACAATTTGTTATTTTTTTTTATATTTGATTTTTTGCCAATTTTTTGCCGAAATTTTTTACAGACAAGCAGCTTCTGGGAACCATGTTATGGATCCATTGGATTATAATAGAATTCATCCAATCTCATATGAACTAGCCAAGAAAATGGGTGAGGATGTATACTATGAAGATGAAAGACAGGATCTAGATGATATGGATAAGGAAACACAAGAAATGGCAGTTGAACATGTCAAAAATATCCCCATGTGTTAAAGGCCCTTTGATATTGGTGAATATGCTAGTGTAGAACAATTAAAATCCAATAAAAAGTGGGAAACTCTTGCTGACATAAATATTGAATCGACAATATGAATGTAAACAAAAAAAATCGATTTTCTACAATTCATGGGTTAAACTCTATTTTAGCTACTCTTTATATCTCTCTACTATGGAAATGCCCTTAAGTTTTTTTTTAAAATAGTTTTTGTCTCTATGCCTGCAAGTTGTTATTTTTTTAAAAATCTGATTTTTTTTTATTTTTTGCCTTTTTTCTTGCTGATTTTTTTTTCGGCAAGCAACTTCTTGAAACCATGTTATGTATCCATTGGATAATACTAGAATTCATCCAGTATATTATGAACTAGCCAATAAAATGGATGAGGATGTATACATTGAAGATGCAAGACATGATATAGCTGATATTGATGAGGAAACACAAGAAATGGTAGCTGAACATGTCAAAAAAATATCCCAATGTGTTAAAGGCCCTTGATATTGATCAATATGCTAGAAGTGTTGAATAACGGACATTCAATAAAAAGTGAGAAACTCTTGCTGACATAAAGATTGAATCGGCAATATGAATTTTAAAAAAATAAAATTATTTTCTACAATTCATGGGTTAAACTCTATTTTAGTTTGTCTTTATATATCTATGCTATGCAAATGCCCTTAAGTTTTTTTAAAAAATAGTTTCTGTCTCTATGCCTAGAATTTGTTATGTTTTTCTAAAATCTGATTTTTTAACAATTTTTTACCTATTTTTTACCATTTGTTTTCAGGCAAGTAGCTTCTAGGAACCATGTTATGGACCCATTGGATGATACTAGAATTCATCAAGAGTAATATGAATTAACCAATAAAATATTTGAGGATGTATACTGTGAAGATGCACGACAAGATATAGATGATATGGATGAGGAAACACAACAAATGGCAGTTGAATGTGTCAAAAAATATCCCCATGTGTTAAAGTCCCTTAATATTCATGAATATTCTAGAAGTGTGGAATAACGAACATCCAGTTAAAAATGGGAAACTCTTGCTAACATAATGATTGAATTAGCAATATGAATGTAGACAACAAAAATTAATTTTCTACAATTCATGGGTTAAACTCTATTTTTGTTTCTCTTTATATCTGTATGCTATGGAAATGCCCTTAATTTTTTTTTTTAAATAGTATTTGTCTCTATGCATATAATTTGTTATGTTTTTTTTTAAATATGATTTTTTGCCAATTTTTTTGCGAGCAAGCAACTTCATGGAACCATGTTATGGATCCATTGAATGATACTACAAGTCATCCAGAGTCATATGAACTAGTGAAGGAAATGGCTGAGGATGCATACTATGAAGATGCAAGACAGGACATAGATGATATGTATGAGGAAACACAAGAAATGGCAATTGAACGTGTCAAAAAATAACACTGTAAACAACAAAAACTAACTTTCTACAATTCATGGGTTAAACTCTATTTTACTTGCTCTTTATATCTCTATGCTATGGAAATTCCCTTAAAAAAAATTTAAAAATAATTTTAATCTCTATGCCTACAATTTGTTATGTTTTTTTAAAATGTGATTTTTTTCTGATTTTTTATAAATTTTTTGCTGATTTTTTTTCAAGAAAGCAACTTCTAGGAATTATGTTATGGATCCATTAGATGATAATAGAATTCATCCAGAGTCATATGAACTAGACAAAAAAATAGTCTAGGATGTATACTGTGAAGATGTAGGATAGGAAATAGATGATATGGATGATGAAACATAATAAATGGTAGCTGAACATGTCAAAAAATATCACCACGTGTTAAAGATCCTTGATATAGATTAATATTCTGCAAGTGTGGAATATTGGGCATCCAATAAAAAGTGGGAAACTCTTGTTGACATAAAGATTGAATTGACAATATAAATGTAAACAACAAAAAATAATTTTCTGCAATTTATGGGTTACACTCTATTTTAGTTTCTCTTTATATGTCTTTGCTATGGAAATGCCATTTCAGGATTTTTTTTAAATAGTCTCTATCTCTATGCCTACAATTTGTTATAATTTTTTAAAAATCTGATTTTTTAATGATTTTTTACCAATTTTTTGCCTATTTTTTTCGGGCATGCAGCTTCTAGGAACCATGTTATGGATCCATTGGATGATACTAGAATTCATCAAGTGTCATATGAATTAACCAATCAAAAGGTTGAGGACATATACTATGAAGATGCAAGACAGGATATGGATGATATGGATGAGGAAACAGAAGAAATGGTATTTGAATGTGTCAAAAAATAGCCCCATGTGTTAAAGGCCCTTGATATTGATGAATATGCTAGAAGTGTGGAACAACAGACATGCAATAAAAAATGAGAAACTCTTGCTAACCGAAAGATTGAATCGGCATAATGAATGTAAACAACAAAAAATAATTTTCTACAATTCATGGGTTAAACTCTATTTTAGTTTCTCTTTACATCTCTATGCTATCGAAATGCCCTTAAGTTTTTTTTAAAAATAGTTTTTATCTCTATGCCCACAATTTGTTATGTTTTTTTTAGATTTGAATTTTTCCTGATTTTTTGGTGTTTTTTGTTGATTTTTTTTTGGGCAAGCAACTTTTGGGAACCATGTTATGGATCCATTGGATGATACTAAAACTTATCCAGATTCCAATGAACTAGCCAAGAAATTGGATGAGGATGTATACTATGAAAAAGCAAGACATGATATAGATGATATCGATGAGAAAACACAAGAAATGGTAATTGAATGTGTCAAAAAAATCCCTATTTGTTAAAGGCCCTTGATATTGATGAATATGCTAGAATTATGGAACAACGGACATCCAATAAAAAATGGGAAACTCTTGCTAATATAAAGATTAAATAAACAATATGAATGTAAACAATAAAAAATAATTATCAACAATTCATGGGTTAAACTCTATTTTAGTTGCTCTTTATATCTCTATGCTATGGAAATGCCCTTAAGTTTTTTTCAAAAATAGTTTTTGTCTATAAGCCTACAAGTTGTTCTATTTTTTTTAAAATTTGACTTGTTTTGATTTTTTGCCAATTTTTTGCCGATTTTTTTCTGGGCAAGTAGCTTCTGGGAAACACATTTTGTATCCATTGGATATTACTAGAATTCATCCAGTATCATATGAACTAGCTAACAAGTTGGCTGAGGATATATAATATGAAGATATAGATGATATGAATGAGGAAACACAAGAAATGGTAAATGAACATGTCAAAAAGAAAACCCCCATGTGCCCAAGGCCCTTGATATCGATGAATATGCTAGAAGTGTAGAACAATGGACATTCAATAAAAAGCTGGAAACTCTTGCTCATATAAAGAATGAATCATCAATATGAATGTCAATAGAAAAAATTAATTTTCTACAATTCATGGGTTAAAACTCTATTTTAGTTTCTCTTTATATCTCTATGCTATAGAAATGCCCTTAAGTTTTTTTTAAAAATAATTTTTGTCTCTATGCCTATAATTTGTTATGTTTTTTTTTTTAAATTTGCTTTTTTTTTTCAATTTTTTTCCAAGCAAGAAGCTTGTAGGAATCATGTTATGGATCCATTTGATGATGCTAGAATTCATCTAGGGTCATATGAACTAGTCCAGAAAATAGTTGAGAATGTATACCATGAATATGCAGGACAAGATATAGATGATATGGATAAGGAAACACAAGAAATGGTAGTTGAACATGTTAAAAAATATCCCCATGTGTTAAAGTTACTTGATATTGATTAATATCCTAAAAGTGTGGAATAATGGTCATCCAATAAATAGCAGGAAACTCTTGCTGACATAAAGATTGAATTGACAATATGAATGTAAACAACAAAAAATAATTTTCTACAATTCATGCAATAAACTCTATTTTAGTTTCTCTTTATATCTCTATGCTATGTAAATGCTCTTAAGTTTTTTTAAAAATTAGTTTCTGTTTCTATGCCTACAATTTGTTATGTTTTTTTTTAATTTGATTTTTTTACTATTTTTTACTGATTTTTTGCATTTTTTTTTTCGAGCAAGCAGCTTCTGGGAACCATGTTATGGATCCATTGGATGATACTATAATTCATAATTAGACATATGAGTTAACTAATAAAATGGCTGAGGATGTATACTGTGAAGATGCACGACATGATATAGATGATATGGAAGAGAAAACACAAGAAATGGCAGTTGAACATGTTAAAAAATATCCCCATGTGTTCAAGGCCCTTGATATTTATGAATATGCCAGAACTGTGGAACAACAAACATCCAATAAAAAATGGGAAACTCTTGCTGACATAAAGATTGAATTGGCAATATGAATGTAAACAATAAAAAATATTTTTTCACAATACATGGGTTAAACTCTATTTTAGTTTCTCTTTATATCTCTATGCTATGGAAATACCCTTAAGTTTTTTTAAAAAGTAGTTTTGATCTCTATGCCTACAGTTTGTTATGTTTTTTTTTTAAATCTATTTTTTTCTCATTTTTGGCCATTATTTGCCGATTTTTTTCTATGCAAGCAACTTCTGGGAACCATGTTATGGATCCATTGGATGATACTAGAATTCATCTAGTGTCATATGAACTAGCCAAGAATATGGCTGAGGATGTATACTATGAAAATGCAAGACATGATATAGATGATATGAATGAGGAAACAAAAGAAATGGTATATCCCCATGTGTTAAAGGCCCTTAATATTAATGAATATTCTATAAGTGTGGAACAATGAATATCCAATAAAAAGTGGGAAACTCTTGGGGACATAAAAATTGAATCAGCAATATGAATGTTAAACTCTATTTTAGTTTCTCTTTATATCTATATGTTGTGGAAATGCCTTGTTTTTTTTAAATTATTTTTTTACTGCATGCCCACAATTTGTTATGTTTTATTTAAATCTCATTTTTTTCCAGTATTTTGCCAATTTTTTGCTGATTTTTTTTTCCGAGCAAGCAGCTTGTAGAACCATGTTATGGATCCATTGGATGATACTAGAATTCATCCAAAGTCATATCAACTAGCTACGAAAATGGCTAAGGATCTATACTGTGAAGATGCAGGACATGATATAGATGATATGGATGAGTAAACACAAGTAATGGTAGTTGAACATGTCAAAAAAAAACCCCATGTGTTAAAGGCCCTTGATATTGGTGAGTATGCTAGAAGTGTGGAACAACGGACATCCAATAAAAAATAGGAAACTCTTGCTGACATAAAGATTGAATCGGCAATATGAATGTAAACAACAAAAAATAATTTTCTACAATTCATGGGTTAAACTCTATTTTAGTTTCTCTTTATATCTCTATACTATGGAAATGCCCTTAAATTTTTTAATAAAATAGTTTTTTTTTATGTGCCTATAATTTGTTATGTTTTTTTTTAATCTGGTTTTATTTCGATTTTTTATCGAGTTTTTGCTGATTTTTTTACTAGGAAGCAGCTTCGTGGAACCATGTTATGGATCCATTGGATGATACTAGAATTCATCTAGAGTCATATGAACTAGCAAAGGAAATGACTGAGGATGTATACTGTTAAGATGCAAGACATGATACAAATGATATGGATGAGGAAACACAAGAAATGGTAGTTGAACGTGTCAAAAAATATCTCCATGTGTTAAAGGCCCTTGATATTGATGAATATGCTAGAAGTGTGGAACAATGGACATCCAATAAGAAGTGGGAAACTCTTACTAACATAAAGATTGAATTGACAATATGAATATAAACAACAAAAAATAATTTTCTACAATTCATGGGTTAAACTCTATGTTAGTTGCTCTTTATATCTCTATGCCTACACTTTGTTATGTTTTCTTTTAAATCTGAATTTTTTAAATTGTTTTTGCCAAAGTTTTGCCAATTTTTTTCCAAGCAAGAAACTTCTGGGAACCATGTTATGGATCCATTGGATGACAATAGAATTCATTCAGAGTCATATGAACTAGCAAACAAAATGGCTGAGGATGTATACTATGAAAATGCAAGACATGATCTAGATGATATGAATAAGGAAACATAAGAAATGGCAGTTGAACGTGTCAAAAAATTTCCCAATGTGTTGAAGGCCCTTGATATTGATGAATATGGTAGATGTATGGAACAATGGGCATCCAATAAAAATTGGGAAACTCTTTCTGACATAAAGACTGAATAGGCAATATGAATGTAAACAACTAAAAATAATTTTCTACAATTCATAGGTTAAACTCTACTTTAGTTGCTCTTTATATCTCTATGGTATGGAAATTCTCTTAAGTTTTTTTTAAAAATAGTTTTTGTCTCTATGCCTACAATTTGTTATGTTTTTTTTTAATCTGATATTTTATGATGTTTTACCAAATTTTTGCCAATTATTTTATGGACAAGTAGCTTCTTGGAACCATGCTATAGATCCATTGGATGATACTATAATTTATTTGGACTCATATGAACTATCTAGTAAAATGGCTAAGGATGTATACTCTGAAGATACAAGACAGGATATAGATGATATGGATGAGGAAACACAAGAAATGTCAGTTGAACGTGTCAGAAAATACTGCCATGTGTTAAAGGCCCTTGATATTGATGAAATGCTAGAAATGTGGAACAACGGACATCCAATAAAAATTGGGAAACTCTTGCTAACATAAAGATTGAATTGACTATATGAATGTAAACAACAAAAAATAATTTTCTAAAATGCATGGGTTAAACTCTATTTTATTTTCTCTTTATATCTCTATCCTATGCAAATGACCGTAAGTTTTTTTTTAAAACGGTTTTTGTCTCTATACCTACAATTAATTATGTATTTTTTAATCTATTTTTTTTTCTGATTTTTTGTTGATTTGTTTCAATGCAAGCATCTTCTAGGAACCATGTTATGGATCCATTGAATGATACTAGAATTCATCCAGAGTCATATGAACTAGCCAAGAAAATGGCTGACGATGTATACTTTTAAGATCCAAGACAAGATATAGATGATATGGGTGAGCAAACACAAGAAATGGCAGTTGAAAGTGTCAAAAAATATCCCCATGTGTTAAAGGCCCTTGATATTGATGAATATGCTAGAAGTGTGGAACAATGGACATTCAATAAAAATGGAGAAACTCTTGATGACATAAAGATTGAATCGGGAATATGAATATAAACAACAAAAAATAATTTTCTACAATTCATGGGTTAAACTCTATTTTAGTTTCTCTTTATATCTCTATGCTATGGAAATGCCCTTAGGCTTGTTTTAAAAATAGTTTTTGTTTCTATGCCATTAATTTGTTATGTTTTTTTAAATCTGATATTTTTCTGATTTTTTGCCAATTTCTTACCAATTTTTTTCTAGGCAAGCAACTTATCGGAACCATGGTATGGATCCATTAGATGATACTAGAATTCATCCAGTCATATGAACTAGCCAAGAAAATGGTTGCGGATGTATATTGTGATGTTGCAATACATGATATATATGATATGGATGAGGAAACACAATAAATGGTATTCGAACATGTCAAAAAATATCCCCATGTGTTAAAAGCCCTTGATATTGATGAATATTCTAGAAGTGTGGAACAACGGACATCCAATAAAAAGCGGGAAGCTCTTGCTGATATTAAGATTGAATCGGCAATATGAATGTAAACAACAAAAATAAATTTTCTAAAATTATTGGGTTAAACTCTATTTTAGTTGCTCTTTATATCTCTATTCTATTGAAATACCTGTCACAACCCTCCTTTATCACCTTTTTTGTTTTAAATTACAAAACTCTACTTATATTCTTTGGATGAATTATTGAATGAATATTGTAAGGGAATAAAATAATAATAATAATAATAAACCCCACACACATGGAAAATGCATATATATTTTAAATTAGTTATTTAATTTCCCTCACATTAAGGCACATGTTGTAGGAGGAATAAGAAGCTTCTAGAGGCTTCTCCACCTCCTTGCATGTAACTCCTCCCACTAAGCCCAATTAATTTGCATGGAGGCCAAATTGGGAGAGAATCTCATTTTTTTTAATTTAAAATTAGGTAGTGGGAATTTGAAATTTGCTTTATAAAATAGGTACAAGTTTCAAAAGAAAAGCTAGCTATTCCATAAGAAAATTCTGCAATTTCTCCTTTGTAGTCCATTTTTCATTTGCAGCCAAGGTTTTGTTGGGAGTATTTCTCTTCAATTTGGAGGATCAAGGAAGACTCTACACCATTTTTGCAAGCATCCAGGTTCCTTCAAGCTTAGTTTGTGCATCTTGTTCTTGTTGTAGATTAGATTAGATTATTTTATGGAAATGAAATTCATTCGTGAAATTAGTTTCAGACTTTGATAAGAATTAGATTAAAATGTTTTAAATTGTTTATTCATTGTTTGGATTCTTGATTTTGGAAAATAAATTGTTGATTCATTATTCAGATTTTGATAAAATTTAGTTCAGATTTGGAGTAGATTAAAATGTTTGATAGAAAGAAAAATAAATTTGTTGATTCATTGTTTCAAACTTTGATAAAATTTAGTTTTAAATTTTGGAGTAGAATAGAACAAATTGTTGATTATTAGTTTCAGATTCTTGATAAGGAAGTAGATTAAATTTGCTTGACAAAGAATTAGATTCATTGTTTTTTTTTTAAAAAAAATAATGTAATATTAAATCTAGATCCAGATTTAAATTGTTCCTCTTATTCTTTTTGATTCTTACTAAGAAGAACCATCTTTCATCTCTCTGGTTATTGTTATCCAAATCTCATTTAAGGAGTATTCTTATTATTATTTTCTTTTTGAAAACTCTCTGTGGATTGAATAAAGAGCTCACTGAAATTACCAGTTGAATAAATCCTCCTGGACTCTGAGAATAACCCTGGAAACAAACCAATTTCCTGAGAAGTCTAAGAACAACTCCCTTCCTGTAATGGCTGGATAAATCTTTCTCTCTCTCTTTCTGTGATTCTGATTTAAAAAAAAATATATATATACATACATTAAAGGTCTGGTTTCTGTAAGGAGACAAACCAAGAATTACTCAGTTATTTTACCTGTTCTTACCTTCTTGAATAAAAATTATCCTGTAAAGAATTTGAAACCATATATATATTTATATATATATATATATATATACAAATATATATATATATATATATACATATATAGATTATATAACCCCATTGTTAATTTGCAATTTAAATGATACATTATCAATCACTGCGTACGCACAGACCCCAAAATAACCGCACGTACGCACAGACCCCGAAAATAACCATACGAGCACAGAAAGGCGTTACCGTAAGCCGGCAGGGTTAGTGGTACCCCCACTACCCTGCGGTCACTGCAAGTGGCCGCAGGGGAGTGGAGGGGACCACGTGGCCCCGTCAACCCCTACGGGCCTGCACATGCAGGACCGTAGGGAGTGGCGGGACCCGTGGTCCCCACCCCCGGTTCTATATACAATAATTAAAACGAGATTGCCATAGGAAATTTCGATGGAAGTTTAACATTCGATTTAACATTTAAGTATTTTTTTTTTTTTGTGTATCGTTTTAAATTAAAATTAAATTAATTTCTTTTTCATGTACATTTGTTTAGCTAAATTTAATTTCCTTAAAATTAACAAGAGTTGAATTCAATGTATTATTTCAAATCCTTAGAGAAATGAATGGATTATTTGACCCATAACTTTTGAGATAAGTAAAGTCTCATTATTATTCAATTTGGTCACTCATGAGAAATTTGTAAACTAATTAAGTCTTGCGATAGAGAAAAACATTTCTGCATTTTGAATATAAATGACGTTACTTTTGCATTGCATTATGATTATTTCGTATTCCTTAATTTTCATGCGATTACTCGTAAGTTCACAATTATCATTACCATGCCAATACATGTATTAATCTAATTAATTGTAGAATAATGATATTCCTTGTTCAAATAGTATTTAAGGTTTAAAATTATGTACATCCATTTCATAATTATATTCAAGTATGATGTTAGTTTAGAAAACTAAACAAATGGAGTTGGAAAACTAAAACTAGCAGCGTTCGGTATATACGGTGCCTCTGGGTCACGCTTATGGGTAATGCCGTCGTGTTGAACTACTGCACTTAACGCCTAATAAAGCTGCATTAACGATGTCTGTGGCATCATCCCTATAAATCGTCGGGGAGTAATACGGGACAGTTGGAAGTTAAAAATCCAAGGGGCGGGTAATCCCTCTTGGATCGATAATTTAATAAGATAACTTTTAATTGAATTCCACATCCGTTGAGATAAACCATAGTAAACCCCTCTTAGGGATGGTCAAGTTAAGAGCTCTCGTGAAATTTACTTATTTATTATTTAATTATTCACCTCGAAGGGATATTGGTGATTTGCAATTGGGTGACGCTCATGATAAGTATTAGGTTCTAGTTATTTTGTTTAGGCCACCAGCAATAGGCCATCTTGAGCCTTCGCTTAAGTGCTACCTTCGTGGGTAGCAACCGTAGAGAAACTGTCTGGGACACTGACCCTAGAAAGGGTTGCGTACCCACAAAAATCAGTTTACATCAAACCATAGACTAGAAAATAGAACTACATACTTTACGCCTTGATCCCGTGCCGAAGCGGGTATGTAGGTAGTCTTGGGACGGAGTTGTCCCTCGTACTCAGGCGTTCGTGGGTGGGGTCTAGGCTTGGTTGAGTAAGAATCCTAATTGAAAGATAAGATAATCAAACTTAATTCGATGCATACTCGGAAGGAATCCCGTATGGATTCGCTTGACTTCCTGAGGCTTTAAGCCAAATTCCGAGGCGGAATTCAAGCTTGTATTATTTTCTTATTACTCCTAAGGACGGCGACCTCGGTGCATTCTTGTTAGAAGAATGTAGTACTTAGTGAGTGGCTCAGGACCCGAATGGCCCCGATGAGTCTAAGTCTCTGGCCAGAGCATCTCCTATCCCGTTTGGATGGATGCCTACCCTGTATGGGTAGATGCCTATCCCGTATTGGATAGATGGAATTTACGTCCCGTATGGACAATTGCCTAACCCGTATGGTTAGAAGCTCATCCCGAATGGATGAATGCCCAATCCTATTTGGATGGATGCCTAGAGTATGCAATTGAATAAAACATAACAAGAAAAAAAAAAAATATACTCAATTTTTGTTGGATGAATCATGGTGGGTTGTTACAATACCCATCCCTTAACATTTTTTACAAATTAGTTTTTGTCTCTATGTCTACAATTTTTTATGTTTTTTTAGTGTAATTATTTTTTACTGTTTTGCCAATTTTTTTCTAGGCAAAAAAATTCTAGGAAGCATGTTATGGATCCATTAGATGATACTAGAATTCATCCAGAGTTAAATGAACTAGCCAATAAAACAGTTGAGGTTGTACACTATGAAGATGCAAGATAGGATATAGATGATATGGATGAGGAAACACAAGAACTAGTAGTTGAACATGTAAAAAAACATCCTCATGTGTTAAAGGCCCTTGATATTGATGAATATGCTAGAAGTGTGGAAGAATGGACATCCAATAAAAAGTGGGAAACTCTTGCTAACATAAAGATTGAACCAGCAATATGAATGTAAACAACAAAAATGAAGTTTCTACAATTCATGGGTTTAACTCAATTTTAGTTTCTCTTTATATCTCTATGCTATGGAAATGCCCTTAAATTTTTTTTAAAAATAGTTTTTGTCTCTATTCCTACAATTTGTTATGTTTTCTTTAAATCTGATTTTTTAAAGGACTTTTTGCGAATTTTTTCTAGATTTTTTCTTGATTTTTTTCTATTTTTTGTCAATTTTTTGCCCTTTTTTTCTAGGGTAAGCAAATTCTGGAAACCATGTTATGGATCCACTACATGATACTAGAATTCATCCAGAGTCATATGAAGTAGCCAAGAAAATGGCTAAGGATGTATACTATGAAAATGCAAGACATGATATAGATAGTACAGATGAGGCAACACAAGAAATGGCAGTTGAACATGTCAAAAAATATCCCCATGTGTTAAAGGCCCTTGATATTGATCAATATGATAGAAGTGTGGAACAACAGAAATCCAATAAAAAATGAGAAACTTTTGCTGACATAAAGATTGAATCGACAATATGAATGTAAACAACAAAAAATAATTTTCTACAATTCATGGGTTAAACTCTATTTTAGTTTCTCCTTATATCTCTATGCTATGGAAATGCCCTTAAGTTTTTTGAAAAAATATTTTTTGTCTCTATGCCTACAATTTGTTATGTTTTTTTTAAATCTGATTTTATTCCAATTTTTTAAAGATTTTTGGCGATTTTTTGTCTGGGCAAGCAACTTTTGGGAACCATGTTATGTATCCATTGGATGATACTAGAATTAATCTAGAGTCATATGAACTAGCCAAGGAAATGGCTGATGATGTATACTGTGAAGATGTAAGACAAGATATAGAAGATATGGATGAGGATACATAAGAAATGACAGTTGAACTCATCAAAAAATATCCCCATGTGTTTAAGGCCCTTGATATTGATGAAAATGATAGAAGTGTGGAACAAAAAACATCCCATAAAAAGCAGGAAACTCTTGCTGACATAAAGATTGAATCGGCAATATCAATGCAAACAAACAAAATTATTTTTTTACAATTCATGGGTTAAACTCTGTTTTAGTTGCTCTTTATATCTCTGTGCTATGGAAATGCCCTTAAGTGTTTTTAAAACATAGTTTTTTATCTCTAGGCCTACAATTTGTTATGTTTTTTTTTTATCTTATATTTTTCCTTTTTTTTCTCAAATTTTGCTGATTTTTTTGTGGGCAAGCAGCTTCTGGGAACCATGTTATGGATCCATTGGATGATACTAGAATTCATCTAGTTTCATTTGAACTAGCCAAGAAAATGGTAGAGGATGTATACTATGAAGATGAAAGACAAGATATAGATGATATGGATGAGGAAACACAAGAAATGACAGTTGAACATGTCAAAAAATATCCCCATGTGTTAAAGGCCCTTGATATTGATGAATATTCTAGAAGTGTGGAACAACAAACATTCAATAAAAAGCAAGAAACTCTTGCTCATATAAAGATTGAATCGGCAATATGAATGTAAACAACAAAAAAATAATTTTCTACAATTCATGGGTTAAACTCTATTTTAGTTTATCTTTATATCTCTATGCTATGAAAATACCCTTAATTTTTTTTTAAATAGTTTTTGTCTCTATGCCTACAATTTGTTATATTTTTTTAAATCTTATTTTTTGCCAATTTTTTGGTGATTTTTTTCCGAGCAAGGAGCTTTTGGGAATCATGTTATGTATCCATTGGATGATACTAGAATTCATCCAGAGTCATATGAACTAGCCATGAAAATGGTTGAGGATGTATACTGTGAAGATGCAGGACAGGATATAGATGATATGGATGAGGAAACACTAGAAATGGTAGTTGAACGTGTCAAAAAATATCCCTATGTGTTAAAGGGCCTTGATATTGATGAATATGCTAGAAGTGTGGAATAACAGGCATCCAATAAAAAGTAGGAAACTCTTGTTGACATAAAGATTGAATCAACAATATGAATGTAAACAACAAAAATTAATTTTCTAGAATTCATGGGTTAAACTCTATTTTAGTTTCTCTTTATATTTCTATGCTATGGAAATTCCCTTAATTTTTTTTTTTAAATAGTTTTTGTCTCTAAGCCTACAATTTGTTATTGTTTTTCTAAATCTAATTCTTTTTACGATTTTTTACCGACTTTTTGCCAATTTTTTCTGGGCAAGCAGCTTCTAGGAACCAGGTTATGGATCCATTGGATGATACAATAATTTATTAAGAGTCATTTTAATTAACCAATAAAATGGCTGAGGATGTATACTGTGAAGATGCAAGACAAGATATAGATTATATGGATGAGGAAAAAAAAGAAATGGCAGTTGAACATGTCAAAAAATATCCCCATGTGTTAAAGGCCCTTGATATTGATGAATATTCTAGAAATGTGGAACAATAGACATCCGATAAAAACAGGAAACTCTTGGTGACATAAAGATTGAACTGGCAATATGAATATAAACAACACAAATTTTTTTTTTCCAATTCATGTGTTAAACTCTATTTTAGTTGTTGTGTATAGCTCAATGTTATGGAAATGCCCTTAAGTTTTCTTAAAAAATAGTTTTTGTCTCTATGCGTACAATTTGTTATGTTTTTTTTAAATCTATTTTTTTTCATTTTTTGTTGATTTTTGTTCAATTTTTTTCCAAGGAAGGAGCTTCTTGGAAGCATGTTATGTATCCATTGGATGATACTAGAATTCATCGAGTGTGATATGAACTAGCCAAGAAAATGGTTGAGGATGTATACTACATAGATACAAGACAAGATATAGATGATATGGATGAAGAAACACAAGAAATGGCAGTTGAACATTTAAAACAATATCCCCATGTGTTGAAGGCACTTGATATTGATGAATATGCTAGAAGTGTGGAACAACAGACATTCAATAAAAAGTGGGAAACTCTTACTAACATAAAGATTCAATCGGCAATATGAATGTAAACAACAAAAATTAATTTTCTAGAATTCATGGTTTAAACTCTATTTTAGTTTCTCTTTATATCTCTATGCTATGGAAATGCCCTTAATTCTTTTTTTTAAATAGTTTTTGTCTCTATGCCTACAATTTGATATGTTTTTTATAAATTTGATTTTTTCTCAATTTTTTGCCGATTTTTTTTTAGCAAGTAACTTCTGGGAACCATATTATGGATCCACTAGTTGATACTAGAATTCATCCAGAGTCATATGAACTAGCCAAAAAAATGGTTGAGGATGTATACTGTAAAGATGTAGGACATGATATAGATGATATGGATAAGGAAACACAAGAAATGGCATTAGAACATGCCAAAAAATATCCCCATGTGTTCAAGGCCCTTGATATTGATGAATATGCTAGAAGTGTGGAACGACGAGCATCCAATAAAAATTGATAAACTCTTACTGACATAAAGATTGAATCGACAATATGAATATAACAAAAAATAATTTTCTACAATTCATGGGTTAAAATCTATTTTAGTTGCTCTTTATATCTCTATGTTATGGATATGCCCTTCAGCTTTTCTAAAAAATAGTTTTTGTGTCTATGCCTGCAATTTGTTATGTTTTTTTAAATATGATTTTTTTATGATTTTTTACTGATTTTTTGCTGATTTTTTTTTGGGCATGTAGCTTCTAGGAACCATGTTATGGATCCATTGGATGATACTAGAACTTATCCAAAGTCATATGAACATATCAATAAAATCACTGAGGATGTATTATGTGAAGATGCAACATAGGATATAGATGATATGAATGAGCAAACACAAGAAATGGTAGTTGAATGTGTCAAATAATATCCTCATGTGTTAAAGGCCCTTGATATTGATGAATATGCTAGAAGTGTGGAACAACGGACATCCAATAAACAGGGAGAAACTCCTGCTAAAATAAAGATTGAATTGACAATATGAATGTAAACAAAAAAAATTAATTTTCTACAATTCACGGGTTAAACTCTATTTTAGTTTCTCTTTATATCTTTATGCTATGGAAATGCCCTTACGTTTTTTTTTAAAATAGCTTTTGTCTGTATGCCTACACTTTGTTATCTTTTTTTTAAATCTGATTTTTTTTTGATGTTTCACCGAGTTTTTGCCAATATTTTTCTGGGCAAGCAACTTCTGCTAACCAAGTTATGGATCCATTGGATGATACTAGAATTAATCCAAAGTCATATGAACTAGCCAAGAAAATTGTTGAGGATGTATACTATGAAGATGCAAGACAAGATATAGATGATATGGATGAGGAAACACAAGAAATGGTAGTTGAACATGTCAAAAAAAATCCCCATGTGTTAAAGGCCCTTGATATTGATGAATATGCTAAAAGTGTGGAACAACAAACATTCAATAAAAAGTGTGAAAGTCTTGCTCATATAAAGATTGAATCGGCAATATGAATGTAAACAACAAAAAAATAATTTTCTACAATTCATGGGTTAAGCTCTATTTTAGTTTCTTTTTATATCTCTTTGCTATGGAAATACCCTTAAGTTTTTTTTTAAAATGGTTTTTGTCTCTATGCCTACAATCTGTTATGTTTTTTTTAAATCTTATTTTTTCCCAATTTTTTTGCTAATTTTTTACCAATTTTTTTGCGAGCAAGGAGCTTCTAGGAATCATGTTATCTATTTTTTGGATGATACTAGAATTCATCCAGATTCATATGAACTAGTCATGAAAATGGCTGAGGATGTATACTGTGAAGATGCACGATATGATATGGATGATATGGATGAGGAAACACAAGAAATGGTAGTTGAATGTGTCAGAAAATATCCCCATGTGTTAAAGGCCCTTGATATTGATGAATATGCTAGAAGTGTGGAATAACGGGCATCCAATAAAAAGTGGCAAACTCTTGTTGACATAAAGATTGAATTGGCAATATGAATGGAAACAACAAAAATTATTTTTTTACAATTCATGGGTTAGACTCTATTTTAGTTTCTTTTTATATCTGTATGCTATAGAAATGCCCTTAAATTTTTTTAAAAATAGTTTTTATCTCTAAGCCTATAATTTGTTATTGTTTTTTAAAATCTGATTTTTTTAACGATTTTTTACCAATTTTTTGCCAATTTTTTCTGGGCAAGCAGGTTCTGGGAACCTTATTACGGATCCATTGGATGATACGAGAATTCATCAAGAGTCATTTTCATTACCTAATAAAATGGTTGAGGATGTATACTGTGAAGATGCAAGACATGATATAGATGATATGGATGACGAAATACAAGAAATGGTAGTTGAACATGTCAAAAATTATCCCTATGTGTTAAAGGCCCTTCATATTGATGAATATGCTAGAAGTGTGGAATAACAGACATCTAATAAAAATAGGACACTCTTGCTGACATAAAGATTGAATCGACAATATGAGCAAGAAAATAATATTTTTTTTTATTCATGGGTTAAACTCTATTTTAGTTGCTGTTTATACCTCAATGTTATGGAAATGCCCTTAAGTTTTTTTTAAAAATAGTGTTTTTCTTTAAGCCTACAATTTGTTATGTTTTTTTTTAAATCTAATTTTTTTCCAGGCAAGGAGCTTCTGGGAACCATGTTATGTATGCATTGGATGATACTACAATTCATCGAGTGTGGTATTAACTAGCTAATAATATGGCTGAGGATGTATACTATGTACATATAAGACAAGATATAGATGATATGGATGAGGAAACACAAGAAATGGTAGTTGAACATGTAAAAAAATATCCCCATGAATTGAATGCTCTTGATATTAATGAATATGCTAGAAGTTTGGAACAACAGACATTCAATAAAAAGCAGGAAACTCTTACTGACATAAAGATTGAATCGGTAATATGAATGTAAACATCAAAAAATAATTTTCTACAATTCATGTGTTAAACTCTATTTTAGTTTCTCTTTATATCTCTATGCTATGCAAATGCTCTTAATTTTTTTTTTAAAATATTTTTTGTCTCTATGCCTATAATTTGTTATATTTTTTTAAAATTTGATTTTATTTCTATTTTTTGCCAATTTTTTTCCGAGTAAGAAACTTTTGGGAACCATATTATGGATCCATTGGTTGATACTAGAATTCATCTAGAGTCATATGAACTAGCTAAGAAAATGGCTGAGGATGTATACTGTAAAGATGTAGGACAAGATATAGATGATATGGATAAGGTAACACAAGAAATGGCAGTTTAACATGCCAAAAAATATCCCCATGTGTTAAAGGCCCTTGATATTGATGAATATGCTAGAAGTGTGGAATAACGGGCATCCAATAAAAATTGGGAAACTCTTGCTGACATAAAGATTGAATCGGCAATATGAATATAAACAACAAAAAAAAAATTTCTACAATTCATGGGTTAAAATCTATTTTAGTTGCTCTTTATATCTCTCTGCTATGGATATGCCCTTAAGTTTTTCTAAAAAATAGTTTTTGTTTGTATGCCTACAATTTGTTATGTTTTTTTTAAATTTGATTTTTTTACGACTTTTTACCATTTTTTGCTGATTTTTTTTTGGAGCAAGCAGCTTCTAGGAACCATGTTATGAATCCATTACATGATACTAGAACTTATCGAGAGTCATATGAACAAAAAAGTAAAATGATTAATGATGTATATTGTGAAGATGCAACATAGGATATAGATGATATGGATGAGAAAACACAAGAAATGGCAGTTGAACGTGTCAAAAAATATCCCCATGTGTTAAAGGCCCTTGATATTGATGAATATGCTAGAAGTGTGGAACAACAGACATCCAATAAAAAGTGGGAAACTCTTGCTAACATAAAGGTTGAATTGACAATATGAATATAAACAACAAAAAATAATTTTCTACAATTCATGGATTAAACTCTATTTTAGTTTCTCTTTATAACTCTATGCTATGCAAATGCCCTTACTTTTTTTCAAAAAATAGCTTGTGTCTCTATGCCTACACTTTGTTATGTTTTTTTTAAATCTGATTTTTTTCTAATTTTTTGTCAAGTTTTTGTCAATTTTTGTCTTGGCAATCAGCTTCTAGGAATCATGTTATGGATCCATTGGATGATACTAGAATTAATCCAAAGTCATATGAACTAGCCAAGAAAATGGTTGAGGATGTATACTGTGAAGATGTAAGACAAGATATAGATGATATGGATGAGGAAACACAAGAACTGGCAGTTGAATATGTCAAAAAATATCCCCATGCATTAAAGGAATTTTGATATTGATGAATATTCTAGAAGTGTGGAACAACGGAAATCCAATAAAAAGCAGGAAACTCTTGCTTAAAGAAAGATTGAATCGACAATATGAATGTAAACAACAAAAAATATTTCTCTACAATTCACGAGTTAAACTCTATTTTAGTTTCTCTTTATATCTCTATGCTATGGAAATGCCCTTAGGTTTTTTTTTAAAATGGTTTTTGTCTCTATTTATACAATTTGTTTTTTTTCTTAAATCTAATTTTTTTCTTATTTTTTGCCAATTTTTTTTGGGCAAGCAGCTTCTGGGAACCATGGTATGGATTCTATGGATGATCCTAGAATTCATCTAGACACATATGAAATAGCCAAGAAAATGGCCGATGATGTATATTGTGACGATGCAAGATAGGATATAGATGATATGGATGAGGAAACACAAGTAATGGCATTTGAACATGTCAAAAAATATCCCCATGTGTTAAAATCCCTTGATATTTATGAATATGCTAGAACTATGGAACAACAGACATCTAATCAAAATTGGGAAGCTCTTGCTGACATAAAGATTGAATCAGCAATATGAAAGTAAGCAATAAAAATTAATTTTCTACAATTGATGGGTTAAACTCTATTTTAGTTTCTCTTTATATTTCTATGCTATGGAAATGCCATTAAGTTTTTTTTAAAAATACTTTTTGTCTTTATGCCTGCAATTTGTTATATTTTTTTTAAATCTAAGTTTTTTTTCAATTTTTTGCCGATTTTTTGCTAGGCAAGCAGCTTCTAGGAACCATTTTATGGATCCATTAGATGATACTAGAATTCATCTAAATTCATATGAACTAGCCAAGAAAATGGCTAAGGATGTATACTATAAAGATGCAAGAGAGGATATAGATGATATGGATGAGGAAACACAAGAAATGGCAGTTGAACATGTCAAAAAATATCCCCTTGTGTTAAAGGCCCTTGATATTGATGAATATGCTAGAAATGTGGAACAACGAACATCCAATAAAAAGTGGGAAGCTCTTGTTGACATAAAGATTGAATCGACAATATGAATATAAACAACATAAATTAATATTCTACAATTCATGGGTTAGACTCTATTTTAGTTTCTCTTTATATCTCTATGCTATGGAAAAGCCCTTAACTTAATTTTAAAAATATTTTTTGTCTCTATGCGTACGATTTGTTAGATTTTTTTTTATTTTTGCCCAATTTGTTTCCTGATTTTAAATCTGAATTTTATCTACTAACTAGAGAAAATGAAGAGACTCTTTCAGTGGGGAAAATTGTATAGCCAATTGGCCATAGAGTCCTAAATAATTGTATAAAAGTTGCTTCCATACAAAGGGCTATTTTGAGGGCTGGAAGGGTTTAGTCGGACTGATTTGTCGAACAGGTAATGGTTACAGTAACCAACCAAGTTGGTGTTGACAAAAACCTAGCAACATCACATGAATGGATGTTTCCTCCTCTGTAATTTGTAGTTGTTCTTGGACCTAGAAAAGTTGCTTTCATACAAAGGGCTATTTTGAGGGTTGGAAGGGTTTACACTCATGGAGAATTATTCAGCCCTCTAGAAGCTATGAAGTGACTTGTCTTTATAACTAGTAGTCATAGAATGGAGATGTTAGGGAGGTTGAGGATCCATATTTTGCCAAAACGGATACTATTAAACAAAGTGAACAAGAGAATACAAGGAAAGCAAAGGAACTTGAAAAAAATATCTTGATGAAAAGAACGAAAGGACCAACCTCTTGTACAGTTGTTGCTGAGCATCTATCTGCAGCAATTGTGCCCTAATAATTGCCCTAATTTTAAGTTTTACTCATTATTGGTGCATTTAATCTTATTGTGTGGACGTTTTAGGGGTATGTGGCCCAAGGAATTGAGGCTCAATGTAAAAAACAACCAAGGGGAGGAGAAACATGTTCAATTATGGACTTATATTTGGGATTCTCATTACACAAGATCAAATTATAACTTAATCAAGACTTGAATATTTTGATGATAGAAAGATAATGAATCATAACTTGGGCAACTAGTATGTCCAACGACTTGTCTTTATAACTAGTAGTTGCAAAATGGAGAGGTTAAGGAGGTTGAGGATCCATATTTTTCCAAAGATGATACCATGAAACAAAGTGAACAAGAGAATGCAAAGAAAGCAAAGCAACTTGCAAAACAATCTTGATGACAAGAATGAAAGGACCAACCTCTTGTACAATACACAACATGAAGCACAGGAGATAAGAGGTAGTAACGATAATGGTGATGATTGTTGTGTCAATGGCACCACCATCTGCTACTACAATTTTCTTCAATTTAAATTTGGTAAGTAAAAGTAGAGTGAATTCCCTAGGGTTTAAGTTTTCCAGCTCCAATGGGTTTCTTCCCATGCGTGGCAAATTTGCAAGGAAGAGGTTCCACATTCGATTCTCAATAGGGACTCAAGAGAAAGAGATAGAGTGAATTATGAATGAGAAAAGGTCACTTGTCATTGCCATGGGTGAATTCTTCATCAACATCTATTTGCAACAATTGTGCCTGCTTCCTCCCAATTTTTGCACCTTGATGAGCCCATGTATAATGATGGCATGTAATTACTTTTTTTCAAAAAAATAACACGTGTTCATCGGAATTCTAACTTGAAATACGAAATCTACACTATCGGCAAAAGTCAACCCGATGGTAACACAACTAGAAGTATGCCATCGGGATATAATACACTGAAGAAGTCCATCAGTATAATGCACACTATTAGCAATGAAGATTCTTTTATTATTGATAGTCGATGATTCTATTAGTAAGACTTTTCCCGATGGACACAGGAAAAAGTAAAAAGCATCGACAAAGGTTAAGATGATATAGGGTCAAAACTTATGTTGAGGAGACATAACATATTAGCAGGAGCTATGCCGAGGGAAAAGGCATCAAGGAAATCATGCCCATCGCCTAAACACATTTTAAGCTATCTCGATGGCCGATGAGATTAGCGGGATAACTCGCACCGGTCAATAGGAAGAGAGGTCATGAAATTATGTTATCTCGATGAGTAAGAAGACATCTAGAGGTTGTGAAAATCATTAGACCAACATATTCCAATCAACAGCTAAAATCGGTGTTCATCAAAATGCTGAGGTGAAATTTCAAGATGTCGGTTTTTAGTCCGAATTCTGACATAAAATTTTACCACTTCGGAACTTCGATGAACACAGGATAATTTTTGAAAAAAAAAGAAATCAATCTAACAAAGAAAAATAAATCTCATAGATCATCATAAATGCTGATCAGAATTTGAGGCCAAATGTATTAGTGTTAAAATATGAAATTTTCATCAAATTATGATGATCGTACACTAGATGTTTTCAAAATGTACTTTATAGTCTATTAAAAATTAATAAAAAAATATATTCAATCAAAAAATAAGAAAAAATATTTTCATCAATATTTGGTGTCTTAGGTATCTTTTCCTAGAAGGATTTGCAAAAAATCATTTATTTACATCAAAATATGGTGGTTGTACACATATGTGGTATGGTCTTGAAATAGGGATTTTGAAAAAATGGTTTTTAAACATGCCTACTAAAAAGCAATTTCTACTATGTGGGTATTGAAATAAATTACATATTTGAAAATTAGACTCCAAGCACTACATTTTCTAGTACTAAAGTTTATTGAGATTCAATCTCTAAGTGCCTCAAATTTTGACATTGATCGACATAAAATTTGAAAAATAGGGAAAACACTTCCACTTTTTGCCCAAAAGTGGGACTCAACTTCTTGCAGCCACCCTGGTGCTTCTTGATCATATCCTAAGCATTTGATGATTTTACATTGGATGACATGTTGTTATGGTGGTCTTATTTGGATCTAGTTAAACTTTCACTGAGGGTTTCTACTAGCTAGTGAAGCGTGTTGGATTTTGGTCTTAGCGGAATTCTCGTCGAATTTAATTGTTTGGTTACTTGATTTAGGTCCATGCTATGTAATGTAAATCAGAATATTGGTCTAGTGGTATTGTGTGATGTAACTTTTGTAATTATAGGTTTATGAGTTTAGGGTTTAGTCGATCTTCTCAATAAGGTTGATGATTTGTACTTCTAGGTGACTTATTCATGTAATTGACATAATGGATGGATCGATGGTTATGGTTGGTTAAGTCTTCATTATAAGAGGTTGGTTCATGAGTAAACAAGTCATATCATTCATAAGAAGGTTGGAAAGGTTTTGTATTGTATGACAGACATTAGTGCATAACTGGAAATGTATCAAGCATTTGTAAATGTTACATTCACAATTCATTCCTTATAGGATTGTAGTCCACTAATTTTGCAAGTCAGTGAGACTTCCCTTTGTGATGAGAAGTGTGATTTAGGTTGTTGGCCTCTCTACATGTGCATACCCCATTGTAGTCATTCACATACTACTGCAAAGTATTCATCTTACTCTGGGTAGGGTTTCCCACCTTGGTTTTTCCTTTTTCGGGTTTTCCACATCAAAATATTGGTGTTATGTGTTGTGCTTTCATGTTATATTCCTCATTGAGTTGTGCTTCAGTTTAAGGTTCATAATTGTATTGATTGCTATTATTGTTAGCAAACTGATTCACCCCCACCCCTCAGTTTACTCCCGATATCAGAACATTCTAACACACACATGCAACCTAGCTACATGACTCTAAGTGAGTCTGTGTATTGATTCCATCATGATATTTTATCTCCATGGGCTATAAAATTTTCAGAGATGATACTCTCTCTCTAACATAACAAAATATCAATGATTCTAATTACACTTAAATATATAGTTTTTAAAACAATCATTATTTAAAAATACTTAACAAAATCAAGTTATCTACCTAATTGTTTTCATTTAATCAATTTATACAATAATATAGTGATTAAGCTACACTAATTTAATGGGATGAGACATGGAAAAATAATATGCCTTAGAATCATGAATACACAAACCATTGATATCAATATTAACTTTTTTGTACTAAATTTTTCTAATATTAAATAAGTTTCAATGTGCAGCTCCCATATGAAATATCCAACCAATGTCACATATAACTCTACAAGTGAAACCAAATAAACATTTAATGTGGCTAAACAAATCTCTAAGGATGCCACTACATAATGTTAGAATAACTAGTGGACAACTAAGAGGGGGGGAGTGAATCAGTTGTCAATAGATTATATTAATCAAACCACTTTATAACCTTTAATCGGAGCACATAAACATTAAATACCGAAATAGAAGGAATAGATATCGATAAGCAATAAAACTTAAGAATGAAACAGAGAATTAATACAATGCAACCATAGCACATAACACCATGATTTGTATGTGGAAAACCTAGTAAAGTGAAAAACTACGATGGGAAGCCTACCCACAATCAGATGATACTTCTACAGAAAGTATGTGATACAATAAGGGGCCTGGACATGAAAGAAGTCACACTACCTAGAGCATATTGCTCATTACAAAGGAGTCTCACTGACTATAGAGAGGTTATAACCACCTCAATATAATTTGACAACAATCCAAAATAATGAACTGACAATGATAGCATCTACCATGCCTGATTATAGTCTCGGTTAAGTTCAATAGAGGAGGCCTTTGACCTCTTACATAAACCCAACTTGATCACCTATGATTGACCAAATCTACTTTGCATATGATATTTCATTCCATGACCATAACCACCACCACAATCTACAATGAGATCTTACATCATTTTATACAAACCCTAAAGCCTAAACCAATTAGATCGGCCACCTAAAAGATATTACAATAATATCATTACATACATCCACATTACAATGATATACCATGTTGGCTTTAAACCAAAACAACATTAACCAACCCATAAACCATCCCAGTAACGTGTAGAGAACACGTAACATGATACCATTCCATAACCTAGACCCAAATAGATTCACCACACCAAAGTGAAGTTTCCAATCAGTCGAGGCATGAAAAAAGATCACCTTATGCATCCTAAACTCCATCTAGAAGCTGCACCAACACCACTTATGCATCCTGTCAAAGATTCTTAGTAATAAAACCTTAAACCCTTACCGATTTAGGCTTACTAGAGTGTATGATAGCATCTAATCATCAAGTCAATACCAACTGACCAAAACATACTCCATAAACATCAAACCAAATATATTCCTTTGATCCAAACATGTTGGTAGTATCCAACTGATAGTCCCTTATGTCGATAACACTAGTTCTTCTACTAGTAACTAAAATATCTCTATCAGTAGCCAATCATAACAGCTAGTGTTGACATCAATGACAAAACATCAACGCAACACATAATCAATTCCTTCATATTGCCAACACATAACACCCTTTCCCTCATGAAAAATTTATGGATTCCTCATCTAGAGACAAAAAATAAATAGTTTCAATTGATGAAGATTCTACATGATAGCCCTGAAAAATTGATTGCATAAGAATTTTCAATTTTGACCTTATTTTTTTATCATACTAGTATTATTGTGTCCTCTATCAAAGTTAAAAAAAACTAGGGTTAGGGTTCATCAAATTTTCCTAAGCTTTCTGAAGAAAAAACCCAAACAACATTATATCTCGTCATTAGTTTTTTGCACCTAAGGTCAAGGGTTGTATTCTGTTGGCGGGGCCATTTCATTTCTTGAGTGTTAAGTTATGTTAGACCAGTTTTAGAAATGATTTTCTTATGTCATATGAAATTTTCCTCATAGTTGGTCTCATTTAATATTTGTGCTCATGCCTTAAATCTTCCTAAGTGCAAAATCCCTAAGTATTTCAGTCGGTTGATAAAATCAGAATAGATCTAACGGTTTGTGCATCACTGTGGTTGAAAGTGCAGTGAAGATAAAGACCGTGGCATCATGAAATGATGCCATGTGTCTTTAGTGAAAAAGAGGCAAGCTAGCAATGTAACTTGCCAAAATTTTGTGTTACCGGTTCTCAGGAGGTAAAGACCGGTTTACTAATAGTCCCATCGATTGGCACATATTCAAGATGAACGGTGATGTTATGTCTAGGGATAAAAGGTGCCCAACTTTTAACTCTGAAAAGGGTAATGGGCACTATGTTGAAGCAATAAAGCATGAACATATTTGATGGCCCCCATATTTCTGTGATAGAAGTTGCAAGAAGGTTATGGATCGCAACATCATGACATGGTGCCACGTGTCCTAGGCTGACCAAGAAAACCTATGGAGAGGTTGTTGGCAAAGTTGGGTCAAAAGATGATATGGTGCTGATGTGTCATGATTTTATGGGTCCGTAAGAAGAGATAGAAGGTCAATTGCCACATCGATCAATAATTATCATTTGATTTGCCAGATTGGGTATGATCTGCAACTGAGTTTCAAATTTAAAATAAAAAGGGATCATTAAAAGATATTGGTCATAGCCCACACTGGAAAGATAGGATGAATAGGATGTAGACTTGTCGACTTCAAATAGATGACGATGAGTTTGAATTTTTAAACATCGACTTGCCCCTAAGGAATCTTGTGGGAGGTCTTAGTTGAGTAAAGGATTGATTAGACATGCAAGGACAATATCTTAGAGATGTGAGAGGATTGGGATTGCTTTAGGTTTAGATATGATGGATCACAAGTTCTTTGATGAATTTAGAGATTGCCTATTGACATTGACCTTGAAGCAGAATATTGTACATCAATAAGCAATAATATTAGAATAAAATCATTCACGTAAGATGAACAGGATGCAAGTGGCAATGGAGTGATGGCCTAGAAATGATGGCAACCTAAGTTGTAGGCATGATCGCTAGAATCCATAGCTGATAGGATGAGCAAAAAATATTAGGATGATGATTCTTCATGAGGATTAGCACTGCCATTTTGAGTTGAATTTAGATTATAAATTTACTAGGATGGAGATAAATGGGTAGAAAAGGATAAAAACTTCTTCATCTTTTGAAAAAGGTTCTACATCAGTAATAGGATGGTGCTTGAATAGAATTATGCATGGACTTGTTGCATGTTTTTTGACATTGGATAGATGTTTTTTCTCTAGTATGAGATTGTTCATTGTCAGAGGGGATGTGAAAGATCAGAGGATTGTCAGAGGGGCCATGAAATCCTTTTCTTATTAGAAAAAGCCACCCATGACATATCCTTTGTTCTTACTCTGCGAATTGTTGGTAGAGTGTGGGAGGAAGGAGCTCGCAGGGGGTTGAAAGAAGGATTTGTTCAAGTAAGGAGTGGAAGTCGGTCATCTCTATAGAGACATGGAAGTTGCAATGCCTTCTCAACATATTATGTTTACTCCCGAGCTCCTCTTTCCATTTTCTCTAATCCAAGGCATAAAGGTTGGAGATATTCCTCTAGTTTGGGGGAGATTTTACTTCTTGCTAGGATCTATTTTCCTTTTCAAGAAGAGAAATGTGTAAAATAGACTGAGCATCTTAGGATCCATTTGAAAGTGTTAGCGTGATATTGAATGGCTGAAGTGTTTTTGTTTCTACCAATAATCAGTTGAATATTTTGGTTCCACTTCATCATGGGCATGAACATATGGATAAGGAATATTTTGTAATAGAATTATGTACAATGTCTTGGACTTGGTCTTTGGTGACATGTGTCTTTAGGCTTGAAGCTTGTTGGTCCCTTGTTTTCTATAAAAGGGAAGTCAAGGCCATAAGTTAGGGTTCTAAAATTTCTAAGAAGGGTCTATATAAAGTAGGTCTAGTCTGCAAGCTTAGGTTCCATATAGTTTTAGGGAGTCATGGAAAAACCGAAGGGACTATAATGTTAGTCTACAGAGAAGCAATAATGAAATAGTTACTAGTTTCATTTTCAAATGGGTTATTCTATAAATGAAATTGTTATCTGTTATCTGATAAAGATAGCTTATGAGATTAATACAAATATATTCTCAAATCTTTACTCTCCCATGTACAATTTTTTTTTTGAGTCAATTAGATCATGGGTTTCATTTACTTATTGCATTGTTATGATGTATGTACTTTTCCATTCTATGCTTTAATCCAAGGGGTTAATTAAAAATTCTTGAATGAAATTACAAAGAGATAAGACTTGTACCAAGATTTGATAAGTAGTTTGGGTAAGGGATTGTAGATGGAATGGTATTGTAAGGCAATATTGTTAAGACTGAATCAACTATTAGATAAATTTTATCAGATTTCAGTAACATTTCAGAGAATCTGTAGTCCCAATGAATAAGGCACTGGTATTTTCTAGAAAATGTCATTAGGTTTTCAGTTTCTTGTCGATTTTGTTTGTGACTTTTCAAACATTCTTTTAAATATCAGAATATTTTTGTTACGTTTTCATGTATTTTCTGAAGTTATCCCACCTATCTTATGCTCCAGCTTAAGGTTGAGGATCACTAAAGGATTTTCCATAATAATTCTCCCTTTCTGTTGAGCCTTTTTATGAGATAATCTACTTTATTTTCAGTAAATTCCTGAGTGTGGTGCAGAGATTGGGTGGTTTACTAAAGGGATTACCCTCTCAGGTTTTGCAGAACCCTAAGTGTAGAAGGATCATGTATCCTTATTGAAGTTGGTCCAAGCCTGAAGGATATTGATAGTTGGAAGTGGCTTTCCATAGGTATCTCAGAGGAATCAACTTGGTCTCTGCCCTGTAGAAGTGTAAACCTATTTATTTTGGGAAACAACACTACCCTCTTGAATATAATAACCTAGAGTAGTTCCTTGACCAAATAAATGAAATGGGAAGCACTAAAAGGTTGACTAAGTAGTGAAAAAAATTTGTGAGAAACAACATTTTTTGTAGTTTATAATAGTTCCTATAACATGATGAAGATTGAGGGTGAAGATTGTGTTAGCTCTCAGAGACAACTAAGAGGGGGGAGGTGAATTAGTTGTCCAATAAATTCAAACCAAAACTAACTTAACCAAAACTAAATGCTTAATACCGATAAACCAAAATTTATGCTGGTAGATAGTTTTATTAATTAATTTTAGTACCGATAAAGATTAATGCATTAAACAGAAAGACAATAACAACTACAACACATAACACCAATATTTGTATGTGGAAACCCTGTAAGGGGAAAAACCACGGTGGGAAACCTTACCCACAATCAGATGATACTACTACAGATAGTATGTGTGTACAATATGGATTCTGCACATGTAGAAAGGCCAACTACCTAGAGATCACTGCTCAAACACAAAATGAGAGTCACATTGACTACAATTGGTTGATTAAATCCAATGATAATGTATTGCTCAAAAATAACATCTTCATATGCTAGATTTAGTACCAGTTTAGCTCTGATATGCCTTCTTCAAACCTTCCTTCAATCTTGAATGATGTCTACATGTATAGCTCTGCTTATCTTCGTATATACCTTATTACAATCCTTTTCTCAATCCTATATCAATCTCACAAATGAGATCTTACATTTATACCATAACTTAAGATCAAATGAGTAGGTTGGCTCACTAAGGATATTACAATGAAATTAATTACAAATGAATCAATATGTGATGCATGATGTCGACTCAATGCATTTACAATAATAACAAATCATCTCCATGACGTGTCGTGGTGATCAGGAATAGATATGCTTACCGGTGCATAACTTGGACCTATTTGCCGGTAAGAGCAAATATGCAAACCCGATCAAACCAATGAACAGATCACCAAAACCAAGTGTCCAAACAATGTCTTCAACATAACCAAATAATCTCCAAGTCATTCCAAGTGCCAGTGAATAGTATAACCTGCCGGTGAACCAAATACCAGTGATTGTTCATAAATCACTGAATATGTTGATGAACATAATGAAAGATCTCCAAGTGCTGACAGGTTTTGACATCAATAAAAAAACCATATCAACATATCCAAAATACCAAAAATCTCCCCCTTTGGCATTGATGGTAACACAAGATGGAAAAACCATCAATGTGCCAAAATAGAAATGCCAAAAACCAAAAACTAATAATCTCCAAAAGAGAGCATTAACTAGAAATGAAAATACAGAGAGTAATAATCTCTTCAACAATCTCTCCCCAAAATAACAATCTCTCCCACAAAGGATAATGTGTTTTTCCATAACAATCTCTCCCCCTTTGACATCAAATGATAAAGCAATACAAAAACCAGTTCAAAACATATTACAAAATACCAACTCGTTAACATGACCAACTACTCCCCCTGAGAATTAGCTCTCCTCATCAAAGCTGGAATAAAAGATTTCTTTGTTAATTTTGCTGGTTGATGACAATCATCAACTGTCTAAGTCTCTACTGGTGGGGGTATAACCCAAAGCTACTCTATGAGATATTCAAATGTTTCCTTAGGCATAGGCTTAGTAAAAATATCTGCAATCTTATCTTTAGTATTCACATAAACCAATTTCACTTCTTTTGCTTCAACATTTTCTTTCAGAAAATTTAGTTTGGTAGAAACATGTTTACTTTTTGAGTGAAGTATTGGATTCTTAGATATATCAATTGCTTCCATATTATCATAGTAAATTGTTATAGGTTCCTTGCATTTTACCTCTATATCCTTCAACATTTTCTTTATCCATAATACCCTTGTATAGTTAGTTGTTGCTGCAACATATTCCGATTTTATTGTTGATAAAGATGTACAACTTTGTTTCTTGCTCAACCAAGAAACTAATCTACTACCAAGAAAAAATGCTCCACTAGTGGTACTTTTTCTATCATCTACATCTCCTGCCTAATTTGCATCTGTATATACACATAGATCAAAGTTTTCATCTCTAGGATACCATAATCCAAGATTTGTAGTGCCTTGTAGATATCAGAAAATCCTTTTCACTACTTATTCATGATTTTCTTTAGTATTACTCTAAAATCTTGAAACAATACATATTGCATTCATAATATTAGCTCTTGTTTGTGTCAAATACAGTAAACCTCCTATAATCGACTTGTATCTAGTCAAATTAATAGGTCTTGATTCATCTTTCAGTGATAGTTTATTAGTTGTAGTCATAGGTGTGCTTACCATATTAGAGTTTTCCATGCCAAATTTATTTAGTAATTCCTTCAAGTATTTAGATTGACATAAGAATATACCTTTGTCATTCTATGAAATCTGCAATCCTAAAAAGAATTTTATCTCTCCAATCATAAACATTTCAAATTCTTCCTGCATCTTTTTAGAAAAGTCTTTACATAATAAATCTTCTCCTCCAAAGATTATATCATCAACAAAAACTTCTATAACCAAGATATCATCATTAGTCACTTTGTAATATAGATTGCTATCAGCATTACCTTTAGTGAAACTAATCTTCAAAAGATATTTGTCCAATCTAGCATACCAAGCTCTAGGAGCTTACTTTAGTCCATACAAAGGTTTCCTTAACCTACAAACCATATCTTTGTCATCTGTTAATGAAAATCCATCAGGTTGTTCAATGTAAACTTCTTCTTCAAGATCACCATTCAGAAATGCACATTTAACATCCATTTGATATACTTTATAGTTCTTGTGTGCTACAAAAGCCAAGAATAATTTGACTACCTCAATTCTAGCTACCGGTGCAAAGGTTTCATTATAATCAATTCCTTCTTTTTGTGAATATCCCTTACACACTAATCTTGCTTTGTTTCTAAATACCTTACCATCTTCATTAAGTTTATTTATGAATACCCATTTAGTTCCAATTACATTTTTGTCTTTACGTCGGGGAACTAATGTCCATGTATTATTCTTTTCAATTTGTTCTAATTCATCTTCCATAGCTTTAATCCATTCTTTATCTTCACATGCCTCATTAATTGATGATGGTTCAATTTGAGAAATAAGACACACCTCTTCATTTTCCAATCTTTCTCTAGTCATAACACCTTGATACTTGTTCCCAATTATCTGATTTTCAGATTGGTTTAATCTTACATATCGGGGTTTTTTTGCTTGTTGCCATTCCTCAGTCACTATCTAATTTTTAGATCATGCCTATTTGATAGGATCAACAATTTGTGTAGATTCAATTTATATTATCTCTATTGCTGGTTCAGAGTCCATGTACCTTGAATTTCCTCTAAAATGTTCGTCAATCTTCACATTTGTACTTTCAACAATTTTGTGCAATCTCTTCTTAAAACATCTACATGCCTTGCTCTTAGATGAATAACCAAGAAATATTTCTTCATCACTTCTAGGATAAAATTTGCCAATATACTCATCTCTTCTAATGTAGCATTTACTTCCAAATATTCTGAAATATTTAAGAGTAGGAGTATTACCAAACCATAGTTCATGAGGGGTCTTACCAGTTTCACCTTTGATGTGAACTTTGTTGAATGTGTAAACCACCGTACTCACTGCTTCTCTCCAATATACATGAGGTAGATTTGTTTCTGATAACATACTTCTAGCTGTCTCCAAAATAGTTTTGTTTTTCATTTCCATAGCTCCATTGTGTTGGGGTGTCTGGGGTGCTGATAATTGTCTTCTGATTCTATTCACTTCATAGAATGTATTAAATTCCTTAGATGTGAACTCATCTCCTTGATCTGATCTCAAACATTTTATTTTCTTACCAGTTTCATTTTCTACCATTACCTTGAATGTTTGAATTTCCCAAAAGCTTCTGATTTCTCCCTGAGAAAAGTGACCCAACACATTCTAGAATAGTCATCAATGATTAGCATAAAATACCTATCTCCTTGTAAACTTCTAGTTCTTGCTGGACCACATAAATAAATGTGAATTAATTCAAGAGCATTATTGGATTTATTTGGTATACTCTTAAAAGATGCTCTAACTTGCTTTCCAAATTGACATTCCTTACATACCAGATTGTGAGGTTTAACAATCTTAGGTAAATCTCTTACTACCTTAGTTGTACTAATTTTCACAATGCAATCAAAATTTACATGACAAAGTCTCTTATGCCATAACCAACTTTCATCAATATGTGCAATTAGGCATGTCTTCTCATTGTTATTCAAATGAAAAAAAGTACCTCTAGTCTAATTACCGGTTGCAATTTCTAAGCTAGTTTTGTTCATGATTTTGCATTTACCATTCTTGAATTGTAACTAAAATCCTTTTGCAACTAATTGACCAACACTCAAAAGATTATGCTTCAAACCTTCAACATAGTACACATTATCAGTATTGTGCTTACCATCAAAAGATATAGTGCCTTTTCCTTTGATCAAACAAGCTTTATCATCTCCAAATCTCCCTAGACCCCCATTGTATTCCTGAAAGGTTAAGAATTTACTTTTATCACTAGTCATATGATGTGAACATCCTGAATCAATGATCCATTCATCCTTATTTTTAATTTTAGCTACCAGGGCCTGCTCTATCAGTTGAACAATAGGTGTCGGTTGATCTTTTGTTATAGCAACAAAAACCTATGCATTGTCTGTCGATTCCTCATCAGAATCATTAGTAACTCCTTCATCAACAAGGTAACAAGATTTGTCTCTATTCTTCTTAAATCCGTATCTCTGATATTCAGGGTTAGGCTTATATGTTCTTTTAGCTTCTTCTTTCAATCTTACATGTCTATCAGGACACCTGGATGCCATGTGACCAATCTTATTGCAGTTAAAACATTTAAAAGGTTCTTTACCTTCATACTTACTTCCAACTAGACCTTTAGGCATTTTCCTTGCAAATAATGCTTCAAGTTCTTCCAGTTTTTCAATCTCCTTCCTGCTTTCTCCAAGTTCTCTTGCATAAAAGGCTTTCCAATCATATTTATCAAATGATTATGATGATGATGATGATGTAGATGATAGTGATGCCTTGAAAGATAAATCTATCTTAATAGTAGCAACATGACCAAATTCCTTAAGTTCAAAAGCTGAAAGTTTTCCAACCAAAGTGTCTCTAGATACTAATGCATTAGGCATTGTTCTCAATTCACTTATAGTAGTCACTTTCATCTTTTATGTCGGTGGTAGTGCTCCTAAAACTTTAGAAACAGTTGCATCTTCACTTAAGGTTCCTCGACAACATTGTATACCCAAAACAATTTCATTCACTCTTTCCATAAAAGAAGAAATCCTTTCATCTTCTTCCATTTTCAGATTTTCATACCTGACCTGGAAGCATTCAAGTTTTGTAATTTTGATTGTGGTATCACCTTCATTCAATTTTTCCAATTTGTCCCAAATATCTTTAGCAGTAGATCTGTCTGATAATCTCATGATTTGTTGATCTAACAATGCACTCAAAAGAGCTTCTCTAGCTTTGCAATCATTTTCCTCATCTTTGGCCAAGGTTGGTGGATTAGGTTGACCTTGAGTAGGAGCAACATAACCATTCTTTGTAATTTCCCATATGTCCTTTCAAATGCAATTCAAATGTGTCTCCATCCTAATCTTCCATATGCCATAGTTAGTTCCATCAAGTTTAGGACTGTCCTTCTTGAAATAGTTAGAAGATATTGGATCTCTTCAAGCTATTAAACTTCTACAAAAAGGAGGACTAAGGTTTGATACCAATTGTTAGGTCCCGGAGACAACTGAGAGGGGGGGTGAATCAGTTATCCAATAAATTCAAACCAAAACTAACTTAACCAAAACTAAATGCTTAATATCGGTAAACCAAACTTTATGCCGATAGACAATTTTATCAGTTAGTTTCAATACCGGTAAAGATTAATGCATGAAATAGAAAGACAATAACACCACAACACATAACACCAATATTTGTACATGGAAACCCTGTAAGGGGAAAAACCATGGTGGGAAACATTACCCACAATCAGATGATACTACTACAGATAGTATGTGTGTACAATATGGAGTCTGCACATGCAGAAAGGCCAACTGCCTGGAGCTCAATGCTCAAACACAAAATGGGAGTCACACTGACTACAATTGGATGATTAAATCCAATGATAATATACTACTCAAAAATAGCATCTTCATATGTTGGATTCAATACCGGTTTAGCTCTGATATGCCTTCTTCAAACCTTCCTTCAATCTTGAATGATGTCTGCATGTATAGCCCTGCTTATATTCGCATATACCTTATTACAATCCTTTTCCCAATCCTATATCAATCTGACAAATGAGATCTTACATTTATACCATAACCTAAAATCAAATGAGTAGGTCGGCTCACTAAGGATATTACAATGAAATTAATTACAAATGATTTAATATGTGATGCATGATATTGGCCCAATGCATTTACAATAATAACAAATCATCTCCATGATGTGTCATGCTGATCTGGAATAGATATGCTTGTCAATGCATAACCTGGACCTATTTGCTAGTAACAACAAATATGCAAACCCAATCAAACCAATGAATAGATCACCAAAACCAAGTGTCCAAACAATGTCTTCGACATAACCAAATAATCTCTAGGTCATTCCAAGTGTTGGTGAACAATATAACCTATGGGTGAACCAAATACTAGTAACTATGCATAAGTCACTGAATATGCTGGTGAACATAACCAAAGATCTCCAAGTCCTGACAAGTGTTGACATCAATGACAAAACCAAATCAATGTATCCAAAATACCAACAGATTGAAGGTTTGCGAGAATTACAAAGGGTTTAAAAGTTAAAATTCTATCTAATGTTTAATTAGGTGGAATAATACATAACATATGCAATACAGAAGACCTCATCATGATGAAACTTATAGTTCTAATGTAAATCTATATCTTGTGAGAAATGTTAAAAAATGTTTTCACTATAAACATAAAGTTTGACTGCTTAAAATTATTCATGAGGTAGTGAAAAACATAGTCACCATCGAGCATAATAACAAAATATTAATTTTTGTTGACAAATTTCTTCTTATCCTTGAAATATTAAGATGACATATGTTTTTAATGAAGTGAATTAGATTGCATTAATTAAAAAGACACAAGATTAGCCCTCACATATATTTAATTATTTATGTTGTATTCAATCAAATTTTAGTGTCAAAGAAGTCTTAGGTTGTCAAGAAAGCAACATAAGTTTCCACATTAGTGATTAGCACACACACTTTGATTGATGTACATTGTTCCCCATTCATTCCCTATAGTTTCTAGGAAGGAGCAAGGTATCATCGCAACAATATCAATGGTTCTTATTACACTTCCACATATAGTTGTCAAAACAATCATTATTTAAAAATACTTAACAAAAAAGTTATCTACCTTATTGTTTTTATTTAATGAATTTTAGTGATTAAGATAGGCTAATTTAATAGGATGTAACATAGAAAAACAATGTGTTTTATACCCATGACTACACAAAACCATTGATATCAGTTTTTACATTTTGGTACTAAATTTTTCTAATATTAAATAATTTTTAATATAAAATATAAAATATTCAACGAATCTCACATACAACTTTACAAATGGAACTAAATAAACATTTAATGAAGCTAAACACATCTCTAAGGATGCCACTACATAACACCCTTTCCCTCACAAAAAAAAAATAGGGTTTCCTCATCTAAAGACATAAAACAAATATCGATGATTCTAATTACACTTGAATATATAGTTGTCAAAACAATCATTATTTAAATATACTTAACAAAATCAAATTACCTACCTATTTTTTTTATTGGCAATGGGCCAAAGTTGATAAGGTGTACATACCCTACCCCTTTGTGGGATTTGAACTTGTGACTTCTCTTTCAAGAGCACAAGTTCTCTACCACTAGGCCAACTCAAGTTGTACAATTATCTACCTAATTTATACAATTATTTAATCAATTTATATAATAATTTAGTGATTATGGTACACTAATTTAATGGGATGTGACATAGAAAAACAACATGTCTCAGAATTATGAATACACAAAACCATAAGGATGCCGCTACATAACACCCTTTTCCTCACATGAAAAATTTAGGGATTCCTCATCTAGAGACATAAAATACATAGTTTCAATTAATGAAGATTCTACCCTCTTAAATATAAAAGCCTAGAGTAGTTCCTCGACCAAACAAATGAAATGGGAAGCAATAAAAGATTGACTAAGTAGCAACAAATTTTGTGAGAAAAAACATTTTTTATAATTTGTAATAATTCCTATAACAAGGTGAAGATTGAAGATTTGCAAGAATTACAAAAGGGTTTAAAAGTTAAAATGTTATCTAATGTTTAATTGAGAGGAATAATACATAACATATGCAATACACTAGACCTCATCATGATGCAACTTATAGTTCTAATGTAAATCTATATCTCATGAGCAATTTTAAAAAAAAATTAATTTTAAACATAAAGTTTGACTAATTTAAAATTATTCATGAAGTAGTGAAAAACATAGTCACTGTCGAGTATAATAATAGAATATTAATTTTTATGAACAACTTTCTTCTTATCCTTGAAATATTAAGATGAAATATTTTTTTAATGAAGTGAATGAATTACATCTGTAGGTTTACATATGGCTGTTCTCATATATGATACTATTGTAATACCCACTGTTAGGTCCTTGTTTATTTTTTTACAGGGAGATATTATGAACCTAATATGAATTTTAGATTTATTTAGTAGTTTTAAATTGTGGTTTGTTTTAATTTCATAGTTTGGGATTTTTTTATTTTATTTTAGTAGAATTCGAACTTATCTTTTTGTTTGATTTTAATAAAGTTCAAAGGCATCTTTTACAGTTGAAGGGAAGCCCCTTTTCATGCTTTTATATTATTGAAATTTTTATTTAAATAACATTAATAAATTTTTTTTAATTAATCTCTTTTCATTTATATTTTGTGGTAAAAATATATAAAATGGGTTTTCTTAGATCATTTTAAAAACATATCATAATTTCTTTTTATTTTTTCAATAAATTTTTAAAATTTATGTATGATGAGATATGTTGCTCTAAGAAAATATTCACATTTAATTATCATTTGTATATAGAAATAATGTATTAACAAATATTTGTGAGATACAATTCTCTTTTCATAACTCATTTCAACTTATTTTTAGTAGTATAAATTTCCATCTATCTTGTTCAAGGACTTCTATGTAAGTAGGTTTGTTTGTCACTCTTTCGGGGCTGAAAAAATCAGTTTGTTATGTGTATGTAGTATCTTTTAGTCTTGATTCTATAAATCATATTTCTTGGTTCTTCTAGTATGGGTTATGTTTTCATAGAACCAAGTTCTCTAATTTAAATGTTGTGGGATATACAATTTATGCAATAGCTTTCTAAGTGGACTTACAAGTCAACATTTTGTGATAAAACTATCCCATTCATGCAAATAACTCCTTTCAAAAAAATAAAAAAAGATCAAAGATATAAGTATAAAACAAAACAACATATTAAAAAAAAAGTTTTGTGGTGGGAGCCCTAATAAGATGGGGAAAGTGTTTGACATTCTTGTATCTCAAGTGGAATGTGTGGACAAAGAACACCAAGTGGAGATTCTTGATGTGTTGTTAAATTCAACGATAGGAGAGTTGAGCCTTTCCTTGGTTGGTCAGTTCCTTGTGTTTTGCCCTTCCTTGGATCAGGTAAGAAAGTCGGTAGCAGCTAAATGGAAACTGGAAGGAAATTAGAATTTGGGAATTTGGGAATTTTGGATCCATCTGCCCGGTCTTCCCCTGGAGTTTTGGAATTTGGGAGTTTTTAAGGGAATTGCCAACTCATTTGGTAAATTCCTTGTTGTTGACTACATCACTCAAACCAAGTCTAGATTGGTGTTTTCTACAATCCTTGTGAATTTAGCTATTATCTCAATGTTACTAACCAAGGTAACTCTCCTTTATAGATTGGGCTCATGGATCCAACTGATCGAGTATGAGAATGCTAAGGCTTTTTGTCAAAGTTGCAACAGATATGGGCACCTTAGCACAACATGTAAGAAAAATATGGGGACGAAGAAACAACCCCCTAGAGTCACAGATAAGCCAGAGGATGAGCTATGTTTGACCCCTAATGGTGACCAGATGTTGTGTTTTCCTACTGGTCAGGGCCCCTCTAATATGGAGATCAAGAAAAACTTGGCTCAAGAGAAGAAAAACAAGTTGATGACCTCACAACCCATTCATCAAATAGTGCCAAGCTGGGTGGCAAGATTCCACTTCCCATTATTAACAATCCTAAAGACCAAATGCAAAATACTACCCCAAAGGTAGGGGAGATAGTGATTGATCTGAGTCAGAACCCAACTCAAAAAAAGATTGTGACTAGGCAAGATGAGATCGAGGCAACAAAGAAAAGAGAGTTAAAGGAATACCCATGATAAGGAAAATATAAATTTATAAAAACAAATGAATACCCCGAAGAAGAAAAGAAAATGAGGTTTTGTGAACCTTAAGGAAAACTTACAGAGCTTAGTATTTTCTCCAATCCCTCCGACTACCAAGTCAAAATTCTAGCTCTTAGATGATGAGAGTGATGACAAACAATGGACCTAGGTTACAACTAAGAATAAAAAGAAGAAAAAGGTGGATGTGGGTGGAGAAGGTAAATTAAGGAGACCTTCTTAGAAGGATGCCAAGAGGAAGGATGTAGCTAGGGAAGTTGTAGAGGGAAAACAAAGAACCTTAGGTGGTCCTTCTGAGAACAAAAAGAATAAAACTTAACTTATCCTAGATGTGGGATATCACTTCTACTTAGATGAGTAGAGTTGTTTGTGTTGTGTTCAAATGAAGAGTTTATCCTAGGATATGAGGGACTTGAATAGTTCCCTAAAAACGCATACTTATATGTACATTGATGAAACAGAAAGTGGATATTCTTTAATTTTAGGAGACCAAAATGAAAATGATCATTTTTAAGAAGGCTATTAACTCCTTTTGGGTCTCTACTACTTTCATTGCCAGTAATGCAAAGGGTGGTTTAGGAGGTATTTCTACTCTTTGGAACCCATCCTTCATTGAAGGCACTCTGATTCATTTAGCGAAAAATTGCTTAATAGTTAAGATGTGGGACTTGAGAACTCAGTTGCAATGGTTCGTAATTAATGTTTATGCTCCCATTGTGAGATCCCCACATTTTTCCCTTTGGTCCCCTGTATCCAACCTCATTATGAATCAAGTGAATTCTCTATAGATGATGGTGAGAGATCTCAACTCACCACTTTATCCCTTAGAGAAATTGGGAGGCATAGAGGACTACTCTGAGAGTATGACTAATTTATCTGATTTCATTTCAACTATGAGTCTTATGTACATCATCCTCAATGGTTCTAGATTCATGTGGTCAAATAGAAGGAAAGAGAAGAATTTGATCCAAGTTAGATTAGATAGATTCTCGGTCTCTAGTAACTAGGGAAACTTTGATTCCTTCTTACTTTGCTCTGTCTCGAGAGATGGATCTAATTACAATGCAATTATTTTTCCCATCAAACACTCCAGGGATAAAAAATGTTACCTCTTCATATATGAGATTATGTGGTCACATCACCATGACTTCAAATCCCTAGTTTAACAATGGTGGAATGTTCCTATCAATGGTACCCCTATGTATTGATTTGCTTAAATCCTCAAAATCATAAAGGAAAAAGTCCAAGGATGGAACTGGTACTTGTTTGGGAATATCTTTGAATAAAAAATGGATATCATTAAAAATATTGAGAAGCAGAAAAAGGTGGAAGAAAGAAAAGTCTCAAAGGAAGAAAAAAGGGAGGAAACTAAATTAAGAGATCAATGGGTCAAGCTGAGTAAGAAAGAGGAGGTGTTTTGGAAACAAAAATTAAGAATACAATGGATCAATGAGAGAGATAGAAACAACAAATTCTTCAATCAGTCAACCTTGAGACATAGAATTAGGAATATAATAAGAAAGCCAACTAAGGAGGATGACTCCTCTATTGAGAATGAGGAAGAGATGGCTGAGATGTTTATTAATTTCCTAAGTCTAAATAACCCAAATAACTAAGACAACTTTGAAGAACCTAATAGCCTGCTTGAAGTGATCCTAGAAGTTATTATTGACAAAGACCTATCTCATTTGACTGAGAAGGTAACCTTCCATGAGGTAAAGGATGCTATGTTTTCATTTGGAGACTTTAAAGCCCTAGACCCTGACGAATTTTCCCCAGCCTTCTTTAAACATCACTGGGAAATTGTGAGAGAGGACATCTTATTGGCCATTTGGAGGAATTGATTGTGTGTTGCATTGATGTTTTTTCATTGATGTCAATACTAGCTATTTTGGATTCTTTATCGGCACCCTTCTAGTCATGGTAGGATGAGTAACTTCTAGTTGCTCTGGATCTGGTATGCTCTGGTATAGTTTGGTTATGGAATTGGCTTGTGCATGATACTCATTTTCATATTTAGTAAGTTGGTTTTGGTCTGGTGATCAGATGCTATCTTGTTTGCTTGGAAGCTTGGCCTGTGGTTCCATTGAGGATTTCACTAGTAGATCTTTTGATAGAGACCTTTGATGATATGTGTAAGTAACATTGGTGCAGCTTTCGGTATGGTTTCATGATGCTGATAGTGATCATCTTCAAGACTTCATGGATGGAGATCATTGTTGTAGTGTGTGGACCTATATTAGGTCCTGGTTGATCTAGATTATGGATTGGTTTGTGTGGATTGGACCTCTCAATGTGTTTCTGGGATGTCTTATGTGTTGGATATTATTTGTTTGGTCTAAGGCCAACATGTTTGGTAATTATGTAATTGGTTTATTGTCTGGTGGCTGATCTAATTGTTTATGCTTGAGGGTTTGTATATATAGAAGTAAGATCTTATTGTAGATCATATCAAGGAAATGAGATATGGATATGTAATGTGTGAATAATGCAATATCATTCAGGTAGAGGATTTGGTCAATCATTGGAGATCGAATTGGGTTTATGTAAGAGGATTTAGTTCTCTAGTATTGAGCTTAACTGAAATTGTACTAAGGCATAGGAGATGCTATCTTTGCAGCTCAATCACTTCTCTAGATTGTAGTCTAGATTTATATGTAGTCAGTGAGACTCTTTTTATGATGAGAAGTGCACTCTATGTTGTTGGCCTTCCTACAAATGAAGGCCCCTCAATTGTAATTCACATACTTACTGCAAAAGTATTATCTGACTGTGGGTTGGCTTCCCACTGTGGTTTTTCCCTTTATCAGGTTTTCCACATATAAATCCCAGTGCCATGTAGATGGTATTTATTCTATGATTATTGTTTATGCTTAACTGGTTTAACTACAATTCTGGTACTTGGTTTAATCATTCTAGTATTAATTTTTTGGGTTCCGGTATTAAAGTTATAATTGCTAAATGTTCTGGTAATCTTTGACAACTGATTCACCCCCCCTCTCAGTTTTATTCTAGTTATTTGAACTATCTAACAATTGGTATTAGAACTTTTGTCCTCTCTGCAAAAACCTTCATCACTTGAGGAAGATCCTATGGTGACTAATAGTTCAAGTTCATCCAGCTCATCTGGAGCTATCTATCAAAGAGATATTCCTATGCTTGATGGAACAAATTACACAGTATGAAAGATTCAGATGGAGACTCATTTGAGATGACTTGGTAAGGATATTTTGGAGATCACATAGAATGGTGTTACACCTTATAATTTGGCATCTAGCAATCCTCCTCTGGAAAACTTGGATAAGGAGCTTGAGAAGGATTGTAGAGAAAGAGAAGTCCTCTTGTGTGGAGTTTCTGATCAACAAATAATGGGATTAATTGACAAATCATTTCAAAAGGCGATATGGGATAAGTTGGAGACTCTTAATGAAGTTGACCCTACAATGAAGATTGCTAAACTTGATGGTTACTAGGTGAGATATGAAAACCTAAAGATGGAAGAAGATGAGAGGATTACTACATTCATGGAAAGGGTAAATGAGATTGTTATGGGAGTTCAATGTTGTGGTGGAACTTTGAGTGAAGATGAAATTGTTTCTAAAGTCCTGAGAGCCCTACCACTAGCTTATAAGATGAAGGCTACTAGTATTAATGGGTTGAGAATAATGACTAATACATCTTTCAATAGAGATACCTTCGTTGGGAAATTATCTGCTTTTGAGCTTGAATAATTTGGACCTTCTAAAGCTGTGTAGTGTGAATCCGCTTTTCATGCATATACATCATCAACCAGTAAGGAAGATTGGAGAGATGTATATGCAAAAGAATTAGATTATATGAAGAGAGAAGATGAAGAATTTGAGTAACTTGAAGTGCTATTTGCTAGAAGAGTACCTAAAGGACCGGTAGGAAGTAAGTATGAAAGAAAAACACCTTTTAAATGTTTTGCATGTAATAAGATTGGTCATTTCGCATCTTGATGTCCTAAAAGGAATTTGAGATTTGAAGCAAGAGTTAGAAGATCTTTTCAGCCTAACTGTGGATACTAGAACAAGTATAAGCATAGGAAAAACAAAGACAAGTCATGCTACATAGCAGATGAGGAAGGAATTACTAATTTTGATGATGAACCAGAAGAAGACTCTGCTAGTGGTTCTAGAAATGAAAAGGAATGGTGTTCCTGGCTATCAAGGAACATGTTCCAGCACTGGAAGATATTGTACCTAAAGATAAGGCACTTGCTGATAAAATTGAAGACAAGAATGAATGGGTAATTGACAGTGGATGTTCACATCATATGACTGGAGATAGAGGAAAGTTTCTATCTTTACAAGAATATGATGGTAGTCTAGTTAGATTTGGAGATGACAAGACATGTATGATCTAAGGAAAATAAATTATATCATTGGATGGTATGAACAATAATGAGAATTTTTATTATGTTGAAGGTTTGAGGCATAATCTTTTGAGTGTAGGACAATTGGTGGATAAGGGATTTCAATTACAGTTCATTGAAGGAAAATGCAAAATCATTAATAGATCTAGTTTGGAGATTGCAACTAACACATAGACAAAAGGTTATATATTTCATTTGAATTCTAGTCAGAAGACATGTTTGATTGCACAAATTGATGAGAGTTGGCTATGTCATAAGAGGTTGTGTCATGTGAATTTTGATTGCATTATAAAGATCAGTTCAACTAAGGTAGTTAGAGATATACCTAAGATTGTGAAGCCCTATAATCTGGTATGTAAATAATGCCAAATGGGTAAATAGGTTAGAACCTATTTTAGCAGTAAACAAGATAAATCTAATGATGTTTTTGATCTTATTCATTATGATTTGTGTGGCCCTGCTAGAGTTAAAAAAAATTGAGGTTGTAGATATTTAATGCTAATCATTTATGATTATTCTAGAATGATGTGGGTTACTTTTCTAAGGGAAAAATATGAGGCATTTGAAAAGTTTAAAATCTTTAAGGCTAAAGTGGAAATTGAGATAGGATTGAAGATTAAATGTTTGAGGTCAGATCATGATGGATAATTCATATCCGGTGGGTTTAATAACTTTTGTGAGAAGCATGGTATAAGGAGATAATTTTATGCTCCCCGAACACCTCAACAGAATGGAGTTTTGTAAAGGAAGAATGGAACTATCTAGGATGCTGCTAGAACAATGATGATGGAAGCTAGTCTACCTCATATCTACTGGAGAGAAGCAGTGAGCACAACGATTTATAAATTCAACAAAGTACATATCAAAAGAAAAACCAGTAAGACGCCTTATGAATTATGGTTTGGAAATACACCTACAGTTAAGTATTTCAAAATATTTGGTAGTAAATTTTATATTAGGAGATGATATTATTGGAAAATTTTATCCTAGGTGTGATGAAGGAATATTTCTTGGTTATTCTAATGAAAGCAAGGCATATAGATGTTATAAAAAAGATTGCAGATAATTGTGGAGAGCAATAATGTCAAGGTGGATGAGCTAAATTTAGGTCGAATTAGAGTTTATGAGAAGGAAACTGCAGTGGAAATGATTATATATTAACCGGTAGCACCTTTACTGGAATAGAGTGTTGAACTAATTACTCTAGTAGTATCAGAAAATTCAAACCGAGAAGAGGAATAGAGAGTTAAAGGACTCCTATGTATGTAAGACTGAATCATTCAAAAGATCAAATCATTGGGGATAAAAACAATGGAGTAATGACAAGAAGAAGACTAGCAACTAATGAGGTATGTTTAATTTTACAAGTTGAACTGGTATAGTAATTGAGGTATGTAAAGATGAATATTGGTTGAAAGCTATGGAAGAAGAACTAGATCATACTGGGAAGAATAACACATGGACTTTAGTTCCCCAACCTAAAAATAAAAATGTTATTGGAACTAAATGGGTTTTTAGGTTTTTAGGAATAAATTGAATGAGGATGGTCAAGTTATAAGAAATAAGGCTAGATTGGTTTGCAAAGGATATTCTCAGAAGGAAGGAATTGATTATGGTGAGACTTTTTCACCAGTAGCTAAGATTGAAGTTGTAAGATTATTTCTTGCCTATGTTGCTCATAAAAACTACAAGGTTTATCAGATGGATGTTAAGTGTGCATTTTTGAATGGGGATCTTGATGAGGAAGTTTATATTGAGAAACCTGATGGTTTTTCTGTTGGCATTTTGGATATGTTGATATGATTTTGTCATTAATGTTAACACCCATCATCGCTTATCAACACTTATCAGCACTTGGAGATTTTGGTTATGTTCACCGGCAAGTCAGAGACTTATGCATAGTCACCAGTATTTAGTTCACGGATAGATTATATTGTTCACTGGTACTTGGAATGACTTGGAGACTACTTGGCTATGTCGAAGACATTATTCAATCACTTGGTTTTTCTGATTTGGTTAATTGTTTATTTGGGTTTGCATATTTTCTATTATCAAAAAAATAGGTCTAGGATAAGCACTAGCAAGCATATCTATTCCAGATCAGCACGACACATTATGGAGATGATTTATTACTATTGTACATGCATTGAGTTGACATCATGCATCAGATATTGATTTATTTGTAATTGATTTTATTGTAATATCTTTTAATGAGCCGACCTATTCAAATTGGTCTTCAGTTATGGTATAAATGCAAGATCTCATTTTGTGAGATTGTAGAGGGAATGCAAAAAGGATTGAAATAAGGTATATGCAAAAATAAGCAGAGCTATACACGCAGACATCATTTGAAGGTTGAAGGAAGGATTTTGTGAAGGCAATCAGAACTAAACCGATACTAAATCCAGCATATGAAGATGCTATTTTGTGCAGTACATTATCATTGGATTTAACCATCCAATTGTAGTCAGTGTGACTCTCATTTTGTGATTGAGCAATGAGCTCTAGGCAGCTGGCCTTTCTGCATGTGTAGAATCCATATTGTACACACCTACTATCTGTAGTAGTATCATTTGATTGTGGGTAAGGCTTCCCAGCATGGTTTTTCCCCTTACAGGGTTTCCACATACAAACATTTATGTTGTGTGTTTTGGATGTTATTTTCTTTTTGTTTGATGCATTAATCTTTATCGGTACTACAATTAACTGTTAAGACTGTCTACTGACATAAAGTTTGGTTTACTGGTATTAAGCATTAAGTTTTGGTTAAGTTAATTTTGGTTGAATTTATTAGACAACTGATTCAGCCCCCCTCTCAGTTGTCTCTGGGACCTAACAATTGGTATCAGAGCCTAGTTCTCTTTTGCAGAAGTTTAACATCTTGAGGAGATCCAATGTCTTCTAACTATTTTAGGAAGGACAGTCCCAAACTTGATGGAACTAACTATGGCATATGGAAGATTAGGTTGGAGACACATTTGAATTGCATTTGAAAGGACATATGGGAAATTATAAAGAATGGTTATGTTGCTCCTACTCAAGGTCAATCTAATCCACCAACCTTGGCCAAAGATGAGGAAAATGATTGCAAAGCTAGAGAAGCACTTTTGAGCGCATTGTCAGATCAACAAATCATGGGATTATTAGACAGATCTACTGCTAAAGATATTTGGGACAAATTGCAAACATTGAATGAAGGTGATCCCACTGTCAAAATTGCAAAACTTGAATGCTTCTGGGTCAGGTATGAAAATCTGACAATGGAAGAAGATGAAAGGATTTCTACTTTTATGGAAAGAGTAAATGAAATTGTTTTGGGTATACAATGTTGTGGAGGAACATTAAGTGAAGATGAAATTGTTTCTAAAGTTTTAAGAGAACTACCACCGACATAAAAGATGAAAGTGACTTCTATAAATGAATTGAGAACAATGCCTAATGCATTAGTATCTAGATACACTTTGGCTGGAAAACTTTCAACTTTTGAACTTGAGGAATTTGGTCATGTTGCTACTATTAAGATAGATTTAGCTTTCAAGGCATCATCATCAACTACACCATCATCATCATTAGATAAATCTGATTGGAAAGATTTCTATGCTAGAGAACTTGAAGGAAGCATGACAGAAAATGAAGAACTTGAAGAACTTGAAGTACTATTTGCAAGGAAAATGCCTAAAGGCCCAATTGGAAGTAAGTATGAAGGTAAAGCGCCCTTTAAATATTTTAACTGTAATAAGATTGGTCATATGGCTTCTAGATGCCCTGATAGACATGCAAGATTAAGAGAAGAAGCTAAAAGAACATATAAGGCTAACCCTGACTATCAGAAATACAAGTTTAAGAAGAATAAAGACAAATCTTGTTATTATGCTGATGAAGGAGTTACTGATGATTTTGATGAGGATCCGACAAATAATGGATGGGATTTTGTTGTTATAATAGAAGATCAATTGACACCTACTATTCAACCGATAGAGCAGGTCGTGGCAGCTAAAGTTGAAGATAAGGATGAATGGATTATTGATTCAGGATGTTCATGTCATATGACTGGTGATAAGAGTAAATTATTAACCTTTCAAGATTACAATGGAGGTCTAGTAATATTTGGAGATGATAAAGCTTGTTTGATCAAAGGAAAGGGCACTATATATTTTGATGGTAAGAACAATACTGATAATGTTTACTATGTTGAAGGTTTGAACCATAATCTTTTGAGTGTTGGTCAATTAGTTGAGAAAGGATTTCAGTTACAATTCAAGAATGGTAAATGCAAAATCTTAAACAGAACTAGTTTGGAAATTGCAACTCGTAATCAGACTAGAGGTAATATCTTTCATTTGAACAACAATGAGAAAGCATGTTTGATTGCACATATTGATGAAAGTTGGTTATGGCATAAGAGACTTTGTCATGTAAATTTTGATTGCATTGTGAAAATCAGTACTACTAAGGTGGTAAGAGATTTACCTAAGATTGTTAAACCTCACAATCTGGTATGTAATGAATGTCAATTTGGAAAGCAAGTTGGAGCAACTTTCAAGAGTATTTTGGAGAAGTCTAAAAATGTTCTTGATTTAATTCATACTGATTTATGTGGTTCAACAAGAACTAGAAGTATACAAGAAGATAGGTATTTTATGCTAATCATTGATGACTATTCTAGAATGTGTTGGGTTACTTTTCTCAGAGAAAAATCTAAAGCATTTGGGAAATTCAAACTATTCAAGGTGATGGTAGAAAATGAAACCAACAAGAAAATAAAATGTTTGAGATCAAATCAAGGAGGAGAATTCACATCTAAGGAATTAAATACATTCTGTGAAGTTAATGGGATCAGAAGACAATTATCAGCACCTCGGATACTCTAGCAAAATGGAGTTGTGGAAAGGAAAAATAGAACTATCTTGGACGCAGCCAGAAGTATGATATCTAAAGCAAATCTACCTCATATATAATGGAGAGTAGCGGTCAATATAGTTGTTTAAACATTCAATAGAGTTTGCATTAGAGGTGAAACCGGTAAGACCCCACATGAACTATGGTTTGGTAATACTCCTACTTTTAAATATTTTAGAATATTTAGAAGTAAATACTATATTAGAAGAGATGAGTATATTGAAAAATTTGATCCTAGAAGTGATGAAGGAATATTTCTTGGTTATTCATCTAATAGCAAGGCATACAGATGTTTTAACAAGAGATTGCTGAAAATTGTTGAGAGTGCAAATGTGAAGATTGATGAATAGTTTAGTGGAAATTGAAGGTAAAGAGACTCTGAACCGGCAATAGAGATAATCACAAATGAACCTACTATAAATATACTGGTACAAAATGGTGATCTAGTTACACCAACATCATCTGGATATTCAATTGTCACTGAAGAACAACAGAAAGTGAAAACACCCTGGTATGTAAGATTGAATCATTCTGAAGATCAGATAATTGGAAATAAATTTCAAGGACTTATAACTAGAGGAAGATTGGAAAATGAGGAGGTATGTGTTATTTCTCAAATTCAACCTACATCAATTAATGAGGCAAGTGAAGATAAATATTGGATTAGAGCTATGGAAGATGAATTGGAACAAATTGAAAGGAATAACACTTGGTAATTAGTTCCCCAACCTAAAGACAAAAATGTAATTGGAACTAAATGGGTTTTTAGAAATAAACTTAATGAAGATGGCATAGTAATCAGAAACAAAGCAAGATTAGTGTGTAAGGGATAGTCACAGAAAGAAGGAATTGATTACAATGAAACCTTTGCACCGATAGCTAGAATTGAGGCACTCAGACTTTTATTGGCTTTTGTAGCACACAAGAACTATAAAGTATATCAAATGGATGTTAAATGTGCATTTCTGAATGGAGATCTTGAACAAGAAGTTTATATTGAACAACCAGATGGATTTTCTTTGACAGACAACAAAGACATGGTTTGCATGTTAAGGAAAGATTTATATGGATTGAAACAAGCTCCTAGAGCTTGGTATGCTAGATTGGACAAATATCTTTTGAAGCTTGGTTACACTAAAGGTAATGCAGACAACAATCTATACTATAAAGTGACTAATGATGACATCTTGGTTATTGAAGTCTTTGTTGATGATATAATCTTTGGAAGAGAAGATGGTTTGTGTAAAGACTTTTCTAACAAAATGCAACGAGAATTTGAAATGTCTATGATTGGAGAGATAAAATTCTTTTTAGGATTGCAAATTTCATAGACTGATAAAGGTATAATATTCCTATGTCAATCTAAGTACTTGAAGGAATTACTAAAGAAATTTGGCATGGAAAACTATAAACTAGTAAGCACACCTATGGCTACAACTGATAAACTATCTTTGAAGGATGAATCTACACCTGTTAATCCAACTAGATACAAGTCTATGATAGGAGGTTTACTGTATTTGACACAAATGAGACCTGATATTATGAATGCAGTATGTATTATTTCAATATTTCAGAGTAATCCTAAAGAAAATCATGAATTGACAGTGAAAAGGATTTTCCAGTACCTACAAGGCACTACAAATCTTGGTTTATGGTATCCTAGAGATGAAAATTTTGACTTATGTGCATACATAGATGCTAATTGGGCAAGAGATGTGGATGAAAGAAAAAGCACCACTGGCGGAGCATTTTTTTTTGGGAGTAGACTAATTTCATGGTTGAGCAAGAAATAGAGTTGTACAAGTCTATCAACAGCAGAATCAGAATATGTTGCAGCAGAAACTAATTGTACATAGGTATTATGGATCAAGAAAATGTTGAAGCACATAAAGGTAAAATGCAAGGAACCTATAACTATCTACTATGATAATATGGTAGCAATTGATATATCAAAGAACCCGGTATTTCACTCTAAGACTAAACATGTTTCTATCAAATTCAATTTTCTAAAGGAGAATGTTGAAGCAAAAGAAGTGAAATTGGTTTATGTGAATACTAAAGAGTAGATTGCAGATATTTTTACAAAGCCTTTGCCTAAGGAAACATTTGAGTATCTTAGAGAGAAACTTGGAGTCCTACCCCCACCGGTAGAGACTTAGACAGTTGATGTTTGTCATCAACTGATAGAATTGATAGAGAAATATGTTATTCCAGCTTTGATGGGGAGAGATACTTCTCAGGGGGAGTAGTTGATATAATAAGTTGGTATTTTGTATTTGGTTTTGTATTGCTTTGGCATTTGATGTCAAAGGGGAAGAGATTGATATGGAAAAACACATTATCCCTTGGGGAGAGATTGTTGGAGAGATTGATTACTCTTTGTATCTGTATTTTGGGAGATTGTTGGTTTTTGGTTTTTGGCATTTCTGTTTTGGCACTTTGATGGTTTTTCCATCTTGTGTTGCCATCAATGCCAAAGGGGGAGATTGTTGGTATTTTGGATATGTTGATATGGTTTTGTCATCGATGTCAACACCTGTCATCGCTTATCAACAGTTACCAGCACTTGGAGATTTTGGTTATGTTCACCAGCAAGTTAGAGACTTATGCATAGTTAGCGGTATTTGGTTCACTGTAGATTATATTGTTCACTGACACTTGGAATCACTTGGAGACTACTTGGTTATGTTGAAGACATTATTCGATCACTTGGTTTTGCCGATTTGGTTAATTGTTTATTTCTAGTTTGCATATTTTTTGTTACCAACAAATAGGTCCAGGATAAGCACCATCAGGCATATCTATTCTAGATCAGCATGTCACGTTATGGAGATGATTTATTACTATTATAAATGCATTGAGCCGACATCATGCATCGAATATTGATTTATTTGTAAATTATTTTATTTCTATATCTTTTGATGAGCCGCCTATTCAAATTGGTCTTAAGATATGGTATAAATATAAGATCTCATTTTGTGAGATTGTAGAGGGAATGCGAAAAGGATTGCAATAAGGCATATGCAAAAATAAGTAGAGCTATACACACAAACATCATTTGAAGGTTGAAGGAAGGATTTTGTGCAGGCAATCATAACTAAACCGGTACTGAATCCAACATATGAAGATGCTATTTTGTGCAATACATTATCATTGGATTTAACCATCTAATTGTAGTCAGTGTGACTCTCATTTTGTGATTGAGCAGTGAGCTCTAGGCAGCTGGCCTTTCTGCATGTGCAAAATCCATATTGTACACACATACTATCTGCAGTAGTATCATTTGATTGTGGGTAAGGCTTCCCACCATGGTTTTTCCCCTTATAAGGTTTCCACGTACAAACATTTGTGTTGTGTGTTTTGGATGATATTGTCCTTTTGTTTCATGCATTAATCTTTACCGGTATTGCAATTAACTGGTAAGACTGTCTATTGGCATAAAGTTTGGTTTACCGGTATTAAGCATTAAGTTTTGGTTAAGTTAATTTTGGTTGAATTTATTGGACAATTGATTCACCCCCCCCCCCCCTCTCAGTTGTCTGTGAGACATAACATTTTCACTATCAGATGATACAAACATGGTTTGCAAGTTAAGGAAAGCTTTATATGTATTAAAACATGCACCTAGAGCTTGGTATGCAAGGTTGGATAAATATCTTTTGAATCTTTGTTTTTCGAAGGGTAATCCTAACAGTAATTTATATTATAAAATCACTAATGATGATATACTGATTATTGAAGTATTGGTTGATGATATTATTTTTAGAGGTGAAGATAAGTTGTGCAAGGAATTTGCTAAAAATATGGAGAATGAATTTGAAATGTCTATGATTGGGGAAATGAATTTTTTCTTAGGTTTGTAGATTACTTAGACTGACAAAGGTATTTTCATCTGTCAAACTAAGTATGGTAGGAAATTGTTGAAGAAATTTGGTATGCGAGATTCTAAACCGGTAAGTACTCCTATTATTACAAGTGACAAATTGACAAGGAAAGATGTTTCCACATTGGTAAATCCTACAAGATACAAAATTATGGTCGAAGGTCTGATTTATTTGACTCAGACTAGGCCTGACATAATTAACCATATCTGCATTTTTATCCTGCCATGGTTTAGATCTTGATCAATTCATACATCCATAATAAATTTTTGTTTCCACTAGGGGCAAAATCCCAATTCCTTTTGCTAAGGTGATCTTTTGAATCTTTAAAAATCTAAAAAATTTAGAAAAAACTTAGAAAAACCAAAAACACCTAGGGTTTTGAAACAGATAATGAGCAACAGAGCAACAAAAATCAAGGCATTTAATCAACAAACTGAATCATGAAACTCAGAAACCAATGACGAATCAACTAATAAGTAATAAAGGATTATCAAAGATCATTCATCAAGATGAATATATCAGTTAATGACCACACAAACATGTGAATGACATACAAGATTTAGTGTTTATATCATGATTTTATTGCTAATCATGTACTATATGCGACTCAAGGATCTCCATGACTACAGAAGCTATGATGAGGCATGATTTTTTTTCTTTGATTTCTATCTGTGGTTTATCTCTTACTGCGATATGAACTTGTCTCGGGATATGATTGGCAAAAGATCAAGGAGGACATTCCAAGTGATGCATGAAAGGAGATAATCCTTGTCTGTTTCACAAGCAATACTCAGGTCAACTTGATCCATTATATCAAGTTCTTGTATTAACTTGCTATATCAAAATCCATGTAAGGAATACTCAGGTCATCTTGAATCATTATGTCAATTGCTTGTATTTTCTTACAACATTTAAAATCTCAATGATGAAATCAAGCACTGTTACAAGACAACATATGAAGAATGGCAGGAAAATTTTAGTTAGATCATTTCATTAGCTCATTATTCATCTACATTAAAAGCATTCATTGTCTGTTACATTATAAGCATATCATTTCATTAATAGATCATCAGTCATAAATAAAGATTGAGTATACTTGGACAAACAAAAATAATTTGCATTTAATCATTATAGGTGCATTCTTTTTAGAAACATTTTAATCATCATTCATTTCATTTGGTTACATTGAATCATTGCATTAGTTTGCATTCAATTAAGTGAATTTTTATTCATCATATAGTGTATCATCATTATAGTTTGCATTATCATTCCATTAAAGATCATTTAGTTGCATCTTTGCACTTAGATTCATAATCATTATAAGCATTACATATAAAAATACAAAAACATTTCATATAGATCATTTGCATCATCATCAAAAGAAAATCAATCATTCATTTGCATTCCATATAGATCATTACATTTGCATCATTTAAGATAGTAATCATTTTCATTTGCATCCAAGATCATCAAAATCAAAAATCAAAACAAAAACATATAATCATTGCATCCATATCATCATCACATAGAATAACATACATAAAGAAACATCATCCATATAATCACTCCATCCATATAATCAAGGCATATAGATCATCAAATAGAATAACATGCATAATAAAGATCATCATCATATAAAGTCCATGTCTGCATATAAAACAATAAAAATTCCATGTATACAATGATATCAAATAAACAATACAAGTGCCTCCACATCAAGTCATGACTGTCCTATACAACTACCACCTAACTCTATCCGTCTCTGTGGTTGTGGGTGAGAAGATCCTTTAGATGTCTATCTCCCATGCTCACCACTTTGCTGAGGAGGTCCCATGACCCCACCACTGCTAGTGTCCATCAACACGGTAGTATGATAACTATCTGCTCTCTGGCTCTCTGCAACTACCTCCTCATATCATCGTTGCTAGTGGGAAGTCTCCTTCCTAGCCCAAACTAGTGCTCTAATAGTGTCAGCCGAGAGAGTACCTAATCCAACCTACTGAATATGATCAAGAAGGCTCTGAGTATCTTGTTGTCTCCTAATAGCTCTATCCCTCTCAGTCATAAGAGTTTGCACTTGTGCTCGAAGCTGATCAATTTGTTCTCTCAGACTATCAATGGTCTCTTCCTTTGGCACATCATGCTCTGGTGCATCCTAATGTGGTGCATGAACCCCAATCCCCTCCTCACCACCAACCTATCCAACTGCTAGAATCTCAATCTAAGTAACCCTCTAAACCCACCATCTAATAAGGGGAACATGATCCTCAAGATCCTCATCATCTCCACCATGAGTTGCAATAACCCCAGGATCTGGCTGAATTTATCCAAAATCAATGCCTCTCCTGCAAACCCCATCTAGTCTAGTCACCTTGCCTCCTCATGTCAATGGCAACCCTCTCAGTGATCTCATACCTGCTCTACCATGATCCCTCCCACCCATAGGACGTGGTCTCCCAATCCTGCCAACTAGTCCAAACGGTCCTCCATGGACTCTCAGTCGACCTCCCCTCTGTCCAGGTCTCCTACCACCACCACCTCCATCCCCACCCTCATCTCCACCTCCCCCAGCCTCCTGAGTAGCTCTAAGATATTGTCTCCATTTACATCTCCTCACACCTAGATCATCTGAATCATCATCATCTCCTGAGCTGGATCACTAATGTGAGGAAATGGATGAGCTAGTATGTACTAAGCATAATCTGCAGTAACTCTAGGATAAAGAATGTGCAATCTCATATCATAAGCCACTCTCAGAGTAGCAACAAAATATGCATGCACAATCTCAAATGATAATGAAGGTCCCCAATCTCACCTATCTCTTTACCGTTGAGCATATATCATCACACCAATAGGCATAGGCAAGATGATACCAAACTATCTAAGAATGTGACTAATCAACTATCGCTCAATAATGTAAGGTGTCCAACCAATGAGATATCTACTCTGCATGATAAATGGTAAGGTCTGTGCATCATCCATCCATGGATCACAATCAACATATGGTCTCCAAGTAATGCTATCCAATGAAATAAGCACCCACCACCAATACTCCATCTTACCCAGCTTATGCTGAGTAAGGATACCTGCATAAAAATATACATAAGTCTGCCTCTCTCCACAAACTCTGTGATGGATAGGTCGAGTAATAGAAATGTGCTCCCAACACCAGATCTGCAATAAAGTGCCTCCTATAGACAAACTCACACTCTCATCATACACTACCTGATGAAGATCATGATATAAATGAGCTAGCATACAAATGTCCCAAGCATATTGAGTATGATGCTGCATCATACTCCAAAGAATCTCACCCCATCCAACAAAAAAACCTTGTGATCGCCTATCTAGACAAATAAATCTTCCAATTAGACTAGCAAGAATAATGAGAAGAGCCTCGTAATACATCACCATATCCACCCATCAAATCTCTCCTTTACCAATGCTATCATAAAACAAACATGGCTCTGCAAGCCTCTATACCAACACAATCCTAAAAATCATACTACACTAGCTCACTAGTCACTAGGATGTGCAGAATCCTATAGACATCCTCAAGAGTCACACTAATATGACCCATAGGTAGGTGGAAATTGTTATGCTCACTATGCCATCTCTTGGCTAAGACCGTCAACAATCCTCTATTATGCATAATCTCATGCATATACAACAAATGGCATAAACAATAGGCATCTATATGTCTAACCTTTGCCTGTGTCAACTCTGGCACTAAATGGTGCACTTCAGGTAATTTCTCCTGACACTAGAGAACATCAAGTTTCTCCTCTTTATCAAGAGAAATCAATCAATCATCAATTCATCATCTATATATCAAATCAAACTGAAGCAATCTATGTTGTCTATCTATCAAATCAAACTAAAGCAATCTATGCTATCTATCTATCAAATCAAATTGAAGCAACTTACGCTATCAAATCATTTTAAAACCTATCAATCATGTTTTTCTATCAACCACCAAGTTCACTCAAAACTTTGCTAAGCTCTTACATCAGAAACTAAATCAGTTTCTTAGAACTACTCACACAGTCAAGAAATCAAGCTAATCAAGCAATCTATCAAGCAATCAAGATAATCAAGCAATCAATCAAGAAATCAAGATAATCAAGCAATCTATTAAGAAATCAAGCTAATCAAGCAATCTATCGAGCAATCAAGCCAATCAATCAAGAAATCAAGCTAATCAAGCAATCTATTAAGAAATCAAGCTAATCAAGCAATCTATCGAGAAATCAAGCCAATCACACAATCAATCTATCTATCTATCCAACAAATCACTCAATCAAGTCCTTGTTTCATCATCAATGCATATTAAACATGTTAAATCTAATCATCAAAGTGATTTTTAGCCTTTGCACTTATCAAAAACATCAAATTTGACCAAAAGTGCTATCCTATTGAGCATTTGCGCTAAACTACAACAAATGCACTAAATCTAAAGGCATTTATGCTAAACTAATGCATATGTGCTATCCTTTTGAGCAAATGTGCTAAATCTACAAGAATATGTGCAAACCCATGCAAAAGCGCTACCTTATTGAGCACAAGTGCTAACAAATGAAACATTTGTGCTATCCTATGCATAAGTGCTAACATCCTTAACATATTCGCTATCAAAAAGAACATTTGTGCTAAAACATGCAAATGCATTAATCCTAATTGCATATGTGCTAAAACAAATTGCAAAAGCATGAACCTAACGCCAAAAAAATCATAATTTTTTTTTTTTGAAAATTCAAAAACATGCTAAAACATGAAAACTTGCACAAAACATTGACAATAAAGCTCGGGATAAGATACCTACTGGATACCCATACTCAACAGGTTGCTGATAATGCCGAACATGCTCAAAATGATGGTTTTCCACGGGAATCACCATTTCACCACCTCAGCAAGAATATTTTCTCCACAAGCTGACAAGGATAACAATGAAATGAAATTAGCCTTGGTTAATTTTATATTTACTTGTAGCATCGTAAATTGTACGCACTCGCTAGGGTGGTACAATTTCACACCTAGTTTAGCACCCGCCTTAGTGCATTTTGCATTCTGCATTGCATTTCTCCTTAAGCACTTAATTAATCAAATTAATTAGGTCTAAGGTTCCATTTCATCATTCTTTACATCACAAAGTTGGGCCCTTTCACTAAAGCATGCCCTTCACATTTTATTCCTTCAATGCATCACTTAATCAAAAACCCTAATTAAAGTCCTATTCCGAACTTGGGGGCTTGGTTTCAGGGTCAAAACATCTCGAAATCACCTGTAACTTCGGGATCCTCTCTAAAACCCTATATAGCCACCCCTCCCCCTTTTCAGATATTATTGCAGGTTTCAGGATTCGGACGATGCCGCAGGATACAGATCCGGAGAGAGAAAGTTGGGACAGCACTCTGTGTGAAATTACAGAGCAGGAGACCGGAACAGGGGCACTGGGCGCCCTGGTCCTGCTAGGACAGGGGCGCTGGGTGCCCTAGTCCCTGGGACAGAGGCGCTGGGCACCCTAGTCCTCCAGACAGACAGTTTGCAGACAGTCTCTAGACAGTGTTTCGGAGTGCAGAACAGTGGTTTCCGGTGCAGTTTTCAGGACAGTGGTGCCCGCACCCCCGTCCCGAACATTTTCAGTCCGATTTTGACACTGGGTACATATCTGCATTCTTATTTCATCCTTGTACTTACAGTTGTTCATTGTTTAATCTCAATTCTGCAATCTTGTTATTAGTTCATACTTGCATTTTGAGATTAGGGTTTGAACTTGCATTACTTGATCTTACAATTTCAACAAGGGAATAGGAATCCTAATAGATATCCCGTGGCTCTCTCTTTCACCAAAAGAAGTAGCCAATTGTGCGATATCTCTAGGCTCTTTCGTATTTTGTAATGTGTGTCAAAGAGTAGGATTAGGGTATGTTGACCTAGTCTCGCTTTTTCCCCCACACATTTTGGTGAACCCGACGTGAATCTATCATTGCTTCCTCTTGCATTACATTTGTTAGATCTAGATCTAGATCTAGTGTGTTTTCATTTTCATTAAAAGAAAAAAAAAAAAAAAAAAGAGTGTGTTTCTTTGCATTGGGTGTTTAAATTTTATGCAATCTTTTCAAAATGTCAGATTTTTATTTACAAAATGTTCATGCTTTTGATGATTATTATGAGTATAGCCAAGATGAATTAGATGAAGCTTTAGATGAGTTTTTAAACCCTAAGGATGCTAAACCTTCATTTTACCAAAAACTCATAAACCTTGTTACTATGCCATTTAGGTGTGATGAGAAAGATAAGTCGAATGATTTCTCTCAAGGATACATTCCTATCAACTCTTCCCCTGAATCTAGTAACATGGTTGTCTTCAATAATCCCCTATATGAGGAGATGTCTCCTTTTGAATCAAAAAACAAACCTTTTAACCGATATGATCATGCTTTGTTGGATGATGCTCTTGATGACTTTGTGGCTTTGTCGAAACCTATAAACAAAAACAAGACCTCTAAATTGGTTAACATGATAAATTTGAATGAACATAATAAGCCTCTCTTTGAAGTCCAAGGTGCTTATCCTTCTCCTACCTTTCAAATTCCTAAATCACCCCTCCTTACTGTCCAAGGGAGGTATGATCATGATTCCTTTCCTACCCCGAATAAACCAATCATCACTATACAAGGGAGAAAACCTATAAGTCCTTACAATTATGCTAAACAAATAACTAGAGAGAGTTATCATGCGGTTGCCCATACTTATCATACTAGAAATAATAGGCAACCTAATCCTCCTCCTGTTATTCCAGTTTCCCTTCCTAATCCTCAACCAATTCTTCCTCAAGCTCCCCGTATTTCGCAAGTTATGGGTAAGGAATATGATCTCATAGAACAACTTAAAGCTACCCCTGCTAAGATATCCCTATGGGATTTGATTAAAACTTCTTCCACCCATCATGGAATGTTACAAGATGCCTTGAAAGATTTGAATGTTCCTCCACTGAACACATCTAGTAATATAGCATCTTTTGTTAACTCTGTGATGAATCATAAAGCTCAAATTGTGTTTTCTCAAGATGAGTTGCCTACTAGTGAAATCCAACAACAATATGATCCCTTGATGATTGTGGTTGTCATGAAAGACACGGCTATCAGATGAACACTAGTAGATAATGGCTCTGGCCTCAATGTGTGTAGCATTAATCTATTACATAAGATGAATGTGGATACGTCTCTTATGGAGCCTGATTCTCGTCCCATTTGTGGCTTTGACAATGTGGCTAAGACTTCGTTAGGTATCATCACCTTACCTCTCACAGTGGGACCTGTTACTTTGCCTACTCCTATCCATGTTATGTCGGGAAATTTAACATATAACTTGTTATTAGGGAGGCCTTGGATTCACAGCATGCAAGCTGTCTCCTCTACGTTGCATAGACAAGTTAAATTCATTTATAACAATAAGACATACACTTTGATGGGTGATACTAATTTTCAAGCCTATCTACAAACATCTAATTCCAAAGGAGAGTCTTCTAAGCCACCCTCGTCTAGTAATGACTCTTTAAACAAGAAACCTATCGTTGAGTCCTCGCTCTCTGAGGATCAAAATCATTTGGATGAGCCTGGAACTCCTGAAGAAGATCCTTCTCGACTTGAAAATACACATAAAAAGGATTTTGATCCTGAGAAGGTCCTCGCAGAAGATGATTGGGGATCTCTTGATTTTAACCCTACCTTTGTGGGTGAATATAAGATTCCTTCTAGAGAACTTAAAGTTGAAAAGAAGGAAGAAGCTGAAAATCACAAAGTTGAAAAGAAAGAAGAAGCTAAAAATCAATCAACCCTGCCTGAAGCTATGAGTAATAACTTTGTGGCCGCTTCTCAAACTCCTTCTCCTCACATCTATAATTATGAAGAGTTTGATTCTTTGTCTTATGAAAAACCACCTTCTCTTCCTGAAATGGCTGATCGTTATGGTCGTGGTTTTCGCATTTTTGCTAAGCATGGGTATCATGGAAAAGGTTGTGGTGCTCATGAACAAGGGATAAGAGTTCCTCTAGAGACTAATTTTCACAATTATGCCTTTGGACCTGGCTTTAATCCCTGCAGACGTACTAAAGCTTCTAAAAGACCATGCATTAGTGTTAATGCTATCTCTACATCTTTATCAATACAACATCCTGAGTATATTGATGGGGATCCTTCGTGTGCTTGTGCTCTGGATATCTTCCCTACCGACGATGCTTTAGCTGAGTTCTTGGGAGCTTATGACACTCTTCCTCGTTATCATCACAATAGGGGACTCCCTTATTGTTTGAACACCGAAGCCTATTTTGGAAAAGAGATTGATAATGATGAGATTGTGAAAGAATTCCCTTAGTTAAAGGATACTCCTCAACAAAGTAATCTTCTCATAAGTGACACCATTGATGTTAAGATGGATCCTTGCAACAAAGAGAAAGTTATTAAAATTGGGAAATGTTTGGATGAAGAGGAACAGAAACAATATGTATTCTGACATGCCTGGTATAGATCCTAAGATCATTACTCATAATATTGTCTTAGTTCCTGACGCTAAGCCCATGAAACAAAAGATTCGAAAAATGAATCCTAAGGTGGCTCTGCTTGTTAAAGCTGAGATTGAAAAACTATAGGAGGCTGGATTTATCCGCCCTATTGACTATTCCCCATGGATTTCAAATATTGTCGCTGTGGCTAAACCAGATAACAAAATAAGGATGTGTACCAACTTTCGGGATTTGAATAAGGCTTCTTTAAAAGACAATTTCCCTCTTCCAAACATTGACATGATAGTTGACTCTACGGCACGACATGCCTTGCTATCCTTCATGGATGGTTTTTCAGGCTACAATCAAATTTTCATAAACCCTCAAGATCAATTCAAAATTGCTTTCACTACTCCTTGGGGTACGTTTTGTTGGATAATGATGCCTTTTGGACTTAAAAACGCCGGTGCAACTTATCAACGAGCGATGACCCTTATCTTTCATGATTATATGCATAAGATTTTAGAGGATTATGTTGATGATATTTTGGCCAAATCCTTTCTTCGCATGGATCATGTTAAAGTCCTTCGTCAAATCTTTGAAAGAATTCGTAAATATCACATGCGCTTGAATCCCCAAAAATGTGTTTTTGGTGTGGATAGTGGAAAACTATTAGGGTTCATAGTTTCGCATCGTGGGATTGAGGTGGATACTAAGAAAATAGATGCTATTGTTAACATGCCACCTCCTTGAAATGTGTCTCAACTTAAAAGCTTACAAGGAAAGATTCAAGCTATTCGTAGGTTTGTGTCTCAACTTGCGGATCGTACCTTTCCTTTTACTCAACTTCTTAAAAAGGATATCACTTTTCAATGGAATGAGGATTGTCAACAAGCATTTGAAGATTTAAAAGTGTATTTGGCTAGTCCTCCTATTCTTCAACCTGCCGAACCTTCTAAACCCTTTCTTTTGTATATAGCTGCTTCCTCTCATGCTCTCGTAGCATTGTTAGCGCAACATGATAAAGATGGTAAGGAATGTCTGGTTTATTACATAAGTCATACCTTACTCGATTATGAGACCCGATATTCTGCGATAGAAAGACAATGCTTGGCTGTGGTGTTTGCAACTCAGAAATTGAGACATTATCTTTTAAATTCAGAAGTCCATGTCATGGTTAATTTTGATCCTTTGAAGCATCTTTTCTCTAAAACTGATTTATCAGGACGTCTAGCTAAGTGGGTTATGATGTTAACTGAATTTGACCTTAAATTTGTTCCACAAAGAGCAATTAAAGGACAAGCGTTGACCGATCACTTAATTGAGGCCCCTTCGCCTTTCTCCTTCCCTAACCCTGAGTCCTTTCCCGATGACTTCATTCTTTCTATAGAGAAAGATGAAACTTGGGAGTTATACTTTGATGGCTCTAAGTGTCGTACGGGATCAGGGGCAGGTGTTGTTCTAATTTCTCCTACAAAGAAACCCATTCCTTTATCATATCGTCTAAATTTCCTGTGTACCAATAACATTGCTGAGTATGAGGCTCTTATAGCGGGAATAAAAGCAGCCTTGGCTCTAAATATAAAACACATACATATCTATGGAGATTCGCAATTGATTATAAGACAAGTAACAGGAATATATCAAGCAAAACAAGACAAATTATCACAATATAAAGATCTTGCTATCTCTTTATTACAAAATTTTGATTCTTATACCATGGATCCTGTTCCTCGAAAAGATAATCGACATGCGGATGCAATGGCATGTGTGGCTTCTCTAGTATCTTTAGAGGACCCTATGGTCGATCTTAATTTCATTATTCACAATCTTATTTCTTCGGCTATTGAAGATGATTCTAGCTTGATAACATGTTGTGACTTTGTAGACTCAGATGAATGGTTCTCGCATATCATAAGATATTTGACCGATGGTACCTTTCCTAATTCTGCTAATAGGAACACTAGGGCTAGAATCCGCAAGTTGTCTGCTAGATATATCATCCTTTCTAATGTCCTTTATCGAAGGGGTTATGATGGTCTTCTCCTTCGTTGTCTTAACAAGTCAGAAATCCCCGTTGCTCTTGAAGAGGCACATTCAGGTGCCTGTGGGGGGCATTTTGGGGGCAAATCCCTGGTTCATAGGTTGCTTTGTATGGGATACTATTGGCAAACTATGCAGAAGGATTCATTTTCATTTGTTAAAAAATGTCATCAATGTCAACAACACAATAATCTAATTCATGCTTCTGCCCAAGAACTTCGTTCTCAAGTAGCTTCTTGGCCTTTCTCCGCATGGGGTTTGGATCTTATTGGAAAAATTTCTCCTCCTTCATCTCAAGGACACACCTTCATTATAACTGCAACAAATTACTTTACGAAGTGGGTAGAAGCTATTCCTCTTCGCTCTACTACTGCTGAAGTGATTTGCCAATTTCTTCTAGAAAACATCATTTCTCGATTTGGGATACCTTCCACTATTATCTCAGATAATGGGACATCATTTAAAAACAAGGATGTGAAGAAATTCCTCGAGAAGTATCATATCAAACATTGATTTTCTACACCATATTATCCTCAATCAAATGGCCAAGCCGAATCATCCAATAAGATAATTGAACAAATTCTTCGTAAAACCGTGAATAAGCATGGTAAGGATTGGAGTAACCAGCTGATCTATGCTCTTTGGGCCTACCGAACGAGTGTACGAATTGCTACGGGAACTACTCCTTATAATCTTGTTTATGGTGCTGATGCTATTATGCCCTTAGAATTAGAGATTCCATCGCTTAGGGTTTCTCTCAAAGGTATAGTAGATGATGACTCTTATAGGGAACAACGACTTCAACAGCTTGAGATGCTTGATGAACAGTGCATAAACGCTCTTGAGCATATTCAAGCGTATCACAAAATTCTACAACGAAGCTATAATGACAAGGATATTCAACGTTCCTTCTCAGTAGGTGACTTAGTCCTTTATGAGAATCAGCGCAATGTGAATGCCTTGCCTGCAGAAAAGGGAAAATTCAGTCCTAATTGGCTTGGACCATACATCGTTATTGAGGATTATGGATCAGGTGCTTACAAAATAGCGGATATAGATGGTACGCCTCTTAAAGAACCTATAAATGCTATGCACTTGCGTAGATATTATGCTTAATTCTTCATTCTTCATCTATCTTCTTTTTCAATTCTTCAACATTGGATAATATGTTAGTATCTCTTAATTAAAGCAAAATAGAATTGAATGTTATGTTGTTTAATCTATATTGCTTCGTTCCTGACAAGCGTGTCTCCTTACTTTATAGTTTGTCTTGAATTCATTAATGTAAATTGTAAAAGGTTTACATTTCTCATTATGTTAGCATATTATACATTGTCTTTATGTATTAAGTAGAATCGTATCATGTTGTGTTTAAATTCAGAATTAAATCACATTATTTATATGATTCTTAGGCTTAATGTATATTTCTTCCTTATTATCAATGTAGTACTTGATTAAACATTTAATTAAGTCACACATGTATAAATTTAATCATGGAGCATTGAGAAGTCAATCACATGGAAATTAAATTCTGAACATACATGTACATTTACCAAATGTATTAGATTTAATCAAAACAAAATATACATTGTTTTAAGCATTAAAGATAACACATTTGAGACAAAAGAGAAGCATGTATATATACATATATATGTGTGGATCGTATACAAATCTAGGTCACTGTACATCCAAAATGTGACCTCCCTTTTACATCATAAAATCATCTCCTATCCCTAGGGCTAGTGGCTGGAGAGTGTCGACTGGACGCTCCCTCCTGATCTGGCCGTGAAGGTGGACCCATGGGTGTGTAGCGTGATACAGATCATGAGTGACTCCGAGAGGAACTCCTACAATCCCTATCCATAAGGATCGTGCGATAGGTGGTAGCCTCGGTCTGAGCCGCTGCTAGATCTCGCCACGCCTGTTGGAGGTCCTCTGATAGGACTCTCTCTCTCTGCCGCACCTGCTGAAGGTCCTCTGATAGGACTCTCTCTCTCTACCACACCTGCTGAAGGTCCTCTGATAGGACTCTCTCTCTCTCCCTCCATATATCTACCTGTACTCGAAATGGGAAAAACAAATCCCCATGCCAACCCACGTTCCCCTGAGGCCTATAGGCAATCTGTGAGGAACTGGGGATCTATGCTATCATGGAAATGTCTGTCATTGCCTGCTGAATCAAGGAATGCCATTCCTGCACATTAGCTGTGTTGAAAATATTCAGGACTAACCAAGTTACTGAGAGGGGAGGGGTGAATCAGTAACACTTAAATCTTTTAATTCATTTCTGCACTTGCATATATTAAACCATTCATCCTTTTAATCTACTGCATGCATGGAAATATAATCATTTATAACACATAACACAAAGATTTGGTGACCCAAAAACCTTCCAAATAGAAAGTAAAACTGGGGTGGGGATGGTACCCACAAAAATTTGGTACTGCAGTAAAAGTTGGCTGGTTAAGGCTTACAATGATCACTTCTGATGATCTGCCCTGTTAGAAGCAAATTTGGACTGCTAGGTCCACCTTGTTAGAGGATTTACAAACATACAATGAAGTATGCACTCGGTTAAGAGATTTACAAAAGACTGTTAAGTCTACCCGGTAAAAGGATTTACAAACTGATTCAACTGTTAGGATGAAACAGTAGATCTTGACTTACAACTTTATTGCTGATAAGATCCTTTGAGTATTGATCTCCTTCTGAGATAGATATGTCGATTCTGCTCCTTTTCTGACTCTGCGAAAATGTTTTGGTCTGCTGCCTTAATGCAGTTTCTGCTCTGCTCTTATTAATTTCGCATATCCATACATCTTACATTTTTCATACATACTACAGATGGTATAATACATCACATATATATACCGTCCATAATTACATTTACATTTCATAAAGTCGGCCTCATACAAATTAATAACATAAACTCATTCTTAAGTCGGCCTTACATAGGTGAACAAGATATTACTGAGTCGCTAGATACTCAGTTCCTCAAGCTGGCTCGGTGATCTTCTGATACACGGCGTCCACTACAGTACTCGGCATCGTCATGCTCTCGGTAAGAGTAGAAGCTCGATCCATACTAGTCCCGAAGTGTAGCTTGGAACTCGGTAGCTGTGGTGACTTGGTAGATATAGTGTCACTTGGTAACCACTGGTGACTCGGTGAGAACTGACTTCTTGGTAACTGTTGTTTGTCTCATATGCTCGGTGATAGTCTTACTGCTCGGTTTGAACTGTTTAATCGGTGAGCTTTGCTAAATGCTCGGTATAGGCTGTGGACTGAGTGATGAGCTCGGTAACCATTCAGAATCGAATAAGTGTTTTCACTAAGTGTATTCACTAATGACAAATATATCATTATTCCAACAATCTCCCCCTTTGGCATTAGTGACAAAAACACTTATGAGACAAAAATGAATCTGTCATGCTGACTTGATTCTTCAAAATTGATACCAATTGTAGATTGCTGTATATACCTATATATCTCACTGTACATAACTCCCCCATAGAATATACATATGATTCTATACACTTATCTCTATACCAATTGTTATTTACATTCTCCCTTGATCATTCTTCCTTTGTCTCTAATAATATGTTCCATATTCTCCCCCTTTTTGACAATAATGCCAAAGAATAGATAACTCAAATAGAAATATTGAAGTGTGAGATAAACTCTGAGTGTACTTGTTTGATATGAGCCAAGGTCTTATCCCAATTTTCTTGCAAAATTGTGCAAATAGACAATGCAACTTGAACTTTGGCTGATAGTTCAATTACATGCTCTGCAACTGAAAAACTGTTATCATGGATCAATGTTTTGGAATGTGTAATGTGTTTCTGCATTGTATCCATGTTAGGGAGGATCATATTCTGAATATCTAATAATGTAGACCGGATCCTTGCATCTTCCCTGAGCAATTCTGATTGCTTATCTAATAGGAATCTGATGTTTGAATGGTGAGTTGAGCTTGAGCTGGGGTCAAGCTGCAACTGTTGTGCACTTACTTTCAGATCATCATCAATTTTCTTTAGTTGATCTCTGATTCCTTTTGTGAACTCGGTAACATCACATAACTTTCACAAAATGAAGTTATATTATTAAAAGAATTTTCTAACTTGGCCAAAATAGTGGTCAATTCAACTTGTTTTATTGCTATCTGCTGAGCAATGTGCTCAAGCACCTTGTTATCAAATTTCTTCTTGATTCTTTCTATCAGTTTCTCTTCTCCTGATGAGTCCTCATTGAATCTATTCACAGCCTCTTCGAGTTGTAGCAAAATGTGTTGAGAGGGATCAACTTTTATACCTAAGGCATCTGTGAGAATGATCTTTGCATCGTTTATGATGTTGAATTCCCTGTCTCTCTCACTTCTTAGTTGTTTTTGTTTTGCTTTCTGTTCTAACAACTGGCTGATCAATCTCATTTCATCAATTGATGCAGTATTGAGGTCTATTTGTGGAATGACAATCTCTTTATCCAGATCTATATCATCCTCTATAGCCTTGCCGGTAAGCAGAAGTTTTAAAGGTGTCTTTTGTATTACTTCTGTGCTTACTTCCTTATCTTTTGATGTAGTTACAATGGTTGATAAGGTTGGAGTAGCTGTTATAACTGGAATGGGATTTACTAGAGGAAGACTCATGGATGTACCGACTGTTCCCAAAATTGATGTACATGCAGGAGTGTTGATTGGTGTGATCATTTGTGCTAAAGAATGTGTCAAAACTGGAGAGGTTGCAAAACTTACTATACATGCTGTAGGAGAAGTTGTGATCTCGGTGACTGAAGAAGTCACTTGTTGCTCAGTAGAGGCAACACTCTGCATCCTTGTAGATAATGACATGCTCTGCAGCTCGGTGGATGAGGTAACTATTGGGGTCTGGAGCTGAGAGGTGATTGGCAAGGATTGAGCAATAGATGTAGCTACTGTGCTCACAATCCTGCTGGCTAAAGCTGATGATGCAACGCCTTTCTAAGGTGAGTGAGGAAGAGATGCAATGACTTCTGCTGCTACCTGTTCAGGATCATCTTCTTCATCACCTATTATCACCATGTCACCTTCTTCATCATCTATTATTACTGTGTCACCTTCTTCCTCAGCTGCTTCTTCTTCTTCCTTCTCCTCTTCATCCTCTTCATCATCTTTATCACCCTCAATTGTTACCGTGGGGTCAGATGGCATTTGCAGCTTATATATCCTTTTCCACACAATTGTGGCATTATTTACTATTGCTTCTATCTTCTTGGAGAGAACTAAGAAGGTATGAAACCTAAGTGTCATTTGGTGTTCATTCTCCTTTAATGCCTCTTTTACTTCTTTATATGTCAGGTTCGGTAACAACTGTTTTAAGGTTTGTGCATAAATGTCTTTGACAGTTTGCACTGCTGAAGTCCATCTTGGTCTAATCCTGACTAGAAGCTCATTTGGAATTTGAGAACTGATATCATCTGGGGTATATTTCCATTTACCCATTTTGTTCAGTAAAAGTTCCTCGATTTGCATCTTTTCTGCATCTGATCTTCTTTCATACTTCAATGCCTTGAAGTTAGACATGCCAGATCCTTGTTCCAACTGTTTCAATTTTTCTTCAAAGGTTGGAGGGGGTTTCCTGAATACAACTTCACTTTCTTTCTGCCCTTTCCTAGTTCTCCTTGTGAACACTGCAGTTTTAAGTTTAGGCTTGGTGATTACTACTTTGCCTTTCTTCTTTGGTGTTTCTGCTTCCTCTTCTGATTCCTCTCCTGTTTCTTCTGTTTCTTTAGCTGCCTTTCTCTTGGTACTGGTGATGGCCTTTGGAAGCTTGATTTCAAGCTCAATTCTGGCTTTGGCCTCATCATAAGTACCGAATGCAGGGGTGTTGGGAATGGCTGGTTCATTTATCAGGGCTTCTATTATATCCCTTGCTTCATCTATGTTAATTTCATAGGGCAATGGTTTTACCCATGCCACTCGGGGTATGGCTGCCTGGATGTAAACTTTATCACAGTCTACCATGAAGCATATATCATCCTTGTAATCTTTTACCAACTTAGGAGGAATCCTGAACCTGTTGTTCATTTTGTCCTTAAATTCTTCAAAATAATTATCCATTACTATCTCAAAATTCTGACCTATTTCTGCTATAAACTCATTTATCTGATACAAAATTGGAGTATCCTTCCTCCATACTACTGTGCCTTTAGAAGGGAAAAAGTTTTGTACATAGAAAAATATACAAATCAACAAAGAACCAAATTTGCATGGATTATTCTTTGATGTCCTTATACTGTCCATGTTCTTGTTGAATTGTGTTAGTAAAACCTCTGCTAGGTCAAAATCCATGTTCTTCTTTACTACCTTGTAGGCAAGGTCTACTGCCTCACATGCCACACTATTTAGCCTACTGGAACTATACAGCTTATATGCAATGATAATAATACCAAATTTAAGTTCAACATCAGATACATTGTTAATTTTCAATCCTCTGTCATCCCATTCGGCAAGAGTTAACTCCTGCAGTTCGTCCCGACCTAGGGTTTTGGTGGATTTTGCTTTGTCTGACATCGGTAAACCTGTGATTCTATGAATCATCTTCTTTGTTATTAAGATAGGTTGATCTAACCGTAGTTGCCCATCATGTACATGGCTCAATACATACCTAATCCATTTCACTTGAAAGTTTCTTGGTAGGTGTGGGATATGGGTCAAACCTTTGATTTCCAAATGTCTATGCTCGGGTTTTAGGGTTTTGTCAACACATAGTTGACTTAGGGCATTGTCCATTTCTAAAGTCCCTAACTCCTAAATAGTGCATTTGAAATGAGTACGAATGTCATTGATAAGAAGTACCTTGGAAGGAATTCTGGACTGTGCTCCACTTGGGTCGAGTGATTCTGCGATCGCTGGAACGAGTTTGAAGTTTGGCGCTGTCCATTTAACTCCTTTCACTAACATATTGGAAGTCTTCTTCGCCTTGCTCCTACTGGTGGTGCTAGTGGAAGTCATTGCTGAATGGAACGAGTTCTTTTTAGATCCTTCGCTGCAAATTCGTCTTAAATCTCCTTAAGCACTTTGAAAACCTAAGCTCTTCGAATGCTGAATAATGCGGTGAAGAATGAAGTCGATTTTTTCCCTTTTTATTAAAATTCTGTCATTAATGCTTGATAAGTGGGTAGGTGAGATGACTTAATGACTTTAGCGATTGCTTGGTAAGACTGACCTAACTCGGTAAGGTCTGCAGTTTTACCATGCTCGGTAACATTCAACTTGGTAAGTGACTTTTCTGTATGTATCGGAAATACTGATTTCATCGATTATGCTTTTGTATTTTGGAACTGCTTATGGTAAGGCTTTGAAGATGCAGTTCCTTATCTTCTTTAATGGATCTAATTTGTAATGGTGGGGTCACCCAATTCTTGAGTGACAGGACCATTGCTTGAATTATCCTGCTCGGTAGTTTTAGGAACCCACTGCTGTCTCATCTATTTCTGAATGTTGTCAGCTTTAGCTTTCTTTTCATCTTCAACCTTCTTTGTGTTCATGCAGTTCTTGGCTATATGTCTAAGTTGAGTGCATGTATAACATCTTTCGGTTGTATCTTTCTTCCTTAGATGATGCCTTCTACAATTCATCCCAATGTGTCCATATTCTCCACAATAATGACATCTGCACTAGGTATTGTAATCCCAACCAAATATTGCTTTGACAATTCGTTCTGCTGGAGTGAATGTCTTTGTTCTACATTCTGATGCCTTGTGACCTTGTTTCTTGTATTTGTGACATTTGCCTTCAAATTTTGGTTTCTCCTTGCATTCACTAGCCTTGTGACCATGTTGATTATAGCTGTAGCATTTGCCTTTGAATCTTGTCTTTCCATTGCTCCAACATTTGTTTAATGTGTGACCTGTCTTACCACAGTAATTGCATGTAGGCCTTTGATTTCTTTGGCTACCTTGCTCGGAAGATTCACCTTCTTCATTGTAACCAAGACCAGCTTTACCTTTTTGTTTGTGAAGATTTTGCTCATTTAATTGATCCAAGTCTGTTTGAGTTTTCATCATCCTTTCATTTGCTTGCTTTAGCTCATTTTTCAAACTTTCATTCTGTTCTTTGAGAATTCTGATCTCTTCATTTGCATTGGAGAGTTTCTCGGTGAGATCTTCATGCTGTACAATTTCATTGTTTCTTCCTTCTATTTCATTTTGCATTTTATTCCTTTGTTCCAGGATTTCACAGAATCTTGCAGACTGAATTTCCTGTTCTCTTCTTAGCATCCTTACTTCTTTTTGCAGTAATCCATTTTTTTCTAGGAGTTCTTTGATTGCATTGTTTGCTTCATCTACTTCATTTGAACTACTTGTAGGAAAGAGATCTTCAATTTTTGTTTCAACATACTCATGATCATTTATTTCTTTTGCTAGTTCCTTTCTTCTTTTTAGGGATTGGGAAAGATGTTCTCTTGCTTCTTTGAGTTGTGCTATGGCCATTTCCAGATCTAGCTTTTCATTCTCAATACCTTTGTCAAGTCTGAATATCTCCATTGTCTTGATCTTTTCTCAAGCTGTCAAACTTTTACTCTGAGAACCACACCGTTCTGATACCAATTGTTGAAAATATTCAGGACTAACCAAGTTACTGAGAGGGGAGGGGTGAATCAGTAACACTTAAATCTTTTAATTCATTTCTGCACTTGCATATATTAAACCATTCATCCTTTTAATCTACTGCATGCATGGAAATATAATCATTTATAACACATAACATAAAGATTTGGTGACCCAGAAACCTTCCAAATAGAAAGTAAAACTGGGGTGGGGATGGTACCCACAAAACTTTGGTACTGCAGTAAAAGTTGGCCGGTTAAGGCTTACAATGATCACTTCTGATGATCTGCACTGTTAGAAGCAAATTTGGACTGCTAGGTCCACCTTGTTAGAGGATTTACAAACATACAATGAAGTATGCACTCGGTTAAGAGATTTACAAAAGACTGTTAAGTCTACCCGGTAAAAGGATTTACAAACTGATTCAACTGTTAGGATGAAACAGTAGATCTTGACTTACAACTTTATTGCTGATAAGATCCTTTGAGTATTGATCTCCTTCTGAGATAGATATGTCGATTCTGCTCCTTTTCTGACTCTGCGAAAATGTTTTGGTCTGCTGCCTTAATGCAGTTTCTGCTCTGCTCTTATTAATTTCGCATATCCATACATCTTACATTTTTCATACATACTACAGATGGTATAATACATCACATATATATACCATCCATAATTACATTTACATTTCATAAAGTCGGCCTCATACAAATTAATAACATAATCTCATTCTTAAGTTGGCCTTACATAGGTGAACAAGATATTACTGAGTCGGTAGATACTCGGTTCCTCAAGCTGGCTCGGTGATCTTCTGATACACGGTGTCCACTACAGTACTCGGCATCATCATGCTCTCGGTAAGAGTAGAAGCTCGGTCCATACTAGTCCCGAAGTGTAGCTTGGAACTCAGTAGCTGTGGTGACTCGGTAGATATAGTGTCACTCGGTAACCACTGGTGACTCGGTGAGAACTGACTTCTCGGTAACTACTGTTTGTCTCATATGCTCGGTGACAGTCTTACTGCTCGGTTTGAACTGTTTAATCGGTGAGCTTTGCTGAATGCTCGGTATAGGCTATGGACTGAGTGATGAGCTCGGTAACCATTCAGAATCGAATAAGTGTTTTCACTAAGTGTATTCACTAATGACAAATATATCATTATTCCAACAAGCTGTGGCAGCAGAACAGATTTTTGTTAGTACCATTCTATGTCATCAAAACATTAATCAATCAATATAAACCTACTATACCTGGATCTCCCTCGCGCTAGTAGGGATCATGATATGGTAGTATCTGCGACTAAGAACCGCTAGGCTCCCCTCGCTAGTATACTCTATCCACAATGGGTGTAGGCTGGATGGTACTGGTGATAGGTCTTCGTATCACCTCCTGTTCCCCCTGTTGGGGAATAAGAGGTGGATCCAGAGCTATGGTATCATCTCCTGAATGGTGGGGAGCTGCATCCGACTCCTCCTCATCATCTCGATCCTCCTCCTCATCATCATCATCCTCATCCTCATCCGCATCATCACCTGCATCCTCATCCTCCTCCTCCTCGTCACTGGGCTGATCGCCTGTAGGTGGATCAGGATCTCCCGCCTCCTCATGATCCTCTTCCTCCTCTGACTCCTCTAACTTGGATCCCTCGTCCTCATCTCAGTCTCCATGTCTCCATGGGCCTAGATAGCCTGTCGGATGATCTGGTGGAAAGATAGGACTTGGATATGATCTCATGAACCATGAAACATATCTACACTGTGCTCCAGGCTCTGCAGAATAGTCGGTGACTACATCCTGATCAGATCCCTCTAAGTCTGTCGACTCAATATCATCCACCGTCGGTCTCGCTACTGCTCCAAGTTTGGGAAGGACCCATGAGTGTCGAGTATAGATGGGTACATCGGCTAGAACACACTGCTCTAGTCCGAACTACCTCCGTACTCGGTCAAAGTAGAAAGGGACTATGATGTGTGCATATCGTCCTCGCAGTAGGCGGTTCCTCTGTAGACATGCTAACTGTCTCTCCATACCATCCCATCTGTGCATCAGTAGGTAAGGTCTCCACACTATCACCTCGGATGTCAGTCTGTCAACAATCACTCTCCAATACAACAAATCACCAAATCTCCACTCTCTGGTAAGTGGATAAGCGAACACCCTAGGTCGCTCGCTCGCTATACTCAGTGGAAAGCCGACGGGCCTAGTGCATGTGAAATGCTCTAAAATCCACACCTGTAGAAGTGTGCATGTCATCAAACTGCAACCCTGTCCGAATACATACTCCTCAAGGTCGTGATAGAGATGTGCAAGCATACTCCAACCCCATGCATGTGTGTCCCTCACCCATTAGGGCAGACGGCTAGTGCTATGATGGCTATCATAAGGCATCTCAGAAGTGGTACCTCCCCTGTGGGATGTAAGAGCCAGCTGACCATGATGCGACCTCTCATCTCACTCGGCATGGCTCTCCCTATGCAATACACTTTCTCTCTCTGATGATCCTCCGCTGACCGATTGGTCGCGTATGTAACCGTCGCTCCTCTAATAGGAAGACGAAGTATACGGTACACATCCTCGAGTGTGATCGTCAGCTCTCCTACTGGAAGGTGAAAGGTGCATGTGTCAGGATCCCATCGCTCCATCAAGGCCATCAGCATCGCAGGATGAAAGCGAATAGCCGGCATCAGAATCATGTACCACAATCCTACAATAGATAGAGTGTCTCTCTCTGACTGAGTCAGCCACAGAATCTGATCTCGCAAAGTGCGAAGAATATGTCCCGCTGTGTGCTCTCTCATATACGGGAGACCGTGCAACATGAAAACATGATGACAATCAGTACTCAATCATCGAAATCGCAAATGCAAACCATCGCACATCGTATGCAAGCCCCGAACCCCTCACTAGGCCCTGATGGGGACCATGGCACCCTGTCAGGGACCATGGCACCCTGCAGGGACCATGGCGCCCCTGTCAGGGACCATGGTGCCCTGGGGGGACCAGGGCACCCCTCAGGGACCATGGCGCCCTGGGTGGGCCCTGGTCAGCCTTCGAGGCCCGCATACGATCACAAAAAAGTCAAACATGCGAAAAATCAAAAGTCAAACGTTCAGTCAACTCACCTCGTCCAGTGGCTCATCGTCGATCACGGCCTGGCGTAGGCTCTCCATCCTCGTAGGACACTCCGATAGTCGTGAAGGCATGATGATGGCTAGGTGGGCTCCACTACACTGAATAGTATCCTGAAATCGACAAAGTGACGAATACAAGTGTCACTTTCGAGGTATATACTCTCATTTGCTTATTCTTACTTTTTGAAACCCTAATTCTCCTCTGTCATTCATTTTATCATAACTTGAGTTTGGGAGATGTGATTTTCGAGCCGTTTGTTGCGTTGGAATCGTATTTTCCTTCTCCTACTCTCGGGATGTTCCAAAAAGTGCTCTAATGAAGCCTATTTCGCGAACACCCCTCATCAACACTCTCTTACATAATTTGTCGCAAGTAAACATGCTACCCTGTTTCACCTCCCTAAATAAGCAAGTCGAAACAGGGGGGGGCATACAGCTACTCATAGATTTCATCACTTTCCCTAGTAAGCATTAGGTGATTTTGTGATCTAACGTTTGTTTTGTAGGGTGCGGTTCCTAACTGTGTACTGCAGATACCGCTGGGGGCTTCGTCCGACAACATATGGATATATCCTTTTTTCAAATGATGTTTACTTTTCTGTACTTTAGCTTGCATATGCACGTAGTACTCATGTGACCGCTAAAGTGGGGGCTAAATGTAGCATCGTAAATTGTACGCACTCGCTAGGGTGGTACAATTTCACACCTAGTTTAGCACCCGCCTTAGTGCATTTTGCATTCTGCATTGCATTTCTCCTTAAGCACTTAATTAATCAAATTAATTAGGTCTAAGGTTCCATTTCATCATTCTTTACATCACAAAGTTGGGCCCTTTCACTAAAGCACGCCATTCGCATTTTATTCCTTCAATGCATCACTTAATCAAAAACCCTAATTAAAGTCCTATTCCGAACTTGGGGGCTTGGTTTCGGGGTCAAAACATCTCGAAATCACCTATAACTTCGGGATCCTCTCTAAAATCATCATATCCGATGGCCCTGAAAATTTGGTGAAAAGTTGTCGGGACCGTGGCGCCCGGTGCACATGGTCCCGGACATTTTTCCTGAAATTTTAGGAGCGCGATCCAATCATGAAATAAAGCTTAACCCCAAGAAATTGGTGGGATATTCAATCTCTAGGTCGGCCAAAATATAAATTTACGATCTAGGGTTTCATACATAAAAGGCTCTCTTTCCTCATTTGAAGGGATCGGATTTTTGTTTCCACGAACTTCATATGCAGCAAAAGAGTAGATCTTTGAGGACTTCAACATCTTACAACATCTTTCTATCAAGCATCTATCAAATTCATTCATTCACTTAGGGCTTGAAAGACATTGAAGAACAATAGGAGATTACAGACTGAAGATTGGCTTGTACTCCTCCCTTGAGGGTTGGGTATGATTTCGTATTGTTTTCATGTCTTTGCATAAGCTTTGATACATCATTTATTCATGATTTAGATCACATTGCATCTTGATTTAGAGAATTTACACTATCATTTACAAGCAATTAGGGTTTACTTTCTAGGTTGCTCTAGTTTGCTTTCTTGCATTTTTGGACCTTGCACACACACTAGGTCTGCACACACAATACATTTTACAAAACAACTTGGCTATTCGTGGAGGTGGAAATCACCGAAATGGGGGTTTGACTAAGGCAAAACCCTATATAGCCGCCCCTCCCCCTTTTCAGATATTATTGCAGGTTTCGGGATTCAGATGACGCCGCAGGATACAGATCCGGAGAGAGAAAGTTGGGACAACACTCTATGTGAAATTGCAGAGCAGGAGACCGGGACAGGGGCGCTGGGCACCCTGGTCCTGCCAGGACAGGGGCGCTGGGCGCCCTGGTCCCTGGGACAGAGGCGCTGGGCGCCCTGGTCCTCTGGACAGACAGTTTGCAGACAGTCTCTAGACAGTGTTTCGGAGTGGAGAATAGTGGTTTCCGGTGCAGTTTTCAGGAAAGTGGCGCCCGCGCCCCCGTCCCGAACATTTTCAGTCCGATTTTGACTCCGGGTACATATCTGCATTCTTATTTCATCCTTGTACTTATAGTTGTTCATTGTTTAATCTCAATTCTGCAATCTTGTTATTAGTTCATACTTGCATTTTGAGATTAGGGTTTGAACTTGCATTACTTGATCTTACAATTTCAACAAGGGAATAGGAATCCTAATAGATATCCCGTGGCTCTCTCTTTCACCAAAAGAAGTAGCCAATTGTGCGATATCTCTAGGCTCTTTCGTATTCTGTAATGTGTGTCAAAGAGTAGGATTAGGGTATGTTGACCTAGTCTCGCTTTTTCCCCCACACATTACTATTTGAAGAGTAATTAATTTCAATGGGGCAATTTAATTTGTTTTTTTTTCACAAATGAATTTAGTTGACCATAAGTTTATAAAATTATCATGAGATTAATCGTTCAAACCAGATATTTTGACAATTTCATGATCAATCTTCTGAGAGGGCACACAATCAGGATTTTCAATCTCTATCAGGTGCATTATCAAGACCTGATTTAATCTGTGAAACAATGTTGTCTTCACATCATTTCAAAGAGGGGCAAAATGTATACACATAAAAATTGGCTATGAGCAATTAAATAAATATTTTATATTTATTTAATAATTATTCTTCTATTAAATAGTTAATTTGAAAAGATTAATTTATTTAATTCATTTTTGTATCTTTTTATTAATTAATTCATTTATCCTATTCCTCCAAACAATTAAATATCTAATATTTAATGGTTATTCTCCTATCCTATAGTTTCAAATATTAAATAATTCTCAAAATTATTTAATCCCTTATCCAACTCATCCCTCCATCTCCACTTCATCTTCCCTTTGCCAACTCATCCATCATATGGCTAAGGAAATTAATATTTCTTAAATATTAATTCATTATTTATCTTCAACCACCAAAATTAATGAAAATTGTGTATGTACACATATTTCATAACCATTTCCTATATTCTCTCCAACACCCCCTACATCTTAGGAAAGACTTGAGTCCACTTCTCCTATCATTCCTAAATCTTCTCCAACCATCCCTAGATTCCCTTAGTTAGCAACCCAGTCAAGGTGAGATGAGTGAAACTTGTCTTCTCCTTCCCCCTTTCTCTCAACCTTCACCTTTGCTCATAGCCGTTCAAATCTACAGATCTGATCAAGATCATTGATCTGAGCCACATCATCTAATCCTCTCAAGGTCTATAAAATCAAGAGCTTCAGTTGAGAGAGAGTTAGTCTTCAAATTAATCATATGCATCTGTGAGTTTTTGAAGCAAATAGAAAATAGCAATAGCAATTACCATGTAGCATAATCATTTTAGCATAATCATGTAGTATTTGCATATCATAGTATCAGTTAACTACAAGTTATCAGTCCATTCTTCATATGCCATCTTGGAAGCTATCAGTGCATTGTCTAAGAGCATACCATTGCAACCAGGAACAGTGGAGTTAGGACACAATGGGACATAAGTCATGAAGGTAATATATTAGTATTTTATTTAATATGTATTTCATGTAGTTTCATTAGTTGAGTTTGGATTTCCTGTAGCAATTTCCTTTGTATTTTGTGAAACTAACTTGTTGTAGGTAACATTCTAAGAATGCAAATGAAGCTCACACATGGATAAACTTGAAACATTGAATGAAGGAGATTCCACTATCAAAATTGCAAAACTGGAATGTTACTGAGTCAGGTATGAAAATTTAAAAATGGAAGAGGATGAAAGAATTTATGCATTTATGGAAAGAGTTAATGAATTTTTTTTAGGAGTACATTGTTGTGGAGGATCTTTAAGTGAAGATGAAATTGTTTCTAAATTTTTAAGAGCTTTTCCACTAGCTTACAAAATGAAAGTAATAGCTATTAATGAGTTGAGAACAATGCCTAATACATCAATATCTAGAGATAAATTTGTTGGAAAACTTTCTGCATTTGAGCTTGAAGAATTTGGTCCTATTGCTATAGTCAAGACTGATATAGCCTTCAAAGCATCATCATCATCATCTAAAAAATCTGATTGGAAAGCACTTTGAGCAAAAGAAGTTGATTATATCAGAAAAGAAAATAAAAACTTGAAGAACTTGAAGCACTATTTGCAAGGAAGATGCTTAAAGGTCCAACAGGAAGTAAGTATGAAGGTAAAGCACCTTTCAAATATTTTAATTGCAATAAAGTTGATCATATGGTGTCTAGGTGTCTTGATAGATATTCAAGACTACGAGATGAGGCAAAGAGAACATATAAGCCTAACCCTGAATATCAGAGATACAAATCTAAGAAAAACAGAGATAAGTCATGTTACTATGAAGATGAAGGTGTTACAGATGATTCTGATGAAGATCCAGTAGATAGTGGATGGGCATTTGTTGCAATAAAAGAAGATCTACTAGCACCTATTGTCAAACCGGTAGAGCAGGCATTAGCAAAAAAAATTGAAGAGAAGGATGAATGGATCATTGATTGTGGATGCTCGCATCATATGACTGGTGATAAAAGAAAATACTTATCATTATAGGAATATCATGGAGGTCAAGTAAGATTTTGAGATGACAAAGCTTGTTTTATCAAAGGGAGAGGCAAAATATCTTTGGATGGTAAGCATAATATTGACAATGTTTATTATGTTGAAGGTTTAAAGCATAATCTTTTGAGTGTTGGTTAGTTAGTGGAAAGAGGATTTAAATTACAATTCAAGAATGGAAAATGCAAAATCATAAACCAAAATGGATTGGAGATTGCAACTGGTAATCAGACTAAAGGTAATATCTTTCATTTGAATACCAACAACAAGACATGTTTGATTGCTCAGATTGACGAAAGTTGGTAATGGCATAAAAGACTCTATCATGTGAATTTTGATTGCATTGTAAAGATCAGTTCAACCAAGGCAGTAAGGGATTTACCTAAAATTGTGAAACCTCATAATCTAGTATGTAAGGAATGTCAAATGGGAAAGCAAGTTAGAACAACATTTAAGAGCATTTATGAGAAATCTAATAATATTCTTGATTTGATTCATACTGATTTATGTGGTTCAACAAGAACAAGAAGTCCTTAGGGTGATAGATACTTTATGCTAATTATTGGTGATTATTCTAGAATGTTTTGGGTTACTTTTCTCAAGGAGAAATCAGAAGCTTTTGGGAGATTCAAGATATACAAGGCAATGGTAGATAATGAAACTGAAAAGAAAATCAATATCTAATCAAGGAGGAGAATTCACATCTAGGGAATTCAATGCATACTATGAAGAGAATGGAATAAAAAGACAACTATAAGCACCCAAGACACCCCAACAGAATGGAGTTGTGGAAAGGAAGAATAGAACTATACTGGATGCAACAAGCACCATGATAATGGAAGAAAATCTACCTCATACGTACTAGAGAGAAGTGGCAAATACATCAGTTTATACTTTCAATAGAGTTCACATCAAAGGTGAAAACTATAAGAGCCCTTATGAACTATGGTTCAATCATATTCCTAATCTTAAATATTTTAGAATATTTGGAAGCAAATGCTATATTAGGAGAGATGAGTCTATTGACAAATTTGATCCTAGAAGTGATGAAGGAATATTTATTGGTTATTCAACTAGAAGAAAGGCATATAGATGTTATAATAAAAGATTGCAAAAAATCATTGAAAGTGATGAATACTAAGAGGGGGGGTGTGAATTAGTATGCCTAAAAAATTAACCAAACTCTTAAACAATTTTACTGCAGACTGATGTAGTAGTTTAAAAAACAAACCGGTTAAAACATAAACAAGCCAAATAGAAAATAGAACATTCACCCACAGAAGCACAGTCACCATAACACAAGATATTTTAACATGGAAACCCAAATGGGAAAAACCACGGTGAGTAAAACTCACAAGTCAACTATCTATAGAATAGTAACTAGACCGGTTAAGGTCAGACTGGTTAAGGCCTTACAATGTTCTTCACTAGAACAGATCATGTTAGGAATCTAGATCTCTATTAGATGATAAGTCCTGTTAAAGACTACCCTATTAAAGGATTTCAAATCCACAACTATGAACCACCTTGTTAGAGGATTTACAATAGGCTTGGCTAGGCCTACTCGGTTAAGGGTTTCAGACTTGTTGAAGAGATTAGTAATCAATAAGTGAATGATCTAGAAAGTAGCACATAATGCTTAATTAGATCCTTGATTGCTCTTTGTTAATGCATTCCAGCATTACTTCAGTCTTCTATACTTTTCACTCTCAATCTCTATTGTGAGATACCTTTTTCGCACATACCTAATCTTATCTCCAACACTAGCACACAATAACAACTTCAAAACCCTAGACATGATGTCCTCATATAGGAATCTGATTTCATGTCGATCCAATAAGATTATCGATTGAATCACTGCATCGGTATCACTGGATGATAACTCATCATACTTTACAATTATACCAATTTAACAAATAAAGACTGGAAAAATGGAACATAGTGTTCCGATAAAAAAAGATTAAATATCACTAGGGGTCCTCATTCCACTTGAGGTCTTGATACCACTTGAGGTCTTTAGTCATGCTTTGACTGGTAAGCTTCTCCTGCAAAACACCAATAGTGTTCTACAAACAAAGACTATACATACAATGGCATAAAATACCAGTTTGAACAATACAACACATATTATGGGTGGAGAATAACTCATACGTAAAATAAGTGTGTGTTCATCAATGATAATCACAACTTAAACATCATCAAAATGCCAACATAAAGTACTAATGTGAAGATAGATGAACATTTTAGAGGAGAATCAAGATCTCTAGATTCTAAACCGACAGTAGAATTGATTATAAATTAACTGGCACATATTGGAGTAGAATAGAATGAAGAACCAGTCACACCGACATCATCAGAGAACTCAACTGTGACTGAAGAACAACAAACTATGAATGGAAATCAGAAAAAAAAAACCCAAGTATGTAAGATTGAATCATTTCGAAAATCAGATAATTGGAAATAAAAATCAAGGTGTTATGACAAGAGGAAGATTGGCAAATGAAGAGGTATGTTTAATCTCCCAAGTTCAACCTTCATCAGTTGTTGAATCATGTAAAGATAAACATTGGATAAAAGCAATGGAAGAAGAATTAGAATAGATTGAAAAGAATAATACTTGGACATTAGTTCTCCAGCCTAAAGACAAAAATGTAATTAGAACTAAATGGGTATTTAGAAATAAACTGAATGAAGATGGTGAAGTAATCAGAAACAAAGCAAGATTAGTTTGTAAAGGTTATTCTCAGAAAGAAGGAATTGATTATAATGGAACCTTTTCAATGGTAGCCAAAATTGAAGCAGTAAGACTATTTCTTGCATTTTCAGCTCACAAGAACTACAAGGTTTATCAGATGGATGTAAAATGTGCATTTTTGAATGGAGATATTGAAGAAGTTTACATTGAGCAGCCTGATGGATTTTCATTAACAAATGATAAGGATATGGTTTGCAGATTAAGAAAAGCTTTATATGGATTGAAGCAAGCTCCCAGAGCATGGTATGCTGGACTAGATAAAGATATTTTAAAGCTAGGACACACAAAAGGTAATGTTGATAGTAATTTGTATTACAAAATTACCAATGATAACATTTTGATTATTGAAGTATTTGTGGATGATATAATTTTTGGAGTAGAAGAATAGTTATGCAAAGATTTTGCTAATAAGATGAAGGAAGAATTTGAAATGTCTATGATTGGAGAGATAAAAAAATTTCTATGTTTGCAGATTTCTCAAACAGATAAAGGTATATTCATTTGTGTAACAAAATACTTGAAGGAACTTTTGAAGAAATTTGGAATGGAAAACTCCAAACTGGTAAGCACTCCTATGACTACAACTGATAAATTGACATCAAAGGATGATTCAACACATATAAAGCTGACAAGGTACAAATATATGATTAGAGGGTTACTATATTTCACAAAAACTAGACTTGATGTAATGAATGCAGTATGTATTGTTTCAAGATTTCAAAGGAATCCTAAAGAAAATCATGAAACCGCAGTAAAAAGGATTTTTTGGTACCTGCAAGGTACAACAAATCTTGGTTTGTGGTATCCTAAGGATAACAATTTTGACTTATGTGCATATACAGATGCGAATTGGGCAAGAGATGTGGATGACAAAGAGTACCACTGGTGGCACATTATTTCTTGGCAGAAGATTAGTTTCATGGATCAGCAAGAAGCAGACTTGCACATCATTATCTATAGCAGAAGAAGAATTTATTGCAGCAGCAACTAATTGCACTCCGGTATTATGGATCAAGCAAATGTTGAAGGATATCAAGGTAAAATGCAATTAACTGATAGTTATTTACCATGATAACTCAAGAGCAATAGATATATCAAAGAATCTGGTATTTCACTCTAAAACAAAGCATGTTTCTATTAAGTATAATTTTCTGAAAGAAAACATATAAGCAAATGAAGTAAGATTGGTTTATGTGAACACTAAAGAGAAAATTGTAGATATTTTTACAAAGCCTTTTCCTAAGGAAACATTTAAATATCTCAGAGAGAAGCTTGGGATAATCACCCCATCGACAGAGACTTAAATGATGTAGATTGGCATCAAACCAATAGGGACTAATAGAAAAATCTTTTTTGTGGCTTTGATGAAGGAGAGCTACTACTCAGGGGGAGTAGTTAGTTGTATGTTATGTTCTAATTCTCATTTTTAATTGCTTTGGCATTTGATGTCAAAGAGGGAGAGATGTCTATGGAAAAACAATGTACTTTGAATATTGGGGAGAGATGTATTTTGGTTTTGGTTATACTATTTCTATTTTTTCTATAGAACTTTGTGTTGATCTGTTTAGGGGAGATTGATGGCATTTTGTTTTTGGCACTTAGATGTTTTTCCATCTAGTGTTGCCATCAATGCCGAAGGGGGAGATTATTGGTATTATGGATGACTTCATCATGTGTTGCATTGGTTTTGTCATTGATGTCAACACTTATCTTTCTGGAGGTCTACATTGTTGATTTGGCACTCTAGTTATATTGATTTGTGGATAAACTGACACATTGTGGTCCTAGTATGGATATTGGCTTATGCACAGTTACCAGTATATGTTTCACCCATAGCTTAAGAAGTCGATGATAACTTGTTATTATCTGGAGATCATTTGGTTATGTTGAAGACATGGATTGGATGTTTGCATTCAATGTTTTGCATACTAGACTGACTGGATTCACATATTTATCTTAACCAACAGATAGGTTCTGGTTATGAACCGGCATATGAAAACATGTTCCAGGTTAGCATGACATGTTTTGGAAATGATTTATTGATTGGATAATGTGTAAATGTATTGAGGCCGATATATTGTATTGCACCAAGTCTTATTTTGAAATTGATTTAAATGTAATATCTTTTGGGAGCCGACCTAATGGTTAGGTCTTAGGTTTTGTATAAATAATTGTAAGGTCTTATTTGGAAGAAGTGTGTGTATGTGTTGAGATTATTGTGAAGAGAGAAAATAAGCATATCCTTGTGTGAATCATGTAGATATCATCTGAAGGTTGAAGGAAAGAATGTTAAAGGTCATGAAGGTGTTTAGTCCTCATGCGCAAAGCTTAAATAGGTACTAAATCTAGCATTGAAGATGCTAAATTGAAGTAGTACATTGATTACTAGATATAACCATCCAATTGTGTAGTTAGTGAGACTCCTAATTTTGTGATTTAGCAGTGATCTCTAGGTGGGTGGCCTTTCTGCATATGCAAACCCCATTATTGTATTCACATACTATCTGTAGTAGTATCATCTGATTGTGGGTAAGGTTTCCCATAGTGGTTTTTCCCCTTATAGGGTTTCCATGTCAAAATCTTTGTGTCATGTGTTGTGGATGTTGTTTTTGTTTATGTTTCATGCATTAAGTTCTACCAGTATTACTATAACTATTAATCTAGTTTACCGACACTAAGTTTTAAGTTGGAGTAATTTGTTTTGGGTTGCAATTTATTGACAACTGATTCACTCCCCCTTCTCATTTGTCCTTCCTAGTTCCTAACAATTACCAGTTAGTGAGGAGACTAATCACAAATGCAATCACATAGAAAGAGACATCACATAACACTAGCATGTATCAGGAAAACCCAAGATGGGAAAAACCTTGGTGAGCAATGCTGCTGGAGTCTACTGCTCCAATCCAGCCTCACAATGAATCTCTGTTACAATATTTAGGGCTATGACCCAAGGAGTTAAAACCCCTAATTTAGGGCACTGACCCAAGGAGCACCAACCTAAGGAGCACCAACCCCTAACTTGTTTATGAGCTACAACCCCTACACCGAGCTACAACTTAGTGCTCTCAAAGATAACTTCAATTACAAAAGTAGTTATTCTATTACAAGTGAATCTTGTAACCATTTCATATACCTTACTTTGCCAATGAGACACCTTCTCTTCTATACCAGTACCCCTCTTATCTTGCTCTCATTAGCTGCTGTAATGCTGGTAAACTCTACTGGTTCACCTCTATTTTCTTCTATTCTATTGGATCTCTTCCTCACTATTCTATCTTCAGTTCTCTCAATTGCCTTCCTGCCAGTACAAGTACCTACCGGTTCACCTCTCTCTACCAGTTCTTACTTCTTTCAATTTCACTGCTACTCTCCACGATACTACTCTCACCCAATTCTATCACTGCCTTCTTTGTTGTTACCTTTTCTTGTTTTCTATCTGTATGGACACTACCGGTTCTTCACTTCTACCTGTTGAACACTTCAACCTTATTCTCCCTCACACTCAATCTCTTCTCTATCTCCTTGAAGAGCACTTGACTGATCTACTCTCACATGTAGTAGCCCTATCTTCTTCTGTTCAATAATGACCTTCAATGATTTTGGCTTCCTTATTTATAACCTGGTTTTCCTGCCAAGAGCCAATTCAAATCTTAGGCGGTTAGGGTTTCTTTGGCTAATCAAATCTTCATCAGATCTGATCCAATCTACCTTGTATCAATGACCTACATTGGAGGAATGCATCTGTATGCATTTTTAATCATCCAATGTATATTTGCTAAAAATAGCAAATCTAACCCTATTATTTAGCCTTGAAATTAGTCGACACATTTATGATCTAGCTGTTTCCATTTGAGGTCAATCTACAGTCGGATATCAAACATCATTCATAGTGCCAGCAGATCATTGATTTTCCTCTGACGTTCATCTTTCATCGAGCCGCATACTTGTAACATCAACCATCATGACCGCAATGCCAACTGCAGGTCACATATCAAACCAATTGACACATAAATATGTGTGCTCATAAGATCAGCTACCAGAAGAATACATTTCATCCAGGTCCTTTCCAATAACACCTGAGACATAACCTCATCCATCCAGACTACTGAAGTTACTATAATGATCCCTCAACATCATTGACATACATAACCTACAATACTGATCAACATCCATGTTGGTAACATGTTGCACATACCTGTGTCCTATACCGGTATCTTATATCTACTGGGACACTTTCCTCTTAACCTCTATCTCCCGATCACAATTACCTTTGCTACCATTCAATTTACCTATAGAAATAAACCATCTTCCATGTGTAGTCAAGGTGGTAACTACACACATACTACCACCTCATTTTCTTTACCACCTCATTTTCTTCCTCTCACCGGTAGTAGCTTGTTCATCTCCTTGTCTACTTTTCAACTAGGGGGTGACTGATATGGTAAATATGTAACTCCCCCTAAGTCTAACATCTCCCTTAAGCCATAGGAGACATCACTTGTGTATTGAATGCACAATATTAGTCCATTCTCTTATCTTCTGATGTCTTCCTCCATGTCTGCTTGATTTCTTTGCTTTCCACATCTACAGTCTTGGGAGCAGTGTCAACCTTCTTCACCTCACTGGTCCTCTTTCCACAGGCAGTGCTATAATTGCATACAACATCCCTTTCTAATCATGCCATCATGGCTAGTTACCGGTTTCCTTGAATCCCTTGATTGTATAGGAGCACTTCTCCTTTTGTTCCAAGCAAGTCTATGTTTCTCATATCCCCTATTACTACTCTCATACTGAGCATGATTGATTCTCTAATTGCCATTGAAATTCATATTTTTCTTCCTACATTCATAACTTCTATGACCTAATCCATTGCTGTTATAACACACAATGTTTACATTTTTAGGAGTAGTGCAATGATTCTTGTTAGCATAGCCGGTAAAGGAAATATGAATGTTTCTTCTTTGTGAAACACTTGGCTTATATGCATGAAATCTATAGCCATCTGATTTATTATACCTAGGAAGAATAGTCTATCTATTCCTAGACCGCATTTTATATTCTTTTCCCTATGGCCATAATATTTACATGCAAAACAATAACCAAAAAAAGGAGTCTTATTACTTACAAATTTATTCTGCCAAACATGAGGTGATCTTACTGCCTTGGCATCTCCATTTCTGCTTCTTCAGAAGTGGATCCAGGGTTGTCCAATCTTTGCAGGCCTTCCATTAGATCCCTTGTTCTTCCACACTTGACTTGATGTCTTCACCTATTTTCCCTTTTCCTTTCAAATCTGCATTGTTCCTCCATGCGACACCATTCTTCATCCTCATCTTCATTTTCTCCCTAGTTGTAGTAAGATCTATCCTTTTCTTTGGAAAATTTCTAATAGTGAAGGTTTGACCCTTTCCATATCCATTTTTGGAGACAAATTGAATATCTTTTTGGGAGGTCTCCTTGCTTGTAGATCATTCACCACTACCACATCCTAATCCTCCATTGTCCTTGGAATGTTTCTACTAGCTTAACATTTTATCCAAGGCTTTAGTCCCACCATCATACTTGTTTGTCAATTTGAGTTCATCTTGACATTTCTAAAGTTCTTTCCTAGGGGACTCCATTTCACCTATCATCTGCTGATGCTCTTTATCCTTTGTCTCTAGCTCAGTCTTTAGCTCTTTGCACCTACATTCCTTGGTGTCTTTTTGTTGAGTCTTTAACTCTAAGATACATTTCTCAAATTCTTCAAGGCATCTAATCAACCGATTTTGCTCAATAACTACATCATTCTTAAACAACTTGTATTCATTTCTCAGATTCTCCATTTCACTGTTAAGGTCTTGACATCCTTTGTCCTTAGACCTCATATATAGCAACAACTCCTCACATCTTCTCTCCTTGGCATCCAAGATAGACTTCAAATTATTTTCCATTCTTTTTGCCTCATCTAGTTGAGTGGTCAGTAAGCTGACCTTTTTGTTTGAATTTTCAAGGCAAGTTCTCAACTTTCTACATTCTTTGTGAACTGATTTATTGTAATCCTTAAGTTCATTTATAACATTTTTTAGTTCATTAAGGGCACTTAGAAGCTCACCTTCTAGATCAACTTTTGCATCTTCTTCCTCTTCTTCTTCTTCATCATTTCCCAATAGATCTTTCTGGCTTGATCTATCTACCCTACATCATTCCTCTTCATCTTCTTCAAGGTCACTGCCAAACATGTCATATTGGTGGGATCTATCTGCATTATCCCCTTTTGATGTGTGATTCTCAATGTCCATCTCATGGGCCATGAAGAGATGAGTCTCCTCATCACCATTGCTACTGGAACAATCTGATCTGCCTTTGTCATCTGCACATGTATCTATTGCAGTGTTCTTCTCACTATTACAAGTTGATCCAGCAGTGCAGGGCTCATTTCCATAGAGTTTCTTTAGTCTATCCCATAGACTTTTTTCCAATTTACACTTGTCCTCCTATGAAGGAATATCACCAGTGAGTCCATAGAAAATGTCCTTCATGGCTTCATCATTGCACTTGCATCTTCTTTCTTCTTCAAGACTGGTGGGAGGACTGACATTCCTAGGGATACCATTAACAAAGGCCATCTAGACATCATAAACACGGGAGGACAGGTAGACTTCCATTCTACAACTCCAAATGGCATAGTTTGATCTATTAAACACTGGAGCATGGATTGACACTAAACAAACCATTGTGTTCCTAAGCCAAAATCTACCCAAGTGAGAGAAATATTGATAAATACGGTACCTATGCTCTGATACCAATTCTTAGACACAATGCACCATTGAGAGGGGGGTGAATAAGTGGCTATTAATCTTTTCTCCTTTAACTATCTTATGTAAGTATACTAGTCATGGGATCTAACATAATGTAGACTTATCAGTTAGTCAGGAGACTAATCGCAAATGCAATCACACACAAAGATAGATCACATAACACTAGCATGTACAAGGAAATCCCAAGATGGGAAAAACCTCAGTGAGCAATGTTGCTGGAGTCTACTATTGCAATCTAGCCTCACAATGAATCTCTATTACAATGTTTATGGCTACGACCCAAGGAGCTACAACCCCCGATTTAGGGCACCAACCCAAGGAGCACCAACCCTTGATTTAGGGCACCAACCCAAGGAGCACCAACCCCTAACTTGTTTATGGGCTACAACCCCTACACCAAACTATAACTCAATGGTCTCAAAGATAACTTCAATTACAAAAGTAGTTATTCTGTTAGAAGTGAATCTTGTTGTCATTTCATATACCTTAATCTATTGGTGAGACACCTTCTCTACTATACCATTACCCCTCTTTTACTGCTCTCATAAGCTGTTGTAATGTTGGGAAACTCTACTGGTTCACCTCTATTCTTCTTCTGTTCTGTTGGATCTCCTCCTCACAGTTTTGTTCTTTAGTCCTCTCAACTACCTTCCTGTCAGTACAAGAACCTACTAGTTCACCTCTCTCTCTACCAATTTTTACTTCTTTCAGCTATTGTTGCACTCTCCATGATACTACTTGTTATCACTATTTTAAAATTGGGTTCTTCTTTCCCATAATTTGCTGTGGTATTTTAAAAATTTTCGAACAGGGTGTAGTCCCAAGTGCTTCAGCTTTGTTCTAAACTTAGAGGGTTTAAGGGTTTTTTAAGTGTTAGACCTTATTTTTTGTGTTAAACCCTCTGGTTTCTATTCTGCCGTTACTTTATTTCACTTAGGTCATGGGTTGCGGGGTCATAGGAAGTGTCCCCCCTTGTTATTTACCTAGGCGGTTACGTTGATTATTTGAAATTTTTTTGCCTTGTATTATTTCATTCTAAAGTGTCGGGCCCAGTAAACACCGATCAACTTGAGAAGGGATCCGACGGTCTGCGCTATTTCGCAATGGTTAAGTTCTCACCCTTTAAAGCCGTGAAATAGTGAGAATGAATGTTAGCCGTCCATGTGTCATGACGGAGGACGTAAAGGATGTAGCAGTTAAAGAAAGTGGGGCCCCCATGGTTTTCTTCTGGCATATTAAAAGGCAGCACGTGGCACAAGTCGCCACAGTCAGGGGGTTAGGATTAAAGGTTCAAAAGTGGGCCCCAACGATGAGTCGACTCATAGGTGGAGATGACCTGGTAGGGATAGCTCTTACAATTTATTGGGACCCCGTGGCTCCTTCCAGCAAATGATAGAATGACAAGTCAGATCCGAAAGTGATGAGGCGCCAGGTGTCCATGACGTGTCCGCGGGCCCACCATCTCTAAGAGCCTTTAACAGGGTTTAAATGCTGAGCAAGTTGAAATATGATCTAATGGCTCACGTTATTTTGCAAGGGTAAGATGCCCACTTCTTAAGGCCGTGAAATAGCGAGAGTTAACGAGGGCTGTCCACGTGTCTTGATGACACGCGGTCTAAACGGAAACTGTGGGTCCCTATGGTTCCTGCTTGACAAATGAGAAATTGACAAGTCAGCTTCGAAAGTGACAAGGTGCCAAGTGTCCATGACATGTCCGTGGGCCCACCATCTCTGAGAGCCTTCTCAAGGGGTTAAATACAGATCGACTGCAGAGATGATCTGACGGTCGGCGCTATTTCGTAAGGGTAAAGTGCTCACCCTTTAAGGCCATGAAATAGCGAGAATGAATATCAGCTGTCCACGTGTCTTGGTGATGACATAGGAGATAGACCTATTGAGATGAAAGTGGGGCCCCCCATGGTTCTTCTTTTGGCAAGTGACAAAGCGACAAATCGGCACAGCAGGTGACTAGGTGCCAGGTGTTAGTGATGACTCAGCGGGCCCACCATTCCTGAGGACCTTTTCAAAGGATTAAAAAGTGATCAACTTGAAGGATGATCCAATGGCCTGCACTATTTCTCAAGGGTGAGGTGCTCACTTCTTAAGGCCGTGAAATAGCGAGAGTTAACAAGGGTCGTCCACGTGTCATGATGATGACATGGCAAAAAGGGAAAAATATGGGCCCGCCATAATATAAAGGGAGACATTCGGCCAGTATCAAAACAGAATGCGAAGGGATTTTCTAAGCCAATGGTCGGATGCCGCGTGGTATTATGTAGCCAATAGAAAGACGGGACCCAGACTAAAGACAAAGCCGTCAAAATGAAATTAACAGTGAGACACTTGTAGGAAAACTGCAACCCGTTGGAGCTAAAATATGAATTCTCGTATGAATTCGATTTTGAAGGGACGACCGAAGCATGCGGAATCAATGTTATAGTTAAGGCCCAGAGTACAAGCATTTGATTTCCTAACAACCAAGTGTAGATATCTTTTAAAAGGATTTTGCAGAAGAGTAACGCAGAGTTATCTTTTTCAAATACAGAGAAGGTGAATCAGTTGCAGAGCGAATTCCTTCAAGCAAGCATCAAGTTCTTTGTTATTTTGCAGCTATTCTTGTGTGGTGTAATAAGTGAAATTATTCTCGTGTTACAGGAGTGTTTAAGAAGTGATATTCATCTTGTTGTATTTCAAATGGCTCCTAAAAGGGAATTTTCTGGCAAGGTTGATTATTTAGAAAGAAGTGTATGTGATGACTTTTTAGAACAGTTGACGCTGTCAACTAACCAGGCATCTAAGGCCAAAGAGTTAGTACCCAGGGCTCCCCGTCTTAAGATAGGAGAAGGATTATATGACAAAGGTAATTGGTTAAGAGACCCACAGGTTGGACTGTCTGGGTTGGGGCTGTTTAGAGTCGGATTTGGGATGAGGAATTCTCCTGCTCCTCAAAATAGCATTTGGGAACTAGATGTTGGGAAGTTGGTAGTCCCAGGAGTATTCATGGATATAGACTTGCTAACCCAAATGGCATTAAACTATGATTCAATCACAAGGTGCATCCAGGATGTAAATGGGAAAACCCTCATGGAGATCAATGCAGAAGAGTTGAGAACAGCGTTTTGGCTCAGTGAGTTTACAAACTTCTTGGAACCCATAAACTTCACACAATTAGCCCAAGTGTATAGTGCACAGAGGAGTCATCTTAGGAATGGGCCTCTTAAATAACTTTTTCTGAAAATAGGAGGGTTAGCAGTTGTAAGGCCCAACACACAAGAGCCTTTTTCATTGAGTATGTTTACCTTGAGGGAGAAAGGGATGTATTGGGCACTTTGCCAAGTTCTAGGAGAGGATGCTGAATCCAATATGCCAAACCATTATTTGTTAATGATTGTTCAAATTTTGAATCCTTCTCTTGCTATTACATTTGATTATGCTTCTTATATTGCCGATGCTATCCATGGAGGGTTGATAGGAATAAAAAATGGAAAGGTGGATAGGCCATTCGGATGGTACTCACTCTTGATGCACCTTTTTCTCTTCAAAGGTGGTGATTATTTCGCTAGTGGAATGGACCTGGTAAAAGAGAAGGAAGGAGAGAAGATGCCGGTACAACTATGGAGCACTGTGTTGTCATGGGACAGAGAGGATGCTAGTTTCTTAAAGTTTGATAAATATTTTGCATCCAAAATAAGAACTCTCCTTTGCTCTAACAACCCAAGAGTCCCCAAGGCTCTTCTGGAATTCTTAAGACCAAAAGAATTTGCAGAGAATATCAAGATAGTTCATAACTGGGGTGATATGTACTTATATCTAGTCTCCATAGTTTTCAGAGTCTTTGGTTTCAGAGGCACCCCATTTTTGTTACCATACCAGGTCCCCCTCAAAGTGGGAATAGCTGAGATTCTTAGACAAATTGGTGGCCTACAAGAGGCAGAGCTAACAGGCAGAGGTAAAGGGACAATTTTCCCTGCAGCTACAGTGGCCCACCAATTTGTAATCACCAAGGGAGGCTGGAATTGTTTTGAGGATTTCCTCAAATCCTACCATTTGTCCACTGCAGTGTCTAGATGTGCTGATCTAGAGGACTTCTACAATGGTGTGTTCCGGAAGAAGGTAGCATGCAGAGGTAGGCCTCATCAATTCCACTTTCCTAAAGACCTCATCAGGAATGAATTTGATTTAGATGAACAGGAGTTGAGGAAAGAAAAATGGGTGGCTTACAAGAAAGCCCTAGATTTTGTGCATCAATTTGATGCTAGCTATGACCCATTGTCTAGCTTCTTCCCATTGGAAGAAAAAATAAAATTTTTGATTGTTTTCTTTGAGGATGTGATGCAAACACTAAAGGAGAAGAGGGAAGCTGTAATTAAGAATAACCCTGAAAAGGCAAGAATGATTTTAGGAAAGTCATCTTCCACTAAAGCAATCCCTCCTAGTGACTACTCCCTGCATAAGAAAGCAGGTTACAGTGTGTTGGTGTCTACAACAGGGGAACCCTCTTCATCCAAAGGAAAGAGGAAGGTACAAGATGTCATTGACATCTAGGACAGCCCAAAGAAGTAGAGGGTGGGGAAGGAAGTGCAATCAGATACACCCCTGTATTCCCCATCCCAATCCCCTCTCCACATAGGAGATGAACAAGCAGCAACTGAATACCTCTCTCAGTTGGGCAGCTTAGGGTAGATAGCATATACCTATGATGAAGTTGAAGAAGGGATGCTAGAAGAGCCCACTGAAGCACAAATGGACATCACCTCAACTGAACTTAAAGGCCAGGAGTGGGATCCTGAGATAAAGAAGGCCACTAGTGCCTTTTTAGCTGATGATAGCTTTGTCACATCTAAAGCATTCATGCAATTTATCTGGAAGCAGCATATAGATAAATATAATGCTAGATGTGAAGCAAGAAAGGCAGAGCAGCCTAATAAAGATCTAGCCTCAGTGGAGGAAGAAATAAAATAGGAGATGATGGAAGAATTCAAAACCATCACTCCTAAACAGGGAAGGGATCTAGTAGCACAAGCTGGAGTGCTTATTTTACCAGAATGGAATATTGTTGATGCTCTGGTGCTGGATGCAGTAAGAAAAGAGACTAAACCCATGGAAGGGGTTACATTCAGTATTGACAATGCTGCACTAGTCATGTGGTCCCTCAAAAGAAATGAAGACAAGAAAGGTAAAGACACCTCAGGGACAAGTCACATTGGTGGATTGATGATTAAAAGAGTAGAGAGTACAGGGGTAGTAGAGGCTACTAGCATTGTGTTAGAGACTGCCAAATTCAGTGTTGCAGTGGCTGAAAAGGAAGCCAAAGAAAAGGAGGCCCTCCAGATTAAACTGGAAACAGTTTTGAAGGCTTATGATAGTGCTAAGGAGGAGATAAGAGGCAAAGATAGCATTATTGCCAAATTGCAGAGCCAGCTGGTAGGACAATGCCAACAAGGTGAGTCTTCAACATTAATGATCGCCTCTTCTCCTGCAAGACCTCCACCTACTAGCCCCATCATTGAGCTCCCACCATCTCCTGCGCCTTCCAGCTCTCAAATGATTGAGATAACTCCCCAAGAATTGGAGAACCTAAAGTAGACTCAGGCCTATTATGCGGGGAAGTATGAGGAGAAAATAAAAGCCACAATCTCTAGTTTTGCAAATACTATAAGTGCCTCACTGCTTCACAATAATGTGGGAAAGGTCATGGAGATATGGAATGAATTAAGGAGAGATAAGGCCATTTTGACACCCATTTTTGACAGATGGAGGCCAAGGGAGCAGGATTTAGAGTTCATGTGTGTTTCCTATGATGAAGCAAGGGCCAATCCCATTATAAAATCTACCTCTGATGTTGCTAAAGTCTTAATGCAATTGGCTGTAGATGTAGATAATGTGGATAGGAAGGTCAATATATGTAAGAAGGAATACACTGATCAGGTTTTTGAGTTGCTCTCGGGAATTTTTGCCAATCCGGATCAGATAAAAGATAAGCAAATATGGCTCAAAGAGGTAGAGGTCAAATTGTCAGCAAGGGTTAAGGGAATCATCGACCTTGATGATACCTCTTTCTTTGTCATAACAATACAGGAAATAGAAAAGATTAAATCACATTATAGTTTCCTTAATTCAGAAGTCAACAAATTGAGAAATTCTTGGAAAAGGTTGACCAAAATTAAGAGTGATGTGATTAATTTTTCATGGCCGATAGAAGAGACATATAGTGAGTGGGGAGTTAAATATTCTACCCATGATCCGGAGCAGTTGGAGAGCGCCCCTGAAAAGCTAGAAGAGGTTACAACCGAACAACCTGTTGAACAGACTGCAGAAGCTAAAAAAAGAACATAACTGCTTTACACAAAAATTGTAACCTCTTCAATTTTTGAAATAATTGTAACAAACTTTCCTCGAGAAGTCCGAAGCTTTGTGCATCCATATTGTTATAAATGGATACCAGGACTAGAGGGAAAGGGGATCACAAAATTTTGTAAGAAAACGCTGCAGAAAAATTATCTGAGCTTTTCAAAGTTAATGGAGAAATAGAACTTTTTGTAAAATCTCTTTGAATGAATATCAATATACAAGCCATCAGTTTTTGAGTAAAACTCTGTGTTGTCTTCAAAGTTTATTCACAAATTTATTTACTGTTTTCATTCTGAACAATCTAGGATTTTTCTGTTTGAATGGAATTGCAAAGCAATCTCAGTATGAGTGTTTTTAGCTTTTCTCGTTAGGAGGGAAATTAAATATGCAAGATCACTTATACCAGTAAATTCTTTGGGAGAAACTTTGAATTTTGAGGACCATAGTTTAGTGTGAAATGATAAAATTCTTGTATGTGTCAGGCACATGTAAGGATTAATGGAAACCGAGCAGATGGGAAGCATATAGATATATTGTTTCAGGAGTTTTATTTGAGTTAGGTGACTCTGTAACCTTGGATAAGGCACTGGTATTAATGGAAGTTGTTTATTGCATGCTTTGTTGATCAAAATGTTGAAGTCAAGTATAGTTTTCATGCTTTGTTTTCAGTTTCCTTCAAGGTGAATAAATCCACTAGTTTTCTGGACTGGTTTGTTGTGGGTTTATTGTTTAAAAGTGTGAAGTTAATTCACAAAGGTATACCCACCTGGGCTCCAAGAAAGCCTGAAGTGTAGAAGGTTCAATCAAACCTTGTCATATGTTGTCTCTGAGATTTCCTTGTCTTTTGATGTCTCTTCTGCACCCAGTATAACTCATATTACTCTAAGGACATTGAAAGGAATTAGATTTTGAGGACAACACTACTCTTAACCAGTTCTATCCTTTCCTTCTGTATAGTTACCTTTTCTTCTTTTCTATCAGTATGGACACTATCAGTTCTGCACTTCTACCAGTAAAACACTTCAACCTTGTTCTCCCTCACACTTAGTCTCTTCTCTATCTCCTTGAAGAGCACTTGATTGATTTGGTCTGACATGCAACAACTCTATCTTCTTATGTTTAGCAACAACCTTCAATGATTTTGGCTTCCTTATTTATAACCTGGTTTTCTCGCCAAGAGCCAATTCAAATCTCAAGCAGTTAGGGTTTCTTCCACCGGTCAAATCTTTATCAGATCTGATCCAATCTACCTTAGATCAATCACCTAAATTAGAGGAATGCATCTATATGCATTTTTCATCATCCAATACATATTTGCTAAAAATAGAAAATCTAACCCTATTCTTTAGCCTTGAAATCAGTTGACACATTTATGATCCAGTTGTTTCCTTCTTGAGGTCAATTTGCAATCAGATCTCAGACATTGTTCATGATGCCAACAGATCCCTGATCTTCCTCTTTCATTCATCTTTCATCAAGCCGCACACTCTGCAACTCCTTTGCGATTGTCGCAGTCAACATTTAATATTGACCAATCACAACTACATCTTTGACACTAGACATCACCAACCTCTGCATATTTGTCACCTCAGTTCCTTGTGGCATCATAGTCGATATCCACCTCATCACACTACACTATTGGTTCATCTTGGTCACCAACCACACACATAATCAGTACACCCATACCAGTTCACTAACCCTACTGGCACTAACCACCTTGCCAGTTACCCTTCCAACCGGTGTAATCCTTATGTCTGCACTTCACTTTATTAGCTAAGAACCTTATCTACCTTATCTCTTCTTTGATGTTTCACCAGTTGACATAATATGTCAACTATCACCAGTGCAGATTCAAGTAGATGTGTCTATCGATGGACAAATATACTTTCCTTCTTTCCAGTGAGACACATTGATGACATCACGTCATCACCCTCCAACTATTTTGCATAAACCTTCCTTCAGCATCCTGGTATCACCATGTATATTCCTGTAAACTCACTAGCATCCTTCTTCATCAAACTGGTTCTCCTAGCAACTGGTTTGTCAAGATGACAAACACACCATCTCAACTCCTCATTCTTCCTCCACTATCCTGGTATCACATCTTATTTTCACTTTCTTATCCGATGTGCATTTCTGATCCCATGCTATAGGGGCTTCCTTATCTTCCACTTGTACATCCAGTCTCTACATTCAATCATTTATTTGTCTTAGGGAATCATTTTACTGGTACAAGTGTGTCATTACCGAGGGGAGGATACATCTTCAACATGACATATGTCCCAATGGTTTTCCATATGTCAACCTGCACACAAAGGCAAGATACTATGTCAACCTATCACCTAGCCTTTGATAGCTTCTTTATCCGATGGGGGTCCTTCTAGTTATCCTTACACTAGCAATCTGGTGGCCTACACAAACTTCACCTCCAGTGTTGATGAGATCCAAATAGCATTCCACCACTTCAACACAATCAATGCCCATCATGTAGTCTCTTCATTCTAGTTGTATGTACCACCATATTGACAATCCTTTTACTAAGTGGAGTGGTCACTTTACTGCACCTCTAGCATACCGGTACACACTGGTTCTTCCTTCTGCATGAAGTTGGTCACCTAGTTGTCACCAATGACAACACATCAACTCTTCTCCCATGCCAGTCCATCTTCAATTCTGATTGACATCACACTCTAATGCCAACAGCCTCTTGTTTACTTAGTTGACATCAATGTTAGTGATACCGGTAACATCCTATACCAGTTATCAATGACAACACAATGCCAACAAGAAGAATAAAACAATCTTTGGTGTTGCAATGACTATGATGACTGAAGCTAAACTACCTAATATCTATTGGAGAGAGGCTATCAATACTACTATACACACTTTCAACATAGTACATATTAAAGATGATATTGGTAATACTCCTTATGAATTATGATTTGGTCATACTCCTATTGTCATATATTTCAGAATTTTTGGAAGCAAATGTTACATTAGAAGAGATGATGCATTAGGTAAGTTTGATCCTAGAAGTAATGAAGGAATATTTTTGGGTTATTCTACTGAGAGTAAAGCATATAGACCGGAAGATGAATTTATCAAACTTGAATAGGTAATGTAAGAATCAATTTAGAGTAGTGAACCTGTGACTCTGATAAGATCAAAAAATTCAATAGTGACAGAGGAAAAACATAATGAGTTAGAAAATCAAGAAAATTCAAAGACTCCCAGGTATGTAAAGCTAAATCATTCTGAATATTAGATCATTGGATATAAAAGGAAAGGTGTGATGACTAGGAGAAGGTTAGTTGCTGAAGAGGTATGTTTAATTTTGCAAATTGAACTGGAATCTTTTATTGAGTTGAGTAAGGATGAAAATTGGATAAAGAAATGGAAGAAAAATTAGATCAAATTGAAAAGAATAAGACATGGGAACTTGTACCTAGACCTAAAGACAAGAATATTATTGGAACTCAATGGATTTTTAGGAATAAATTGAATGAGGAAGGTAAAGTGGTAAGGAACAAGGCTAGATTGGTTTGCAAAGGCTATTCTCAGGAAGAAGGTGTTGATTATGGAGAGACTTATGCTCCAATTGCTAGAATTGAAGCAATAAGACATTTTATTGCTTATGTTACACACAAGAACTACAAAGTATATTAGATGGATGTTAAATGTGCATTTCGGAATAGAGATCTTGAAGAAGAAGTTTACATTGAGCAACTTGATGAATTTTATTTATTAGAAGACAAGGACATAGTTTGTAGGGTAAGAAAGCTTTATATGGACTAAAACAGGCCCCTAGAGCATGGTATGCTAGATTGGATAAGTATCTTTCAAAATTTGGCTTTAGTAAGGGTGATGTTGATAGTAACTTATATTACAAAATTGAGCATGATGACATATTGATTATTGAAGTCTTTGTGGATGATATCATTTATGGAGGAGGAGAAGGTTTATGCATGAAATTTGCTGATGATATGAAGAATGAATTTGAAATGTCTATGATTGGTGAAATAAAAAATTTCTTAGGCTTATAGATTATGCAAACTGATAAAGGTATTTTCATTTGTCAAACTAACTATGTGAAGGAGTTCCTTAAGAAATTTGGACTTGAGAATTATAAACCTGTCGGTACTCCTATGATAATTTGTTGCAACTTGTCAAAGGATAGAGAATCACCTAAAGTGAATCCGAGAAGATACAAATCAATGATTGATGGATGTTGTACCTAACTCAGAATAGACCTGATATAATGAATGTTGTTTGCATTTCTTCCAGATTTGAGTCATATCCTAGAGAGACTCATGATATTGTTGTCAAGAGAATATTAAGATATTTGGTAGGTACAATAGACTTTAGGTTATGGTATCCTAAGGATGATGACTTCACACTATGTGCATGTGCAGATTCTAATTGGAAAGGAGATGTGGATGACCGAAAGAGAACTACTGGCATAGTATTGTTTCTTGGGAAGAAGTTGATTTCATGGCTTAGTAAGAATCAATCATGCACTTCATTGTCTACTGCTGAAGCAGAATATGTTGCAACTACTACCAACTATACTTAGATTTTATGGATGAAACAAATATTAAAGGACATAAGGGTGAGTTATGATAAGACTATTCTTATTCACTATGATAATACTGCTTCTATTAATAGGTCAAAGAATTTAGTATTTCATTCCAAATCAAAACACATTTCTATAAAGTATAATTTCTTTAAGGAAAAGGTTGAAACAAAGGAAGTCAGATTGGTTTATGTGCCTACTAAGGAATAGATTGTAGACATTCTAACTAAACCAGTACCTAAAAACACTTTTGAATAACTCAGAAATCAATTAGGGGTTACCAGCTCTCTAGAAGAGACTTAGAGATGCAGGGATGCATCAATCCAGTGAGCTTATCAGAGATAGTTTTTTGATTCGGGTTGATGAATTTGGTGCTACTACTCATGGGGAGTAGTCTATTGTTTGGTTCAATATTCTTGGTTTGGTATTATCTTGTGTCATTGATGTCAAAGGGGGAGAGAGGTATCCATGTGAAAAACTATCAGATCTTTTTTGGAGAGAGGTATTCATGTTAATATAAGGGGGAGATATATTTCTGTTTCATCTTTTGAGAGAATGTTGGCACTCCTTGGCACTTGGATGTTTTTCACATTCAGTGTTGCCATCAATGCCAAAGGGGTATATTGTTGGAAATATGCTAGGTTTGGTTAAGTGTTGTCATTGATGTCAGTAGTGTATCCTGGTTAGATCTATCCTGATTAGTCTTGGTGATCATCCTATCTTTGGCTATGATTATTATTTGGTATGATCAGATCTCTGGAATCAATTTTGGATGCTTATTCTAATGGTTATATGCTTTCTATATTCTGGTGGTTTCATGATTTGGTTATCACTTTTGGTATCTATCAGTACGCAACTTTTTCTTGGCTTTCCTAGCTTTGTTTTGGCTTTATCAACTTCCGACATTCCCAGTTAGCTTTACCGATATGCACTATTTAGTGACTTCATCTGTGGATTTGGGGTTTGACTTATGGATTCAATTTCTATCATGCTATTGGTTCTTTTTTATCATATCCCACGTATTTGATGACTTTACATTGGATGGTGTGTTATTATGGTGGTCCTATTTGGATCCGGTTAAACTTTCATTGAAGGTTTCTACTGACTAGTGAAGCATGTTGGATTTTGGTCTTAGCGGAATTCTCAGTGGATTTAATTGTTTGGTTACTTGATTTAGGTCCATACTATGTAATAAAAATCGTAATATTGGTCTCGTAGTATAGTCTGATGTAACTTTTGTAATTATGGGTTTAGGGTTTAGCCGACCTTGTAAATAAGGTTGATGATCTATATTTATTGGTGACTTATTCATCTAATTGACATAATGGATGGATTGATGGTTATGGTTGGTTAAGTCAACATTATAAGAGGTTGGTTCATGAGTGAACAAGTCATATCATTCAAAAGAAGGTTGGAAAGGTTTTGTATTGCAGGGAAGACATAAATGCTCAACCGAAAATATATTAGGCATTTGTAGATGCTACTTTTTAGTTTATTCCTTTTTGGATTGTAGTCTAAAGATTTTGTAAGTCAGTGAGACTTCCCTTTGTGATGAGCAGTGTTCTCTAGGCTATTAGCCTTTCTGCATGTGCAGACCCCAACGTAATCATTCACAATACTACTACAGAGTATTCATATGATTGTGGGTAGGGTTTCCCACCATGCCTTTTCCCTTTCTGGGTTTTCCATGTCAAAATATTGGTGTTATGTGTGTTGTGCTTTCATGTTATATTACTCATTGAGTTATGCTCCAATTTAAGGTTCATAATTGTATTGATTGCTATTATTGTTAGTAAACTAATTCACCCCCACCTCTCAATTTATTCTCGGTATTAGAACATTCTAACAATTACATATTTAATTTAGGAACCCACAATTAGTCTTATACACACACATGCAACCTAGCTACATGACTCTAAATTAGTTTGTGTTTTGATTCCATCATGACATTTTAACTTGATGGGCTATATTTTTTTTTAAGATGATACTCTCTCTCTAACATAACAAAATATTGATGATTCTAATTACACTTAAATATATAGTTCTCAATGCTCGCAATTGACACTCATCTGGTTTAGTTGTGTTGTCATTGATGGAAACACACATCATTTTGGGTTGGATACTCACCGATATTCATTGTTTGTCAATCGTCATTCCAGTCATCCGACATACAAGGAAACTGACAACCAACAAACAAGGGTAACTGATAAACTAGGTATCGGTTTATGAGGCCGACATAGGAGATTGATCCGACAAGTTTACACAACAACAATCAGCGACATAGGTTGCGGAGTTTAATGCTTTTATTTTTGCCTAGGCCAATATGTAAATTAATTGTAATATCATTGTAAGCTAACATAAGGCATTTATGTTTATGATTGGGAAGGGTATTTAAGTCAATCCGGTTAGGTTATTTTGAATAGATATGAAATGTATAGTGATGTGATATTGTGCGAGCGATGTTGGTTGACTAAATGCGAATCTAATATTTTGTAGTTGGTCTTGGTTATTGGTTTTGAGGTTTGAGATGCGAAGTAAGTTACCAATAAGGGAGGACACAATGAAAAGCGATACAAATAGTTCTTGAACCGGAACTCATCCAGCATAGTAGGTACATTCTCTAAGTTCAAACTTTTGTTTGTAACTACATATTTGGTGTTTGTAGTCAGTGAGGCTCCTTTTGTGATGAGCAGTGTGCTCTATGTTGTTGACCTTCCTTCATGTGTAGGACCCTATTGTAATATTTATTCATTTGGTCAGTGGATAGATATTGTGGGTCACCAATCCCACCATGGTTTTTTCTCTTTGAGGTTTTTCACATATAAATCTATGTGTTATGGTGTATGTTCTTGTGATTGCATCATTTCTACTTGTTGTTATATTCTTTTATAGTTACCCATTACTAAAATACTTTGTTAATAATGTTAAAATTGACCTCACTGGTAGAACACTGATTCATCCCTCCCCCTCTTAGTGTTCTTGGATTCCAACAATTGGTATTAGAAAACCTTTGGGACAAGAAAGCAAAAGGAATTTGAAGTTCAGATAGGTTTCAACAAGAAGAAAAGGGAAGGAAAAATCAGGAAGGTTGGGGAAGCTGTATAGAAGATGTCCTTTGAAATCAAGCAAATCATTGGCCTAGTAGAAGGATCTTCTCCAGTAGTAGTTCAGGCCTCACCGACAACAATAACTGGCAAGGGTGTAGTGAAGTAGAAGAAACCAGAAACTTATTTTGCCCCTGTTGCATCCGGTTCTGATACTAATGATGAGCCCCCAAAGATTCCCAAGACTTACATACGGATTCAGAGGGAGAAGCCTCATGAAGGAAAGAAACATGAAGTAAAGGTCACCCCTTCGACAACCCCAAAGAAAATTTTGAAGGAGAGGAAACCCACAAAGAAGACAAAACCGGTTAAGGAGTCTACTTCTACTCTCGACAAGAAGAAGAAGAAATAAAATATAGATATAGCTCTCGAATCTGGTAAGAGTATTGAAGTCATTCCTCCTCTCTCAGTTCCTGAATTGATTGATCAAATAACTAAAGACGTAATTTTGAGTAATATCAATCATTACCATGTACATATGGATGATAAGGAACAAATGGTGATTAAGGAAGGAGTTTTGTTATACTTAGATTAATATAAGAAGGCATTAATTGAGATTGAAAAACAAATACAGGTAGAATTATGTAACACATTAGATACTAGGAGATTGTCTATAGTTGAAGAGGATAAACATATAAAGATGCAGGAGTTATTGACTATTTGTGGTGCTATAACTGATGGGGAGATGCAGTAGTATCTAAAATATCCAAACAAAAAAATATTCTGGAGCAAACACCAACATGTCAGTGTGATGGTGGGTAGAGTTAATGAAATAGTTAAGGAGACACATGAGGCATGGGTAAAATTATTTGTAGATAGACCTAGATTCTTTACATCACCGGAAATCCCTCCAAAGTCTAACACTCTAGACATACCTGTAGATGATAAGGGGAAAGGTATATTGGGTATGGATTCGTCAGTTTTGGAATATAAACTTTGAGAGAATGTTCCTCCGACAGAAGCACCTATACATAATGTAGAGAAACCGGTAGATAATATTGAAACTGTACATGATAAGCAAGATACACCAGAACAAAAAATTCTAGGTATAGAGGTCATTGATGTGGATACAAAAAATAAGCAGGTTAAGGATATTGAACCTCCGACAACAAATGTACATATAGAAGAGGCTAAGGCTGAGCAGGTAACTGCACCAAGTGGCAAAGCCACCAGTGCCATTCATCGGGTTGGAGAGTCTAGTCATTCATTGTTGGCACTTGGCTCATTTGGTCAAGTTGATTTTGGACAGAAGAATATTGAGCAACTGAACAGTTTTGAATTGATGTATGTTGTATCAAAGAAGTTAAGGAAGGAAGGGTCTAAAGATAAGCAAGTTATTGAGCAGGCTAACCCAGTTTTGCAGTAGCTTGCACTAGAATATAAGGTAGATCATATTGGAAGCCCATCTAGAAAATTGAAAGGTTTGACAGAGCACATTTCCAAAGAGTTTAAAACTCTTCAACAAATATCAAACTGATAGTTAATAGAGAGGTACAATGCAGCTAGGATGATCACCTGTGACAATATGATCACATCAAATGAGGCCAAGATGACAAAGGAGCTAACAAAGATTGATGAGGCTCTTAATCAATGCAGTTGTATATATAGGTCTTGTACTAACACCAGAAAACTTACATCTAACCTGGAGGTAAAAATAAAAGTGGCAAAGGCCTGGTTGGAACATCTAGCTAACAATTTTGATGGTACTCAGTCATTGACCAATGCTATTGATGGTCAAATTTTGGTTACACAATTTGAGATAGTAGCCTTGGAGAAAGATATGGATAGATTAATCCAGTAAGGGAATTGAGAGGGTTAGTAAGTCCCTGGTTGAACACTTTGTTACTTCATAAGTGGGAAAGTATAGAATTGATGAATAAACCCACATCGACAGACCTAACAGAAGAACTACATGCATACATTCTTAATGGGTTTGTATCTATTTTGGGAACATTGAAAACTGGTTGGGATACTTACTTAGGATTTTTGAAGGCTGCTTACCCAAATATATTCAAGTACATCTAGATCCAGTAAACACATTTTGATTAAATTATTTCATTCATTTTCCCTGCCCTTTGTCATTGATGTTAAAGGAGGAGAGGTTGATGTGAAAAATGTTAAGGGGCATAAGAATTAATCTATAGCTCAGGAGGAGAAGGGTCAGTTTTGGTCATCAGTTTTGGGAGGAACCGGAACAACACTTCAGCAAGCCATTTTTCACATGAGTGTTGCCATCAATGTCAAAGGGGGAGATTATTGACAATTGACACTCATTTGGTTTAGTTGCATTGTCATTGATGGCAACACACATCATTTTGGGTTGGATACTCACACGTATTCATGTTTGGCAACCAAAATTTAAGTCATCCGACATACAAAGAAACCGACAACTGGCAAACAAGGGGAACCAGCAAACTAGGAACTGGTATATGAGGCCACCATAGGAGATTGATCTGATAGGTTTCCATGGCAACAATCAGCATCATCGATCATGAAGTTTAATTCATTTATTTTTGTCTAGACCAACATCTAAATAAATTATAATATCATTATAAGCTAACATAAGGCATTTATGTTTATGATTGGGAAGGGTATTTAAGTCAGTCCAGTTAGGTTATTTTGAATAGATATGGAATGTATAGTAAAGTGATATTATGTGAGCGATGTTGATCAACTAAATGTGAATCTAATATTATATAGTTGGTCTTGGTTATTGGTTTAGAGGTTTGGGATGCGAAGTAAGTTACTGGTAAGGGAGGACACAGTGAAAACCAACACAGAGAGTATTTGAACTAGAACTCATCTAGGATAGTAGATGTGTTCTCCGAGTTTAGAATTTTGTTTGTAACTCCATATTTATTATTTGTAGTCAGTGAGGCTCCTTTTGTGATGAGAAGTATGCTCTAGGTTGTTGGCCTTCCTACACATGCAAACCCCTATTGTAATATTTATTCATTTGACTAGTGGATAGATATTGTGGGTTACCAATCGCACCGTGATTTTTCCTCTTTGTGGTTTTCCATGTATAAATCTTTGTGTTATGGTGTATGTTCTTGTGATTGCATCATTTATACTTCTTGTTATATTCTTTTATGGTTACCAATTATTGAAATACTCTGTTAATAAGGTTAAAATTGATCTCACCAGTAGAACACTAATTCAACCCCCCCCCCCCCCCCACTCTCTCAATGTCCTTGGATTCCAATAGTCAAAACAATCATTAGTTAAATATATTTAATAAAATCAAGTTATCTACCTAATTGTTTTCATTTAATCAATTTATACAATAGTCTAGTGATTAAACTCCACTAATTCAATGGGTTATGACATAGAAAAACAATGTGTCTCATAATCATGAATGCACAAACCATTGATATCAATATTTACTTTTTTGTACTAAATTTTTCTAATATTAAATAAGTTTCAACGTACAGCTCCCATATGAAATATCAAACCAATGTCACATATAACTCTACAAATGAAACCAAATAAACATTTAATGTGGCTAAACAAATCTCTAAAGATGCCACTACATAACACCCTTTCCCTCACATGAAAAATTTAGGGATTCCTCATGTAGAAACAAAAAAAAAATAGTTTCAATTGATAAAGATTCCACCCTCTTGAATATAATAACCTAGAGTAGTTCCTTGACCAAACAAATGAAATGGGAAGCACTCAAAGGTTGATTAAGTCATGACAAATTTTGTGAGAAAGCATATTTTTTTAATGAAGTGAATCAGATTGCATCAATAAAAAAGACACAAGATCAACTTTGATCAATATACATTGAATCTATGATGTACATTCGCTATACTTGCTTGGAAGGAGAAAGGTATCATCATGATAAGATCATCGCACAATACATGATTTTCTCTTCAACAACTCTTTTTAAATGTGTTCTAGTTTGCTAGGGTTTTGTGCAAATTGCCAATTCTCTCTCTGAGCGCAAGGTATGTCACTTCCATGGTTTTCAGTGATTTTTTTCCTATAGTTGTAAGTGGTCGGATCAGTCTGTTATCTGTAAGTTAATGAATTAGATCTGTAGCTTTACATATGGCTGTTCTCATATATGATACTATTGTGGATCAATCTATTATCTGTAAGTTAATGAATTAGATCTGTAGCTTTACATATGGTTGTTCTCATATATGATACTATTGTAATACCCACTGTTAGATCCTTGTTTTTTTTTTAAAGGGAGATATTATGAACTTAAGATGAATTTTAGATTTATTTAGTGGTTTTAAATTATGGTTTGTTTTGATTTAATAGTTTGGGATCTTTTTGTTTGATTTTATTAGAGTTCAAAGGCATCTTTTTGTTTGATATTAGTAGAGTTCAAGGACGTCTTTTACAGTTGAAGGGAAGCCCCTTTTCATGCTTTCATATTATTGAAATTTTTATTTAAATAACATTAATATATATATTTTTTTAATTATTCTCTTTTTCATTTATATGAATATGATACTATTGTGATATTCACTGTTAGATCCTTGTTTATTTCTTCACAGGGAGATACTATGAATCTAAGATGAATTTTAGATTTGGTTAGTGGTTTTAAATTGTCTTTTGTTTTGATTTAAGAGTTTGGGATCTTTTTGTATGATTTTAGTAGAGGAGTTCAAAGACATTTTTTACAATTGAATGGAAGCCCCTTTTCATGCTTTGGTATTATTGAAATTTTTATTTAAATAAAATTAATAGATTTGTTTTTTAATTATTCTCTTTTCATTTATATGAATTATATTTTTGTTGTTTTCAGTAATTGAGACAGTTAAATTCTATTCCTTAGTTTAAGAAAATGGATGAAAATTTGGAATTGCTATTTGATCTTTAGGTGCAAACAAATTTATTTGGATTTATTTTTTTTTACAGGGAAACTATATATCAGAATATCTCTGACTAGCTTGCAAATTGAGTTTAGAGAAGGAGTCACTACCATTTAATCGGGTGTATAAAATGGTATTTTTTGTGGCCTTCCTTCCTTCCTTATGTTTCACTTTAAATTTATTCTCGCTTGATATCAATAATACCATCATGTTTCTGTATTTATTATATCTATGTGTAGATAGGAATTCAGAAATCATCAAAGTAAATGACAAATTAAACTAGCTCAATCACAAAAACTAAATTGCAATGATAACAATCCTAATTACATTCAATAGAAAACATGAAGACAAGATATTCAAAATGAAATTAAAGCAAACCAAATGCAGATATCTCCTTCATAATTCTCCATTGTCCTTCTTTCTCCTTCAAATTGCTTTGTTTGTGGATCTCACCTACAAATCCAAAGGTATAGCATGAAAGCAAGATTGACAAGATGAGATGACAGCGTAAGGATACTAGAAGCGTGATTGATTGATTAGGTGAAAATGTGATTAGATTGATTTGAAAATGTAATTCATTGGGGTCCTTGATTGAAGAAATTCATCCAATTTATAGACAAATTGTAGAGATGACAAGATTAACATGAAGAGATTTAAAAGGAAATTTCAAATCAAGAATGACAAATATGACAAACTATGACAAGATTGACAAATTATGACAAAATTGACAAGATTGCTATGCAAAATTGATTGATTGACAAATTATGACAAATTATGACAAGATTGAAATGTCATTCCCATGAAATTAGGGGAAATATTAGAAAAATAGGTAAATTAATTAATAATTTTTCATTCATTAATTAATTCACAAAAAGAGAGAGGAATTAATTAGCCAATTAAATAAATATTTAATTGTGACAAGAAGACTAAATTAATTATTTAACCTTAGAAGATGATTTAGAAATGCAAGGATGACAATTAGGTCTTAACAAAAGATAATTGATATAGGGTCGATTCGATCATGATTCTGATTAACAAAGGACCAATGCTGAGAAACGATTTGATTGATAAATTGACCAAGGTTGATAAAGAGATCAAATTGAAAAGTGCCAATTGACGAGGAACAAATGACTAATTGATCCAAATTGACACACTTGAAAAGGACAATGATCGATGACAAATCGATCACAAAATTGATGAGATTGACAAGAGGACAAGGATCGATGTCAAATCGATCGCAAGATTGACGAGATTGACAAGAGGACAAGGATCAATGAGAAATCAATCGCAAAATGACAAGATTGACCAAAGGACAAGGATCGATGATGAATCGATCGCAAGATTGATGAGATTGACAAGAGGACAAAACCCTAATTCCATCATCGGTTAGGATTGATGATGTCAAAATATGCCAAATGAGCATGCACATTGATGCAACAGGATAAGATCGACCAAAATCATGACTGAAGATTGTTATCGACAAGACCAAATTTGAAATCGAGACAAATGAAGAATATAGAAGGACTAAATGCTCACAAATGATGAAGACCAAGTGCACAACATAGGAGAAATGTTAATGCGATGCAAAAACCCTAAAATAAGGCAATGCGCAAATGTTAAAGTATGACTCCGCAAGCGTTGACCATTTTTAGATGTCTACATTTTGCCTCTCTTTGAGACAATGCAATTTTAAGCATTGTTTCAAAGAACAATAATGAAAATGCCCCAAACAATAACAATGACACATGCATGCCCCCTTGAGGAATTGGCCAGAAACATTCAGAAAAGAGGCCAATTGATCGATAAGAATGATAGAAAATGATAGGAGCAAACAGACTGAAAATCGGGGATCAGATACACAAATGACAAGAAATTGAAGGTGAAAAAGACCATGACCAACATAAGATAGAGAGGGTGCATGTCCATCTATGCACTGACAAAGATCTATAAATGAGACAAAGAGAGTGAAAAGAGCTCATTTGCACTCGCCAAAGTGGAGGATTCTTCTACTCTGGAAAAGGACACTTGCATAGAGATGGCGAACATTCCAATAGCAGATCACCTCGGGGAACATGTACACACCTATAGACAACTGGATGATGCGGGAGCAGCGGTATGTATCTCAAAAACTCATATTGTCAATTTCATGAATTTGACTTGCTTGCGGGACATTGCGGGGCCCACATGGAATGAAAAAAAAGACTTCTGCGCCTATGTGGGTGCATCATGCACTTGTGTGGGATGTCTTGCACTTGTGTAGGGTACATAGGTGCAAGTTGATGCTACACAGGCACAGAACAGGGTACACAAGCATAGTTGTGCACTGGGAACCCTAATTTGACCAAAAATAGCATGCGAATGATCCCGAAAAGGGGGATAAGGATAGGATAGGTCAAAATAGATAAAGAACACCCTAATTTGTGGATGAAATGAGGAAATGCAACCCATAGGAGAAAACCCTAAAACTGACAAAGTGTGCCCCAATTGTGATGCAGAGTCAACAGTATCCACTGATTACGTGGGAGAACTGACCTGACTGCTTCATGTTACGACATAGACTCAAGAGCACAGACAGAGATACATTAGCAGGACTTGGAGTATACTATATCACATTCATGCCCAAGATTAGGGCAAACATAGGACTACTCACCACATTGGTAGAGCGATGGCATTTAGAGACCTCCTCATTCCCTCTGGTGACTGGAGAGGCGACTGTGACACTAGAGGATGTATGGTGTATCCTCCGCATTCCGATTCATGGGGAGATGATAGAGTATGACCCAACGATAGGGAGAGACGTGTTGTGCAGATTATTTGAGTGTGATGCAAATGATCTGGATATCATAGAGAGGGAGATTTGCTGGGAGACCATGGCATCAAAGTATGATCAGTGATATGTGGTGATAGCCATGGTTATAGCATGCCTATTAGCAGGGGACAGATGAGGACATGGATTCCCTATTGGATGGGGAAGAGTGCTAGAGTGGATGGTGATAGAGGGGAAGGTGTATGCATGGGGACCATGTGTGCTTGCTATGCTATATTTTCAGCTGCATCAGATAGCATATCACAAAGTGCAGACATTGAGTTGTGGGGTGACGCTATTACAGGAATGGGCATTTGAGCACATAGCCATATGTTGACCAATTGCAGAGAGACAGGTAGTACCTCATTGACCATATGTGTACTACTATGGGGGAGCACTGAGATAGGGTCCTTTCGGATACATATTGTATTGGCGACATGAGCTAGATGGATTGAGAGAGTTCACATGGAGGCCATATCTTGATTGCCCTGGATGGTCAGATGATAGTGATGAGCTATTGTATTGCAGACATGAGAGATACCTAATTGGGTGACTAGTGAATCACCAGAGAGTGATCAAGATGTACCTTCCAAAGAGAGTCAAATGATATTTTGGAGAGAGGTAGGATGTACCAAGAGGGACTGCACACTTTGCTCGATCTCATAGAGAGACGAGTCAGTAGGGGAGGATGATTCAGCCACACATAGCATATGCTAACTTCACATAGCTATAGTAGAGATAGTGGGATTGGAGATTAGATGTGGTGGATGCTAGGATGATAGAGGAGTACGAGTGATGGTTTGCATGACAATGGCCAGTGCCATTGATAGATCCTGATATTCCGGTACCGAGGAGACAGGAGGACTTCCTACTCACTGGAGAGGATGAGGACAGAGATGAGGATGAGGAGGATGAGGGAAATGATGAGGATGAGGGGGATGAAGAGGATGGAAATGATGAGGATGAAGATTATGAGCTAGATTCGGTTGATTAAGAGTCATTGCAGGATATACCCATAGAGCTAGAGACAGCTAGCATATAAGAGATGGAGATGTGCAGGGCTACCATAGTGAGTCAGCATGATCACATTGCAAAATTAGAGAGACAGAATGCTATCTTGAGGATAGTGCATGATCAGTTCAGAGTAGAGATAGCCAACAATAGCCCAGGCACAAGAAGAAGAGCAGAGAGTCACCGAGTATATTGGGTCGATTAGGGATGCCAGTGCATGTGAGATGGCACAGATGTTGGTGGAGATCAGAGAGGAGATACGCCATTGGAGGACACTATATGAGAGTGCAGTTCCACCAGAGTAGAGAGAATCATCATATCAGGCATGATCAAGGATAAAGAGCAGACCACGTTCTCGGAGGTCAGTGAGCAGCATGGTGGTGAGTGGACCTATGAGACCACCATAGCCAGGACCAGGGACAAGAGGGACGTCATCTTTGAGACATGACATGGATGAGGAGGATAGAGGGAGCACCCAGTGATAGAGGCACGTGCTCCTTATGATAGAGACATATGTAGTTTGACATTATGTATTCAGCCTATGGGCCATACTTAGGATAGACAGTCCAATTTTGTACTCCGATATTGTTTTGATATATGATATGATATGCATCAATATGATGGGATGCAATGTGTTATGACTTATGTTTATTTTCCATGTATGGATGGCTTATGCACTATTTATGTACTATTGTGGAACATGTATGGATATATTTTGATGTGTTTTTTGATGTATTTATGAAATGAAATGGATAAAATGCTTGAGATAATGCAAAGTAGTAATCAATGAATGCAGGATGCAGCTTATGTTTTTTTTTGTTTTTTGTGTGGAGATCGGAGAACTAGATCGAACTAACTGCCCAAACTGATAGAAGAAATGTTAGTAAGAAGAAATTAGACAAAGGACAGTTAGAGATGAAGAAAAAATTGCTTTCACCAATGCACAGAAGTAGGTGAGAACCTTTATTTAATGTAGCAAAGCAGATGCAGAGCATCATGGCATTGAAGGCCAGAGCTAGAACGCAACCCCTTTTGCAAAAGATAGGCACATCACACATAAGGAATGAGTGAAGCATCCTAGGGTGCATACATCAAGGGTCAAGGTATGTGCGGCATTCACAAAGCAAACATACTTATCACAGACACCCAATGATATAGTTGCCCTAGTTTGTGACAAACATTCCACAAACAACAAACACAACAAAAAACAAAAGGGACCATGAACCATCCCGGTCACTCTAAATCACTCAGTGACATCATCGAGCAATAGAGGAACATGATCAAAGATAAATCAATAAATGATAAGACACGCTAATTCCAACAAGTGAAACAAGCATCTTGATCTTCATTGTCAAAAGTTGAAAGTGTTGATAGGACGATCATGCTGTCTGGTTTCAAGGAATGCGGTACCCCATCTAAGATAGGACACAGTCTGGTGTCGAGCATACCACACCCTATATAAGACCCATGATAGTAGTGACAAGGACAAATGATATTGATGTTGATGTTCGATTGATAAGACAATGTTGATTAGTTTGAATGCTTGGTTGAACAGTTCATCTATGAATGCGTGATTTCATTAAAGCACAATGTTTGAAGCAAGTGTCATGGGAGGTATGCTCAGCGATCTGTCTATGCACAAAGGGATCATTTATTGACAAAATTCTTGTTTTTGGATTTGTAGGGATTTTCTCAAGACATTATTTGACTTTTTTTGGATATTTTCAGGACATTATTTGACTTTTTTGGATTTTTTTAGGACAATATTTGATTCTTTTTAGATTTGACATTTTAGCTGAAAATGAACACATGATTTGTTTGATCTTTTTGAATGTTTTCAGGATTTTTTTCAATTTTTTTTATTATTTAAGGACATTTTTCAATTTTTATGATTTTTTTCAGGACATTTTGAAATTTTTTTGATTATTTTAGGACATTTTTCAATTTGAAAGCTCCAGTAATTGATCATGACAAGGGGCACGCACCCAATGAAATTTTTAAAGACATATATAAAGACCAGGATTGAAACATATGCACAAGGACTGGAAACCTAAGTATGCAAGACAATGATGTTGACCAATCACAGGCCTGGAATAGAACATTAGGTCAAGACAAGGATAAGCGTGATAAACCTGTAGAGAGAAAGTATAGCTAGGGGTCATGATAGATGATGAAGCAATAATATTTTACACATGGCACTTGTTTTCCAGGTTTTCACCATGGTACTTGCCCAAAGCACCTGTTTGCCAAGTTTTCACTAGAGGGCAAATTTTTCTTGGCTTTTGTTTGTCTTTTCAAAAATTTCACGTTTTTTGTATTTTTTGAGCTTTTTGATTCTTTTTGTATTTTGTTTCAGGATCATATTTGAAGAATGGCTAATAGAAAACTATGCCTAGTACTTGCAAAGGTGCATGCTATTTACAGGATCAGACAAAGGTTCACCTTCTAGGGTGGCAAGCTGATATGGCCCCGAGCCATAGGCTACAGTAACTATGAAAGGCCCAACCCAATTAGGTTCAAACTTTCCTTTGATGATGTTAGTAGATTGTGAATTCTTGGGGTTTGCCTTTAAAACCAGATCCCCCACTTTGAAGTGTCACCCTTTGACCTTCTTATTATAAGAGCGATGGAGAGGGTTTTGATATGCTTGCAAATGTGTTAGGGCTATCTGATGTTTCTCATCTAACATCTCAAGCTGATGCAACTAAGAGACTCTATGCATTTCATCATCAATCAGATGTTGCAAGGAAACACGCAAAGAAGAAATCTCCACTTCCAAGGGTAAAATGGCTTCCACACCATACACCAAGGAATAAGGTGTTGCACGAGTAGGTGTACAAATAGAAGTGCGATAAGCCCATAGTGCTAGATTCAACTGTACATGCCAATCTCGACCAGCGTCATCAACAACCTTTTTCAGGATCTTGATAATGGTTTTATTTGATGCTTCAGTTTGACCATTACCCTATGGATAGTATGGACTAGAGAAACAGTGTTGGATGTGAAACTCTTCATAGAGTTCCTTGACATCTTTGTTCTTGAACGGATGGCCATTATCTGTGACTATTGCAAGGGGAACCCCATATCTGCATATAGTATAATTCAGTAGGAATTTTGAAATTTGCACACTAGTGATATAGGTCATGGGGATAGCCTCGATCCATTTTGTAAAATACTCTATGGCTATAATGATAAACTTGTGTCCATTTGCAGATGTCAGGTGAATCTTGCCAATAAGATCCAATCCCCATTGAGAAAAGGGCCATGGAGATATGACAAAATGAAGCTCTTGGGCTAGCGCATGAATGTAATTTCCATGGATTTGGGATTTGGCATTTGTAGCACTCTTGACAAATTCATGAACATCCTTTTCCAGAGTGGGCCAATAATACCCAACATGAACCAACTTTTTGGCTAAGCTCAGACCATTGAAATGGCCTCCACATATACCATCATGAACCTCGCGTAAAGCCATTTGTGCTTCATCATAATCCAAACACCTGAGAAGGGTATGGTCAAAGGAATAAAAGTAAAGGGTGTCGACAATGATGACATATTTGGTTGTCTGTCAGATGAAGGCTCGACGTTGGTTAGAGGAAAGATTAGGTGGTAAGGTTTGGGATTTCAAATATTGATAGATGTCATTGTACCATGGGGAATCAGGACCAACAAGAACACACATCACATCTGTTGTCAGAATTTCAAAGGAAGGGACAAGCAACTGTTCAACCAAAAATTTACATATGACCATATTATGGGGCATATTTAACATGGAAGCAATCGTTGCCATAGCATTTGCCGATTTGTTTTGAATTCTTGGAACTTGACTGAAATGGATAGCCATAAATTTTGTCTTGAAGATATCTACCATATTCTTGTAGGGAATAAGCTTTTCATCTTTTGTTTCATAGTCATCATTCACTTGACGGATGACTAACTGAGAATCTCCATAGACTTGCAAATGTGTGATGTTCCAATGGACAACTACTCGAAGTCCTGTGACCAGAGCTTCATTTTCTGTAATTTTATTGGTACAATGGAAAGTTATTCTATAGGATTTGGGAATAGCATCACATTAAGAGGTGACAAACAATATACCTACTCCGGACCCAAACTTGGTATGGGATCCATCAAAATATAACTTCCATTCATTGGAAGATGTGAGAGAAAAGACTGATTCATCCAAAAAATTGGTCAACATGGGATGATCATCATAAATAGGAGCCTCGGCAAGTTGATCCGCTATGATTTGTCCTTTTATTGCCTTTCACTCCATGTACTCAATATCAAACTCACTGAGGATCATAACCCACTTAGCTAGGTGACTTGTCAAAGCTGCCCTGCTAAGCAAGTATTTCAAGGGATCAATTTTTGCAACTAGCAATTTCTGATGATTTAACATATAGTGTTGGAGCTTTTGTGTTGTAAAGACCACTGCTAAACATGCCCATTCAATAGTTGAATAATTCAGCTCATAGCCCACTAGTGTCCGACTGACATAATAAATAGCCTGCTCTTTGCCTTTCTCATCTTGTTGGGCCAAGAGAACTCCCAGTGTCATTTCAGTTGTAGAAATATACAATATAAATGGCTTCCCTTCTATAGGAGGCATTAGAATTGGTGGTGACAGCAGATAATCCTTGAGAGTTTGAAATGTTGATTGACATTGCTCAGTCCATTTAAAAGTGACACCTATATGCAATAAATGCTGGAAGGGGTGACATTTATCTACCAATTGAGCTATAAACTAGCAGATTGACTATAGCTTTCCTTGCAGACTTCTTAGTTGATGGAGATTGGAAGGAGGAGGCATATCCATTATTGCTTTAACCTTGGCAGGGTCAACTTCGATGCCTCTATGAGAAATAATGTACCCTAATAATTTATCGGCTCTGACACCAAAGACACACTTCTTTGGGTTGAGTTTGAGCTTGTAAGTTTCCATTCGGTCAAAGATTGGGCCAAGGATGGCTAAATGACTATCTCTTGTGACAGATTTGCATAATAGGTCATCAACATAGTCTTCCATTAGAGTATGCATAAAATCATGGAAAATTGTTGTCATAGTTCTTTGATATGTTGCTCCGACATTTTTAAAACCAAAGGGCATCACATTCCAGCAGTAGGTACCCCAAGCACATGTGAATGTAGTCTTGTGTTGATCTTTAGGAGCAATGTGAATTTGGTTATATCTGAAGAAACCATCCATCAATGATAGCATCTCATATCCAGGAGTCATGTCAACTATGATGTCTATATTTGGCAGTGGAAAGTCATCTTTAGGGCATGCTTTATTGAGATCCCTAAAGTCCGTACAGATTTTTCTGCCCCCAGTTACCTTGCTAACTAGTACCAAATTTGAAATCTAGTCTGCATAATCAATGGGTCTGATAAAGCCCACGTCTAGTAATTTTTTTAGTTCTACCTTGACCAAGAGAGCCACCTGGGGATGCATCTTTCTGAGTTTCTGTTTGACAGGCTTGGCATCTGATTTTAATGGCAAGTGATGAAGGACTAATTCTAGATCAAGGCCAGGCATATTTACATAGGACCATGCAAAACTGATCTTTTTCTCAAGAAAGAAATTGACAAAATCTATCTTTTCCTATTTTGATAGAGAAGCAGCAAAATGAATGACCTTAGGGTTGTCAGGTGTACCCAAATTTATCTCATCGGTCATTTCCACAAGCAATGTTGATTCATCCTAACTTGATTGGGGTATGTCTAATCTTCCACCTTTGGGCACCTCAAAGAGGTTTTCACCCATAGGTACATCTTTTATTTTTACTTTTTCATGATCAGAGAGTGCCTTATGGTTTTCACTCAAAGACTCGTTCTTTTGATTTTTTACTTTTTCTTTTTTTTTTTTCATTTTTATGACTCGAAGATGGAGTTGACTCCCTAAAATATGTTGTGGAATCTAGATCAATATCAAATCCTACCTTATGATCACCTTGTGGTATGCCTTCTCGTAGTCCCAGAAATTCGGCAATTGCTTTGTCATTTTGAAAACAATCTAATGTGAGTGGTTCTTGTTGGTAATGTTAGATAAGCTGAGGATAGACAAGGGGCATGTTATCATCGGTTTTAAGGAGAGAAAGGGCTGAGATGGTAAAGATGTAAACATCTATGGTATCACTATCTGAACTGCTCGTATCTAATTCAAAGCTTGGGTCCCAGAATGACTCTATCCAAGCATTAGGACATGTTTTAGGAGGGGGAGTTATTTCATGTTTTTCTTCCATGGGCAAATCATCTGGGTCAAGGAAAACATTGTCAAGGGCATAGGAGCTAGAGGAAAAGGAACTCCACTCCCATTCATTGGAATCAGTTTTGGGTTGGGTATCCTTAGGTGTTGTTTCATCATCAGAGTCATGCTCATTTCTACACGTGGTCACTTTGGTAGACGAGGGTCCAATTTGCAATGGTACAAAACCTAACCCTAAAGTTGGAGGTCGCATCTTGGGTATTGTGAGGCCCTACCCCGACTCAGTTTGACATTTTCAGTTATTTGCATATTGAAACTATTATGGATGCTTTATTTTATGCTTTATGGACTTAGAACTTATATGATTCCATGATTTGGATCACACTGACATATGTTGATGCTTTATTTCATGCATGATGATTATGAAACTTTAGATATGTTACTAGAATAGAATTACATTATGATGGTGAATGTCATTATTGGAAATTTGCAAGATTTCATTTTGATGATAGAAAAATGATGCTTATTTATGAATGGTTCAATTTTAGAAAATTATGTTAATTGCTTATGTGAAATTGAATTTGAACGAATGAGATATTGAAGTATTGTTGCCAAATGTATGAGTGTTTGATGTGTAATGAAATCCATGTATTTGATTATGTATAATTGTGATGATTTGGAATTACTAATGTGTTAATTGAGATGCGCAGGAAAATTATCCATGTGACCATGGAATTTATATGGAGAACCAAGCCTAGACCAATGTACGTTTGTTAAGCCAGGAGTTGTCTATTTGGAGAGACAACACCCCATTTGTAATGTATTTTATTTGTGAAGTGTATGATGCTTGAGTGTTAAAATTAATTTATATGTATATGTGTAATCCTACAAGAGACAAATTCCATGTGTGATTTTTATATTGTATTTTTATTGTGTCACTTGACACATGTGCTGATTAGTGTCATTGATTTTTGACTTGTCTCTTGGAGGGAGTTTTGTTTCTACCAAAGTCATTTAAAAACATGAGTGTGGTCCCAAATTTGCCTTGGGTAGGGAGTCTTGGGAGTGGTCAACTCAAGTTTGACCCGTAGGTAAACTTCAGTTGGGATTCTAAAGGGTTAAATGGACTCCTAGGGTCAGTTTTAAGGCTTTTCCAAAGGTCCAAAGGGTATACCTATGGGTTAGGGGTATTTTGAAACATGTGGCTTCTCCCATGTGACTATTTAGTCACTTCAAAAAGTGGTATTTTGAAGATGAACGAAAATTCAACTTAGAAGGTTCCTCCTAGGATAGACAACCTTCTCTTTTGATGTCAAACTCTCTTCCCCATCGTCTTCCACCTTTTCCCTTTCCAATTTTGGTAATGTGTAAGAGTTTGGGAAGGGCAACCAATGGGAACTCTCACCTCACCCAAGGGGTTGGGAAGTGTGTGAGAGGCCTTCTTAGGCAAGAATTGGAGACTTAGTGAGTAATCACCCACTCTCCATTTTTGGAGATTATGCTTTGATTTGAAAAATTAGTAGGAGAATAGAATTTTTGGAGGAATTTGGAGAAAAGTTTGTGTGGAATTGAGCAGCTCATCCCCAACTAATTTTAGCATACCTATTGGCAGGATAAGGTTGGTTTCTTCTTATCTCCTCTTGTTTATGTTGTATGTGTTAGTTTATGTTGTTTTGTAGAAGAAAAGAGTTGCTTGTAAAGAAAGTGTTTTATGAAGTTTTTGTTGAAGTAAAGAATGTGTAGTTTCATTTCTATGTGTTTTGTTTTGTGTTTCTTGTTGTTTTTGGGAGTGTCCAAGATCTCCTACTCTTGGGAGGGTAGGAAGATCTTGGGGTGGAAGGAGTATGATAGCCTTGGGTGAGAGGCTCTCCTTATGGAAAGTGATCTCAAGGGTGTCCTTTGTGACCCTTGTTGCATAGCCTTGTGTATGCATTTGGGGGTCATAAGGGGAGTAAATATGGCTTTGAGCCTTGTTGGGGGGCATAAGGATTGTGGAAGTATTTTGTTGCATTTGTATTGCCATGAGGTGGCTTGTGTTGTATTTGGCTTGCAATCTCCCCATTGGTACTTGGTCCACTTCCACCCATGGAAGAATCATCATGAATGTGGTGAAAGTGTAGCTTGGGATGGGAAACTTGTATGATGAGTGTCTTCCTATGTTTGTTGTGAAGTTTGCTTGTTTGTGACCCGTCTAGTGCTTGGTTCTCCAAGCTCAGGGGTGGCTTCTAGTAAGCCTAGGCTGGGAGGTGAGCTCTCCATGGTCAAGATGTGTTTTTATTGCAGGTTGCATGTGATGGGAAAAGAAGGATTAAAGAGCTATGTGGCTATTTATGTTGCAGAAAAAGTTAAAAGACAATGTATTCACTATTGGAGTTTGTAAAGAAAAATAAAAAGTGAGCTAGATTGTGTTTATTTACAAGGAAAGAAGAATATGTATTCAATGTTAGCTTGTAAAAGAAAGAGAAAGTCATTGTTGTAATTATTTTCCAAAAAGTAAAGCAATGTATTTCTATTCCATGGAAAGGAAGATGTAGATGTTTTATTTCCAAAACCTTTGAGTCCATATTTACTTGTATTTAGATTGCTAAAGAAGTATGTATACTGTTCTCACTCTAGTTAGTGTTGCAAAGGAATGAAGGAATGTACTAAATGGGGTATAAAACTTCATGGTTTACAAAAGGGAAAATAAAGAAAATAAAAAAAAATTGATCAAATGCAATTTTATGATTTCTGCAAATAGATGTAGTTTATTACTGCATGTTCCTTATGTTAATAAGCTGCTGCAAATAAATAAACCAGTTATGTATTTCTCCATGAATAGCAGAAATAAAACTTTTCTATAGTAGTCTATTTTTCCTTCAAAAAAAAAAAAAACTCTTAGTTTTAGGTTTATTTTGTTACTCAAAAAGACTACATTGTTATTTGCTAATAGAATGCCTTGTTAGTTTTAAAAAAAATATATGCCTACTTGAGTGACAAATAACCATATATAAATATATATATATATATATATATATATATATATATATATTTATATACATTTTTAAACATTAAGTATCATTTGAAAAATCTGTTAAAAAAAAAATGATATTTTTATAGATCTGATTTTACTACAGAAGAAAGAGAGGCAACTAACCCTCTTGTTAAATAAGCCAATATATATATATATACATACATACATATATATATATATATATATGTATAAATATATATACATGATTAAAAAATCTGCTTATGTGCAAAAACTACCCATCCCAAAATATAAAACTATATGTAATGTTCTTTTTTTTCCAAAACATATATAAACATATATTTATATGTATATATACATATATATACATATATTTATATATATATATACATATATAAATGTGACAAAAGAAAGAAAATCATATTTTTTCGAATGTTTTAACCTGGTTTTAAAACCACGTAAATATGTTTAAACAAAAAAAACTGTGCTTGAAAAATGGCAGGGCGCAGCTTTGGGCGGCGGCGCCCGCAGCCTGTGGTGCCGCAGCCTGCAGGCGGCGACGTTCGCAGCCTAAGAGAGCCGCAGCCTGCGGGCGGCGTCGTCCGCAGTCCGCGGTGCCCGCTCTGCTCTGCCTTTCCCTCTACGCCACGTAAAAACTTAATTTCTCCGCCCATTACCAGTTAAAACATGCAAAAAAAAAATAAAGGGGGTTTGGCTTCGGTCCGCCCCTGCGCGCTGCCTCTCATGGCCGCCGACTCCCCTTCACCTGCACACACTCACAAATTAAAAAAAAAGGGATTTCAAACACACTACCCACACACACAAAATGGTAAGTATGTTGCTCACACATGCCCTAACCCTATTTTCGGGTTAGGGCAAACATATTTAGGTTTTAAACTAAGATGTGTGTGTGGGGGGGGGGAAAGGGGATTGTTAGTAAAATAAATTATAAACACCTCTTTTCATTTAAATATTTTCATGAGCCTAAAATTAACTATTTATACATATATATATGTATATATAAAAGAGGTTAAATTCCTTGAGAGGTTTAATTTCTTTATTTAATTGGAATCATATAGTTGATTTTAAAATTAAGTAATGTTTTTTTTTTTTTCTTTTAAATTATTAATGAATGTAGAAGAGATTTTATAAGGAGATTTTAATACTTGGTGGAGTAGACTAAAAAAAAAAATATAGACACAAAATTATTTGTAGGGCCAAGAGGGCCAATTAAGTCTAAGGTTATAAAGTATTTTTAATTCATGGGGTTTTCATTTTAATAAGGTGTTTTAAGAACTCAGACAATTAAATTTAGAACCTAGGAGGTTAAGAAAGATAAGGTAAATTTTAGATCATTTAAATTCGAGATAAATCGTTATACTTGAGATTTTAATTATTAATTAATGGAGCTTAGTGAAAACCCTTTTTGGAGAAATTTTAGCTCATAGATGACTTAGTTATCTTTATCACTAAATTGAATTTAATTACCTGATTTACACAAATGTAGTTAAGACCAAACCAAAGTTGCATTATTTTAATTAAGTAAGTCATTAATTAGTTAAGTTTTTTTTTTTTTTTTAAAAAAAATTTCCGTTTGTGCCCAAAAGTTGGGCATGACATTTTGGTATCAGAGCAAGGTTGCCAACACTAGGAACCTTACTCCATTACGTTTCGCTATAATTATTTAATTAATTAAATTGTATTTATTTTTATTTTTAAATTAGCTAAAATAAAAATAAAAAAATCAAAGATATAAGTATAAAACAAAATAATAGATTAAAAAAAAAGTTTTGTGGTGGGAACCCTAATAAGATGGGGAAAGTGTCTAACATTCCTGTATCCCATGAGGAATGTGTGGTCAAAGAACACCAAGTGGACATTCCTGTTGTGTTGCTAAATTGAGCCTTTTTCTAGTTGGTTAGTTCCTTGTGTTTTGCCCTTTTTTGGATCAGGTAAGAAAGTCAGTAGCAGCTAAATGGAAAATGAAAGGAAACATTTCTATTAATGCTATGTGAAATGGACTTTTCCTTTTCAGTTTTATTAATCAAGAGGATCTCGCTTGCATCCTTACGGATGGACCTTGGGCTTATGGAAGAAGCAACTTTCTTTCCTTGTGTAATTGGAAGCCAAATCTTGACCCATGGAAGTACTTAGGAGTTGTGGCTCCAACATGGATCCATCTATCTGGTCTTCCCCTGGAGTTTTGGAATTTGGGAGTTATTAAGGGAATTGCTAACTCATTTGGTAAATTCCTTGTTGTTGACCGCATCACTTGAAAACCAAGTCTAGATTGTTGTTTGCTACAATATGTGTGAATGTAGCTATTAATTCTATGTTACTAAGGAAGATAACCCACCTTTCTATATTGGCCTTGTGGATCCAACCGACTGAGTATGAGAATGCTAAGGCTTTTTGTCAAAGTAGTAATAGATATGGGCACCTTAGCACATCGTGTAAGAAAAAACTAGGGATGAAGCAACAACCCCCTAGAGTTACAAATAAGCCATAGAATGGTGATTAGATGTAGTGTTTGACTATAGGTCAGGGCCCCTCTAATCTGGAGATCAAGAAAAAATTGGTTCAGGAGAAGAAAAATAAGTTGATGACCTCACAAACTCTTCATCAAACAGTGCCAAGATGGGTGGAAATATTCCACTTCCCATTATTAACAACCTTGCAGACCAAATGCAAAATACTACCCTGAAGGTAGGGGATATAGTGATTGATCTGAGTCAGAACCCAGTTCAACAAAAGATTGCAACTAGGGAAGATGAGCTCGAGGCAACAAAGAAAAGAGAGTTAAAGGACTCGACCCATGATAAGGAAAATATAATTTTAGAAAATCAAATGAGGACCCTCCAGAAGAAAAGAAATGAAGGTTTTGTAAAACTTAAGGAAAACTTACAGATCTTAGGATTTTATCAAATCTCTCCGACTACCAAGTCAAAATTTTGGTTCTTAGATGATGAGAGTGATGACAAAGAATGGACCTAGGTTAAAACTAAGAATAAAAAGAAGAAAAAGGTGGATAAGGGTGGAGAGGGTAAATTAGGGATACCTTCTCAGAAGGATGCTAGGATGAAGGATGCAACCCAGGAAGTTGTAGAGGGAAAACATAGAACCTTGGATGGTTTCTCTAAGAACAAAAAGAAGAACACTTAACTTATCCTAGATGTGGGATATTGTTTCTACTCAGGTGAGTAGAGTTCTTTGTGTTGTGTTCAAATTAAGATTTTATCCTGGGATATGAGGGGATTGAATAGTCCCCTAAAAAAGCATGTGCTTACATGTACATTGATGAAAGAAAAAGTGGATATTCTTTTGATTCAGAAGACCAAAATGAAAGTGGTCATTTTTAAGAAGGCTATTAACTCCTTTTGGGCCTCTACTACTTTCCCTGGGAGTGATGAGAAGGGTGCTTCAGGAGGAATTTCTACTCTTTGGAACTCATCCTTCAATGAAGGCACTCTGATTCATTTGGCAAAAAGTTGCTTGATAGTTAAGATGTGGGACTTGAGAACTCGGCTGCAATGGTTCCTAATTAATGTTTATGCTTACAATGTGAGATCCCCACGTACTACCCTTTGGTCCCCTCTATCCAACCTCATTGTCAATCAAGTGAATTCTCTATGGATGGTGGTGGGAGATCTCAATTCACCACTTTATCCCTTAGAGAAATTGGGAGGCATAGAGGACTACTTTGAGAGTATGACTAATTTAGCTAATTTTATTTCGGCTATGAGTCTTATGGATATCATCCTCAATGTTTCCAGATGTTGGAATTCTACACTCACATGAGAATGGTTGATGTTTTCATTGATGGCAACCAACCGATAACAGGATTCCACAGGTTCACTGGCATCACAGACATCATTCATTAGCACCGGCATGAACAACAAGTTTATTCACCAGCATTTAGTTTACACCGGCAACGAAGCATACCGGCACTCAGGCCAACATGGGATAAATTTTTGTTTATGTGAATTGTATTGTAATATAATTAATTATTTGTAAAGACTCATATATGTATGAGATCTTATAGGTCATTTTTGATATGGCATAGAGAGGCAATTACGTAATGGTGTTATGAAGAAGATAGCAAAAATATTTTGTAATAAGGCAGATAGGTTATGTGAGTGAATATCATTCATTGACAAGTTTTTGGTTAAGGTTTCTAACAGAGCTTAAACTGGTATTGAATCAAGCAAATTCTATTTTGAGCAACACATTGTCTTGGATTTAATTATCCATTTTGTAGTTAGTGAGACTCTTTCATTGAGCAGTGAGCTCTAGGCTATCAGCCTTCCTGCATGTGCAGGCTCCTATTGTAAGTAATATTTATTCATATAAATTGGCTAGTGAGTAAATATTGTGGGTCACAAATCCCATCAAGGTTTTTCCCTTATCAGGTTTCCTCGCCAAAATATCTTGTGTTATGGTGTGCATTTATGTTGTCTTTGTTATTTCTTTTTGTTGCATTATTACTTGTTTATTGGTACATTAATTTGGGTTGGAAAGTTATAAATAAGTTCAAATATTCCATTAACTGGTTAGACACCAATTCACCCCCCCCCCCTCTCAGTGTCTTTGGGACTGTGATTGCATCTAATAGTTGGTATCAAAGCTTAGTCCTCTAGTTGCAAAAGCCTAACAACTTGAGGAAGATTTTGAAACCGGTACTAATGGAGAGTTTGAGAAAATAGTTGGAAGGAGCTCTTGAAGATTTTAATGCAGAAAATTTGAAGAATATCAAACTTGAAGATGATCTAAGGATTGCCCAAGAATTAATTAAAGGACTTTAGGAGAACCAGGTTATACCACAAAATAAGAGGAAGGAACTTCATGAGAAAATGTAGAAACATGATGATGAAAAGGAAACTCTTAGGGATATTGTAGAGAAGTTGAGGCAAGATTTAACCATGAGGCTATCTAAGGATATTGAAGATAGGAAGAAGAATAAAGAAGACTTGACTAGGAGACCTAATGATGGAGAAAATGAAAATCTAAGACTTTGTCATGAGAATGATATAAGCTAAAGGCAGCTCTGATTCACATGCAACATGATAAAGATGAGCATAGGAGACAAGTTGACATTCTGGAAAATGAGTTGATCACTGCAAATGAACACAAAGACAGATTCAAGAAAAGTTCAGAAAGGCTTGATGACATGCTGAAAAGACAAAAACCTAATAGAGATACATTGGACTTGGATTTGAACATGGAGAAAGTTCTGGGACTGCAAACAATCAAGATCACAACAAACCGGTAAGACAACCTAATGCTTATAAAATCAATGGGAAATGTTTTTATCCTTAGTGGGTATGGCAAAAAACTGAAAATCATGCATTCTACCCTCTATTGATGGTGAGAAGTTATATTTCACTTAACTGGTAGGCATTTAATGCGGTTGTTGGAGAAATTTTTGGTTATAAAACACTGGAAAACCCTCATTTCAATCCACCAAGCATCTGAGCATTCGAAGAGAGCGCAAATTTGAGCAAAGGTATTTTAAAGGCAAAGCAGCAAGGTGTTTTCAGGCATTCAAGGATTTCAAGTCAAAAGATATTTATCTTTCGAAATGGTATCTTCATCTTCTACACCTGAATTTATTGCAAACCCTACTGTCGTAGAGAATATTAAGCACCGTAGACCCATGTTTAAAATCATTTCCAAGATTGCAAAGCAAGATGATTCCATCAGAGCCTTTTCTAAGATTCTTAAGGGAGTTGTTTTTGCCAAAGTCCCAAGGATTTATATTCACTGCAACAGAGAGAATTTAGGGTCAGATGACTTGAGGAACATGTACAGAAATGTTATAATTGATGAACAAGGTTTGGTCAAGCCAAAGCATAAGATTGTTGAGGATTTAGGATTTGTTGAAATTATGAACATTCCTAAATTTCTGGATAAGATAATTCATCTTGTACTAAGCAGAGTTCAAGGGGAGTTTGTGTGGCTAGATTCTATTTTTAAAATCTCTAAGGAAGCAATCAAGGTAGTTACTGGTTTAACCTCAATTGGTAATAGGCCCGACAAAATGAAGAAGATACCAAACAAGGGTGTTATGGACCTAACCAAAGCTACATTTGACAACATATATCTTAGGGTTAATGATATCACTAATGCAAATGTGAAATATGTGAGCATTGTATTTGGATACAGAGTTACACATGCAAATAGGTTAAATTTTTTTTCTAGTTTGTGTATTCATAGTGCATATGAGATGGTTAAGAAAAATACAAAAAATGATATTTGTGAGTGGCTTAAGGATGAATTGCTTGATAATTTGAAAAAGATTAAGGGTGACAAGAAGGGAACATTCCATTTTGGGAATCTACTTGTGTGTTTAATGCTTTACTTCACAAAGGAGATACCCGACATTGGTCACAAGGACTTTGCATATGACATCTCGGTAGGTAGATAGATCATAGAAACTATTATCGACATTGGTGCTAACAGTGATGACATGATTCAATCCTATTTCAAAAACTTCCAAACCAAAATGAAGGCTACATAAAGGATACAACAGAGCATTGTGGACAAGTATGACAGGCAAATTTGTTTTGTAATCAAAAGAGATGAAACATGGATGGATGTTGTTACTCCTAAAACTTTTTGGATTACAGAGATAAGATATGAAGTTGATCTGAATATTCTTGAGGCTTATGCTAAGACACTTCTTGACGCACTTAGGGAACCCTCTGAAGAAATTTTTGGCAGTACTGAGACTATTTAGAGTGTTGTTTCGATGCAAAAGTAGAGAAAAAGAAGAGAAAAATTAATAAAAAATGCATCCAAGATGGCTAAGGAAGTTAAGGAAAATGTAATTAAATTGAGTGGCATTTCTGCTACTGAACTAGAAGGATTGGAACCGGTAGCTCATGTTTCACCAGTTGTCACTTCTTCTGATATAGACAGTGGTAAGGCAATAGAGTTCAAAAGAGTTGAGAGGAAGAGGAAACCCTCACTGGTACCTTCTCCTTCTCCTAAAAGGACAAGAACATTAAGGAAGAAGCAACAGGCTATAAGGGAGCCTAAGAAGAAGTTAACTCCAAAGAAGAATTAAGAACCTAAGACATCAAATACCCTTACACTAGAGGAATTAATCAATGAAATAACACAAGAAGGTAATATTTGCAATGTGAATAAATTTTATCATTCATTCAAGGATTCTGACAAGAAGACAATCAAGGAAAGCATCACTTTGCATCTTGACATCTACAAGAAAGTTTTGATTGAGGTTGTAGATGACCTGCCTAATGACTTATATATAAGATTAGAGGCTAAAATAATGTCAATGATGGAATTGGATAAAAAGTTAAAGGTAGAAGCATTGTTGGCTGTTCACCTCGTTAATTCCAGAGAAGAGATTGATGAACTAATTGCTGAATCCAACCAGTCCGTTTTTATGAGTGGTTATCAGTAGGTTAGCCTAATGGCAAGGAGAGTGAAAGAGATAGCTAATGAAACTACATACAAATGGGACATATTTTTTGTTGAAAAAGAAAAGAAAGAGGAAAGGGATAGACAAAAAATGGATAAGTCTTTTGCAAAGGTATATCAAAAGGACAAAGGTAAAAATAAAATTGGTATTGTACCTATTATAAAGGTCATAGATAACCTTTCTCCACCACAAAAGGATACACCACCAATAACTTTAGAGATACTGGTACATATAGATAGGTAGCCAGATAAGGAGACTGAAGACATAACACATGATGATACTAACCTAGATTCTAAAATTCTCTTTACTATGAATGTAGATATACAAAATTTTAATATTGTTATGGACAAAGAGACTACAGAGGTTAAGATAGCTGATGCTACAAACATTGAGGTCTCTGAGCCACAGATTAACACTGCTGACTCTTAGAACATTGAAATACTGACTGAAGCTAAGAATCTCGAGACTGAGAAACCAATAGATGTAGAGGTAATAACATAGAGTGAGAAACCAGCAATTGTAAATGATGGTAACAATGAAGAAATTATTAACTCCCAATGCCCAGAATGAAAAACAAAAAGCACTAAAAGTTGGATCAATTATCATTAGATTGATAATCTTCCTCTGAATTTTATTGGGTACAGCTCCCCAGTCAGATATTCAATAAATTAATTGGTTTTAAACCACACATTTACTTTTAACCAAAAAGCAACTAAAGGCACTAACACCTACTCATAACCATGAAGTAAATGTGAAGATGATTGAATACTAAATAAAGTGAATGCAGGAAAAAGAAAACATAGTTCATATTCCCAACACCCATAGAAAATAATTGAAGAGGTAGGAGCACATATCCTTCCCAAGAGGTAACTTAATCTAAAAACAAAATTCTAGAATTAATCACATCTAAAGCTTGTCATGACAAGAATGGTACTGAAAAATAATATTAATGAGACAAAGCTCAATAAAATCTAAAAACAACAATAAAGAATTCAAATATTCCTGAATGCCTTCTTCAATCCTTCAATATCAAAAATGAGTTCCAACACTCAAGTTCTGTACATTGCAATTGTAGGAAAAGAAAACATGCCCCCTGCTATAATTAAAAACTCAAAAATTATTGCCCTTTCCTATAGCACATAGACTGCTGGAAAAATAAACCTCTTTTCCTCTTTCTTTTGCATATTTATCCTTCTTTTCCTCTCGGTGAGACACTTTCAGTTCCAAAAACTGAATCCTAGCATGTCATATGTTGACAGCTGGATATAAATAACTGTCTTCATTCCTTCAACACTTCTTGGCTTCAATATAATATTTAATCATAATGTTTTAATCTAAAAACATTATAATTTAAAATATATAATATTTATGAATTAACTATGGGCTCCATCGTTACAAATATAAGTCGTGCCAGTTAATATTTGAAAACAGGAAACTTGGTTGTTGCTGGTAACTTTGAACAGACCCACGCTCAGTCCACCATATCTTTTGAAGGAGACATAATTTGGTTAATCTCTCTAGTGGAAATGTGCACAACTTGTCTTTGCACAACTTATACAAAAATGGGAAAAATCCAACAGTGGAATAAAAATATATGCCCCCCGCAACATGATGATTTTTCTGTCACAAAAATTAGAACTTGATATTGTTTGCAATGCAAGAGCTATGTATGTCTTGGCAACTCCATGATTTCATTGATCTATACAAGCAAACTAGAAAAAGAAAACTATTGGTATGATCAGCAACATAACAATACAGGCCTAATCTGAATTCATTATAATATCACCACATCCCATAATTGAAAAATATGATAGCTATGAAGAAGAAGGCATGATAAAATGTTAAACATCTGTGCGAGCCATAGTTGTTCTCTTTCTTGATATTAAGTGGGGTGGCTTTATTTGCAACTAAGTGTCTTGCTATTCATCCAAATGAAAGTATATTTCCTGTTAAAACTCGAGTTCCTTGATAATATTTACAACTAATGGGGCTGGTGATATATGGTAAACCTTGTGCTCCAAACTCTTACACTTTGGAAACTGCTCAAGAACTGCTTGAACTTTTGGAACCTGTTGAACTACTGTGAACCATTTTGAACTTGCCTAAACTAAATGAACCTACTTGAACTGAATGAACCTGACTGAACTGAATGAACCTTCTTAAACTGAATGAACCCGACTGAACTGAATGAACCCGACTAAACTGAATGAACCTGCTTGAACTTAATGAACCTGATTGAACTGAATGAACTTGCTTGAACTAAATGAACCCGACTGAACTCGATGAACCTGTTTGAACTAGATGAACCCGATTGAACTGGTTCAAGGGGGTTCAATGGTTCAAAAAGTTTTAAAGACATTCTTTTTCACTTAACTGGAACTTAACACAGAACTTTAAAGGGAAAAAGTCTATGGAGACATGATACACAACTAGAGGGGCCCGACTTAAAAGTTTTTAATTGGGCAGACCACAAGTGGGCCAATAGGTAATTAGTCAAGTATCTGTGGAAAAGAAAGTTATTGCAAAATTGAGCAGATCCCCTATAGATTTCAGACCTACAAATGTAATAGATGTTCTTTTGGATTCAATTAAGAGGATCACATAGTGCAACGCCTTAGCATACAAGGCCATTGATGATACATTACCTATTTTGAAAATGATTACACCGACATGTATGGTAGATCATATTGATGGATCTTTGGGTAAATTGGACACATTGTCCAAATTTATTGCTTCAAATGTTCTAATTGTAGATAAGGTCAATGAAGAAACCATCAAGAAAAGGGTAAATAAAGAAAAAGGTGAATTCTTTGAGAAAACTATCAAGGACTATACTAAGCATATTGATTCCTTATTAACGATACTTAATTCCACAATTTTGGAATACAAAGAATTATATAAGGAAGCTTGTAAGTCTCACCACTTGACTGAAGACAATGATGACAAGATTAAGGAAGCACAAAAGGAGATAGATAATATAGTAGACAATATGTTAGGTTCTTCAGAACTTACCTCAGTTTTTTTAACACAAAATGGCAGTTTTTGAGGAAAAGATAGAGAAATTGGAATACGAAAGAGCAAGGATAAGGTTGAAGGCCCGAGAACTGAAAAATAAACTTGGTCCAAAATTAGACAGTCTTATAACTCGATGGGTTGAGCTATCTAAAACATTAATTCAAGGAGAACGATCACCAAAGAAATGTTGGCATATGGACACTCCAATGAGACATTGTGTGTGATTGAAGGTTTTGTCATTGATGGCAACCTTGCAATCCTATGGCACCGGCAAAGCATTACTCAAGCAACCTTACAATCCTACGGCACTGGCAAGACATTTTACCAGCAAAGCATTACTCAAACAAAAAGTGCACCAGCATCAGCAAGATCAATCTACACTAGCACTGGCACAGAAGTAAATATGTATACTGGCACAGAGGCCGACAAGATTTTTGATATGTAATATTTTGTTTATTATTGTAAGCCAACTTGGCAAATTTTAAAATGACTCTTGTATATAAAAGAGATCATTGTAGGCATTTGTGGGATATGGATAGGAAGCATATATAAATTATAAGGTAGACCTAATATGTGAATTGTAGGTCAAGGGTATATGTAAAGAATAGAGAAAGAATCGGTACTGAATCTGGCATTAAAGATGCTATTGTAAAGCAGTACAGAATATTGGATTTGTGTAAATCCTCATTGTAAGTCAGTGTGACTTCTTATTGAGCAATGAGCTCTAGGCAGTTGGCCTTCCTACATGTGCAGGCCCCTATTGTAAGTAATATTCTCTTATTGGCTAGTAAGTGAATATTGTGGGTCACAAATCCCACCAAGGTTTTTCCCACACTAGGTTTCCTCGTTAAACATCTTGTGTTATGGTGTTCTTTTCATGTGGATGTTTTTTATTCTGTTATTTGCATTAATTTTTGCATACCGGTATACTATTACTTTATGTCCTACATATTTAGTTTTAAGAAAATTACACTACCAGTCAGATACTAATTCACCCCCCCATTCTCAGTATCTATGGGAACCCTAACAATTGGTATTAGAGCCTAGTCCTCTATTTTCAGAAGCCTAATAGCTTGAGGAAGATCTTGACACTGGTAAAGATGGAAAATCTGATGAAGCAACTTGAAGGAGCTCTTACTGACTATGATGCAGAGAAGTTGAAAAATATCAAATTAGAAGATGATTTAAAAGTAGCTCTGGACATTACTCAGGCACTTCAAGAAAATCTTTCTGTTACAAGAAACAAGAGAAGAGAATTTTGTGAAAAATTGCAAAATGAGAATGATGAAAAGGAATCACTAAATGATATGATAAGCAAATTGAAACAAGAGATCATGACAACAAAAAATGAAATGCAGGATATGACTATGAGATTTTGCAAAGAAATTGAGGACAGAAAGAAGAATGAAGAAGAATTGACCAGAAGATTAAGTGATGCAGCAAATGAGAACACAAGACTTAGCTATGAAAATGACATGTTGAAGACAGATTTGATGCATACTTAGAATGACTCAAATGAACTAATGAGACAAAAAGAAATCTTGGAAAGGGAATTGGAAACTGCAAATCAACACAAAGAAAAATTCAAGAAAAGCTTAGAAGAACTTGGTACCTTATTGAAGAATCAAAAACCCAAAGGTGACACTTCTAGAGTTGGATTTGAAGTTGGAGAAAGCTCTGGTACTGCAAATACCCAGGATCAAAGCAAACCGGTAAGACCCTCTAATACTTACAAATTCAATTGAAAATGCTTTAACTGTAATAAATATGGTCATAAGGCAAATGAATGTAGATCTAGGAATTATCAGAACATCAATCCTCCCACCAGTCAATGCACCAAATGCAACAAAATTGGTGATAACTCTGAAAATTACAGAATGAATGTAAGATGTTATGTTTGTGGAAGTTTTGGTCATTTATCAGATAAATGCAGAACACAAACCGACATAGGTTATGGGAAAGCTATTCAGAAAAATAGCTTAACTTGTTATGCATGTAACAAGATTGGTCATATTGCTAAATTTTGTAGAAGTAAAGGTACACCGGTAGATAACAGAAGTACTAGCTTGAAAGGTAAAGAAAAGGTTGAAGAGGTTAAGCAAGAATTTTTAAAGCAATGGATTAGAAAAGGTGATCTAAATATTGGGGTTACTTCTCCACCGGTAGAACCAATAAATGCTTCACCGGCAGGACAATATGATGCTCCACCGACAGGACAGAGCAATGCTCCACTGGTAGGATGTTCTTCATCAAATTGAAGAAAATTATTTTGAGGGTTTGGCAAACAAATGACACATGTGCTATTATTCCCTTAGTTAGAGAAAAGAAGTTGAAAATCTTTCATTACCGACAAATAAAGTTGAGCTAATACATTACCGGAGAGCAATTAATGTTGTAGGTAGTAGAAAAGACCTTATAAAACAAGTTTTTTGGCTCCATTTCATTTCACCGTGAATTCAAACTTTCAGAGAGCGCAAAGATTTCCAAGCTAAGGCATCATGAGCAAAGAGGCAAAGCACTTCAACAATCAATCCATCCAAAGGCAGAAAAAGGTATTTATCATCATGGCATCCTCCTCTGCACCTGAATTCATAGCAAACCCTACAGTAGTTGAGGTTGTAAAATGACCTAGGCTCGTGTTTTAGCTAGTTCTCGAGGTAGCTAAGAAAGATGACAACACAGGTGCTTTTTCCCAAATTCCAAAGGGTGTTGTTTATGTAGAAGACCCTAGAATTTATATTCATTGCAACATAGAGGAATTAGGTGATGAAGAAATCAAAAACATGTATAAATCTATTATATGTGACAATGCCAGAAATGTGAAACCTGAATATAAAATTGTTGAAACCCTAGGATTCACTGAAATCCTCTACATTCCTGAATTTCCCAAGGAAGTGGTTAGGATAGTTCTAAGTAGGGTACATGGCTCATTCTTTTGACTTGACTCAGTGCATAAAATTACAAAGGTAGTTGTGAAAGAAGTAACAGGGTTACCTTCCACTAGTACCAGACCCGACAAAACCAAGAAGGTCTCCAATGATCTTGTAATGAAATTAACTAGTGCAACATTTGACAAAAGATCATTGAGGGTTAATGATGTGACCGATAAAAATGTGAGATTCATTAGCATGATTCTAGGTTACAAAGCAACTCATGCTAATAGGCTTAACTATGTTTCTAGTTTATGCATAAAGAGTGCTTATGACATGGTGAAGGACAATGTAAAAATTGATATCTGTTAATGGTTAAAAGATGAGTTAATTGATAATTTGGCAAAAATCAAGAAGGATAAGAAAGGAACCTTTAGATTTGGAAATTTACTTGTATGCTTAATGCTACATATAACCCAACAAGCTCCCGGTATAGGCTATAAGGATTTTGGATTCAACATACCGGTAGGAAAACAATTGTCTGACTTATTCAACAACATGGGTGAAAATAGAGTAAAGAATATCAATGAGTATTTTCAAGCACTAAAGGTCAGAATGAATAAAAGAATCATACTATCATAGGAAATTGTCAACAAATACAAGGATGATATATACTTTGTAATCAAAAAGGATGAGATCTGGATGGAAGCAGTCATCCCAAAAACAATCTGGCTTACAGAGATGGGGTATGAAATAGATGACCACATAGTGAAAACTTATGCCAAAGCACTTCTGGAAGCCCCCAATGAACCAAAGGAAGAAGTATTTGGTAGTGTTGAGACCATTGAAAGCCAAATTCAATCTAAAAAGAGAGTAAAGAAAGTTGAGGCATTTGTGAGGAAAGGAACTAGACAAGCAAAAGCCATAAAGGAAGATGTACTAAAGAAAACCGGCATAACAAAAGATGAGTTGGCAGCCCAACAACCTGAAACTCATCTATCACTGGTAGATACTTCCTCAGAAGGAGATATACCAACAACTTTCAAAAGAGTTGTTAGGAAATTGGTATCCACTCCTTCACCTAGAAGGACAAGATAGAAGCAACAAGCTGTGAGGTCTCTAGTCAAGAAAGCCACACCAAAGAAAAAGCTAACCCCCAAAAGGAAGAAGAAGACAAACACTAACTTGGCCCCTTTTGAAATATTTCTGAATGAGATCACAGAGGAAGGTAAATTGAAAAACATAGGGAAAATCTATGACACCCAATCAGATGATGAGAAAGGACAAGTCAAGGAGAGTGTTATATTACACATGGACATGTATAAAAAGTTTTTGATGCAAGTCCTAAATGAAATTCCTGATGAATTATATAAAAGACTTGAGGCCAGAAGGCAAGGAATAGTTGATTTGGATAAGAAGATTAAAATAGAAAAATTACTTGCAATATACCTGATCAACTCACCTAAGGAAATTGATGATCTGATAGCTCAGGCCAACCGGATAGTTTTTTCCACTGCACACCGGCAAATATCACTAATGGCAAGTACAGTTACTTAAGTTTCAAAGGAAACAAAAGATGGTTGGGATACATTCTTGGTTGAAAAAGAAAAACAAGAAGAATATAGGAATCCCAAGCCCATTCTGGTATATCAAAAGGACAAAGGGAAAGGTAAAGTTGGTGGACCACCAAGTATCAAGATTAGAGACAACTTACCCCTACCTCCCTTAAATACTCCACTGGTAAAAACAACAACTGCAGAAGATCAACTGGTAGCTGAGAGCATGACACAGAGGATAATAATCCTAATCCTGAAGTCCTATATACTGTGAATGTTGATACTCAGAAAATCAACATAATGGTAGATAAGGATACATCAGAAAACAAAGAGCAACCGGCAATAGATTCAGAGAAAAAGATGGAATTTGGAACACAAAAAGAGCAACCAACAGAGTTAAAGGCTCCATAATAGATGCCACTGGTAAGAAATGATGCAGGAACACCAGTGCTTAAAGAGATGGAGACACAAACAGACCTACCAGAGGTCAATACTAGCATGGTCACTTCCACCGGCACTCAGTTTATTGGGTCACCATCAAATGTAATAGAGGTATTGCTCAAATCTATCAAGAAAATAACTAATTATAGCTCACAAGCTTATAAAGCGATAGATGATTCAATTCCAATTTTGAAATCAATAGCTCCCAATTGTAATATAGCCAACAAAGATTCTTTAGGCCAGTTGGATACACTTTGTAAATATATTTCTGGAAATTTTGAGCAAACAAAGGTAGAAGCTATAAAGGAAAGTGTGGAAAAAGAGAAACATAAATTCTTTGAGGAAGGAATAAAGAAGTGTAATAGGGAATTTGACACACTTCTATCGGAACTGTGCAATTTATTGAAAGAATACAAAACTTTGTATAAAGACACCTATAAGATAATCTTTTTGACCATGGATGTAGACAAAAAGATGAGCAAGGTACAGGAAGAGATCAATAAACTTGCTGATAATTTTGTTAACTCACCCGATACATTACCAGTTTTTGAGGAAAAGATAACAAATTTTGAGGAAGAATTGCTCAAATTAGAAAGAGAGAAAGAGAAAATAATAAACAAGGCAAACTTTTTGAGATCTAAACTAAGTCCAAGATTGGACCATTTAGCATCTCTGCATAAGTAAATCTTAGAGGCACTATCACAGGGTACCAAAACACCAGCAGAACACTTGTAGCATCTCACCAGTACAGTATACAGAACTGAGATAGCAATAAAGGAGGGCAAGAAGTTTATGGATGGCATAAACTTAATTTTGGGAGATATTCTTCAGATAATAACTACCCAACTACAAGGTTGAGGTTATGAATTGGTACAACTACAAAATCTACTAACCTTTGTCATTGATGCCAAAGGGGGAGTAGTAGACAAGAAAATTCAAAGCATAGGGATCACATACTCAGGGGGAGCCCTCACATTTTTGGTCTACACATTTTTGGATATCTTTTTGAAATTTCTCATGAGTGTTGCCATCAATGCCAAAGGGGGAGATTGTTGGCATATGGACACTCGAATGAGACATTGTGTGTGATTGAAGGTTTTGTCATTGATGGCAACCTTGCAATCCTATGGCACCGACAAAGCATTACTTAGGCAACCTTACAATCCTATGGCACCAGCAAGACATTTTACTAGCAAAGCATTACTCAAACAAAAAGTGCACCGGCATCAAGAAGATCAATCTACACTAGCACTAGCACAAAAGATGTTCACCGGCACAGAAGGAAATATGTATACCGGCACAAAGGCTGACAGGATTTTTGATATGTAATATTTTGTTTATTATTGTAAGACGACTTGGAAAATTGTAAAGTGACTCTTGTATATAAAAGAGATCATTGTAGGCATTTGTGGGATATGGATAGGAAGCATATATAAATTATAAGGCAGACCTAATGTGCGAATTGTAGGTCAAGGGTATATGTAAAGAATAGAGCAAGAACCGGTACTGAATCTGGCATTGAAGATGCTATTGTAAAGAAGTATAGAATATTGGATTTGTGTAAATCCTCATTGTAAGTTAGTGTGACTTCTTATTGAGTAGTGAGCTCTAGGTAGTTAGCCTTCCTGCATATGTAGGCCCCTATTGTAAGTAATATTCTCTTATTGGCCAGTAAGTGAATATTGTGGGTCACAAATCCCACTGAGGTTTTTCCCACATCGGGTTTCCTCGTTAAACATCTTGTGTTATGGTGTTCTTTTCATGTGGATGTTTTTGATTCTGTTATTTGCATTAATTTTTGCATATCGGTATACTATTACTTTATGTTCTGCATATTCAGTTTTAAGAAAATTACACTACCGGTCAGATACTAATTCACCCCCCCCCCTCTTAGTATCTATGGGAACCCTAAAAAGAAACAGATGCATTATCTAACTAGCATGATCCAGAAGACAAAAACCATTATCTTTGACAGTAATAAATCGATGCAGAGCTTGAATATACTTTTGGCTGATATCTTTCAATTATACTCAACTGGTTACAGGCTACGAGGTAGAATTTTAGTACTCTTTGAATATTTTTGAAATCCTTTGTCATTGATGCCAAAGGGGGAGTAGTATGGAGAAAAATGCACAGAAGAGATCACTTGCTCAGGGGGAGCACACTCTTTTTCAGGATCAATTTTGGACTTCATTTTTGGATAACAGTTTTTAGATTTTTCTCACGAGTGTTGCCATCAATGCCAAAGGGGGAGATCGTTGGAATTATACACTCACATGAGAATGGTTGATATTGTCATTGATGTAAACCAATCCCACTGAGATTTTCCCTTACCGAGTTTCCTCACCAAACTATCTTGTGTTATGGTGTGCATTTATGCTGTCTTTATTATTTCTCTTTGCTACATTATTACTTGTTTATTGGTACATTAATTTTGGTTGCAAAGTTATAAATAAGTTCAAATATTCCATTAACTGGTTAGACACTAATTCACCCCCCCCCTCTCAGTGTCTTTGGGACTATCATTGCATCGAACACTAGATTCACGTGGTCAAATAGAAGGCAAGCAAAGAATTTGATCTGAGTTAGATTAGATAGGTTCTTGGTGTCTACTTACTAGGAAAACTTTGATTCCTTCTTACTTTTCTCTTTCTCGAGAGTTGGATCTGATCATAATGCAATTCTTTTTCCCATAAAAGACTCTAGGGAGAAAAAACATTACCTCTTCAAATATGATATTATATGGTCACATCACCCTGACTTCAAATCCCTAGTTAAACAATGGTGGAATGTTCCTGTCAGTGGTACCACTATGTACTAAGTTGCTAAAGTCCTCAAAATCCTAAAGGTAAATGTCAAAGGATGGGACTGGTACTTGTTTGGAAATATCTTTGAAAAAAAAGGGATATCATTTAAAATATTGAGAAGCTATAGAAAAAGGTGGAAGGAAGCAAAGCCTCGAAGGAAGAAAAAGGGGAGGAAATTAAATTAAGATATCAATGGGTCAAGATGAGTAATAAAGAGGAGGTGTTTTAGAAACAAAAATAAAGAATACAATGGCTCAATGAGAGAGATAGAAACACAAAATTCTTCCATCAGTCAACCTTGAAACATGGAAGCATGATTAAAATAACAAAGGTAACTAAGGAAGATGACTCCTTTGTTGAGAATGAGAAAGAGATGGTTGAGATGTTTATTAATTTCCTAAGTCTAAATAACCCAAATAACCAGGACAACTTCTAACAACCTAATAGACTTCTTGATGTGATCCTACAAGTCATTACTGATGAAGACCTATCTCATTTGATAGAGAATGTGACCTTCCAAGAGGTAAAAGATTCTATGTTTTCATTTGGAGACTTTAAAGCCCCAGACCTTGACGGTTTCCCCTAGCCTTCTTTAAAGATCGCAGGGAAATTATGGGAGAGGACATCTACCATATAGTGAAATACTTCTTCAGGTCGAGTAAAATGTTTAATCAAATAAATGCCACTTTCATTGCCTTGGTTCCTAAGAATGACAATATTGTTTCCACTAAAGATTTTAGGCCAATCAACTTATGTATACTTTTGTGTAAGATCCTCAATAAATTTATGGTCAATAGGTTAAAACCGATGTTATATAAGATGATTTTTATTAATCAAAAAGGATTTTTCAAAAGCATAAATATTTTTTGATACTATAATTGTTGCTCATGAACTTGTTCACTAAATGGAAAACAACAACAAATCCTCTATGGCCTTCAAATTAGACATTTCTAAATCCCATGACAGGGTCTCCTGGAACTTCCTCCTTGAAGTCTTCAAAAATTTTGGCATAAAGGGTAAATTTCTAAACATGATTGAGCAATATGTTGCTAGTCCAAAAATTTTAGTGCTTTTAAATGGATCACCGAGGGGTTAACATTGTTGTTGAAGTGTTGGGGAGAAATGTCAAGAAACGGAGAAGGGAGGAATGCTAAAAGGAGTTAGAGATACTTCCACACTTGATCCTATCTCTCATCAACAATTCATTGATGAAACCATCATTTTGGAGAACCTTATGTCTCAGAAGTGAGGTATTGGAAAAGGATACTAGATAATTATGCTAAGATCTCAGGGAAGCATATTAGTTATAAGGGAAGTAAGATTTTATTTATTAATGTCAATTGCATCCTAAAATCACCACTATCCTAGCTTGCCAAACTACTAATATTTTTAATTCTTATTTGAGGTTACCTTTCATTTCCAAGTTTCCCTCTTTGGCCTTATAGAATGGGATTATTGAGAGGTTCCAAAAGAAATTGGATGGTTTGAAAGGTAAGTTTCTTAGTATGGTTGGGGAAATTCAATTGGTTAAATATTGTCTCTAGAGCATTCCCATATATTATGTCTCCCTCTTCCAAATGCTAGGGAAGGTGGCTGAGAAGATTGAGAGGATTCAAATAAGATTTTTTGGGTTGGAACTGAGGATATACTATCTTTAGTTGACTAGGATAGGGTTTGCTACTCCATCAAATTAGGGGGACTTGGGATTAAGAAAAATGTGGCTGGAAGTTAAACAAAGGTAAAAAGGTCTGGGTGGATATATTGAAAGACAAATACCTCGGCAATGAAAAGCACAACAAATTCCTAAATTAGTTTGAGTTACCCTCTAGGTCCTTCATTTGTAATAATGTGGCAAAAGCTAAGGCTTTTATAAAAAAAAATGGAAGAATGATAATAGGGAATGGGAAAAAAAACAACTTTTGGGATGATGTTTGGAGTCATGACCAAGTCATTCTATAGTTACCTTAATTCTGGAAAGTGAGACTGATCTTAATCAGGAGATGTGGTAAGCTAGTTGAAGATTATATAGTAGGGAAAAGAGACAAAGCTGAGTGGAAGAATCTTGAAGAGGTGGTGATTCAACAAGATGATGTCTCAACCCATCTTTAGGATCAATTTATTAGGGAAGCTAAATCTCTCTCCTTTCTCTTTCTTGATTGCTCCTTATCTCCCCTCATTAAGGATGAGATATGGAAACCAAACTCCTTGGGTTTCTTCTTACTCAAATCTTCCTACCATAGTTTGGAGGAGGAACTGGTAGAGGATTTCAACTAGAAAAACATACGGAAAAAGGGCTTGATTCTGAAAGTGAATTGCTTCTAGTGGAAAACTGCACATGAAAGAATTCTCATTGTCGATAATCTTAACAAAAAATAATTCTACTTTGTTGACAGATGTGTGTTATGCTATAAAGACATGGACATAATCGATCATTTGTTGTTGCATTGCCAATATACTAAGGAAGTTTGGGATGCACTATTACATGACATGAAAATCTATTGGATTGTCCTTTAAAAAATGAAATATTTAATGAGGAAGTAGCCCTTAACCCCATATTGTCACCCTGTATCTAAATACTTGTGGCTTTAGACTCCCCCCCCCAATAATGGTATGGAATATCTAGAAAGAGAAGAACAAAAAAGTGTTTAGGGATGAATCTAGGAGCCACAAGGTGCTATTCAATATTATAAAACAAGAAACTAAGGAGACCATCAATGTGGGAAATCCAAGAATTTCTAAAGTTATTCCTTTCGTACTAAACCTTATAATAAAACAAAAATTGGGAATTGATCATAATCTCCTAAGGCTAAACTGGCATACCATGATTGTAAGGAAGGGTTGTATTTTGATCCCACCTGAGGAGGGGTGGCTCAAATGTAACTTTGATGGTTGTTCAAAAGGAAACCCAAGAGATTTGGGAGCTAATTTAAGAAGAGGCATGAACAATAAAGGTGAAGCTATAATGGCTTCGATGGGACTTACTCGGATACATCATCATAAAAGGAGAAATATGATCCTTGAGGGTGACTTGAAACTTATTGTAGATTTTTTGAATGATATTATCAATGCTCCTTGGGAGATAACATGAATTATCCAAAATTGTAAAAATTTATTTAAGGCTTTTAGCAAAGTAAAAGTTCAACACCAATATAGGGAATTTAATGTAGCTACAGATGATATTAAAAACCAGGGGGTAACAAAAATAGGATGGTATTATTTTTATTTTAATGAGATCTCAAGGGGATTAAAAAAATATTAGCCAAGGAAAGGGTAATCCCCTCATGGGGTGACATTGTCAACTAGACAATGAGGATGGGAGGTGGTAGTTTTTTAAATTTTGAATGAGTGCCAAGAATTATAAAATTCAAATTTTCCACTTTTTGTCCTACAATCTACTGAGTAGGATGATGATTACTTGGCTACTTGGGATGATGTGTAACTTTCAAATATGGTAGAAGGATGATGTGACGGTGATAAATTCAAAGCATCTTGAGGAATGTACAAGATAGATCAATCCTTAGTTCATAGGGTTTCGAAAAGATAACAAAATCATTTGTGGGAAAGGTGGTGATTGCAATTCCCTAACTAGCTTAAATTATAATAATGAGAAAAGAGATTTTGCATGTGTGGACAATGAATCTCATCAAGACAAAAAGGAATTTTTTAAAAAGTATTGCTTAAGAAAAAAAAGTGACTATAAAATCTAAAAAACTCCATGAGTCAATTTCATATATGTTTTTTGTATTCTGCAAAGTGGAGAGGCAAAGCAGTGGTGACTACAAAGCATATATGAAGAAGTTCTTTGAAAAGGGAGAATGGTTGGTTACCATCCAAAATGGGTATGGTCGCTCTACACTTCTGAAACCCTACCCAAATGTTATTTATTTTGTCATGAATTAACTTACTTTAGAGAGGTGTTACACAACTATACATGGGTACCACTTCCTAATTCTTAATCATACTAGGCATGGTGAAAAGGTTAGCATTCCCTATTTTCTGTTTTTTTTCCTTAGAGTCCTGCATTGTTAATGGAGCCAATCTATTGCTTCACCAAGGCTTAATTTACCTCATGTATAAATTTTGTTTTCACCACTCCCTGAATCATATTTGTTTGCTATCCTACCCAAAAATGTAGAGCAAAATAAGAAAAAAAGGGTTCCTCTATAAAGATTGAATAAATCAAATCCAAACCCCTTTGGTCTTTTGATTCTACTCCACTAGGTAATACCAAGGGTTTAAAAACCCTAATGTTGCAAGAAATTGAACCCCTAGAGGTTTCCCTTCTAAATACCAACTTAGGACAAAAGGAAAATGGAAACCCCTAAGAATAACTCGGCTAAAGCCAAAAAAGATAGAAAAAGATTTGGTGATGAAGAATATCACAATCAACCTAGACCTGCATGACTCTGATAATGAGGAAGAGGAGGAATTGGAAAAAGAAAGAAAAGATGGGAGCTTATAGGAGAGAAGATTGGCTAGGCTTCGTGCAAAGGAGAAGAAAAGAAAGACTAAAACTAAAGAGATTGTGACAAACATTAAGGAAGCCCTTAATTTTGAGGAGACTAAGGAGATATCCACTAACAATTCAGAGGATGAAGATTTCCAAGCAGAAGAAGAAGACAAAGAGGAATAATTTATGGAAGAACTAGAGGACAAAAGTGAAATGGATGAAGACTCTAAAGAGTTTGATGAGAGCCCATCACCCCCAACAATATAAATGAAGATGAAATGGTCCCTTGTTCTCAGGAAATGTCATTGGATAAAGAAAACAACAATAGTATAGAAGATGAGATAAAAGAGCTTAAATAATGGATTCTCATCAAGGATTTTAGTTCTCTCTATGAAATTAGTGAAAGGATAAGGAACAAGACAAATATGGGAGTGGTGTCTGGATAGGGAAAAATAGAGAAGAAAAATATGAAGTTGACTAAGTAGGGGAAGAAAGAAGAGGATGTGGAAGGATGGAAAGACATGCAGGAGGACACATGGGCTATTCTGGTTGATAGGCTTAAGTGCAGTTGGAACTTGGTTAATAACGGTTAGGCACCCACCTCTTTTTTCTATTAAGTGGTTTACTTTATATATGAGGTTAGTGTTTTTTATTATGTTTACAAGATCTTTTGTCGATGTTTCTCTCCAACTAGACATTATTTTGATGATGACTATTTCTACTATATTTAATTTTGATTATGCTCAGAATATTGTTATTATGATAAGAAGATGGTGGCTACTTAGAGTTAGCAGGTTTAGTTGTAGGGACATGTTAATACTCAACTATTTTTTATGGTTGACAGTGGTTCTTTGTGACTAGATGTTGGTGGCCAGGGTTTTGGTGCTATTAGGTGGTTTTTCTATTTTATAGGTCCAAGTCCTTCTCCCTACTAACACAATAAAAAATGAAACAACAACAACAAACATTACATAACAGAGCACAAAAGTATAGAGAAATGGTTGAATAATATTATAGTGATCTAGATTTATTATATTCAATGCAACAATGTATAAATGAAATGTTGTGTACATTGAACAATCTCATGCCTATAGTTGTGAGTTTCTTAAATTTTAAATTTTTTAGGTTTTCTACATGTTTCTATAATATTCATATTCATTATTTTGATAGCTTTGGAAGACTAGATTTTTTTAAAATTCTAGCAAAAGATGTTTTTATACAATCTTATTTACATTAACATCTCCCCTTAGGATTCTTTATAGCACTACAATAAGGATACAAAGGAAAGGGGAACATTTCTTTAGTGTTTACCTCTAGCATGTCAAGCATTTCTTTCAATTTGAAAAAAAATTCTTCAACTTCATAGCCTTAGGAAAATACATCACCTATTTTTTTCTTAACTTAAACAAAATTATAGGTTAACAATAGTTTCTCGACCATAAAGCTCAATATGCAAGAACAATATGTGGATTACCTACAACATGAATGGTACTTTAATTGTCACAAGACAATGTAGCAAAAAAAATTTGTGGAAAACCAATCTAAATAATTTTATTTAAATCCAAATTCCTTTCTTTATTGCTTCTTTTGCTTCTCTATATTCTATTCTAGATCAACAAAATGATGTCATTATTTTTACGTCAGTCCATGTAATCCTAACCTAAGCCTAAAAATAGAACAATTAATATAATTTTGGTTAGTGATATCCCTACCTCTATTTGAATCTATAAATTCAACCAAATAATATTAATATTTATAAAGTTAGTGGATTCCAAATTGTATTATTTCACAAATGTATCATTTATGTCTCTTATTAGCCAGCCAATGACTTCATCTAGGTTATAAAATAAATCTAGATATGACATAGACTAGGAAACAAATATTTGGTCTAGGATGAGTCAAATAAACCAAGCTACCAATAATTTATCTCTATTAAGTGGCATATACACTCTTAGAATAACATTCTTTAGTAATCATGATTCCTTACTTAAAGGTAGTAGAACCCAACTTGTATTCAAGCATCTAAAATCTTTCAATGAGATCTAAGGCATACTTTTATTATCAAATGAAAAATCTTTCATATAGCCTTCAAAATTATAGACCAAGATAATAGTTTAGCTCACCCGAATCACTCATATGAAATGAATGTTTAATATTTTATTTTAAAATAATTTATTTTTTTCATATTCAATCTAGAACAATGAGTAAATCATCTATATAGATTGCAATAGGAACAATATTGATGAGGGCACAACCCAAAGAATAGAAAAACACAACAAAAGAGACATAGAAAATCTATATGTTATTATTATCTGAAAAATATTTTCAATACATGCAATTAAAAATAAAAGGAATCAATCCTCATAGGCTACAATACCATAGCTTACAGAGTTTTCTGGAGAACCCTTACCATGCAATTTTCCAACCCAAAACTAACTCCAAAAACCTCACATGAAAAAACTAACTATTTTCAATACATGAAATTAAACCTAAGAGGAATCAATCCTCATAGGCTACAATACAATAGCTTACAGAGTTTTCTGGAAAACCCTTACCATGCAGTTTTCCAACCTAGAACTAAACTCCCAAAAACTCACATACAACAACTAACTCCCAACTTTCCACATATGTGTTTTAACACATGCATGACCCCTTAGGACCACATATCACCCCTTATAACATCCTAGTGTGTATTACATACTCGTTAAGATCCCATAGTGTCCTAAGGGATCATATGTGGTCATAAAGGATCACACATGTATTCTAACACATGCACGAACCCTTAGAACCACATATGACCCCTTATAAAATCCTAGTTGTGGACACTTAAATTAATTATTTTAATTAATTTAATTCTCTCACATATTTAATTTATTTAATTATGCTAATCTTTGTTCTCCTCAGTATTAATTAAATTAAATTTAATTAAGATTGTCACTATGGTGCAATAATTTATTTATCTAATAAATAAATTCTCATCCATTCTTCTAAGTTATCCCAAATTACTTAATTAATCTCGATTAATTAATTAACCTAGGTGATTTCTACAAATCACCTTTTTTTAATCTACCATTAGCCTAATTAATTCTTCTAGAACCCTCATAATCATGCTTATCATTATTCTTAAATTCTATATTCCCCACTCATTTCATATCAACATTGAGCCTCTCAAAGAAATTTAAATTTCTTTGAATCCCTCCATGAATCCTTTATCTTGGATTTTTTAATTCCTCTCCCCTTTCTCTAAGGAATTTTAAATTCTTATTTATTTTACTAAGGAATCCTTAATCCATGCCCACCATTTCAAATCAATCTCTTCTATAAATTGGAGACTCCACTCCTTCATCTCTAGATATCTCCAAATTACATTTTCCTGATTTTTATTTTCGGGCCCCTCTGTAGCGCATACGCAGGCGTTTCAGCGCCTGTGTAGGCACTTCAGTGCAAGTGTCCGTAGAATAGCATGAGCGCTATTTCTGCAAACTTTTGTGTATTAATAAGATTTTTATGAGTCTTGCAAGTTTTTTGATTGCTCCAAGGCATGATCCAAGATTTTAATAACCTGGTTTTCTACAGGACTTGGCCCAAGGATTCACTTGTTAAAGAATTCATTGATCAAACCACAAAAAACTACTAATCTGTAGGTTGCCTAAGGAAATCTAACCAAACATTGTGTCTTTCTTTAAATTATTTTATTAGGCACTTAAATTGTGCTATGGTAAATGAAAAAATCTATTTTTTGTGTTTGCAAAGAGTCTAAAAGGTAGGAGAGTATTCTCTTGTTTATATAGAAAATTAGAAATCCAGACCCTTGAAGCTTTTCTAGTTTGAGATTTGTGTTCTTTTAGTGGGCCTATCATAGTGGAAAAAAGTAATCACCCTGTCAGAATGCCCCAAGTGAGTACGACTAAAACCCAAGCATTTCAACTCACTATAATAAATAGGCCTTTTGGGATGAAAATCTTAGAGGATGAAGCTATTTGAGAGTTCACTCTCATATTTGGAGTTTTGTAGGGCCTTTTGGCCTCAATCAGGCTTGCATGACTACATCTTTATTGGTACTTTGTAGGGCTATAGGCCTCAATCGTGCTTGCACAACTATAAGGGGTAGTCTTCAAACGAAAATCCTTACTAAGAGATCTTAGAAACAAAAGCCACCTGGTTCACCTCTGAAAGCTAGGTAATCTTTCTGCAAGGGAGATAGTAACTCCCCCAAGAGACTTGCCACTTTGTGGCCCCATTAGTGGTTGACTCAGATAATACAACATTGGGAATCCATTGCATGAGACCCAGCCTCTATATTTTGATTAGCTATTAGGTGTGTACCTGATTCAACAAGCAAAGGTTTTCCTCCTCAACCAAATTCCTAGGGTAGCATGTTGTGCATGATGTCTCTGTTTGAACCCATGACTAATGTTTTTACTATGTCTTCTTGCCAAGAGTAAGATTAGTATATCTAAGATAACATCCTAGCCATTATAATCCAAGTTAATCTAATCCAAATCATGATCCCTAGTCATCCTCATATCATGTCCTAGTCATACCCAGGTCATAACCAAGTCATATTCATATCTTGGTCTAATTTTGAACCAACCTTAATCAAGTCCAAGTCACACTCAAGCCCAAACTTTCCAACAAGTCAAACTATGTCAAAACTCCACTTGCCTCATGTTTCACAAGTCCAAATTGTATAAGCATCCTAAGAAATCAATCCACTGCCCAATCAAGAAGAAGAAGGTTACACAAGTATAACTCATTAGACACCGAAAGTTTTGGTATAGCAATCACAAACTCTTACTCAAGCATAGGATCTTCTTGCATCGATATCATGATTATACTCATGGTTATAGCAATGACTTTGATGCTAGTGATAAACTAAGAGTTTGACCTTTATACCAAGGATCCGGCTTGTCTTTCAACACCAACTATTGCCAGAATCAAGGTGGTCACATCCATTCATACAACTATCCATCCGAACCCATCACTTATTGAGCCATGTTCATACCAAGAATTCCCTAGTCATGAAGTTCCCCCTAATCATCACTATCACCCTCCTTTGATCTTTCATCATCAACCATTTCCAATGACTTAGCACATCAATCAATCTTCAATCAATCATCTTTAATCAAATCAATCCTCAATCAATCATTCTTAATTATTCATCCTTCAATCAAATCAACCTTACACTAAGATTTTATGCCTTGTGAAGTTCTATTTAGACCTCATCTTTAATCAATTAATCATTTGGCCTTTGTACTTGGGAATGTTAGGGGTCCCACAGATACTAAGGGGGGGGTGAATCAGTATCTAACTAGTAATAAGAATTTCTTAAGTTAAAACATGCAGAACATAATATAATAGTGTACCGGTATGCAAGAAATAATGCAATAAACAGAATCAAGAACATCCACATTAATAGTACACCATAACACAAGATGATTTAACAAGGAAACCTAGTGTGGGAAAAACCTCGGTGGGATTTGCGACCCACAATATTCACTCACTAGCCAATAAGAGAATATTATTTACAATAGGGGCCTACACATGCAGGAAGGCCAATTGCCTAGAGCTCATTGCTCAATGGGAAGTCACACTGACTTACAATAAGGATTGTACTAATCCAATAACTTGTACTGCTTTACAATAGCATCTTCAATGCCAGATTCAGTACCGGTTCCTGCTCTATTCTTTACATATACCCTTGACCTATATTTCACACATTAGGTCTGCCTAATATTTTCCTTTTTATACTTCTACATCACTCCTACAAATGTCTACAATGATCTCCATTATATATAAGAGTCATTTTATAATTTTCTAGGTCAGCTTACAATAATAAACAAAATATTACATAACAAAAATCATGTCGGCATATGTGCCAGTATACTTGTTTTCTTTTGTGCTTGTGTCAGTGTCCTGAGTGATCTATTGATGCTGGTGCACTATCTTGCCGGTGTCATGCTTTTCCGGTATTAATGTCTTGTCGGCACCATAGGATTGTAAGGTTTCCATCAATGACAAAACCTTCAATCACATACAATGTCTCATTGGAGTGTGCATATGCCAACAATCTCCCCCTTTGGCATTGATTGCAACACTCATGAGAAATTTCAAAAAGTATCCAAAAATGTTAGTCCAAAAATGTTACCAAAAATGTGAGAGCTCCCCCTGAGCATATGATTCCTGTGTTTTGAATTTTCTCATTCCACTACTCCCCCTTTGGCATCAATGACAAAGGTTGTCAAGATGTCAATAGAGTTTGTAGGTTCAGCTATCCATAAACTCAACCTTGTAGCTGGGTGGTTATAATCTGAAAAAGATCTCCCAAAATTAAGTTTATACTATCCATAAACTTCTTACTGTCCTTTATTGTTGTCTCATTTCTCTTCACTGTACCGGTGAGATGCTGAAAATGCTCTGCCGATGTTTTGCTTCCTTGTGTTAATGCCTCAGAAATTTCCTTCTACAGAGATGCTAAATAGTCCAATCTTGGACTTAGTTTAGATCTCAAATGGTTTGCCTTATTTATTATTCTTTCTTTTTCCCTTTCCAATTTGAGTAATTCTTCCTCAAAATTTTCTATCTTCTCTTCAAAAACTGATGTCGAATTAGGTGAGTTGACAAAGTTGTCTGCAAGTTTATTTATCTCATCCTGTGCCTTGCTTATTTTCTTGTCAATATCTACAGTCAAAAAGTTTGTTTTACATGTATCTTTATATAGATTTTTGTATTCTTTCAATAAACTACATAATTTCAGTAGAAGTGTGTCAAAATCTCTATTACTCTTCTTTATTTCCTGATCAAAGAATTTATGTTTTTCAATTTCTACCTTATCCTTTACTGACTCTTCCTTTATTTTCTCAATGTTTTTAGAGATATATTTACACAATGTATTGAATTGTCCTAAAGAATCTTTATTATCTATATTACAGTTGGGAGCTATTATCTTCAAAATTGGTATAGAATCATCAATTGCTTTATAAGCCTGTGAGCTGTAGTCAGTTATTTTCTTGATAAAATCAAGTAATACCTCAGCCACATTTGTTGACTTGAATGTTGATGATGATCCAACAATCTGAGTACCAGTGGAAGTAACCATGCTTGTATTGACCTCTGGTAGGTCAGTTTGTGTTTGCATTTCTTTAAGCACTGATTTTCCTACTTCACTACCTACTGGTGGCACTGTCTCCTTATGTACCTGTTGTTCTGTTTGATGTTGTTCCGGAGCCTTTAGCTCTATTGGTTTCTTTGTATGTTGTGTTGTCTTTGTCTGTGACTTAGTCTCTACCTTTTTCTCTATATCTTTTGTCGGTTTCTATGTTTCTCCTGCTATTGGAGGCTCATTAGCCATAACTGACTTATTAGTTGTATCTTTGTCTACTATTATGTTGATCTTCTGAGTATCAACATTTACAGTATATAGGACTTCAGAATTAGGATTGTTATCCTCTACATCCATACTTTCTGCTACTGGTTGATCTTCAGTAGTTGTTATTTTCACTAGTGGAGGTAGGTTGTCTTTAATTTTGATGCTTGGTGGTCCACCAACTTTGCCTTTCCCCTTGTCTCTATCTTTCTGGTATACCTTTATCAGTTTAGGGTTCTTGTACTCTTCTTGTTTTTCTTTGTCAACTAGGAACATATCCCATCCATCTTCTATTTCCTCTATCACTTCATTAACTCTTCCTGCCATTAGTGAAATATGCTGGTGTGTAGTAGAGAATACTGACCGGTTTGCTTGAGCAATCAAATCATCAATTTCCTTTGGAGAGTTTACTGGATATATAGCAAGTAGTTTCTCAATTTTTATTTTCTTATCTAACTCTATCACTACTTGCCTTATTGCTTCTAACCTTTTGAATAAATCATCAGGAATTTCATTTGCTACTTCCATCAAAAATTTCTTGTACACTATTCTCAACTTGCTCTTTCTCATCAGTAGTCAGAGTGTCATAAATTTTCTCTATGTTCTTCAGTTTTCCTTCCTCTATGATTTCATTTAGCAGTATATCAAGGGGTGCCAAGTCACTTTTTGTCCTTTTCTTCTTCTTAGGTGTCATCTTTTTCTTTGGTGTGGCCTTTCTAACTGGAGATCTTACTACTTGTTGCTTTTGCCTTGTTCTTCTAGGTGAAAGAGTGGTTGCTAGTGAGGGATTTCTTTTTCTAAGAACTCTTTTAAAATTTGCTGGCATCTCACCTTCTGAAGAAGTACCTACCAGTGATAGGTGAGTTTTAGGTTGTGGAGCTGCCAACTCATCCTCTGTTATGCCAGCTTTCTTCAATACATCTTCCTTAATGGCTTTTGCTTGCCTAGATCCTTTCCTTACAAATGCATCAACCTTCTTTACTCTTTTCTTTGATTGTATTTGGCTTTCTATAGTCTCAGCACTACCAAATACTTCTTCCTTAGGTTCATTGGGGGCTTCTAGAAGTGCTTTAGCATAAGTTTCAACTATGTGATCATCTGTTTCATAGCCCATCTCAGTTACCCAAATTATTCTTGGGATGACTGCTTCCATCTGGATTTCATCCTCATCCCTTAGCTAACTCATCATAGAGTATCACAAGTTGCATCGCATAGGTTGGATTCCCAAACCGGTAACCCTAGAGCTTAGACTACCAACCAGTAGTCAACCTTAGTGAATCCCCAACACCAGCTCACTACATGTCTTGATACTTCTTCATAAGAGTTCACCAACTTATTTTAATATGTATACCAGTTTACTTGTACTTATTGACATCAATCACAACATACATTATCATCATATAAACATGTCGGTACATCATATGCCAATAATATCCAACAACCTCCCCCTTTGGCATTGATGGCAATACTTAGTGTAGCATTGCAACTATAAACATCATAGACCAATGTATCTACATTATCAGATATCTTCTCCCCATTCATCAGATATCTTCTCCACATAACTTATTAGATATCTTCTCCCCCTTTTACAACAATGCCAAAGTGGAGGCACAAGCTTCCATTCTCCAAGATGTTGCTCCCCCTATGGAGTAGCATCCTTCAATACATCAATCCTGAAAGATTTGTCACTGTAGTTCTTGACTGATGTGGAGCACACAACTTTAGTTGACTTCATGAAGGGTCTTAGTGAATAGCTTTGCTAGCTGCTCCTTACTAGAAACATGTTTTAGTACAACCTCCTTATTCTGAACTTTCTCTCTCAAGAAGTGATATTTAAGCTTAATGTGCTTAGTTCTAGCATGCAATACTAGATTCTTGGAAATATTTATTGTACTTGTGTTATCACAAAATATATTCACCGATTCAGATATAGGTACTTTGAAACCTTCCAATACATGTTTCATCCAGATTGCTTGACTGCAGTTCATAAATGCTACCACATACTCTGCTTCAACTATAGACCTGGAAGTACAACTCTGCTTCTTACTTGTCCATGATACTAATCTTCCACTGAGAAAGAACTCTCCACTAGTTGTGCTCTTTCGGTCATCCATATTACCTACCCAATTTGCATCGGTATATATTTTGAGGTTATAGTCACCATTATATGGATACCACAATCCATAGTCAATTGTTCCTTTCAGATATCTTAGAATTCTTTTGACATGTACCAAGTGGGATTCTCTTGGACTTTTCTACAAATTATCTACAATGCCTACTGCATTAGCAATATCTATTCTATTGTGCATCACATAGTGCAATTTACCAATCATTGACTGGTTCTCCTTTTCATTTACCAATGCATAATCATCTTCCTTAGTCAGTTTATAGCCGGTCACCACCGGTGTACCAACTGGTTTTCTCTCCTCCATGCCAAAGGTCTTCAATACCTCTTTGACATACTTGGACTGGGTAATAAAGATACCTTCTTTCATTTGCTAAATCTATAAACCAATGAAGAACTTCATCTCTCTAATCAGAGACATCTCAAACTCTTTCTTCATTTCATCTGCGAACACATGACTCATTTTATCATCTCCTCCAATGATTATGTCGTCTACAAATACTTCATAGATCATAATCTGATCACCCTTTGATTTCAAGTAGATGTTGTTATCTTCACTTGTTCTCTGAAATCCAATCTTCACAAGATGAGAATGTAACCTTTCATACCATGCCTTAAGTGCTTGTTTCAATCCATATAGAGCTTTGTGTAATCTACACACCATTTCACTATCTTTTGATAAGGCAAACCCTTCCCATTTCTTTATATATACTTCCTCTTATAGGATTCCATTCAAAAAAGAAGACTTCACATCCATTTGATAAACCTCAAATCCCTTAAATGCTACAAATGCAAGTAGCATTTAGACACCTTCTATTCTAGCCACAGGAGCAAAGGTTTCTCCATAGTCTTCTCCCTCCTCTTGAGCATATCCCTTGCATACAAGCCTAGCCTTGTTCCTTATAATTGTACCTTCTTCATTTAGCTTATTCCTAAAGACCCATTTGGTACCTATGACATTTTTATGTTTTGGTCTGGGCACCAAATACCATGTGACATTCTTTTCTATCTGGTCTAGCTTCTCTTCCATTGCTTTAATCCAGTCTTCATCTCTAAGTGCTTATCTGGAAGTCTTGGGCTCAAGTTCATAAATCAAGGAAGAGTTATCCTTCACTTTTCTTCTTGTGAGTATCCCTGCATCATTATCTTCTATGATTTTCTTTGGATCATGATGCAGCTTCACATATCTAGGAATGACTCTAGCCTGATCTGCTAGCTTTTCTTCTTCTCCTTCACTTACTTCTTCTTCTTCTCTTACTGTAGCTTTTACTGGTATAGGAACACTGAGATCTTTACTATTTTCTTTCTTAACCAGTTCCCAAAAGGCTATACCCAATTCATCTTCCACTTCTTCGCTGCAGGTTTCCTTAGGTTCCTTAGGGGATTCATCAACCCTGACATTGATACTCTCAATAATTTTTTGTGTTCTATTTTTGTATCACTTGAGAGCTTTTCTCTTAGTTGAATATCCCAAAAATATTCCTTCATCACATTTTGCATCAAACTTGCTCAGATGCTCACCTCTCTTCATATAGCACTTACTGCCAAACACTTTAAAGTAACTCATAGTGGGAGTTTTCCCCATCTAATACTCATAAGGGGTTTTAACTCTACCTTTCTTGATGAGTACCTGGTTCATTGTATATACTGCAGTGCTCACCGCTTCTCTCCAAAAGGTGTGAGCAACCTTTCCTTGGATCAACATTGTTCTAGCCGCTTCAACTACAGTCCTGTTATTTCTTTCTACTATGCCATTCTATTGTGGTGTCCTTGGGGAAGACAATTGCCTCTTGATACTGCTATGTTCATAGTACTTTTTAATTCATAAGAGGTGGATTATCCTCCTTGATCAGTTCTTAGGTAATGTATCATTTTATCACTTTCTTTCTCTACTAACACTCTAAAGGCTTTGAACTTTCCAAATGCTTCAGACTTGTCTTTCAAGAATGTGACCAACATCATTCTTTAGTAGTCATGAGTAAGAATTAAAAAATACCTATCTCCCTTAATACTTCTAATTTTCATAGGACCACACAAATCAGTATGCACAAGGTCAAGTAAATTTTTTGATGAAAAAGACTTACCTTTAAAATTTAAGGAAAACATCTTCCCAAGTTGACATTCTCTACACAAAGAATTCTCAGGTTTGTTCAGCAAAGGTAATCCTCTTACTGCCTTGATCTTACTAGATTTAACAATATTGTCAAAGTTCATATGATAGAGTCTCCTATTCCATATCCAACTATCATTGAACTTAGCCATTAGCCATAACACTCAATGGGTTATGCTTAAGACCTTCTACCCAATAGACATCATCTGCACTTCTCTTTCCATTCAGTGAGATGGATCCTTTACCTTTCACCAAGCATTGTGCATCATTACCAAATCTGACAACACCTCCATCATATTCTTCTAGAAATAGAAACTTTCTCTGGTCACCAATCATGTGGTGAGAACACCCACTATCTATAATCCACTCATTGGAGTTTTCAATGTGAGAGACAAGTGCTTTCTTGTCAAACGCTTCTTCCTTTATAGCTACAAACACTATATCTTCACTCTCTTCATCCTCTAATTTTTCATAAGTGACACCTTCATCCATAGGAACAAGACAATTTCTTTTGTTTCCTCCTTTATACTTTCTAAACCTCTCCGGTTTATCCTTATTATCACTGTTAGGACAATTAACAACTATATGTCCTATCTTGTTGCAAGCAAAACATTTCAAAGGAAGTTTAGCTCTCTATATTTTCCAGTTCCCTTCGGAAGTATTTTAGCTAGAAGAGCTTCAAACTCCACCAAAATCTCTTTATCATCCATATCTCTGCATTATCTAGATTCATAACTGGTAATAGTTTCTTTTCCTTTTCTATATGGTGCAACATATGCTTTAAAAGTTGACTCAGTCTTCTGAACACTACCATCATAGCTATTCAACTCATATGCAGTTAACTTTACAATGAAAGAGTCTAAGGATACCTTGGTTTTATCAATAGACCTTAGTTCCTGGATAGCAGCAACTTTGATTGCATAGATCAGTAACAATGATCTCAACACTTTACTAACAACAATGGCATCCTCAATGGTTCCACCAATGCTTTTGATATCTCCAACCACAGTCTTAATCCTAATGCCATATTGTTGAATGGTCTCTCCATCAACCATCCTCATGTCTTCAAATTTTCCTCTAAGGCTCTCTTCCTTAGCTTGCTTTACATGCTTATCACCACCATAAATAGTTTCTAGTGCATCCCATACATCCTTAGGAGTGTCCGTGTCTTGTACATCAATAAACTCAATATCTGCCAAGTTGTTGATAAGGGCTTCCATGACTTGCCCATTTTCTTAAATCTCTCTCTTCTGATCATCTGTTAGAGTGCCAGTCAGAGTCACATATGCATTCTCAACATAGCTCCAGCATTGAGCACCCATTCTCTTGACGTAAATCTTCATTTTTTCCTTCCATATCTTGAAGTTATCTCTATTGAACTTAGGACCTTCCCTCTTCATCATTACAACAGGATCTTTTACCTCAAGCAGTTAAGCTTATATCATCGAGGACCTGGATTAACTTTGATACCAATTGATGAATAATGATGAACACTAGATACCCTAACTAGTACTGAGAGGGGGGGGGGTGAATCAGAATAGACAAAAACTTTCCAAATCAACTTATTAGGTTAAAGAAATATCAACTAGTTATCATCATTACTAAACTTAGCCATGGCAATACCAGTTAAACATAGTAAGACATCAAACACTAAAAACTGATAAGTTTGAATACTTCAAATACATTCAATACTTGATACTAACTTCACCCATAAATATATGCATGTGGTATACTAGTAATACCATAACCTAATAACTCTGCATGCATAATCTCTCAAACAAAGAATACATAATCATCACATGAAAAATGCATAACACATGACACACATATTTTTCATGTGGAAACCCAAATGGGAAAAAACATGGTGGAAATGAATACTCACAAGTTGTTTTTGAACTCTTTTGAAGCTCGCTCTATTAGGAGCCTAGTCAAGTTAAAGACTTTACAATGAGGTTTTGTTAGGAACCGAACCTGTTAAAGATCACCTGGTTAAGGGATGGCTATATACCCTATTAAAGGTTGAAACCCTATTAGAGGTTACCTTGCTAGAGGATTTGAAGAACTCAATGATATTGAGTCACCCAGTTAAAGGATTTACAATAAGTCTATTAAAGCTACCCGGTAAAGGGATTTTCCAACTATTGAAATGATTAGAAGACAATAGGTAAAACTCTGATTTGATAATAGAACTACATGCTGAGGAATATCCTTTTTAGTTCCTCTACTCTGCAATCACACTTTGAAATTTTCCTCTTACTGGTCTGGCAAGTATCTCATCATTCTGATACACACACAACATTTTCAAGCAACTTACAATAACAAGCATCATCGACCTTATAAACAATAGTTAGGTCGGTAGAATAAACCCTAAACCCTAAGCATCTTAGGTTTACAACATAGGTAGTCCAATCCTGACCATCCAAACACTTTGGATAGAGAAATACAATCTTAAACAGATCACAAGACAATCTGCATGGTTCATTCTTCACTACAAATGGGAATCAGTAACCCATCACACTTTCTTCTCATACTGCTAAGAAGAATGTTCATTCGCAAGGTAGACATTTAATGCAATTGATCTTCTCATGCAAGATCCTCAAGAAAATCCTTCACGTGCACAAGAATGATGTGGGACCTCGATCTCATCCTCATCCCTTAGCTAACTCATCACAGAGTATCATTAGTTGCATCGCATATGCTGGATTGCCAAAACTGTAACCCTAGAGATGAGACTACCAGCTAGTAGTCATACTTAGTGAAACCCTGACAATGGTTCACTACACGTCTTCATACTTCTTCATACTGGTCCACTAATTTCTTTTAATTTGCATATTGGTTTACTTGTACTTATTGACATCAATGACAGCATACATTATCATCATATCAACATGCGAGTTCATCGTATGCCAATAATATCCAATAGAGGGAATTGACCTCTCTACCATTGTTCCTCCTTAGCATGATAGACCGGCTTTGTTGATAGAGTAAACAGATACTATTAATGTCGGTGCTACAGACACTCCAAAGAATATATTCATTACCAAGTCCTTGATGGATCAAGAGAGATAGGACTATCAATTTCACTATCAAGTGATGCCTTTAGGCCTCAATAATACTAGAGCTACATACCAATGAGCAATGACAACAATTTTTCATGACCTTTTACACACAATCATGGAAGATTATGTGGAGAATCTTCTATGAAAATCAAAGACAAGACATGAGAACATCCCTATCTTAAGAAAAAAATTTGAGAGATTGGAAAAATACAAGCTGTGTCTAAATCTCAAGAAATGTGTCTTTGGTGTCAAACTGGGAAACTAGGTTTCATTGTTTCCCATAGAGGCATAGATGTTGATCCAACAAATGTGAAAGATATCATTGAAATGCCTCCCCCAAAGACCTTAAAGAGTTGTGTAGCCTCCAAGGAAAACTCCAATTTGTTAAATGATTCATCTCATAGCTTGCTGACAAATGTCACCCATTTGCTCATCTATTACGCTAAGATACCAAATTGAAATGGGACTGCCTATCTTAGAAGGCTTTTGAGAAGCTAAAAGAATATCTTCCATCACCTCTGGTTCTTATGCCTCCTATTCCAGGGAAGCCACTTCTTTTGTATATATGTACTACTACAGTAGCACTAGGGGCTTTATTGGCACAAACAAATGATCAGGGAAAAGAGCATGATATACACTACATTAGTCACACATTAATAGGGTATGAACTTAGTTATACCCCTACTGAAAGAGAATATTTAGGACTTGTCTTTAGAAAATAAAAGCTCTAACACTACATGCTAAATAACAAAACAAAATTGATTGCTAAGATCGACCCCCTTAAGTACATCATGTCAAAAGATGCTCTGACCGATAGAACTGCTAAACAGGTCATGTTGTTAAGTGAATTTGACATTGAATATGTGGACATAAAAGAAATCAAAGGATAGGTAATAGCTGATCAACTAGTCGATTCTCCACTACTACGTGATCATCCTATCCTCATAGAATTTCTAGACAAATTCATAATGACTGCCACCACATCCACCACATGGTAGTTATATGTTGATGGTTCTTGCACCCATAATGAATCGAGGGTAGGAATACTGTTGATCACACCCCAAGGAGATTGCATCCCTAAATCATACAAGATAGCCTTTGTATGCACCAACAACATTGTAGAATATGAAGCACTGATTACTGGAGTACATTTGGCTATCCAATGGAGGATATTGGAATTACATATTTATGGTGATTCCCAACTTATCATCAAACAATTCAATGATGAGTATCGAACAAAAGATGATAAGCTTCTTCCATATTGTAGTATGGTTGAAGATCTCAAGTAGTATTTCACATCAATCAAGTTTGATCAAATTCCACACATCAACAATAGAGTTACAGATGCAATGGCCACTATTGGTTCCCTCCTTCAGATGCCGGCACATAGTCAAAAGTGTGAGTTCTTCATTGAGCAACTCTTCATACCAGCATATGACTTACCAATGTCTATAATGGTGTATGTACCCATTGGTCCCAAATTTTCTATTGTATCAAGAGACCTAAACTTACCTAAGAGATAATATGATTCCTCCACACCTTACCAAAATCCAACAACAAACCTTTATCCATCGATGTGCCTGTTATACTATCCTTGGAGACACCCTATTTAGAAGGCATTTTGATAGTTCCCTCCTAAGGTGTTTAGACAAACAAGAGGCTAAATGGGAACTACATGAAGTGCACAAAGTTATCTACGGGTCACACTCAAGTGGTCTCACTTTGGCTAAGAAACTCTTGTGAATGGGATACTACTAGCCTACAATGGAATAAGATGCATACAATTATGTGAAGAAATGTATCCATTACTAGAAGCATGGCAACAAGATCCATGCTCCATCACAAGTTCTACAACCTTTTATTACACCATTGCCCTTCTCATAGTGGGGGCTTGATATGAATGGGAAAATTCATCCTGCATCCTCCAACGGCCATAAATTCATCATTATCGACACTGAATACTTCACCAAGTGGGTGGAGGCCAGCTCCCTTACCTTTACCATTGGTAAACAATTCTCTAAATTCATTCTAAATTATTTGATCTTCCAATATGGAATCCCCAAGGTCAATATTACATATAATGACAAACCTTTCAAAAATAAGGATGTAAAAGAGCTCTATCAGAAATTGAATATCCAACACCATTTCTCCAACTCCTATTATCCACAAGGTAAAGATCAAGGTGAGGCTTCTAATAAAACATTAATCAAAATTATTAAAAAGACAGTCAATGAAGCTGGCCATGATTCACACCTCCAACTCTATCTTTCTCTATGGGCTTATCGTACCTCCATCCACACACCCACAAGTGCCACTCCATATTCCCTTATCGTTGGATATGAAGCTATCCTCGCTCTTGAGATTGAGATCCCCTCCCTAAGGGTATCACTGCATAATATCCTCCCAGATGAGGAATATAGAGTTTCTAGATTGTAATAGCTAGAATTGTTGGATGAAATGCACCTCAAGGCCTTAAATCATCTCTAGGTATATCGGAATCACTTACGTTTGGACTATAGTAAGAAAGTCATAAGTTGATAATTTGAAGTGGGTGACCTTGTTCTCATGGAAAATCAGAAAAACCTTCAAGAAAGAGAGAAGAAAGGAAAGTTCGAGCCCAATTGGCTTGGACCATATGTGATCACAATAAAGTATGGGTCAGGGGCATATCAGTTGGCTACTCCTGAATGAGATCCCTTGGATGAGCCAATGAACATCATGGATCTGAAAATACTATAGGCCTAGTGAGAAAAATAAATGAAAAAAGAGAAAACTCAATTCGTTTATTAGTGAGAACCACTTTGTGGCGCTATGGGCAAGTACCTTGGTGAAAACCTTCATGCAGGTGCCAAGGTAAATAATCTAAATCCATCATCTATCAGGTCAAAATCTCCCCATTACTTTCCCATCAGATATCCATGATCACCACTATCTAATCCTTATACCATAGAATTCACCCACTACTAGCACAATGGTCATGCATATAATGATGAGTCTTTGCCTGAATCATGAATGAGGGTCATCTCATTAAATTGATCTTTTTCCCACATCCTGAGCTTATGCCTACATGAGAGCTTCATCAAGTCTTGATGTTTGTCTTGCATCTACAAGTTAGTCCTCATGGCCACCTAGTCAATTGCCTAGTCAATCTTATCCACCCTACCCTTTTCCCTCGGGATGAATCCTTCCCTCACTTGGTAGTTTAATCTTTCATCCTAATATTACTCTTGGCAAGAGATGACAGTTAGTCATGTATGGGTGACTTTTCTTTTTATTTGGATTTTCATTATTGACTTGCATCTTTTTGGTCCTACAACTACTCCTATTCATGACTACCTAGATCCTCCATATCCAGGTATGTTTACAATGGGTGTATACTAGGACATATTTTCATGGAATGGCATGTTTTGGATCTCCCTTTTATTAATTGACGACTTGGTACTAGTGTTTATCAAAACTTACCTTGTCATGTACAATGAATATCTATCCGTTTGAGGGTTTTCTTGCACGTACCCGCAACTTTGTATCAGTGTTTCTCAACACTTGCATAGCTATATGTAGGGAATCTCCACTTGACTAAGAGTCAATCCATGCCTTGGGTTTCTCATGGCATCCTGGTTCCTATAATCAATGGTGTGGGTTACCTAGGGCAATATCAAAACTAGGTTGGCTCTCATCTTTTCTGCACAACTCTCCCCATCATTCCATAAATTCCTAATTCTCCCTATTACATTTTCCATACCACCATCACTGTGGAGTCTTCAATTTTTCTCATCCAAATCTTTTATCCTAACTATGGTCATTGTATTATTATAGGCATATTGACAAATACACTTTGCATTATTCATTTATATCACATTATCACTTACATTGCATTATTCATATACATTTCATTTCATTGCATTATCAATGCTTTTATCATTCATTTTGTATTATTCATGTACATTTCATTTCATTGCATTATCAATGCATTTATCATTCATTTTGCACTATTCATGTAGATTTCATTTCTTTTCTTTTTCAATGAATTTATCATTCATTTTGGATTATCCATGTAGATTTCATTATTAATTTTCATGTCATTTATCACTTAGATTGCATTATTAATTTTCATTGCATTTATCAATTAGACTTTGTTTATATCTAAATTTTTGTTCCATCATTTAGGTTTCAAATTTTGTCACATTATAAGCATATTTGATCATTTCATTATCATTGCATATCCATCACATTGCATATCCACTTTTCTCATTACATTACATATCCATTGCATTATTAGAAAAATCTCAAACCAACACACCATACAAATATACATACATATACATCATAAATCTCAAAAACATATGCATCCACATAGTCAATCATCCCACATTCATCAAAGGGTCAGTAACATATTATAAAACATATACACGTGTATCCATCCTGCACTGATCACCATGCAGTAGCACATCATAAGCATATACATATATAAACATCCATCTTGCATCACAAATAGGTCAACAGAATACATCTATAATCATCATCCATAAATCACATCATAAAATAATAAATAATAGAGTCCATTGCAATGTCCACAATAAGATACATGTATAACCACTACCAAAAAATCATATATATATATATATATATATATATATATATATATATATATATCTAAAAAATGAATATGTTTGTTATAATATAATGATCACCCCGAAGGGTCAAAAAATGGCACATAAATCAAAATGGAGCTAGCTTTCTCCACATGTCTCCCCAACCCCCTCCTCATCGCCTCCCCCTTTGGATCCACCTTCTCCCCCTGCCCTAGGTGACTTGAGGCCCACTGATCCACCCATCTATTGGCTCTGTGTGGTATGTTGGTTGTGAGTCCTATGGGAGGGTAAATTCTCTATGTACAAGGCTGCTCTCTGATCTGCAGCTACCACCCCATGGTACAATCTCCTATAGTATGATGCCTCCCAACCTGCCCTCTCTTCCCTCTCCCTCTGTTGCATCATGTCATAATACATCTTCCCAAGCCCTATGGGGACCAACATCTACCATGTTGCATCCCTCTCCCCCCGTAGATGTGTAGCATCTGCCTCTACCTTGTGCACCCTGGCACACACCTCCTCCAGCTCCTCATCCTGTTGTCATAGAGAATCATGTAGCTCCCCAATGGTAGTCCCTAACTTGGCCTCTTCCAAAATCCTCTTTGAATCCTCCTTGTCCATGCGCAAGTAATCTACCTTCATCTTGGCTATCTGGAGGCTCTTTGTGAAATCCCCAATCTCTCGTGTAGCCTCCTTCGACCAAAATCTTGTCACTAGGTGCATCCTCCTCCTCACCGACCACCTCATCCATTATCAGCTATAGCTCATCATATTCCAAAACCATAGGAATTGTAAGATGTACTGAAAAATGTCCCTCCCACCAACTCTTGTACCCTCTGGTAGTCCCTAGATCATCTCCTGCATCTCTCCGCTCATCCCATACTAAATATGTTGTCATCTAGAAGTTGGCCCTCCCCTCCAATGGGCTCACTTTCATATCCCACCTCCCAACCTATCGGATGAACCAATGATATAATGGTATATTCCTCACTATATCTTGTATGAAGCTGAACTGTTGAGGTACCCTAAATAGAGCATAATACTCCATAACATATACTGATCAACCAAATAACCACATCTCTACCCTGGCCCAGTGTAGCTACCAATCCCATCTCCATCTCTCGCAGTCCAAAAATGGCCACCATATGAACTCCATAAGCTTGTCAAAAACATGACACCAGAACCAGATAGATCCTATTGATGTATAATGAAAAAGGCCTATATATCTATCAATGTATGGACGTTGGGTATGCCTATCCTGTACACCTAATGGCCGCATCACTGCAATATGCTTCCAAGCCCATATATGTAGAAGGGTCACCCCTGTAGATAGGTTGACATAATCCCTATAAACTACAACATGCATATCATGATAGATCTGAGCCAACATCATGGCTTCCCAAACATACTTTGGACAATGTTGAACCATAGAATACATGCATCTGCTCCATCCAATAGGAAATTCATGTCATCCTAGATTAGGCATGATCTGTCTGCTTAAGAACCAACAAATGAAAAGTAGTAGGTGAGGGATGGGTGGGATCTCCATTGCCTTTCCCACATGCATCCTTCTCCTATCCAAGATCGGTAATGCATCATAATCACAAATATCCTAAAGGTAGAAGTCTATTATATCAAACCGGTACTCGAGGATGATGTCATGAATAGGGGTCAACAAGATCCTCCATACATCTAATAAAGTGAATGTCACCTCTCAAGTGGGTAGGTGAGAGGTGTTATACCTACTGTCCCATCTCTCTACTAAAGAGGTAATCATAGAAGCTATGAGCTCGAATCCTTGGCCACCAGTGGACGAAATGCAATCCCAGTGCAACAATAATCTCTAACTCATCTATGTCTAGCTGCCTATACAATATGTCTTGGCATTGTGTTGTCATTGATGTCAACCAGTATAGGTGGCAACTGGTGTGGGAGATTAATGAGTAGTGTTTTCATTGATAAATGAAAAGTAGTATAGTAGGTTACCAGTAAGGTAAAGGATGTCATCCACCATAGTGGTCATTAGAGTCACCGGTACACAAGTTAGTGTTCACGTGTATTGGAGACTGATACTGTATGACAACCGGTAAGTGAGGTGTTGGTAGTGTATGGTTTCCAACCAAAAAGCATATGACCAATAAGCTAGTAGGGTGAGCTAATGAAGAAGTATAAAACCGATATGCAATTGGAAGTCAAAAGAAGAGGTTATCATAAGATACTGATATGACTGAAAGAGTTTCGACTACTATAAGTTAGTAAAGTAGGAGATGTATTTGCTAACACAGTGCAAGTCATATTTGTGCATTGTCTGGAGTAGAATGAATGACAAGGTTCCACTTCCACTGGTAAGTAATAATACTGAGCTTATCTCCTATTATGCAAAGTATGCATCATATCCCTCTAAGATAAGATAGAGAAGTAGAAGGAAAGTGATTAAAGGCTCACACAGGATGAAATAGTGAAACATAAGTTCACCTCAAGTATGTGAAACTAGAGATGTACATTTGATTAGTATGTGTTGGCAAGTTGAGCCCCTATGACCAAGAAGGAAGATTAAAGTAAAGATGGAACGTCAGGATAGATGAAGAGTGATGGGTTTGTCACCTTGACAAACTAGTTGAGATGTCAACCAGTCTGATAATGAAGAAGACAATTATGAGAAACTATAGATAGAGAGTGCAACTGGCATGAAGATGCCTTAGATGGAATCAGTTGAAGGTTGATGACATGGTGTCATCAGAATGGCTACCGGTCAACATGAGAACTGGTAAAAGGTGATATGAAGTTGTGTATTGGTAGGACAAGTTGTAACCAGTATGTAGGTTGGTTGTTTGTTTGTGATAATGTTTGTAATGAAGAGGCAGAGTTTCAAAGAGGTCACAAACCACCAGAGGTGAAGTTGACCAACTGGTGTAGTGTATGCTATCGGATAATAGCATGTTGAAAATACCCACAAGGGTTTGAACCGGTATGGAGTTTTATCAGTTGTTCATAAATTAAACTGACCCTAAGTTGATGAGCTGGTTGTGTGATGGTGAATGTTGCCAAATTGACATGGCAGTCCGAGCTGAGGTAGATACCGATAGTGATGCCATGTAGAACTAAAGTAGCGAACATGCAGAGGTCCATGATGTCTTGTGCAGGTAAGGTTGTTGAGGTTTGTCAACAATAAAAGTTGATTGCGACAATCACGGAGGAGTTGCAGAGTGTGCAGCTCAATGAAAGATGAATGACAAAGGAAGATCTGAGATCTTCTAGCACCATGATCATTGCTTGATATCCAACTGCAGATTGACCTCGAGAAGGAAACAACTGGATCATAAATGTGTCGACTGATTTTGAGGCTGAAGAATAGGGTTAGATTTTTTATTTTAGCAAATATACATTAGATGATGGAAAACACATGCAGATGCATTCCTCCAATGTAGGTGATTGATCCAACGTAGATTGCATTGGATTTCATGAATATTTGTTTGGTGGAAGAAACCCTAACTGACTTAAAATTTGAATTGGTTTTTGGCAGGAAAACTTGTTTATAGATACTCAAGCCAAAATCAATAAAAAGTGTTGATTGATTGATGCTGCTAGAGAATCGGGGGGTTGGCTATTGAAGAGTGAAGTGTGAATGTGCAATAGAGAGCCAACTAGTGGAAGACTCCATCAAAGATCAAAGAGGCTATGAGTTGGAGGTACAACCAGTGAGAGGGTTGAGTAGAGTACTAGTAGAGAAGAGGTAAAGGTTGAACAGGTGAGGTTGCAACAAAGTGTGAAAGGAAGGTGGATCTAAGTGAGAAGAGATCTAACAAAGAACAAATTTGAGGAAGACTAGTTGAGCAGTGTGTGAATCAGAAAGGTAACAATTGCAAGCTAAGTGTGACAGAGAGAAAAGAGAACCGACAAAGGGCAGAACAACAAGAAGAGTCTGAACCAACATAGATGCATCAAAGAGTGGGTAAAAGTATGAGATAAAACTGTTGCAATAAGAAAGTGAGGTGAGAACCAGTAGAGAAGAGGCTAATGAGGGAATAGAAGATGCTACAGGCAACGTTGTGAAGAAGGGAAACTGTTAGGGAGATTATTCATGAGTGGTTACAGAACTCATTTGTAACCAAGGCTATTACTTTTGTATTAGATGATATTCATTTTAGATCGTTGAGTTGGAGATCAATGTAGGGGTTGGTGCTCCTTTGGTTGTATCCCATAAATTAGTTGGGGGTTGGTGCCCTAAATCAGTGGTTGTATCTCCTTGGGTTGTAGCCCTAGACATTGTAACATATTTCATTGTGAGGCTATATTGGAGGAGTAAACTCCAGCAGCATTACTCACCAAGGTTTTTTTCATCTTGTGTTTTCCTCATATATACCTATGTTATGTGATATTCCCCTTGTGTGTGACTATATTTTGTAAATTCTCCTTAGCATATTGGTAGGTTATCTTAGTCTTAGTATGTTAACCAGTACATTTACTTAAGAGTTTAAATGAGTAAAATATGTGAGCCACTAATTCACCCCCCCTCTTAGTGGTACATTGTGTCCAACAACTAGTATCAGATCCTTTGTTCTCGATTGACAAGCTTTCTTCATCTTGGGTAGATTCCGGTATTAGGACACGATGGTCTATTTAGTGTCAAATCCATCTCCTATGTTTAATGGGTCAAATTTTTCCATTTGGAGTTGTAGAATAGAAGTCTACCTCTCCTTTGTAGGGTATGAGTTCTGGATGATAGTTGTTAATGGTCTCCCTAGTAATATTAATCCTCCAATTGGTCCTAAAGAAGAAATAAAATGTAGGTGCAATGAAGAAGCAATGAAGGCCATATTTAGTGACCTTACAGGTGATGTTTCTTCACTGGTGGACTAGTATAGGTCAGCAAAGAGATTATGTGAAAGACTGAAAAAGATCTATGGAAATGAGCCTACTACTGCTGGGTCAGGTTGTGAAGACAAGAAGAACAATGTTGCAAACTCATGTGTGGGTATTGAAGGTAGATTAGATAGTTGCAACAATGATGATGAAGAGGAGACTCATCTCTTCATGGAACAAGAAACAAAAAGTGAAGAGAACATATCAAATTGTGACAAGGCAGGTAGATCCTACTAGAAAGATGTGCTTGGTAGTGATGAAGAAGATGAAGAAGAAGGTGAAGCTCATGTTAATCTTGAAGGTGAATTCCTAAGTGCCCTTGATGAATTGAGAACTATTAGAAATGAATTTAAGAGTTATAAAGAATCAGTTCATAAAGAATGTAGTCAGTTGAGAACATGCCTTGAAGAGTCAAACAAAAATGTTTGCATATTGACTTTTCGACTTGAAGAATCTAAAGGGATGATTGATAGATTGAAATCAGTCCTTGATGCTGATAAAAGAAGATGTGAGGTGTTGTATCTAGATGTGGAGACAAAAGACAAAGAGTATCAGAAGCTGAAAGAGGAAATGGAAAATCTAAGGAAAGACCTTGAGAAGTGTAAGAATGAACTCAAGGTTAGAAACTAGTATGATGGAAGCATTGAGGCCTTGGACAAAATTTTGAATCATTGAAAACATTCCAAGGATACCAGAGGATTAGGATATGTCATTGGTGAATGCTCCACAAGTGAGGATGTCTCTCACAAGAACATTTAGTTTGTCTCCTCTAATGGAGATAACAAGGGTCAAACCTTCACAGTCTGAAGTGCACTATGAAAGAAGGTTGACCTAGCTACAATCGGTGAGGAATTGAGGTTAAGAATAAAGACAGGTGCAACAAGAAGAAATAATGTAGAGCCTAAAGGACAAAGAAATCTTAGAGAAGATAGGCTCATGTAAGAGAGCAGCCTAAGAGAGTCCCCACCAGTGGAAGACAAAGAGATTCAACACCCCGGAGAAGAAGAAGTGGAGAAGTCAAAACGGTTAGATTACTTCACGTTTGGAAAAATGAATTTGTAAGTAATTTGTCTTCATTCTCTAGTTACTATTTTGCTTGTAAAGGATATGGCCATAGGGAAGAGCAATGCAAGAAGATGTCTAGGAATAGAAAAGTTGTTCTTCCTAAAAATAGCAATTCACTTTGTAGAAGATGTAATACATTTGGGCATAGAGCATCAAAATGTAGAAACATGTATAAGCCCACTCCTAATTATACTAACAGGGGTCCATTTGCTACCTCAAGAAATGTAAGTTATATATGTTATAAATGCAATGGATCTAGGCATAGGATTTATGAGTTCTAGAAGAAAATTTTTCATGCACATGGCAGTCAACATAACAGCTATACCCAAAGGAGAAGTGCTCCTACAAGATCAAGATCAAACTAGTCTGATAGAAGGTCTTCCAATTATCCAGTTAGATGAGTACAGTGCTTCTATGGCAATATATCATGTCATACTATAGAACCTAGTAAGGCAAATACCTATCAACAGAAGAAGATAAGACCTTCTCCCATTACTGAAAATGTGAAGAAGAATGAGATCAAGTAGGTGTGGAGGAAGAAGACCATGGACCAACAATGTGCATTCCATGCACAGGTGATGCCTCCTAACACTTAAGGGAGACATGGAACCTTAGGGGGAGTATAACATTGACCATATCATTCATCCCCTAAGTTGGATAGGATTGGTTAACAGTAAGAGGAAGAAAGTGAGACAATAGTCTATGTAGTTGTTATCTTGACTACGCTTTTATGCATAGAAGATGGATTACTATTGCAGGTGTTAATAGATGGTTATACTGGAAAATAAATAGCAGAGGCATTTGACACAAGAAAATGAGGATAAAGTGTTCTGGTAGAGATGTCTGCCCATAGATGAAGCTAGTGTGAGCAGTATGGTACCGATATGATTGATAACCGATATTGTAGAAGGGTAAGTCATGGGTTCTGGTAGATTTATAGTGGCTCCTGTGGATAGATAGATGAAGGATGTCTTAGGTGATATTAGAAAGGACTGGAATAACATATGTTGGTCTAGTAGCCGACCATATGTGCATACTTTATTATAGGCTAACCAGCTTGATATTTTGGCATGATGGTGATATTGTATAGCATTGTGTACATCTAGGACCATGTCATAGGTTGTGGTAGATATAATGGAGCTAACAGATCATTAGCTTGATCATATTTGCACAACTCAAATGGTATATGGTAAATATTAGACCTCTGATTTTGTACTTTACTTGCAATATGGACCTGAATTGCATGACTCAGGGGGAGTTGATAACCATATCTTCTAATTGTTATCAGACATGTTGGAAACAAGGGGAGTGCTTGTGCCTATGGCTACACCAATATGATTATGACTTTGGGATGTGCTCATTGGTCCAGGGTTGTGAGCTATTTCAATATCTATCCAATTTGTACTTAATGGAAATCACAATTGGACCACTAGGAGTGTTGTCTGCAAAGAGGGAGAGCTACCTGCACAAGAGAACATACACTTGGTATCAACATTTTCTGGTCAGAATGGCTTCTACATATCAAAGGGGTGATGATGCAATCTATCCGACAAAGAACAATGGTAAAAAAGGTACAAGCAACAAGATGAAAGGAGAATAACTAAAGAGCGGAAAAAGACCTATGAGGTGGATTAGTTAATAAGCATGCAAGTCAAACATATAATCATATGAAATCAAAGACATAACTCCAAAATACATGAAAACATGAATAAGATGCATATACCTCATAAAACCTTTTACCTCTCCCATCGGATTGAGCTTGATGAAGTGAAGGCGCCCCTTGGTGATGCTCCACTCGATGTGCTCCTCTTGCTTGCTTTCTTGATGTGGATGGCTCTCCAATGTTGTGCACAAATGGAATGGATTTGGAAGATGATAAGGATGAGATGATCAAGTGTGGATGAGATATGATTTGAACATGATGAGGTTGCCAAGATGATTTCCTAGGCTCAAAAGGATAGCACAAGATTACTAAACTTGGAGATGAAGAATGGAAGGATAGAGTTCTAAATTTATAGGAAGAGGAGAGGAAGAATGTATGGCTAGGATGGATTCAAGATGAAGGGCTAGGATTTCTTGTGAGCTCACACAAGGCCCAAGAGAGGGTGTGGAGACCAAGAGATATTCCTTAAAGGAATTTCTTGTCTCCAAATTCCTCAAGGTACATTCGGGAGACTTCCCAAGGTACCTTGAGAAGAGAAAAGTGCATTGGGAAGACTTCCCAATGTGCCTTGAGAGGAGAAAGGGATGTGACATTCTTTGAAGAATGGAGAGGAGGAATTTAAAATTCTCCATAAAGGGATAATCAAGGGGATTGGAGGAATAAGAAGGAATTAAAAATTCCTTGGGAGAGGAGATGTCTAGAGGATTGTGAGATTTTGAAGATCTCACATTCACCTAGGAAAAGAGCATTAAAAACTAGTGGTTGGATGGAAGGGACTAGGAGTTGACTTCATGGCTAATCATGATGATTAGCCACTAGAAACTCATTAGGAGGGGGATTAGAGGAAATTTTATGTGGGATTAGGATTTGTAGGAGGATTTGACTAGGAGAGAGAATGAGTGGAGGGAATTAAAAATTAGAAGAATAAGGTTAAGTGAGTTTAGGGAGTTTCTAGAAGACTTTATTAGGTTAATGATGAATTAAGAAGATGGTTTGTAGGAATCATGTGGGTTAACTAATTAATTGAAATTAATTAGCCAAGAGGAAGATTTGTTAGGATTTAATCTTTTAGAAGAATAAAGAAAGGGATTGATTTATTAAATAAATCAGTCACATACTATAGTGACAATATAAATTATATTTAATTAATATTGAGGAGAATTTGAATTAACATAATTAATTAATTAATTATGTGAGGAATTAAAAATAATTATTTTTAAGTGTCTACATTTTGCCCCTCTTTGAAGCGAGGTGTAATGACACGTTTATTCAAAGAATAATCTTGTTTGATTCGATTGATAAGGTCTAGATTTAGTCCAATTTTAGGAAGGAGTCATCCTGTATAAGACATGATCAGAGCATCTAGTTTCAGGAAGGATACATCCTATATAAGACATGATTGATCACAATGTCTAGTTTTAGGAAGGATTCATCCTGTATAAGATAAAGATTGATCACAATGTCTAGTTTCAAGAAGGATTCATCCTGTATAAGACATGATTAGAGTGCAATGTATGGTTTCAAGAAGGATTCATCCTATATAAGACATGACTGATCACAATGTCTGGTTTTAGGAAGGATTCATCTTGCATAAGACATGATCAGAGTGCAACATTTGGTTTCAGGAAGGATTCATCCTGTATAAGACATGATTGATCACAATGTTTGGTTTCAGGAAGGATTCATTCTATATAAGATATGATCAGAGTGTCTGGTTTCAAGAACTATTCATCCTATATAAGACATGATCAGAGTGTCTGGTTTCAGGAAGGATCCATCCTGTATAAGACATGATCAGAATTAGAATTAATTATGTGAGGAATAAAAAAAAAATAACTAAGATACTTATTTTTAAGTGTCTACATTTTGGTGATGTGTAGAAGATAGAAGAAGAAAAGGATGCCCCAGCATAAAGCATGGGAGGTGTATGCCCCCTCAAGAATTTTTACGAAAAAAAGGATGAAAAATTCTCAAAAAAAGAGAGGAAGAAGAATTAGGGTGGAAGGGATAAATGAGGAAGAAATATGAAGCAGTTGTGAAGAATTTGGAAGGAAGAATAGGAGAGGTGAGACCATAGGGGAAGATGGGCCCTCACGGGGACCCATATATGCCACAACGAACCCAATGAGGGGTCATTGTATCATGATGGACATGTTTTCCTCTTTATATATATATGTATACATGATACAATTGGTGACAGATGATGTGTAGCATTTATTGTGATGGATTATTTTTATTTCTCTTATGATGTCATATATGGATGCAATCATGGATGTGCTATGCTGACCTATTTTGTGATGCAGAGTCGATGCTTATGTATGTATGTTTATGATGTGTTACTGACATAGTTTTTGGATGCAGGATGAGTGTTTTTTTTTTTTTACACTTTATGTATAAATACAAATGTGTGAATGATTTATGATGCATTCTAAATGTAATGATAAATGGATGAGTGTATCTTTTACTTATGTGATGCAATCTTATATGGTAAATGTTTTGTGGGAAAAAATGACTATCTAAGAAATGTACTCTACATGATGTGAATGAATTAATAAAAAGAGGGAATATACCAATAATAACACAATGATCTTAGATGGAAGAATATGGAATAGATGGGAAGTGGGGGAAATTGAGAACTCCATGGGATGATTGAGTTTAGGATTTGATGGAATGATGGTGAGATTTTGTGCACAACAAATGTGGAGAGCCAACCTAGTTTGTTGTTGCCCTAAGTTCCTTACACCACTGATTATAGAAATCAGGATGCCATGAGAAACCTAGGGCATGGACTGACTCTGTAGACAAACAGGAATTTCTTGAACATAACAATGCAAGTGTTAAGAAACACTAATACAAAGTTGTGGGTTCGTGCAAGGAAACCCTCAAACACACCGATACCTCTTGTACATGAGAAGGTAAGTGTTGATAAACACTAGTACCAAGTCACTGGTTTATACAAGAGGGATCCAAAACATGTCGTACTATGAAATATGCCCCAGTATGTGCCTATCCTAACATACTTGGATATGGAAGAACCCAGGCAGTTGTAAATAGTGGTAGTCATAGGGCAAAAGATGCAAGTCTATATGAAAAGATCTAACAAAATCTAACAATTCACTTCCTTGCGACCAAATGATACCTCTTGCCAAGAGTAGAACTAGGATGAAGGATTAGGTTTCCAGGCGAGGGAAGGGGTCATCCCTAGGGAAAAGTGGGCTTTTGGATTAAGCAAGTCATTCTATGGTTTTGGAGAGTGACCTATGGACTTGGGATTGTTTCTGAAGACTTCTTGAAGCTTACATAGAGGCATAAAAGCTCAGCTTGATGGGACATTCCTTATTCATGACTCAGGTGAAGACTCATCATGATACACGTGTTTTATTGGAATTTGAGAGGGAAGGAATGTTGTGAATGGGAGGATTGGACTGAGATTGATTTGCAGTATCGACTTGATAGACAGTGGATCCAGTTATTTACCTTGGCGCTTGTATGGAGGTTTTCACCAAGGTACTTGTCCATAGCACCACAAAGTGGTTTTCACTGCTGGATGAATTGTTCTTCTTTCTTTTTCTGATTTTTTTATTTTTTTGTGTCATAAGGTGCCTGTTTGCCAGGTTTTCACCAAAGTGATGATTTTTTTAGGATCTTTTACTCATTTTTTTATTTTAATTTTAATTTTTTCTTGATTTTTTTGACAATTTAAGACTTTCTGAGGACTAAGCATAAAATCTTTTGAGGTGCATGATATTCATTAGATCATCCAAAGGATTGCCTTTAGGAGTAGCCAACTAATAAGCTCCTGATCCATATTTTTCTATGATTACATATGGTCCAAGCCAATTAGGCTCAAACTTGCCTTTCTTTTCTCTTTCTTGTAGATTTTTTTGATTCTCCATGAGGACAAGATCACCAACTTGGAATTCCCGGGTTCTGACTTTTTTGTGATAAAAATACTCAAGTAGTTCTAATATACTGAGAGATGGTTCAAGGCCTTGAGATGCCTTTCATCTAATAATTCTAGCTCTTGTAAGTGGGTAATTGTGTATTCTTCCTCTGGTAGGATGTTATGCAGCGATACCCTTAGAGAGGGGATCTCAATCTCAAGGGGAAGGATGGCTTCAGAACCAAAGACCAGGGAATAAGGGGTGGTGCCTATGGGGGTGTGGATGGAGGTGCAGTAGGCCCATAAAGTGGGATGGAGTTGGAGGTGCCAATTGCAGCCAGCTTCATTGACTGTCTTTTTGAGGATTTTGATTAAGGTTTTATTAGAAGCCTCGGCTTGGCCATTGCCTTGGGGATAATATGGGGTGGAGAAGCAATGTTGGATGTTGAATTTTTGGTAGAGTTCTTTGACATCCTCATTTTTAAATTGTTTTCCATTATCTATGATGATAACTTTTGGGATGCCATATCAGCAGATTAGGTAGTTCAGCATGAATTTGGATATTTGCTTGCCAGTGGTGAAAGTAAGAGGGATAGCTTATACCCACTTGGTGAAGTATTTGGTGGCAATGATAATGAATTTATGTCCATTGGAAGATGAAGGGTGGATTTCCCAATGAGATCAAGCCCCCACTGTGAGAAGGGCCATGGTGTTATAAATGGCTGAAATTCTTTTGACGGTGCATGAATTTTATCGCCATGTTGCTAGCAAGGGATGCATTTCTTCACATAATTATATGCATCTACCTCCATTTTAGGCCAATAGTATCCTATTCTCAAAATCTTTTTAGCCAATGTGAGCCCACTTGAGTGTGCCCCACAGATACCCTCGTGTACTTCAAGTAATGCCCATTCTGCCTCTTGTATATCTAAACACCTTAGGAGGCAACCATTGAAATGCCTTCTGAATAGGGTGTCTCCGAGGATGGTGTAATGAGCACATCGGCGGATGAAGGTTTGTTGTTGGGTTTTTGTGAGATGTGGGGGAATGGTGTTGTCTTTGAGGAAAGTGAAGGTTTCTTGGTACCAAGCGGACTCGGGACCAATGAGAACACACACCATTTCAGACTCTGGTAGGTGATGTGCTTGTATAAATAATTGCTCGACCAAGAACTCAAACTTCTGACTGTGTGCTCACATTTGAAGGAGGGAGTCAATGGTGGCCATTGCATCTGCAGCCCTATTGTTTGTTCATGGGATTTGATTAAATGTGATTGCTGTGAAATGTTTCTTAAGATCTTCAACCATGGTACAGTAAGGAAAGAGTTTATCATCTTTTGTTTGGTACTCATCATTGACTTATTTTATAATGAGCTGAGAATAACCATAAACTTGTAACTCCTTTATTTTCTAGTGGATAGCCAGATGCAAACCTGTGATGAGTGCCTCATATTCTACTATGTTATTGGTACATGCAAAAGCTATCTTGTATGATTTGGGGATGCCATCTCCTTTAGGTGTGACTAATAATATTTCTACCCCCGATCTATTTTGGGTGTAGGATCCATCAAAGTATAACTGCCATGTGTAGGATGTGGAAACAATCATAATGAACTCATCTGGTAATTTTGTGAGAATAGGATGGTCACCTGGAAGTGGAGCTTCAGCCAACTGATCTGTAATGACTTGTCCCTTGATTGCCTTTCTGTCCACATATTCGATGTCAAACTCACTTAGGAGCATGACCCATTTGGCGGTTCTACTAGTGAGAGCAACTTTTGACAAGAGATATTTAAGTGGATCAATTTTAGCAATTAATTTTGTCTTGTTGTTTAGCATATAGTGTCATAGTTTCTATGTGTTGAACACTAATGCCAAACATGCTCTTTCAATGGGGGTATAATTGAGTTCATATCCTACCAATGTTCGACTAATGTAGGAAATGGCATGTTCTTTCCCTTGGTCATCTATCTATGCTAGTAATGCCCCCAAAGCCACTGCAGTAGCACATATATACAAAATAAGGGGTTTTCCAGGAGTAGGAGGCATCAACACTGGATGTGATGCTAGATATTCTTTTAGTTTCCTAAAGTCCCTTTGGCATAAGCAGTCCCATTTGAATTTCATGTCCTTGCACAGGAGGTGTCCAAATGGATGGCACTTATTTGCTAATTGTGAAATAAAATGTCTAACAGATTGGAGTTTTCCCTAGAGACTCCGGAATTGTTTGAGAGTTTTTGATGGAGGCATTTCCATGATAGCTTTTACTTTTGCAAGATCAACCTTGATGCCTCTGCGAGAAACAATGAATCCTAATAATTTTCCCAATGTGACTCCAAACACACACTTTTTGGGATTTAGGTGTAGTTTGTATTTTTCTAATCTTTCAAATATCTACTTTAGAATGGGAATGTGTTCTTGTCTTGTCTTAGATTTGCCTACCAGATCATCCACATAGTCCTCCATAATTTTGTGTATGAGGTCATGAAAAATTATTGTCATGGCACTTTGGTATGTAGCTCCAACATTTTTGAGACCAAAAGGCATGACCCAATAACAGAAAGTACCCCATGGTGTTGTGAATGTGGTTTTATGTTGATCCTCATCTGCTATCTTGATTTGGTTGTATTCAGAAAACCCATCCATTAGCAATAGCATTTCATGTCCAGTTATAAGGTCCACAATCATGTCTATATTGGGGAGTGGGAAATCATCTTTAGGACAAGCTCTATTTAGATCTCAGAAATCTGTCCAGATGTGGATGCCCCTGATAGGTACAATGTTAGAGACCCATTCAGTGTAGTCTACTGGTTTGATAAATTCTGCCTCTAACATCTTTTGGAGTTCCGCCTTGACCAGGAGTGTAATATGTGGGTGCATTTTGCACAATTTTTGTTTTATAGGTTTTGTGTTTGGGTGAATGGCGAGATTGTGAACCACCAAGGCAAGATCCAACCATGGCATATCAGAATAGGACCATGCAAAATTGATTTTTACCTCTGTAAGGAAGTTGATGAAGTCTTGTTTCTCTATTTCTGTGAGGGATTTGGCAATGAACACATTTTTCGGAATGACTTTGGTGCCCATGTTGATGTTGTCTATTTCTTCTATCAGCAAATTTGATTTTTCCTATGGAAGGCAACCAATGGTAAGGAGGTCAAGTCCCTCATCGTCAGGTGCCTTTTCTAAGTTTTCACTTTCGGATACGCTCTTTGTTTCTATTTTTTGTTTATCCAAAGGTGTTGCAGGGAGGTTTTCACCTAGGGAATCATGTGTTTTCCTTTTATTGTCTTTTTTGTGGCTAAGGGCATTGACCTAACTACCAAAGTATCCCTTTTCGTGTAGTTTAATACCCTTGATTCTATTACAATCTTCCAAGTTTCACACTGTCAAGAGAGAAATGAGAGCATTGTCGTCAGCGAAGATATCTAAAGTGGGTTTGTCTCGTTGGCCCCAGTCAATGAGTTTAGGATAGACAAGATGTAGCTCATGTGAAGTGGGAGGGGTTATGGGGGTGATGGTATTGATGTAAGTGTCAAGCAAGATATCTTTCTCATATTCATAAGGTATATCATGGAATTCCTCTTTGTCAGCGCTTTCGATATCTGAAGAAGGACTAAAAGGGGCACCAGTGATAGTAATATTAGGCACCAAGGTGTACCCCAAGCCTCTGTTGTATCTGTAGGAGATGGGATTTATGGGTGCTTTTCTTCCTTTCTCCTCTAGTCCCAGGCCATGTCCTTTGTAACCCATTCTTTCAACTATGGCAGATGCTTTTAGGTACATTTTTTTGGATATTTTTGCTGGATCATCATCCTCTTCCCAGTACAACCAGGAAGAGACATCTGCTTCAAGGCTCTCCTCATTAAGTGAGCCCCATTGCTGGAAGGTGGCATTTTGGTATTGCATGATTGGTTTTGGGTCCTTTTTGAGCTCTTTTGGTTTGCTAAATGACTTAGGAGAGAGAGGGAGGTTTCCTATTAATAAGATGTCCTCCAATTTGTATTCTCCACAGCCATTGTCCAAGATCTTGATTTGATTATCTGGTTGGGATGATGTGGAAGCAATATTTGATGTGCCAGATGGAGGCATTGGTGTGGGTCTATTTAATGGGCAATGATATGGATGGTTTTCCTCTAGGAGTTTGCAATACTGGAAAGGTTGTGGATAAGTTTTGATAGTTATCTCTTTTCCATTGAAGGGGAATTTGATGCATTGGTGATAGGTGGAGGGTATAGCCTTCAAGGAGTGAATCCATGGCTGACCAAGGAGAATGTTGTAGGGGAGATCAAGATCTAGTACTTGGCAAGGGGTTTCAATTGTAATGGGGCCCACTCAAAGAGGTAAGGTGATCATGCCCTTTGAAACTCTTTTTGCATCATCATATGCCTTTATTGTGATCCTTCCTGATGTGTCTACCAGGTCCTCAGAAAGTCCCAATTGTTTTATTAATTTTTATGTACACATATTAAGCCCAGATCCACCATCTATTAGGATATGTCTAACCTTGTGCTTGTGGATAAGAGCTTTGATGTGCAAAGGTTTGTTATTGTCTTCATTTGCGGGAGTATCTTTGGAGGTAAATAAAAGGTGCTGTTGGGTAGCAAGGTTTCCAATGAGGGCTTGGAATTGGGTGGCATTGATGTTATCAGGAACATGTGATTCAAGAAGGGCTTGTTCCAAAATTTCTTTACGGACTGGGGAAATCTTGAGAAGTTCCAAAATGGAGATCTGCATGGGTGTCTTCCCAAGTTGGTCAAGGAGGTCATATCGATGGGTGGAAGACATGGGTGGGGGGTTTGGTGGGGGAGGGATTCCTTGGAGTTCTCAGACATGGTTGCGGGGGTCTCCTTTGCCTTCATACTTGGTGAATTTGGGGATCTCAAATCCTGGGGGATAGGGTGCAACTGATATACATGGGTTGTAAGGATGAGGGCAAAACTCTTCAAACAAGTAAGTTTTCCTTTTATTAGTCCTTTGTTTCATGTCCTTGATGATATTTTTCATGTCTTGAATTTCCTTGATGAGGTCTTGTTGTGGACTTTGATAATGATGAATTGTATTTGCCCCAAGAATTGGGTGAGCCAAAGAAGGTGCACCACCACCAATGTATTGATATGATGAGGAGGAAAGAATGTGGGATATGAGGACCGATGTCATAGGGATTTGTGTGATAGTTGGTTGCGGTCCGCAAACTATTGTGATGAGATTAAGCATGGCCCAAATGAAATTTGCGACATTGTTGGCAGGAAGGGAAGTTTGTGGAATAGAAATATGTGGTCGAATGGAAGGAGGTGGTATAGAAGTGTGTTAGAGAATAGATGAGATTGGATTTGATAGTGGTATAGATGGTAAGGAGGAAGAAGGTGGGATGGAGACCACAGTGGTAGGTGTCACAGGTGGTAGTGATTGAGCTTGGATGATTGATGGGGCTGCGATTGATTGAGTTTGAATAATAGGTGCAACACTTTGTGTGGGAGTGAGGTCTCCTTGTGGCCCTTGGGTGAGAGTGGATCTATTAAATTCAGGCAGAAGTTGAGCTCAATTTTCAAGGAGAGTGTTTAGAAGTGTGGTAGGATTGTGTTGAATAAAATTTTCCATCATCTCTTGGTTATAAGAATCTGCTAGGAAAGTTTGCACTTCTGGAGAAAGTTCATCTTGGCTAACCATGTTAGGATTTTGGCTTTGATCTTGATTGCTAGGTTGCCCACTTTGTGTTGGATCTTGCATGGGATCTTCATATAGGGCACTAATGTCTAGCATAACATATTGTTGTTCAGCCATATTTCTCTTTTGGGATCGAGTTGTAACCATACACGAATAACCTTGGAAAATTTTGGAGGGGGAAATTTGTGATGAAAGGACTTAGCAAGATATTTGTGGAATTTTGGATTTTGTCTTTTATGACAAGGGATTTTTTTGATTGGTATTAGAGCCTGGATTAGAGCCTAGATTTGATTAGGATTTGACACCTTAGTCCTTGGATGAGGATTTTAAGTGGTGGATGCAACCACAAGTAAGGTGATGGCCAAGTTGTGTAGAATTTAGACCTTGGATTGATGATTAAAAAGCCTCTCTTATACCAAGGGTTTACTAATGACCCTAAGCAAAGTAAAGACGTAAGTTAAGAGTCTTGATCAACTCAAAAGGATTAGGAAAATGGTACTTGGAGAGGATTCCCCTTCAATAATGAGAGCCAAATGATTAATTATGAGGTCTAAATGGAATTTCACAAGGCACGTAACCTTAACGCAAGGTTAAATTGGATTAGAGGATGATTGGATTTGTATTTTGATAATTGATTTGATAGTGGAGGGAGATTGATTTGATGTGCTAGGTCCTTGGGAAATTTGAGGATGATTGATGGAGGAGGTATGGTAGTGATGGTTTAGAAGAAACTTGATGACTAGGTTGTCTTTGGCATGAACATGACTTAAGGATTGATTCGAATGGCAAGTTGTATGAAGGGATACGACCACCCTGATTTGGCTGATAGTAGATGTTTCAAAGGACAAAATTGAATGTTGATGGAGAGGATGAACTCTTAGCTTCTCTCTTGGGCTTATGAAACATGGGACAGACGGAGTTTTGATGCAATTTTGAAATTTGTGTGGGTAATGACTTGGACAATTTTTTGTGTCTTGACAAGTGTTTTTGCGAAGTGTTTGGGGATAGTGATATGTTTTTAGTCTTCTCTTGGCAAGTATGTATCAAACAAAGAAAACACAATGATCAAATGCATATTATCTCAAAGACACTCATGCTCATATACAACATTCTTAAGGCTAGCAAGGACAATAGTCACTGGATCCTAATTGGTTTCCCAGCTATGCTTACCTAGAGCAGACACTTAGATGCTTGACCCCACTGGCTTCCCTCCATGGCACTCACTTCTCGGGGCAGCCAAGCATCAATTCCCATAAAAATTCCTCATGGCAAACTTTGTGTCTCTACTAAGGGCCATAAAAATATGGGCGGCTTCGGAGGTCCAACCTATTGCACCAATGACTAGAAGGTTTTTGGCTACTATGAACAAGGTGTTTAGTAAGTCTTCCCATTAGGAGCTACCCTTTGAAGTTGCACAAGTGAAATTGAGGCCTATAGCCCAACAAAGCACCAAGAACTTAGTAGTCATGCAAGCATGATTGAGATCTCTAGGATCCTACTAAACACCCAATGTGAGAGTGAACTCTCATATAGCCCCAACCATTGACCCTTTCGTAATCAATGGCCTATCTATTATAGTGAGTTGGGAAACTCAGGTCTGGGTGTACTCACTTGGGTCATTCCCCTCTTACCTTCTCAAAGAGAAAGTTGGGAGGGAAGGCCCACTAGAGGTAAACATGCAATCAAACAAGAAAAGGTTGGAGGGTCTGGATTTTTGATCATCTAGCTAGATGAGAGCATACTCTCCTACCTTTAGGCTTTTCTTAAAGACACATAAGACAATGGTTCATTCCATTTCAATTAATATCTAGGTGCCTAATTTAAATAAATACACAATGTTTGGTCAGATTTCTTAGGCAACCTGCAAAACAACTTGATTAGTAGTTTGAAAAATGGAGTCTTCAACAAGCGTCCTGCAAAAGACAACAAAATGACAAAAATATTAATTTTTTTGAATTTTTGGGAATAAGTAGAAAAACATGAATTAAAAGTTTTTTACTAATGATAAATGTGGATTTGGAGGAAAATTTGATGGGTAAATGGTGTTTGACTAGGTTTTTGCTACTTTCTAAGGGATAAGCAAGCAAAAAAATGGGGATTTTGGAGGAGAGATGAAGGAATGGAAAAATTTGTCCAAGAGGGACAAAGAAGCAAAAGTTGGAGATGGACAATAAGGGAAAATTTGGAGGTGATTGGATAAAAGGGGGAGTTATGGCAAACCCTAAAAATAGAGGACTGTGGGATTTTTTGGCTTCAAAAAGTGGATTTTGGGATAAGGCCCCCAAGGAAGGAAATGTGCAAAATGGCAATGCGGGGGATCTAGTGAAGTTTGGAGGAAAATGGAGTGAAGATAAAGAAGATATGGAAAAAGTGCCAAAGGTTTGGATTTCTGATTGTCTAGGTAGTTGAGCATACTCTCTTTTCACACTTTCCACAAACACAAGATAGATTATTTAAAACTAAACAGAGTTGCGAACAGACAGATTATTTAAAACTAAACAGATGATTAAAACTAAATAGAGCTGCGGATGGACATATTATTAAAACTAAATAGATGATTAAAATAAATAGAGTAGCTAATAGACAGATTATTAAAACTAAACAAATTATATAACAGAAAAGGAAAAAATGCAGTCGCAATGATATTCAATTTTTTTTACAAAAAGATGAAGCAAAAACATAAAATAAATAGAAGTGAGAAAATGCAGAAGAGCAAGAATGAGGAGATAGAAGAATTTTATTGGTGGGATGCCCAAAAAAATTTAAATTTCTCCTGTAGTGACATCAAACCTGAGGTGCTCGTGCTGATTCAAAAATAGTCGTGCTGATGTAGAAATAGTCATGAACCTGCGAAAAAAAAACTTCACAAAAAAAACTTAGAAAAAAAATCATTAAATTTGGGACATGGGTCCCACCAGGCATGCTAGAATGAAGGGAAAAAGACTTGTGAGGTGGATTAGTTAATAAGCATGCAAGTCAAACATATAATCTTATTAAATCAAAGACATAAGTCCAAAACACATGAAAACATGAATAAGATGCATATACCTCTCCCTCGGATTGAGCTTGATGAAGTGAAGGCGCCCCTTGGTGATGTTCCACTTGATGTGCTCCTCTTTCTTGCTTGCTTGATGTGGATGGCTCTCCAATTTTGTGCACAAATGGAATGGATTTGGAAGATGATAAGGATGAGATGATCAAGTGTGGATGAGATATGATTTGAACATGATAAGGTTGCCAAGATGATTTCCTGGGCTCAAAAGGACAACATAAGATTACTAAACTTGGAGATGAATAATGGAGGGTTGGAGTCCTTAATTTATAGGAAGAGGAGAGTAAGAATGGATGGCTAGGATGGATTCAAGATGAAGGGCTGGGATTGTTTGTGAGCTCACACAAGGCCCAAGAGAGGGTGTGGAGACCAAGAGATATGCCTTAAAGGTATTGCCTCATTAGCACCACACTGTCTGCCCCTGGCTGCCTCCCCTATCACTTTTGTCAGTGCATGTACCTATACTACCTTAGCCTCTCTCCTCGGTACCACTCCCCTCTACTATCTACCAGCACCCATGCCTCCTCCGGCCAAAATCTTGTCGATAGGTGCATCCTCCTCCCCGTCGACCACCTCATCCACTATCAGCTATAGCTCATCATACTCCAAAACCATAGGAATGGTAAGATGTACTAGAAAATGTCCCTCCCACCAACTCTTGTACCCTCTGGTAGTCCTTGGATCATCTCCTGCATCTCTCCACTCATCCCATACTAAATATGTTGTCATCTAGAAGTTGGTCCTCCCCTCTAATAGGCTCACTTTCATATCCCACCTCCCAACCTCTCGGATGACCCAAGGATATAATGGTATATTCCCCACTATATTTTGTACCAAGCTGAACAGTCGAGGTACCCTAAATGGAGCATAATACTCCATAACATATACTAATCAATCAAATAACCACATCTCTACCTTGGCCTAGTGTAGTTGCCAATCCCGTCTCCATCTCTTGCAATCCAAAAATGGCCACCATATGAACTCCATAAGCTCGTCAAAAACACAATGCCAGAACAAGATAGATCTTATTGATGTATAATGAAAAAGGCCTCTATATCTATCAATGTATGGATGTCGGGCCCACCTATCCTGTACACCTAATGGTCGCATCACTACAATATGCTCCCAAGCCCATATATTTAAAAGGGTAACCCTTGTAGAGAGGTTGACATAATCCCTATAAACTACAACGTGCATATCATGATAGATCTGAGCCAATATCCCGGCTCCACAAACATACTCTAGATAATATTCAACCATAGAATACATGCATCTACTCCATCCAATGGGAAATCCATGCCCTCCTAGATTAGGCATGATCCATCCACTCAAGAACCCAAAAATCACAAGTAGTAGGTGAGGGATGGGTGGGATCTCCATTAACTTGTCCATGTGCATCCTTCTCTTGTCCAAGATTGATAATGTATCATAATTGCAATTATCCAAAAGGTAGAAGTCTATTATATCAAACTGGTACCGAGGGATGATGTCACAAATGGGGATCTTCAAGATCCTCCATACATCTAATAAAGTGAATGTCTCCTCTCAAGTGGGTAGGTGAAAGATGTTATACCTACTGTCCCATCTCTCTACTAAAGAGGTAATCATAGAAGGTATGATCTCGAATCCTTGGCCACCAACCGATGAAATGAAATCCCACTACAACAATAATCTCTAACTCATCTACGTCTAGCTGCCTATATAATCTATCTTGGCATTGTGTTTTCATTGATGTCAACTAGTATAGGTGGCAACCAATGTGGGCGATTAATGAGTAGTGTTGTCATCCACCATAGTGGTCATTAGAGTTACCGGTACACAAGTTAGTGTTGACTTGTGTTGAAAACATATGTATTGGAGACTGATATTGTATGACAACCTATAAGTGAGGTGTTGGTAGTGTATGGTTTCCAACCAAAAGGCATATGACCAATAAGCTAGTAGGGTGAGCTAACGAAGAAGTATAGAACCGATATGCAATTGGATGTCGAAAGAAGAGGTTATCACGAGATGATGATATGACTGATAGAGTTTGGACTACTATAAGTTAGTAAGGTAGGAGATGTATTTGCTAACATAGTGCAGGTCATATTTGTGCATTGCTTGGAGTAGAATGAATGACAAGGTTCCACTTCCATCGATATGTGATAATACTAAGCTTATCTCCTATTATGCAAAGTATGCATCATATACCTCTGAGATAAGATAGAGAAGTAGAAGGAAAGTGATTAAAGGCTCACATAGGATGAACCAGTGAAACATAAGTTTGCCTCAAGTATGTGAAACCAAAGATGTACATCTAATTACCATGTGTTGGCAAGTTGAGCCCCTATGACCAAGAAGGAAGAGTAAAGTAATGATGGAATGTAAGGATAGATGAAGAGTGATGGGTTTGTCACCTTGACAAACCATTTGAGATGTCAACCAATCTGATAATGAAGAAGACAATGTTGAGAAACTATAGATAGAGAGTGAAACTAGCATGAAGATGCCTTAGATGGAATCAGTTGAAGGTTGATGACATGGTGTCATCAGAATGGCTATCGGTCAGCATGAGAACCGGTAAAAGGTGATATGAAGTTGTGTATTGGCAGGACAAGTTCCAACCAATATGTAGGTTGGTTGTTTGTTTGTGATAATGTTTGTAATGAAGAGGCAGAGTGTCAAAGAGGTCACAAACCACCAAAGGTGAAGTTGACCAACTGGTGTAGTGTATGCTATTAGATAATAGCATGTTGAAAATACCCGCAAGGGTTTGAACCAATAAGGAGTTTTGTTGGTTGTTCATAAATTAAATTGACCCTAAGTTGATGAGTTGGTTGTGTGATGGTGAATGTTTCCAAATCGACATGGTAGTCTGAGGTGAGGTGGATACGGATAGTGATGCCATGTAGAGCTGAAGTAACGAACATGCAGAGGTCCATGATGTGTTATACAAGTAAGGTTGTTGAGGTTGGTCAACATTAAATGTTGATTGTGACAATCATGAAGGATTTGCAAAGTGTGCAACTTAATGAAAGATGAATGACAAAGGAAGATCAGAGATCTGCTAGTGCCATGATCGATGCATGATATCCAATTGCAGATTGACCTCAAGAAGGAAACAGCTATATCATAAATGTGTCGACTAATTTCGAGGCTGAAGAACAAGGTTAGATTTTCTATTTTAGCAAATATACATTGGATGATGGAAAACACATGTAGATGCATTCCTCCAATGTAGGTGATTGATCCAATGTAGATTGCATTGGATTTGATGAATATTTGTTTGGTGGAAGAAACCCTAACTGACTTAAAATTTGAACTGGTTTTTGGTGGGAAAACTTGTTTATAGATACTCAAGCCAAAATCAATAAAAAGTGTTGATTGATTGATGTTGCTAGAGAATCAGGGGGTTGGATATTGAAGAGTGAAGTGTGAATGTGCAATAGAGAGCCAACTAGTAAAAGACTCCATCAAAGATCAAAGAGGCTATGAGTTGGACGTGCAACCACTCAGAGTGTTGAGTAGAGTACCGACAGAGAAGAGGTAAAGGCTAAACAAGTGAGGTTGCAACAAAGTGTTAAAGGAAGGTGGATCTAAGTGAGAAGAGATGTAACAAAGAATAGATCTGAGGATGACTGGTTGAGAAGTGTGTGAATCAGAATGGTAACAATTGCAAGCTAAGTATCACAGAGAGAAAAGAGAACCGACAGAGGGAAGAACAAGAAGAAGAGTCTAAACCAACATAGATGCATCAAAGAGTGGGTTGAATCATGAGATAAAACTGTTGCACTAAGAAAGTGAGGTGAGAGCCAGCAAAGAAGAGGTTGATGAGGGAATAGAAGATGCTACCGGCAAAGTTGTGAAGAAGGGAAACTGTTAGGGAGATTATTCATGAGATTATTTCACTATGAGTCTAGATTGGAGTAGTAAACTCCAACAACATTACTCACCAAGGTTTTTCTCATCTTCGGTTTTCCTCGTATATACCTATGTTATGTGATGTGCCCCTTGTGTGTGACTATATTGTGTAAATTCTCCTTAGCATACTGGTAGGTTACCTTAGTCTTAGTATGTTAACCGATACATTTACTTAAGAGTTTAAATGAGTAAAATATGTGAACCACTGATTCACCCCCCTCTTAGTGGTACATTGTCTCCAACAACTGGTATCATATCCTTGGTTCCCAGTTGACAAGCTTTCTCCATCTTTGGTAGATTCTGGTATTAGAAAATGATTGTCTATTTAGTGTCAAATCCATCTCCTATGTTTAATGGGTCAAATTATTCCATTTTGAGTTGTAGAATGGAAGTCTACCTCTCCTCTATAGGGTATGATGTTTGGATGATAGTTGTTAATGGTCTCCTTAGTAATATTAATCCTCCAATCAGTCCTAAAGAAGAAATAAAATGTAGGTGCAATGAAGAAGCAATGAAGGCCATATTCAGTGACTTTAGTGGTGATGTTTCTTCCCTGGTAGACAAGTACAGGTCAGCAAAGAGCTTATGGGAAAGAGTGAAAAAGATCTATGGAAATGAGCCTACTACTGCTGGGTTAGGTTGTGAAGACAAGAAGGTCAATGTTGCAAACTCGTGTGTGGGTATTGAAGGCAGATTAGATATTTGCAGCAACAATGATGAAGACGAGACTCATCTCTTCATGGAACAAGAAACAAAAAGTTAAGAGAACACATCAAATTGTGACAAGGGAAGCAGATCCTACTGGCAAGATGTGTTTGGTAGTGATGAAGAAGATGAAGAAGAAGTTGAAGCTAATGTTAATCTTGATCGTGAGTTCGTAAGTGCCCTTGATGAATTGAGAACTATTAGAAATGAATTTAAGAGTTATAAAGAATCAGTTCATAAAAAATGTAGTCAGTTGAGAACATGCCTTGAAGAGTCAAACAAAATGTTTCATGCACATGGCAGTCAACATAACAATTATTCCCAAAGGAAAAGCGCTAGGAGAAAATGTTTCATGCACATGGTAGTCAACATAACAGCTATGCCCAAAGGAGAAGTGCTCTTGCAAGATCAAGATATCAGTTAAAATTGGTAGTGAGGTACAATGGCATGACCCTAAGAAGAAGATCAAACCGGTCTGATAGAAGATCTTCCAATTATCCAGTTGGATGAGTGCAGTGTGCTCTTATGGAAATGTATCATGTCATACTATAGAACCTAGTAAGGCAAATACCTATCAGCAGACAAAGATAAGACCTTCTCCCATTACTGAAAATGTGAAGAAGAATCAGATCAAGCAGGTGTCGAGGAAGAAGACCATGGACCAACAATGTGCATTCCATGCACAGGTGATATCTCCTAACACTTAAAGGAGATGGAGGACATTAGGGGGAGTAGAACATTGACCATATCATTCATCCCCTAAGTTGGATAAAATTGGTTCACAGTAAGAGGAAGAAAGTGAGACAATAGTCTATGTAGTTGTTGTCCTGACTACACTTTTATGGATAGAAGATGGATTACTATTACAGGTATTAATAGATGGTTATACTAGAAAATAAATAGTAGAGGCATTTGACAAAGGAAAATGATGATAAAGTGTTCTAGTAGAGATGTCTGCCCGTAGATGAAGCTGGTGTGAGTAGTATGGTACCGATATGATTGATAACCGATATTGCAGAAGGGTAAGTCATGGGTTCTGATAGATTTATAGTGGCTCATGTGGATAGATAGATGAAGGATGTCTTAGGTGATATTGGAAAGGACTGGAATGACATATGTTGGTCTGGTAGCTGACCATATGTGCATACTTTATTATAGGCTAAACAACTTGATATTTTGGCATGATGGTGATATTGTATAGCATTGTGTACATCTAGGACCATGTCATAGGTTGTGGTAGATATAATGGAGCTGATAGATCGTTAGATTGATCATATTTGCACAACTCAAATGGTATGTGGTAAAGATTGGATCTCTGATTTTGTACTTTACTAGCAATATGGACCTAAATTGCATGACTCAAGGGGAGTTGATAACCATATCTTCTGATTGTTATCAGACAGGCTGGACATAGGGGGAGTGCTTGTGCCTATGGTTGCACCAGTATGATTATGACTTTGGGATGTGCTCATTGGTCTAGGGTTGTGAGGTATTTCAATATCTATCTAATTTTTACTTAATGGAAATCACAATTGGACCATTGGGAGTATTGTCTGCAAAGAGGGAGAGCTACCTGCACAAGAGAACATACACTTGGTATCAACATTTTGGGGTCAGAATGGCTTCTGCATATCAAACGGGTGATGATGTAGTCTAGCCGATAGAGCACAATAGTAAAAAAGGTACAAGAAACACAATGAAAGGGGAATAACTGAAGAGGGGGAAAAGACCTGTGAGGTGGATTAGTTAATAAGCATGCAAGTCAAACATATAATCATATGAAATCAAAGACATAACTCCAAAAAAAATGAAAACATGAATAAGATGAATATACCTCACAAAACCTTATACCTCTCCCTCAGATTAAGCTTGATGAAGTGAAGGCACCCCTTGGTGATGCTCCACTTGATGTGCTCCTCTTGCTTGCTTGCTTGATGTGGATGGCTCTCGAATGTTGTGCATAAATGAAATGGATTTGGAAGATGATAAGGATGAGATGATCAAGTGTAGATGAGATATGATTTTAACATGATAAGGTTGCCAAGATGATTTCTTGGGCTCAAAAGGACAACATAAGATTACTAAACTTGGAGATGAAGAATGGAGGGATGGAGTCCTCAATTCATAGGAAGAGGAGAGGATGAATGGATGGCTAGGATGGACTCAAGATGAAGGGCTAGGACTGTTTGTGAGCTCACACAAGGCCCAAGACAGGGTGTGGAGACCAAGAGATATGCCTTTAAAGGCATTTCTTGTCTCCACACTCCTCAAGGTACATTGGGGAGACTTCCCAAGGTACCTCAAGAAGAGCAAAGTGCATTGGGAAGACTTCCCAATGTGCCTTGAGAGGAGGAAGGGATGTGACATTCCTTGAAGAATGGGGAGGAGGAATTTAAAATTCTCCAAAAATGGATAATCATGGGGATTGAAGGAATAAGAGGGAATTAAAAATACCTTTGGAGAAGAGATGCCTATAGGATTGTGAGATTTTGAAGATCTCACATTCACCTAGGAAAATAGCATTAAAAGCTAGTGGTTGGATGGAAGGGACAAGGAGTTGACTTCATGGCTAATCATGATGATTAGCCATTAGCAACTCATTAGGAGGGGGATTTTAGGAAATGATAGGTGGGATTAGGATTTGTAGGAGGATTTCACTAGGAGAGAGAATGAGTGGAGGGAATTAAAAATTAGAAGAATAAGGTTAAGCGAGTTTATGGAGTTTCTAGAAGACTTTTTTAGGTTAATGATGAATTAAGAAGATGGTTTGTAGGAATCATGTGGGTTAACTAGTTAATTGAAATTAGTTAGCCAAGAGGAAGGTTTGTGAGGATTTAATCTTTTAGAAGAATAAAGAAAGGGATTGATTTATTAAATAAATCAGTCACATACTATAGTGACAATATCAATTATATTTAATTAATATTGAGGATAATTTGAATTAACATAATTAATTAATTAATTAATTATGTGAGGAATTAAAAATAATTAAAAATAATTATTTTTAAATGTCTGAAATAACTACTATTGCAACCCATATTGTCGAAGGGGAAAGAGAGAGCCTATAGTATACCGAATGCAAGACCCTTTCCCATTGTTGTCAAAGGGGGAGAGAGTATGTGGTATGTTGGATACCACATGTGTTGACATCAATGCCAAAGGGGGAGATTGTTGGCATTATGTTGTCATTGATGTAAACTGGTATAGGATGGCAACCGGCGTGGGAAATTAATGAGTAGTGTTCTCATTGATGCATGAAAACTAGTATATTAGGTTACTGGTAAGGTAAAGGATGTCATCCAGCATAATGGTCATTAGAGTCACCGATGTTGGCATATGACGAAGGAATGTTCATGTATGTTGTCATTGATGTCAATAAGTGCTCTAGAAGGATTAAGATTAGAAGAAGTTGTTATTGATGTTCAAGGAAAAGGAACTGGTATGAACAGGTATGTATTGTGATTGACAGTGGTAATGGACAACCAGAATGGAGTGGACCATTATCAAAACTCACTAAGTATGTCTACTAGTTGATAATCTAGGGTTACCAGTTTGGCTTATGTAGAGAAATTGAAGACGTGTCATGACCTATAAGGTAAAGAATAAAATATTATGTCAAACTGAACGCATTAATGGCCTACCTCAGGAGTGCATGTTTTTCCTATCCAATAGGTGAAGAGCACAAGATGGGTCACTAATTTGAAGATGCAGAATTATTCATGATCTCATTTAGATCATCTCCTAAAAAGCCTGAATGGTGCCAGATGTAGAATATTTTGCAATTTGATTTAGATCGATGCAATTGGTTTGAATGGCTAGGATTGGACCGCTTGTAAGCAGATGGTCAGGATTGTACCATCTTTGTAAAACTTACATTTAGGGTATATGATTTTGACCGAGTGATTGTCTATAAGGTTGACATAGTTCAAATTTTGTATGCATTGGAAAATGTTGTGTGTGTGTCCACTTAATGGGAGATTGGGTTGCCAAACCTGAGTAAGAGATCTATAGAGTGTGTTGCAAAAGAGAGGAGTTTAAAAGGATCTTCTGTAGCAAGGTGTGCTATCTTTAGATCGATATTTTACCTATTATTTTCTAGCCACTTCAATAGATTGTAAATACCTTGACCAAGTAAGCTTTAGCAGGCTTTTGTTGTAATTCCTTTAACCAAGTAGCTCAACTTTATTGAGTTAGTTAAATCCTTTATCAAGGTAACTCTTTATAGGGTTTCAATCCTTAACCAGATTTTATAGCCATCCCTTAACTGGGTGATCCCTAACAGGATTGGTTCCTAACAGAACCTTATTGTAAAGTCTTTAACCAGACTAGGCTCCTAATAGAGTGGACTTCAAGAGAGTTCAAAACAAGCTTGTAAGTATTCATCCCCACCATGGTTTTTCCCATTTGGGTTTCCACATGAAAAATATGTGTCATGGGTTGTGTTATTTTCATGCGATGATTGAGCAGTCTTTGTTTAGTTGAATATGCATACAAAGATAATGGTGGTGGCATTACTAATATAAGTTATACATGATCAAGTCAGTAAAATTTATATCTAGATTTGAGACTTGTATGCTGTTTGAAGTACTTCTATTTTACCAGTTTAGCTGTCTAAAGTATTTCTATGTTTAACTAGTATAGCTATGGTTAAGTTCAATGGAGAAGACAACCTGTCAGCATTGTTTTAATATGACAAGGTGAGGAGAAGTTTTTGTTATGTTCTAATTAGCAACTTGTTCGATATTGAGTTTATTGATGTACAAGAAAAGGAAAATCCCAAGGATGTATAGGACACTCTGGAAACCATTTATGGGGGTGATGAGAATGTCAAGCAGGCTAAGGAAGAGAGCCTTAGAGGAAAGTTTGAAGACATGAGGATGGTTGAAGTCGAGATCATTCAACAATATGGCATAAGGATCAAGACTGTTGTTGGAGGTATCAAGAGCACTGGTGGAATAGTTGATGATGCTACTGTTGTAAGTAAAGTTATGAGAACACTCTTACCGATCTATGCAATTAAGGTTGCCATTATTTAGGAGCTAAGGTCTATCGATAAAACAAAGGTATCTTTAGACTCTATTATTACAAAATTGACTGCATATTAATTGAATAGCTATGATAGAAGTGTTCAACAGACCAAGTTAGCCTTTAGGGCATCTACTTCTACCAGACCGACCAGGAAAGGAAAAGAGGTTAGTACCAGTTATGAATCTAGGCCAAATAGAGACATGGACAATGAGGAGATTTTGATGGAGTTTGAAGCTCTTCTTGCCAAGAGACTTCCAAAAGGCACCAAAAAATATAGAGGTAAGCTCCCTTTGAAGTTTTTTTTCTGTAATAAGATAGGACATATAGCTATTAATTGTCCTAACAATGAAAATAAGGATAAACTAGAGAGGTTTAGGAAGTATAAAGGAGCAAGGAGAATAAATTGCCTTGTTGCAGTAGATGAAGGTGCTACTGATGAGGAATCTGAGGATGAAGAGAATGAGGACATCATATTTGTAGTTGTCAAGGAGGAGTTGTCTGATCAAAAAGCCCTTGTCTCACATATTGACAACTCTAACGAATGGATCATTGATAGCAGGTGCTCTCATCACATGACCGATGACCGGAGAAAGTTTATGTCACTTGAATAATATGATGGTGGTGTTGTCTAGTTTGGCAACGATGCACCATGTATGGTGAAAGGAAAAGGATCCATCTCACTAAATGGAAAGAGTAGTGCAGATAATGTCTACTGGGTGGAACGCCTTAGGCATAATCTCTTGAGTGTGGCCCAGCTAAACGACAAAGGACTCATGTTGGAATTCAAAGGAGGAGTCTACAGTATAATTGGAAATAGTGGTTAACTTATTGCCACTGGTAAGCAGACCAGAGGAAACCTGTTTCAGTTGAATGCCAAAATCAGCCAGTGCCTGATGGAAAAATTTGATGATAGTTGGATATGGCATAGGAGACTTTGCCATGTAAATTTTGACAATATTGTAAAGGCTAGTAAGATCAAGGCAATAAGAGGATTTCCTTTGCTAAACAAACTAGAGAATGCTTTATGCAGAGAATGTCAACCTGGGAAGATGTCTTCCTCAACATTAAAAGGTAAATATTTTTCAGCAGAGAACTTACTTGATCTTGTGCACACTGATCTATGTGGTCTGATGAAAACTAGAAGTATTCAGGGAGATTGATATTTCATGATTTTTACTGATGACTACTCAATAATGATGTGGGTCACACTCTTGAAAGACAAATCAGAGGAATTTGGAAAGTTCAAAGCCTTTAGTGCATTGGTGGAAAAGGAAAGCGGTCAAAGGATAAAATGCTTGAGAACTGATCAAGGAGGTGAATTCACTTTTGATGAATTCAACAAGTATTGTGAAGAGAACAACATCAAGAGGAAATTGTTTGCCCCTAGGACACCATAGCATAATGGCATAGCAAAAAGAAACAACAGGACTGTGGTTGAAGCTGGAAGGACTATGCTAATCCAAGGAAATGTTTCTCACACATTTTGGAGAGAAGTGGTGAGCATTGTAGTCTATACCATGAACCAGGTACTCATCAAGAAAGGTAAAAACAAAACCCCCTATGAGTATTAGACCAAGAAGACTCCCACTGTGAGTTATTTCAAAGTGTTTAGGAGTAAATTCTATATCAAGAGAGGTGAGCATCTGAGAAAGTTTGATGCCAAGTATGATGAAGGAATATTTTTGGGACATTCCACTAAGATCAAATCTCTCAAGTGCTACAACAACAAAACTCAGAAAATTGTTGAGAACATAAATATCAGGGTTGATGAATCCCCTAAGGATCCCGAGGAAACTTGCAGCAAGTGAGTGGAAAATGAACTAGGTGTAGCTTTTTGGGAACCAGTTAAGAAAGAAACAAGTAAAGACCTCAGTGTTCCCACATTGGTAGAAGCTGAAGTTGGTGAAGGATAAAATGAAGCTAATAATGAAGAAGACAAGCAAGTAGAATCTGCTACAGTCATCCCTAGATATGTAAGACTACATCACGATCCAAAGCATATCATAGGGGACAAAGATGTAGGAATACTTACAAGAAGAAGAATGAAAGAAAACTCTTGCATGATCTAAAAATTTGAGCCTAAGACCTCTAGAGAGGAACTTAATGATGAAGACTGGATAGAAAAAATGGAAGAGTAGTTGGACCAGATAGAAAAGAATGCAACATGGTCCTTGGCACCCAAACCAAAACACAAATGTATAATAGGTACCAAATGGGTCTTTGGGAATAGGCTAAATGAAGAAGGCAGAGTGGTAAGGAACAAGGAAAGACTTATATGCAAGAGATATGCTCAGGAAGAAGGAGAAGATTATGGAGAAACCTTTGTCCCAATGATTAGACTGGAAGGTGTTGGAATGCTACTTGAATTTGTTGCATTTAAGGGATTCAAGGTATACCAAATGGATGTGAAGTCTGCATTCTTGAATGGAATCCTAGAAGAAGAAGTGTATATTAAGCAACCAGATGGGTTTGATTTGTCAGAAGATAGTAGCATGGTGTGTAGATTACACAAAACCCTATATGGATTGAAACATGCACCAACAACATGGTATGAATGTTTACACTCTCATCTTATGAAGATAGGATTTTAGAGAACAAGTGAGGACAACAACATCTACTTGAAATCTAAAGGTGATCAGATTCTAATCTGTGAACTATTTGTAGATGACATAATCTTCAGAGGAGATGATGAAATGAGCCATGCATTTGCAGATGTAATGAAGAAAGAGTTTGAGATGTCTTTGATTGGAGATAAAAAATTTCATTGGTCTAAAGATTTAATAGATAAAAGAGGGTATCTTCATTACCCAGTCCAAGTATATCAAAGAGGTATTGAAGACCTTTGGCATGGAGGAGAGAAAACCAGTTGGTACACCGATGGTGACCGGTTGCAAACTGACTAAGGAAGATTATTTAGCATTAGTAGATGAGAAGGAGTATCGGTCAATGATCAGTAAGTTGCACTATATGGTGCACAGTAGACCAGATATTGCTCATGTAGTGGGCATTGTGGCCCATTTTCAGAAAACTCCAAGAGAGTCCCACTTAGTAAGAGTCAAGAGGATTCTTAGGTATCTAAAAGGGACAATTGATTATGGATTGTGGTATCCATACAATGATGACTTTGATCTCAAAGTATTCACTGATATAGATTGGGTAGGAAATATGGATGATCAGAAGAGCACAACCAGTGGAGCATTCTTCCTTGGTGGAAGACTAGTCTCATGGATGAGAAAAATGCAAAGTTGTATTTCCTAATCTAGAGCTGAACTGGAGTATGTGGTAGCATTTATGAACTGCACTCAAGCAATCTAGATGAAGTATGTATTGAATGGCTTCAAGGTGATCATATGTGAACCAGTGAGTATATTTTGTGACAATACAAGTGCAATAAATATTTCCAAGAATCTGGTATTGCATGCTAGAACTAAGCACATTGAGCTCTAGTATCATTTCTTGAGAGAAAAGGTTCAGAATAAAGAGGTTGTACTAGAACATGTTTCCAGTAAGGAGCAGCTAGCTGACATATTCACTAAGCCCTTACCAAAGAATACATTAACCTATTTGAGAGGTGAATTAGGGTTTCTACCCCTTCATGAAGTTAATTAAATATGTGTGCTCCATAATAGGTAGGTACTATAGTGTCAAGATCTAATAGGATTAATGTGATGAAGGATGCTACTCCATAGGGAGAGTAGCATAGTGGAGTTTGGAAGCTTGTGCCTCCACTTTGGCATTGTTGTCAAAGGGGGAGAAGATATCTAATGATAAACATATATGGAAGAATGCACACTAACCATTCCAGATGGTGGTGATCATTTGAAATTGAATCATTATATGCTACTGAGCAATGATACATTGAGTATTGCCATCAATGCCAAAGGGGGAGATTATTGGCATATGACAAACTGGTGTTCATGTATGTTGTCATTGATGTCAATAAGTGCTCTAGAAGGATGAAGATCAGAAGAAGTTGTTATTGATGTTCAAGCAAAAGCAACCCATATGAACTGGTATGTATGGTGATTGGCAATGGTAATAGACAACCTGAATGGAGTGGACCAGTATCAGGGTTCACTAAGTATGTCTACTAGTTGATAATCTAGGGTTAATAGTTTGGCTTATGCAGAGCAACCAAAGATGTTTCATGATGTGCAAGGTAAAGAATAAAATATCATGTCAGACTGAACGCATTAATGTCCTACCTCAGGAGTGCACATTTTTCCTATCTGGTAGGTGGAGAGCATAGGATGGGTCATTAATTTGAAGATGCGGGATGATGCACAATCTGATTTAGATTGTCTCTTGAAAAGCTTGAATGATGCTAGATGCAAAATGTTTCATGATCTGATTTAGATTGTATGCAATGGGTTTGAATGGTTAGGATTGAACTGCTTGTAAGCATATGGTCAGGATCAAACCATCTTTGTAAAACTTACGTTTAGGGTTTATGCTTTTGACCGAGTGATTTTCTATAAGGTTGATGTAGTTCAAATTTTGTATGTGTGTGTCCTCTTAATGGGAGATTAGATACTTGGAAAACTTGAGTGAGAGATCCCCAGAGTGTGATTGTAGAAGAGAGGAGCTCAAAAGGATCTGCCCTAGCAAGGTGTGTTGTCTTCAGATAGATATTTTACCTATTGTTTTCTAACCACTTCAATGGATTGTAAATCCCTTGATTAGGTAAGCTTTAGCAGGCTTTTATTGTAATTCATTTAACCATGTGGCTCAAGTTTTTTGAGTTAGTTAAATCCTCTAGCAAGGTAACTCCTAAAAGGGTTTCAATTGTTAACTAGATTTTATAGCCATCCCTTAACTAGGTGATCCCTAATAGGATCAATTCCTAACATAACCTTTTTGTAAAGTCTTTAATCAGACTAGTCTCCTAACAGAGCGGACTTCAAGAGAGTTCAAAACAAGCTTGTGGGTATTCATCCCCACCGTGGTTTTTTCCATTTGGGTTTCCATGTGAAAAATTTGTGTGTCATTGATTGTGTATTTTTCATGTGATGATTGAGCAGTCTTTGTTTAGTTTAGTATGCATGCAAAGCTAAAGTTGGTGATATTATGAATGTAACTTATCTATGATCAAGTCAATAATATTGCTATCTAGATTTGAGACTTGTTGTATGCTATTTGAAGTACTTCTATTTTACTAGTTTAATTATCTGAAGTATTTATGTGTTTAACTGGTATAGAAATGGTTAAGTTTAGTGGAGAAGACAACCAGTCAACATTATTTTAATATGATAAGGTGGGGAGAATTTTTTTCTGTACTAATTCACCCCCCCTCTCAGTATCGATTAGGGTATTAGTTGTTCATCATTATTCATCAACCGGTACACAAGTTAGTGTTGACTTGTGTTGAAAACATAAGTATTGGAGACTGATATTGTATGACAACGGGTAAGTGAGGTATTGGTAGTGTATGGTTACTAACTAGAAAACTTATAACCAATAAGTTAGCAGGGTGAGATAATGAAGAAGTGCATAATCAGTATGCAGTTGGATGTGAAACAACAGGATTCCCATCGGAAGAAGAGGTCATCACAAGATGCTGAGATGACCAACAGAGTTTGAAATACTATAAGTTAGTAAGGTAGACAAAGGGGATGTCTAATGGGTTATGTGTAGGAGATGTATCTGCTCACACAGTGCACATCATATTTGTGCATTGCCTAGAGCAAAATGAATGCCAAGGATTTAGTTCCACTGGTAAGTGGTAATACTGAGCTTATCTCCTATTATGAAAAGTATGCATCATATCCCTCTGAGATAAGATAGAGAAGTATAAGGCAAGTGATTGAAGGCTCAAACCAGATGAACCTGTGAAACACAAGTTTACCTCAAGTATGTGAAACTAGAGATGTGCATCTAATTAACTTGTGTTGGTAAGTTGAGCCACAATGACCAAGAAGGAAGAGTAAAGTAATGATGGAATGTCAAGATAGATGAAGAGTGATGGGTTTGTCACCTTGACAAACCAATTGAGATGTCATCCGGTCTGATAATGAAGAAGACAATGTTGATCAACTATAGCTAGAGAGTGCAATCAGCATGAAGATGCCTTAGATGGAATCAGTTGAAGGTTGATCACATGGTTTTATTAGAATGGCTATCGGTCAGCATGAGAACCAGTAAAAGGTGATATGAAGTTGTGTGTTGGCAGGACAAGTTGTAACTAACATGTAGGCTAGTTGTTTTCTTTGTGATAATTTTTGTAATAAAGACATAGAGTGTTAAAGAGATCACAAACCACCAAAGGTAAAGTTGAGCTACTAGTGTAGTCTATGTTGTTGGATAACATCATGTTGAAAATATCAGCAAGGGTTAAAACTAGTATGGAGTTTTGTTGGTTGTTCATAGATTGAACCGACCCTAAATTGGTGAGTTGGTTGTGTGATGGTGAATATTGCCAAAACAACATGGCAATCCGATTTGAGGTGGATATCGATATCGATGCCACATAGAGCTGCAATAGTGAACATGTAGAGGTTGGTGATATCTTGTGTTGCTGAGGTTGTTGAGGTTGGTCAACATTAAATGTTGATTGTGACATTCATGGAGGAGTTGTAGAGTGTGCGGCTCAATGAAAGATGAACAACAAAGGAAGATCGGAGATTTGTTGGTGCCATGATTGATGCTTGATATCCGACTGTAGATTGACCTCGAGAAGGAAACAACTGGATCATAAATGTGTTGACTGATTTTGAGCATGAAGAACAGGGTTAGATTTTCTATTTTAGCAAATATGCATTGGATGATGGAAAACTTGTACAGACGCATTCCTCCAATGCATGTGATTGATCCAAGGCAGATTGGATCAGATCTGATGAATATTTGTTTGATGGAAGAAACCCTAACTGACTAAAATTTGAATTTGTTTTTGGCGGGAAAATGTTTATAGATATGCAGGCCAAAATGAATGAAAAGTGTTGATTGATTGATGTTGTCAGAGAATCAGGGGGTCAGATATTTAAGAGTGAAGTGTGAATGTGTAGTAGAGAGTCAGCTAGTAAAAGACTCCATTGAAGATGAAAGAGGCTATGAGTTGGAGGTGCAACCAGTGAGAGGGTTTACCAAAGTACCAATAAAGAAGAGGTAAAGGCCGAATCGGTAAGGTTGTGGTAGAGTGTGAAAGGAAGGTGGATTTGAATGAGTAGAGATCTAACAAAGAACAAAGCTAAAGAAGACTGATTGAGCAACGTGTGAATCAGAAAGGTAACAACTGCAAGCTAAGTGTGACAAAGAGGAAAGAGAACTGACAGAGGGTAGAACCAGAAGAAGAGGCTGAGCCAATATAGATGCAGCAAAGAGTGGGTTGAAGTAGGAGATAAAACTATTGCAGTAAGAAGGCGAGGTGAGAACCAATAGAGAAGAGGCTGATGAGGGAATAAAAGATACTACTGACAAAGTTGTGAAGAATGGAAACTGGTAGGGAGATTATTCATGAGTGGTTGTAGAACTCATTTGTAACCCAGGCTATTACTTTTGTATTTGATGATATTCATTATAGATCACTTAGTTGGAGCTCAATGCAAGGGTTGGTGCTCCCTTTGGTTGTAGCCCATAAATCAGTAAGGGGTTGGTTCTCCTTTGGGTTATAGCCCATAAATCACTTAGGGGTTGGTACTCTTTGGGTTGGTACCCTAAATCAAGGGTTGTAGCTCATTTGGTTGTAGCCCTAAACATTGTAATAGATCTCATTGTGAGGCTGGATTGGAGTAGTAGACTCTAACAGCACTACTCTGATGAATAATGATGAACAATAGATACCCCAACCAGTAATGAAAGGGGGGTGAATCAGTATAGGCATAAATTCTTTCAACAACTTATCTATTTAAAGCAATATCAACTGGTTATCACCATTACTGAACTTAACCATGGAAACACTAGTTAAACATAGTAAGACATTAGATACCATAAAATAATAAGTCTGAACACTTCAAATATGATCAATACTTGATAACAACTTCACCCATAAACATACGCATGTGGTATACTAGTAATGCCATAGTTTATCAAACCTGCATGCATAATCTTTCAACCAAATACTTCATAAACATCACATGAAAAATGCATAACACATAACACATAGATTTTTCACATAGAAACTCAAATGGGAAAAACCACGATGGGGATGAATACCCACAAGCTTGTTTTTGAACTCTTTTGAAGCTTGCCTTGTTAGGAGCCTAGTTTGGTTAAAGACTTTACAATAAGGTTCTGCTAGGAAGTGATCCTATTAGAGATCACCCAGTTAAGGGATGGCTATATACCATGTTAAAGGTTGAAGGATACCTCAATAGAGGATTTAAAGAACTCAATAATCTTGATTCACCTAGTTAAAGATTTTACAATAATCTTGTTAAAGCTACCTGGTAAAGGGATTTTCCAATAGTTGAAATGGTTAGAAGACAATAGGTAAAACTCTGATCTGATAATAGCACTGCTACCAAGGCAGATCCTTTCAATTTCTTCTACTCTGCAATCACACTTTGCAGTTTTCCCCTTACCAGTTTGGCAAGTATCTCATCACTCGGATACACACAACATTTTCCAACAACTTTACAATAACAATGTCATCAACCTTATAGACATCAGTCAAGTCGATAGCATAAACCCTAAACCCTAAGCATATTAGGTTTACAACACAAGCGGTCCATTCCTGACCATCCAAACACATTGCATAGAGCATTACAAATTCAAACAGATCACAAGACAATCCAAAACGCTTATTCTTCACCGCACATGGCAATCAATAACCCATTATGCTTTCTTCTCATACCACTAAAAAGAATGATCATTCCTGAAGTAGACTCCAAATGTCATCGATCTTCTCATACCTCAATCCTTCATGTGCACAAGGCTGACGTGGCACCTTGATCTCATTCACATCTCTTAGCTAACTCATCACAGAGAATCATTGGTTGCATTGCACATGCTAGATCACCAAACCGATAACCATAGAGCTGAGACTACCAACTAGTAGTCACACTTAGTGAAACCTTGACACCGGCTCACTACATCTATTCATGCCTCTTCATACCGGTTCACCAACTTCTTTCAATCTGCATACCGATTCTCTTACATTTATTGACATCAATGAAAACATACATTATCATCATATCAACATGTTGGTTCATCATATGCCAATGATATCCAACAATCTCCCCATTTGGCATTGATGGTAATACTCAGTGTAGCATTGCAACTGAAAACCTCATAGATAGTGTATCTGCATTATCAGATATCTTCTCCTCCATGTATCAGATATATTCTCCCCATACATCAGATATCTTATCCTCCATACATCAGATATCTTCTCCCCCTTTGACAACAATGCCAAAGTGGACGCACAAGCTTCCAAAATCTACTATGTTGCTCCCCCTAGGGAGTAGCATCCTTCAACACATCAATCCTAAAATATTTGTCACTATAGTACTTGACTGATGCGGAGCATACAACTTTAGTTGACTTCATGAAGGGGCAAAACACCTAATTCACCTCTCAAATAGGTAAATGTATTCTTCGGTAAGGGCTTAGTGAATACATCTTCTGGCTACTCCTTACTAGAAACATGTTGTAGTACAACCTCCTTATTCTAAACTTTCTCTCTCAAGAAGTGATATTTAAGCTCAATATGCTTAGTTCTAGCATGCAATACCAGATTCTTGGAAATATTTATTGCACTTGTATTATCACAAAATATTTTCACCAGTTTAGATACAGGTACCTTGAAACCTTCCAATACATGCTTCATCCAAATTGCTTGAGTGCAGTTCATAAATATTGTCACATATTCTGCTTCAGTTGTAGATTGGAAAATATAGCTCTGCTTCTAACTTGTCCATTATACTAATCTTCCTCTAAGAAAGAACACTCCACTGGTTGTGCTCTTTCAGTTGTCCACGTTATCTGCCCAATCGGCACCAGTATATACCTTGAGATTATAGATACCATTATACAGATACCACAATCCATAATTAACTATTCCTTTCAGATATCTAAGAATCCTTTTGACAACTACCAAGTGGGATTCTCTTGGACATTTGTGAAAACAAGCTACTATGCCTACTGCATGAGCAATATCTGGTTCACTATGCACCACATAGTGCAGTTTACCGATCATTGATGGGTACTCTTTTTCATTCACTAGTGCTAAATCATCTTCCTTGGCTAGTTTATAGCCAGTCACCATCAGTGTACCAACTAGTTTGCTTTCCTCCATGCCAAATGTCTTCAATACCTCTTTGACATACTTGGACTAGGTAATAAAAATACCCTCTTTCATTTGTTGAATCTATAAACCAATGAAGAACTTTATTTGTCCTATCAAAGACATCTCAAACTCTTTCTTCATTTCATCTGCAAACACATGACTCATTTTATCATCTCCTCCAAACATTATGTCATCCACAAACACTTCACAAATCAAAATTTGATCACCTTCTGATTTCAAGTAGATGTTGTTATCTTCACTTGTTCTCTAAAATCCAATCTTCAAAATATGAGAGTGTAATCTTTCATACCATGCCCTAGGTGCCTATTTTAGTCCATACAGGGCTTTGTGTAATCTACACACCATGTCACTATCTTCTGATAAGGCAAACCTTTCTGGTTTCTCAATATACACTTCCTCTTCTAGGATTCCATTTAGAAAAGTAGACTTCACATCCATCTGATAAACCTTAAATCCCTTAAATGTTGCAAATGCAAGTAGCATTCAAACATCTTCTAGTCTAGCCACAGGAGCATAGGTTTATCCATAGTCTTCTCCCTCCTCCTGAGTGTATCCCTTGCATACAAGCCTAGCCTTGTTCCTTACAATTATTCCTTCTTCATTCAACTTATTCCTAAAGACCCATTTGGTACTAATGAAATTTTTTATGTTCCAGTCTGGGCACCAAAGACCATGTTGCATTCTTTTCTATCTGGTCTAGCTCCTCTTCCATTTCTTTAATCTAGTCTTCATCTGTAAGAGCTTCTCTGGAAGTCTTGGGTTAAAATTCAAAAATCATGCAAGAGTTCTCCTTCACTTTTCTTCTTGTGAGTATCCCTGAATCTTTATCCCTATGAGTTGCTTTGGATCATGATGGAGCTTCACATATCTAGGAATGATTCTAGCCTGGTCTGCTAGCTTTTCCTCTTCTCCTTCACTTACTTCTTCTTCTTCTTTCACTACAGCTTCTACTGGTATAGGATAACTGAGATCTTATTCTTTCTTAACCGGTTCCTAGAAGGCTATACTCAGTCCATCTTCCACTTCATCACTGCATGTTTCCTCAAGTTCCTCAGGGATTCATCAACCTTGATGTTGATACTTTCAACAATTTTCTAAGTTCTATTGTTGTAGCACTTGAGAGATTTGTTGTTAGTGGAATATCCCAAAAATATTCCTTCATCACATTTTGCATCAAATTTGATCAAATGTTCACCTCTCTTGATATAGCACTTACTACCAAACACTTTAAAGTAACTCATAATCAGAGTTTTACCAGTCCAATACTCATAAGGGGTTTTATCTTTACCTTTCTTGATGAGTACCCGGTTCATAGTATAGACTAAAGTTCTCACTGCTTCTCTCCAAAAAGTGTGAGCAACCTTTCCATTGATCAACATTGTTCTAGCTGCTTCAACTATAGTCCTATTATTTATTTCTGCTATGCCATTCTGTTGTGGTGTCCTTGGGCTAGACAACTACCTCTTGATACTATTATCTTCATAGTACTTATTGAATTCATCAAAAGTGAATTCTCCTCCTTGATCAGTTCTCAAACATTTTATCTTTTTACCATTTTCTTTCTCTACTAATGCTCTAAAAGCTTTGAATTTTCCAAATGCTTCAGACTTGTCTTTCAAGAATGTGACCCACATCATTCTTGAGCAGTCATCAGTAAGAATCATAAAATACCTATCTCCTTGAATACTTCTAATTTTCATAGGACCACACAAATCAGTATGCACAAGATCAAGTAAATGTTCTGTTGAGAAAGACTTACCTTTAAAAGTTGAGGAAGACATCTTCCCAAGTTGACATTCTCTACACAAATAATTCTCAATTTTGTTAAGCAAAGGTAATCCTCTTACCGCCTTGATCTTACTAGCTTTAATAATGTTATCAAAGTTCCTATGATAGTCTCCTATGCCATATCCAACTCTCATCAAACTTAGCCATTAGACACTAACTTATCTTGGCATTGAACTAAAATAGGTTACCTCTGGTCTGCTTATCGATCGCAATAACTTCACCACTCTTCCCAATTATACTACAAATTGCACCTTTGAATTCGAGAACTAATCATTTTTCATTTAGCTAAGCAACACTCAATAAGTTATGCTTAAGACCTTCTACCCAGTAGACATCATCTGCACTACTCTTTCCATTCAGTTAGATGGATCCTTTACCTTTCACCAAGCATGGTGCATCATTGCCAAATCTGACAACACCTCCATCATATTCCTCCAAATACATAAACTTTCTCTGGTCACCAGTCATGTGGTGAGATCAACCACTATCAATTATCCACTCATTAGAGTTATCAATGTGAGATACAAGAGCTCTCTTGTTAGGCACTACTTCCTTTGCTGCTACAAACACTATGTCTTCATTTTCTTCATCCTCTGATTCTTCATTAGTACACCTTCATCCACAACAACTAGACAATTTCTTCTGTTTCCTTCTTTATACATTCTAAACCTCTCTGGTTTATCCTTATTGTCATTGTTAGGATAATTAACAGCTATATATCCTATCTTGTTGCAGGAAAAACATTTCAAAGGAAGTTTACCTCTATATTTTCCAATTCCCTTCGGAAGTCTTTTAGCAAGAAGAGCTTCAAACTCCATTAGAATATCTTCATCATCCATATCTCTAAATTGTCTAGACTCATAACTAGTACTATTTTCTTTCCCTTTCTTGGATGGTACAGTAGATGCTTTAAAGGCTGACTCAATCTTCTCAACACTACCATCATAGCTATTGAACTCATATGCAATTAACTTTGCAATGATAAAATCTAAGGATACCTTGGTTTTATCAATAAGAATTAGTTCCTAGATAGTAGCAACTCTAATTGCATAGATTGGTAACAATGATCTAAGGACCTTACTAACAATAGGGGTATCATCAATAATTCTACTGTAAAGAAGAAAATTGCAATCGAACCCTAGTTGCTCTCCCCTCTTCCAACTCCGAGGAGAGAGAAGGGAGGTTGCTAGGGTTGATGGTTTTTACTTAAGGGAGATACTTTACATTCAAAAGAGGGGTTGAAACCCACAAGATCCAATCCCACACAAGGCAAGATTGGATGCTAAATGAGTTTCAAGGGTTAAGAAAGCAAGGCTACCCTCTTTTGTAAAGAATGTTGATAGAAGAATTAAGCTAGGAATGCATAGAAAGTGACAAAGATTCTCTTATAAACTGAGATAGGGATATAGGATGAAGCTGCGGACCTGGAATTAGCAGTAAAATGTTGATATGGCACTGTCCTGCGAATTTGAACAAAAGCTGCCAGGACGATGGCGCCCGAGCGCCACGATCCTCCGAAAAATCGGCAAAATGAAGGGGGATCTATTCGTCTCTGCACAAGGATTCCAGATCTTCAATTTTAGTCGCGTACTTTCAACCTACACACAGAAAAGCGAAGACAATTGGGGGGTTAGGGATTAGGGGTTTGCCTTTAGGTCAAACCCTGATTTTGGAATTAACCAAGAAATGAGAAATGCTGTAAAAATGTAAATGTCTGTAATGTAAAACAAGTACTAATACCTTGTTGTAAGGATGTTTGTATCCTTATGTGCGAAGGTATAGATGTTGTTGTTTGTTGTATGTAGTATGTTGTATGTAGCATGTAGTAAGTGATCTCCTCTTCAATGGTTGAATCCTTATCTTGAATGCAACACTTAGCCTTGAATGGAGACTTAGAAGGAATGCTTGAATGCTTGAATGCTTGAATGTTTGAGTATAGTTTCCACGCCTTGTACACATATGTCCTTTCTTTTTTCGTCTTCCCCAAATGGGAGAGGAAAATGTAGTTTATATACTTGTCAATTAGGGTTAATAGACTGATTTTCTTGACCTTAGGCCAACCAAGAAACAATAATTTCCAATTTGCAAACAAAAAGACCTGAGACCCCATAGGAGACCGGGCCCAAAATAGGGCAAGGGACCAGGGCGCTGGGCGCCATGGTCCTGGGGGACCAGGCCGCTGGGCGCCTTGGTCCTGAAGGACCAGGGCACTGGGCGCTCTGGTCCCACCTCTCGGGATAGCAGGGTGCAAAGGAGGTTCAGGCCAGGGTGCAAGAAAATGCAGTTTTTGGTGTCATAGACAAGTTTCGGGGTCTCCATTCAGGTTGCGTGTTGCGTCGCCATCGTGAAGACCGAAATGCAGTTGAAATTGCAAGTGTCACAATTTTAGGACGCTACATTTAGCCCCCACTTTAGCGGGAGTATGTATGCTCATACTTCCGATAAAGTACAAGGAAACAACATTGAAAGACTTTCACCACGTCAAGGAGGCAAGACACACCAAGCCCCCAGTTGACTAAGGATCTTACAACTTCGATTGACAAAGTAAAAGGGAAGATCATGAGGGAGAACCATGACTGTCAGTAGTAAGGTTCCCTCACTATGAGTCATGCAAGAAAAATACCAAAAATTTTCAAGGCAAAGCTAAGTTTGCCAAGAAATTTTCAAGTATCCTTAAGAGATAGACAGGGTGTATGCCCCCCTATGTTAAAGCGATCGCACACGCCTCAACGGGGGTGATTGTTTTAACATAGTGATACACATAAGAAATGAGAAGGGAAAGGAGCACGCTATCACAAAGATTTAGCCCCCAAGTGTGAGATAAACCCAAGGATAATAGACACAAAACAAAAAGCACGAGGTGACTTCACTTTCCTCGGGGTCAGTATGCTGTATGATAATTCATGTATATATCATATGTATGTATGCATAATTGTTCTTCATTCCCCAATCAAGGAAGGTCACCTAGAAGAAGGGAACACATGTGTCTTTTGAGTCAACATGAGAGAGACCAAAAGAGATCTCAATGCTTTGCATCATCCTCAAGTAGAAAACACTAAGGACAACAAATAGAAGAATGAGAATAACATATAGAAGAAGTAACAAAAGAGAGGAGGAGAGAATCTTCTATGCTAATGTAACTAGTCTAGCACGTCATCTACCCCCCGATCTTACTGATCAATGTTTCGGGAAGGCAGGGAACATGCTAGAGGAGGAACATCCAACACATCAGATGGAGCTATCACAAGATCCAAACAAGGGCTATGTTCATGTTCCAAGCCACGTTGTTCTTGTCTAGGAGCTAGGATAAGTGCTTTAGAAAATTTGTTAGATAAATGGTTATCAATATCAACAAGTTCATGTTCACTATCAGAAGTGAGAGGAGTAACATGTTCATCATGAATAACATTTTCATCTATAGCATCATCAAGGTTTATAAAAATAGGATCTTTAACTCACATAGGATCAAGACCATCATGCATCTTATGTTTAGGAGATTTTGGAGAAAATGGAATAATGCTTGTTGAAGGTGTTTTTGGAGATTGCAAAGTTTGAGAAGTAGCTGCTTGAGCTCTAAGACGACGCTTTCATCGGCATTCATGTGCAGAACAATTTCGTCTAGTCTTAGTAGGAAGTGGAGAAGATTGAGGAGGAGGAATGGTCTCATCCTTATCACTTTGGTGTTTAGGTTGTGGTCTTTTAGGCTGGATAATAGGAGAAGAAGAAGGTCTCTTCTCTCTATAAAAGGACGGAGGAGGAACTGCTCCATATAAAGGAGGAATTTTTGGTTTAGGAAGAAGACCAAGTCCATCATGACGAGGAGGTATAGGTCTACTTTTAGAAGGTTTATTAGGCATAGACATAGTCACATCCATAGGGATGGGTTGGGAATCTTCTTGAGGAAAGACATTAGTTTTATCTTTCAAAGGGAGAACTTCCTTCTCAAGAACGATAGGAATGTCAAGTTTAGGTGTTCTAGATTCACTTAAAGATAGGATCATATCTGTTTTCCACTTTTGATAAGATTTGAAAAGATGATCACTTCGCAGAGGAAGAGATTGGAATTGTTTAAACCAAAAGTAATCAATAGGAACACTAGAAGTTCTTTCAGCTGGTTTAAAGAGACTATGATTGACAGTAACAACTTCACCATTATGGGGAAATTTTAAACACTTATGAATAGGAGAAGCAATAGCTTTCATGGAAGATAGCCAAGGATAGCCAAGCTTCACACAAAATTGTTCGGATGAAGGAATAATATCAAAGCTCACATCAAGGGATTTGTTATGAACTTCAATAGGTAATGTAATAGAACCAATTGCAGGAGAAGAAAATGCATCAAATAATTTCACAATCACATCTGTTTTATCATAGATCACTTGATTCAATTGCAAAGTAAAAAGAAATTCTTCGGTAATAATATTAACCATGCATGAAGGATCAATAAGCACTCCACGGCAAGGTGTATTCTTGAATTTTGCAACTATGTATAAAGGACCATCAGGTGCCTGATAGTTTCACTGGAATCAAATGTGATGGAAGGTTCTTTAGGGTTTTCTTGCTGCTCTACAAAGTTAATCACATTCGGAGTCATAGACACAAGACCATCAGATGAGAGAGAAGAATCATTAGTCTCAATCACATTAGATGTATGAGAAGGTAATGGATCAGTAAAAATCTAAAGATTTTGGTTAGGAGGAGCTATAGATGTGTTGCCTTTATCATTCACTCCAGAAACAGAAATAGTATTATTATCAATCAAATCTTGAATTTTACCCTTTAAAGAAAAACATTTTTTAGTATCATGCCCAGGCTAACGATGAAATTGACAAAAAGATTTGTTATCAAAATAAGGTGAAGTAATCTTTGCAGGATCAATTTTCCTTATAGGAGGAAGAGTAAGCACATTTTGTTCCAATAACTTATTCATAATACTATGCAATGATTCATTCAAAGGAGTATACTTTCTTTCTTTCTTGAAAAACTTAGAAATAGGAGGCACACCTGATGCTGCATTCACATTGTTGTTGATGATGTTTTCATTGAATTTGATGGAATCTCTGTTCGGTTTAAACTTTCCAAATGGTTGTTGACTGCTATCACCCTTATCACTCGAAGCCATAGGATGTGATTGTTCCATTTGACTCACAGTCAGTTGATAATTGTGAAGAGTTGCACACAACTATTGGAAAGAAGTAAACTCAGAAAATAGAAGTTTGTCTCGAATATCTTTTTGTAAATTAGAAATAAAGATTCTTTGAATATCATTATCAGGCACTGGAAAAGAAATTTGAGCATACAAATGCTTATATCTACCAATGAAATCAGTCACTTTTTCTTTAACACCTTGTTTACAATGCATTAAATCAATCAAAGTAACTTTAGGACTTATATTGTTTTGAAATTGTTGAATGAAAGCATTTGCAAGTTGTTCAAAAGAAGTAATAGAATAAGAAGGCAACGAGCAATACCATTGTAGGGCTTTGTCTCTTAATGTTCTAGTAAACAGTTTTGCAAGCAACCTTTGGTCATAAGCAAAATCGGTACATATTGTTTGAAAAGTCTTAACATGTGTTAGAGGATCTCCTTTACCATTATAAAGCTCCAAATGCGGGATTTCAACATGTTTAGGAGGGATAGCTCGAACAATGTCAAGAGAAAGTGGGCTCGTAACATCAAATGTGGGCACACTAAACTTAGATTGATTCATAGAGGCAATTTGTTGTTGTAAAGAAGAGACAGTTTGTGCAAGATTGTTAATGTTCGCTTCAGTCAAAGAATTCATATTAGACATGTTAGATTGAGATGGAGGTGTTATGTTATTGAAAGAAGGTAAAGAGTAAGGTGGCAGAACACTATGATAGTTAGTCATAGGAGATGATTGGACAGGAGGAACACTACAAGGAGGAATGGAATGGTTAAATGAATTGCCCCCTTGTGTCATATTCATTTGTGAAGATGTAATAGGAACACTCATTGAAGGAATGAATGAAGAAGTCGGATTGAACGAAGGAAGAGGGTTAATTGAAGAAGAGGGATTGCCCCCATGACTGGTAATCATAGGCAGAATGTCTTGTATAGAAGTAGTCATTATGTTTGATGTAAAGGTAGGTATGCTAGCAATAGAAGTTGTTAAAGGAATAGAATGATTAACTTGAGTGGGAGGTTGTGTATAACCTAAAGATTCGACACAACTCTTTATAGGCATCACATTCAAATCCACAATGTGTGCAATACCACGCAAAATATCAATTCCATTCTTATCACTTTGAAGCATATGTTTTAGACCCTCAATTAAAGGAAGAGCTTGACTATCGGGGTATTCTTGAGACATCCATTGTCGAAAATTGTCAAATTGGTTATCCAATTTCGAAAGTTGTTCTACAGAAACCTCATGGAGAGCTTCTTCATCATTAGGAGGATTAGAGGAATTACCCATGTCCTCGTTAAAAAGGCTATTCAAATTAGGTTCCATCTCCTCGGTAATTAAACCTCGAAAAGACTTAATTCTACAGCTTCGTCTAACGGGAATGGTGTAAGTAGGGCTTATTGTTGTAAAACTCATGCACTAGAGAGGGAGAAAAGATTTTGAATTTAGAGGTAGCAATTTTCAGTAAAACCAGCCAATCTTCTAGATTTAAGCTGTTAAATGCAATCACGACAGTCTCCCGAAATTTCAGAAAAAATGTCCGGGACCGTGGCGCTCGGAGTGCACACGGTCCTTGCAACTTTTTTTGAAATTTGCAGGGATGAAAGGTATGATGATTTTAGAGCTAATCTGAAAAAATTGAGTGATTTTACGATCTGTAGATAGGCCAAATTGAAGTTGCAATTTCAAAATTGAACCCTACCCAGATTGTCGAAAAAATGCAAAATTTGAATTTTATGATTTTAGAGGGAATGTCAAAAGCAATGCAAGTTTTGAAATTTAAAAATTGACTCAATTTCACGCAAAATTCAATTTTGAAAGCGGAAATTAAAGTTGTTGTAATTAAGCACTTAATTTCAAAAGTCACAAATTGCAAGAATTTGAATAAAGCACTGAAATTTCGAATGAATACAAACACACTTTTTAGATTTATGACAGTAAGAACACAATTTTGACACAAAATTTTAATTTCAATGATTTTTTGAATGATTAGAAGCCTTAATCCAAGCAATCACAAGACCAACTTTGACTGTAATTTTGAAGGTGTTAGAATTGATAAAATCAGCCAAAATTCTGGATTTTAGCAGGAAAATACAGTAAGATCTAACTCCCGAAATTTCAGAAAAAATGTCGGGGAAGATGGCGCTCGGAGTGCACACGGTCCTCGCAACTTTTTTCCAAATTTTCAAGGATGAAAGATATTGTGATTTTATTGCGGAATCCAAAGTTACAGCTGATTTGGAAATGTTTTGATCAGTGAAATTGTCGGACAAAGGTTGAATCAAGAAGGTTTCAAAAATTAGGGTTTTGACACTTAACCACTTAATTTTCAAAATTAAAGCACAAATATGAATTGATAATTTTTAATAGAAGGGTAGATTTGAAACAAGCATTAACAATTAAATATTTCACAAGTTCAATTACTAAAAAGAAATTTTAGGGTTTTTATGCAATTAACCTCTAAAATTTGTAAAAGATCAAACATGGAAATCCAATCAAGGAATCAAATTTTCAGATCTAACCATGAATAATCAGAAAGGATGTTCACATCAGGTTCACCAAAATGTAAAGCGGAAAATCGCAATCGAACCCTAGTTGCTCTCCTCTCTTCCAACTCCGAGGAGAGAGAAGGGAGGTTGCTAGGGTTGATGGTTTTTACTTAAGGGAGATACTTTACATTCAAAAGAGGGGTTGAAACCCACAAGATCCAATCCCACACAAGGCAAGATTGGATGCTAAATGAGTTTCAAGGGTTAAGAAAGCAAGGCTACCCTCTTTTGTAAAGAATGTTGATAGAAGAATTAAGCTAGGAATGCATAGAAAGTGACAAAGATTCGCTTATAAACTGTGATAGGGATATAGGATGAAGCTGCGGACCTGGAATTAGTAGTAAAATGTTGATACGGTGCTGTCCTGCGAATTTGAGCAAAAGCTGCCTGGACGATGGCGCCCGAGCGCCACGGTCCTCCGAAAAATCCGCGAAACGAAGGGGGATCTGTTCGTCTCTGCACAAGGATTCCAAATCTTCAATTTCAGTCGCGTACCTGCAACCTACACATAGAAAAGCGAAGATGATTGGGGGGTTAGGGATTAGGGGTTTGCCTTTAGGTCAAACCCCGGTTTTGGAATTAACCAAGAAATGAGAAATGCTATAAAAATGTAAATGTCTGTAATGTAAAACAAGTACTAATACCTTGTTGTAAGGATGTTTGTATCCTTATGTGCGAAGGTATAGATGTTGGTGTTTGTTGTATGTAGTATGTTGTATGTAGCATGTAGTAAGTGATCTCCTCTTCAATGGTTGAATCCTTGTCTTGAATGCAACACTTAGCCTTGAATGGAGACTTAGAAGGAATGCTTGAATGCTTGAATGCTTGAATGTTTGAGTATAGTTTCCACGCCTTGTACACATATGTCCTTTCTTTTTTCATCTTCCCCAAATGGGAGAGGAAAATGTAGTTTATATACTTGTCAATTAGGGTTAATAGACTGATTTTCCTGACCTTAGGCTGACCAAGAAACAATAATTTCCAATTTGCAAACAAAAAGACCCGAGACCCCATAGGAGACCTGGCCCAAAATAGGGCCAGGGACTAGGGTGTTGGGCGCCCTGGTCCTGAAGGACTAGGGCACTGGGCGCTTTGGTCCCACCTCCCGGGACAGCAGGGTGCAAAGGAGGTTCAAGCCAGGGTGCAAGAAAATGCAGTTTTTGGTGTCGTAGACAAGTTTCGGGGTCTCCATTCAGGTTGCATGTTGCGTCACCATCGTGAAGACCAAAACGCAATCGAAATTGCAAGTGTCGCAATTTTAGGATGCTACATATACCAATGCTTTTGATATCACCAACCATAGTCTTAATCCTTATGCCATACTGCTGAATGGTCTCACCTTCAACCATCCTCATATCCTCAAATTTACCTCTAAGGCTTTCTTCCTTAGCTTGCTTTACATGCTCATCATCACCATAGATGTTTTCCAGTACATCACATACATCCTTAGGTGTGTCCTTGTCTTGTACATCAATAAACTCAATATCTGACAGGCTGCTGATAAGGGCTTCCATGACCTACCCATTTTCCTAGATCTCTCTCTTCTGATCATCAGTTAGAGTGCTAGTGGGAGTCACATAGGCATTCTCAACATAGCTCCAGTGTTGAGCACCCATACTCTTGATATAAATTTCATTCTTTCCTTCCATATCTTAAAGTTATCTATATTGAACTTAGGTACTTCCCTCTTCATCATTACAGTAGGATCTTTTACCTCAAGCGGGTAAGCTTATATCACCAAGGACCTGGAGGAGCTTTGATACCAATTGATGAATAATGATGAACAACAAATACCCCAACTGGTACTGAGATGGAGGGGGGGGGGGGTGGGGTGAATCAGTATAGGCAAAAACTCTTTCAACAACTTATCTATTTTAAGAAATATAAATTGGTTATCACCATTATTGAACTTAACCATGGCAACACCAGTTAAAAATAATAAGACATCAGATACCATAAACTAATAAGTCTGAACACTTCAAATATGATCAATACTTGATAACAAATTCACCCATAAACATATGCATATGGTATACTAGTAATACCATAACCTATTAACCCTGCATACATAATCTTTCAACCAAATAATTCATAAACATCACATGAAAAATGCATAACACATGACACATAGATTTTTCACGTGGAAACCCAAATGGGAGAAACCACAGTGGGGATGAATACCCACAAGCTTGTTTTTGAACTCTTTTGAAGCTCACCCTGTTAGGAGACTAGTTTCGTTAAAGACTTTACAATAAGGTTCTGCTACGAACCGATCTTGTTAGTGATCACCTAGTTAAGGGATGGCTATATACCTTGTTAAAGGTTGAAACCCTGTTAAAGGTTACCTTGCTAGAGGATTTAAAGAACTCAATGGTCTTGAGTCACCTGGTTACAAGTTTTACAATAAGCCTTTTAAAGCTACCCAGTAAAAGGATTTTCCAACTATTGAAATGGTTAGAAGTAAACAGGTAAAACTTTGATCTAATAATAGCACTACATGCCAAGGTAGATTCTTTTCATTTCCTCTACTCTACAATCACACTCTGTAGTTTTCCTCTTACTATTCTGACAAGTATCTCATCACTCGGATACACACAACATTTTCCAACAATTTGAAAATAACAAACATCATTGACCTTATAGACATCAGTCAGGTTGGTAGCATAAACCCTAAACCCTAAGCATCTTAGGTTTACAACACAGGTGGTCCATTCCTGACCATCCAAACATATTGCATAGAGTATTACAAATTCAAACAAATCACAAGACAATCTGCATCATTCATTCTTCACCACACATGGGAATTAGTAACCCATCACACTTTCTTCTCATACCACTAAGAAGAATTATCATTCCCGAGGTAGACTCCAAATGCAGTTGATCTTCTCATACCTCAATCCTTCACATGCATAAGGCTGACGTGGCACCTCAATCTCATTCACATCTCTTAGCTAACTCATCACAGAGTATCATCAATTGCATCGCACAAGATGGATCGCCAAACCAATAACCATAGATCTGAGACTACCAACCGATAGTCACACTTAGTGAAACCCTGACACCAGTTCACTACATCTCTTCATGCCTCTTCATATCGGTTCACCAACTTGTTTCAATCTACATACCGGTTCTCTTACATTTATTGGCATCAATGACAACATACATTATCATCATATCAACATGTCAGTTCATCATATGCTAATTATATCCAACATACTCACCAAGGGTTTTCCCATCTTGGGTTTATCTTATATATACTCGTGTCCCTTGTGTGTGATTACATTGTTTAAATTCTCCTTAGCATACTGGTAGGTCATCTTAGTCTTAGTATGTTAACTGATACATATACTTAAGAGTTTAAATGAGAAGAACTTGAGAACCACTGATTCACCCCCCCTCTCAGAAGTACATTGTGTACAATAGTCTCATGGTCATCGGCCAGTGCTCCCTCGATGATCATGGCCCCAACTCCTCCTGCATCCAATCAAACACTTCATCATCTCATAGCATTCTAAGCCCTATCTTATTCCAAAAGCATTCAAGATCCCCCCAAGTCATTTTCTACATTCATACTAACCAAATTCCTCATTCCTTCCTCTCTTAGCACTTGCGTTGGTTTAGCCAACACTCGTGCCAAACCCATGGCACTCACGCTAGGCCATAGTTGATTGCACTAAACCATGCTGCATTTTATTCCTTTGTCCCAATCGGCATGGGTGCTCACACTTTTCTAGCTTTCTTCCCTCCCAATTCTAACCCTAATCTACCCTAGCGCGAGTGCTCAAGCCATTTTACATTTCCTCCCTCCCCAACCTAACCCTGATCTATCCTACCACAAGCACTCGTGCTAAATGCGCTTTCTCATGCCATCATCCCCTTGAGACCCATTCTACTTGTGAGCGCTTGCGCTAACCGCTAACGCTCGCACTACCCTAGGGGCACGCACTGAAATGGTTATCAATGTGTTTTCCCCGTTAGACTTTTAAGTCTATTTTAATCTCTAGATGTAACCTAAATCTACCAAATTAAAGAGCACATTAGTGGTACATACTGGTGCTCCAGAGCCCTTGGTTCTCTCATAGAAATAAACTCTCTCGACATTATGCTCATGTGTAGGAACATGATCCATCTTTTTGTTGGCATTATAGTAAGAAAGATTGTCGGCATTTCAATATCAAGAGATTGTTGATATTCAATAAGGATATTGAGAAGGTTGTTGAAGATTATTGATATAACTGAAAAAGGATGATAACTATCTTTATAACATTATTTTGTCACTGATGTCAAGAAATTGATTATCTAATTCAGTATGATGTTACCATATCTTGAGAAGATTGATTAGAAGAGAATTAGGATGTCGGTAAAAGACACAAAAAGAATGTGATGAATAAAGAGGAGGAATAAGTTATTCAATGGGCAACTATTATCGAGTTAGATAATGATGAGATCATGATGTTTAGATTGTTTTGATATCCTACATATGTTGTTGATTGTAAGGTTAATACTATACTATGTCACCGAGAAAATAACCTAGTCGGTAAACCCTAAGGAACCTAGTTGGTAAACCCTAAGGTTATCGATATCGGTTAATGAAGGCGAAATGTCTACTGAGTAAAGTTTAGTATTTATCAAGTTGCAACCGAGTTATGATAGTGCGCATTGGATGGATAAAGGCATTATTTAATGAAGGACAATGATTAGCTGGAGATTTATAAATGATTGGTATGTCGTGCATGAAGTTTGTTAAGGATCTATGGCAAAGGAAAATCAGTAGGAAGATCTACAGTGCAGATTGAACTGCAATAACCTTATGCAAGTTCCAAGAAGGGAATGCAAATCCCTAGGTAAGGTAAAACTTTTTCAGATTGGAAGGATACATTAAACCTAGTCAAGTTTGAAGATCTAATGGCTAAGATTGATCACGAGAAATATGATCAAAGAGATTTAGCGATTAGCAATTGTTTATAAATAAGGAATTTATAATAAACAATGTATGTGGGCAAGTGTATGCATAGGGATGCTACATAATGAGTACCGAGCATAGGAGCTTGAAGACCTATTTGAATAATAGAGTAGAGAGCCCAGTAGAGGGACAAGCTAAGTCCTATGACTAGATTATTTTGAGCAAATAAGAATCTTCTTTAGCATTTTAGATGTGAAGATGCAGATAGATTTTTATTACTGTTATTTTGTAAGTAACAGAAAATCTCTTAACCAAGTGGACTTAATAGTCTTATTTGTAAACCCTCTAGCATGGTAACATTCTAAGTGAGTGTTTGAAATCCTTTGACAAGGTCACTTCTAGCAAAGTGAAGATTCTAACAGATTTGAGGGAAATCCCTTAACCGGGTCACATCTAGCAATGTGTTTGTAATCTTTAATAGGATTTGCTTTTAACCGAGCATACTCTAGAAGAGTATATTTCTTAGTGTGTCTGAAATCCCATAATGGTTTTTCCCTATTTGGGTATCCACATTAAAACTGGTGTTATGAGTGTTATTATGATTATGTGTTCATAAGTTTCCATGTTTAGCAGTTTTTGGTTAAGTTGCTGAAGTATAAGTTACCAAGGTTGAATCTATTGATTTTATTGAAGTTTAAGTTTGTATGATTCACCCCCACCCCTCTCATCCTGTTAGCTATTGGCATCTGCATTTTACATTTAGTATCAGAACTAACAATTAGTATCAGAGCTTTAGACTCTAGAAGAAAAAGTTTAAAAAGGTACTTGAGGCAAAGATCCGAAGATGTATAAAAGGGATGCACCAAAGCTGAACAAGTCAAGTTTCTCCACATGGCAGAAAAGGATGAAGCTACATTTATCAGGAATTGGAGAATTGCAACATATTATCTAGAGAATGATTACATTGCACCGAGCAGCAACCCTATGACCTTAGAAGAGATTAAGGCAATGCAAGAACATATTCAAGCTATGATTGAAATAACATCAACATTGACCAACTCAGAGTTTAATGATCTAGAAGGTTGTAATGATGCAAAAGCAATGTGGACTAAGCTCATATCTGTGTATGGAGGTTATGAACATGTTCAAAGAGAAAAAGTAGATAGTCTAAGAGGACAACTTGAATCCATGAGGATGAATGAAGGTGAGAACATAACCTAATACAGTACAAGACTAAAGGATATTGTCAATCAAATTAAAGGAGCAGTTGGAACTATTGAAGAAAAAGATATAACAAGTAAGTTGTTGAGAACCCTTCTACCAGCTTATGCTATTCGAGTCTCTACAATCAATGAATTGAGGTTTGTACCTAACATGCAAGTTTCTATGGATGCTACTATTGGTAAGCTACATGCATTTGAGTTAAGTAATTTTGATAACAATGGGTCTTCGGTAAATGAAGTAGAATCTACTTTCAGTTCTTTTCATATTGGTGAATCTGATGATTACAATGATAGAATGAGTAAGTACTCTAAAGGGGATCACAGTAGAGAAAGTGAAAGATTTCGCAAGAAAATGGAAAAGGTGCACAAACTGTATGAGGAAATCAAGAAGCAAGAAGAATTTGAAGCATTATTAGCAGAAGGTTATCGAGAGGAAAAGGTAAGTATAAAGGAAAGCTACCCTTAAAATGTTTCAATTGTGATAAAATAGGACATATGGCTTCTAACTGCCCTCACAAAGAATCTAGTGAAAAGAGAGAATACCGAGATAACAGGTAGAAAGATAACCAATACAGAGGACACCGAGACTTCAGAAGGAGAGATAGAAAGACATGTCTAGTAGCAGATGAGGAATCCAATGATGACAAATCTGATGAAACTGATACTGAGGAAGTTGTTTATGTGGCTATTAAAGATGGATCTGATGAAGAAAGTAATGAAGAAAAATCCCTAATATTTCACATAAATAATAATGATTCTTGGATCATAGACAGTGGATGCTCACATCATATGATAGGTGATAAACACAAGTTTGTTAAATTAGAAGACTATGATGGAGGCTATGTAAGATTTGGTAATGATGCACCATATTTGGTGAAAGGTAAAGGATCTATAATACTTCTGGACAATGCTAAATGTGATGATGTATACTGGGTTGAAGGTTTGAAATACAATTTGTTGAGTGTAGCATAGCAAAACAATACAGGATACTGAAAAGAATTTCTTAAAGGAATTATCAAAGTTCATGACAAGCATGGAAAGTTAGCTGCTACCAGGACACAAAGAAAAGGTAATACATTTCATCTTGACTCAACTCGAAACAAGTGTCTTTATGCAAAGATAGATGATACCTGGTTATGGCATAAAAGGTTTTGTCATGTAAATTTTGATAATCTGATCAAAATAAGTAAGAAGCACTGAGTAAGAGGTCTATCAAGTCTTGAAAAACCTAAGAATTTTATGTGTCGAGGATGCCAGACGGGTAAGATGACAGGATCAAGCTTTACAAGTAAGTCCTACACCTCTAAAGGAATTTTTGATCTAGTACACACTGATCTTTGTGGTCCTATGAAAGTTCAAAGTTATTATGGTGATAAATATTTCATATTATTTGTGGATGATTACTCAAGGATGATGTCAGTCATGTTTTTAAAAGAAAAATCAGAAGCTTTTCAAATGTTTAAATGGTACAAGGCAAGAGTTGAAAATGAAATAGGAAGACAACTGAAATGTCTTAGATCTGATAGAGGAGGAGAATTCACTTCTGCTGAATTTAACTTATTCTACAATGATCATGGTATAAAGAGGCAAGTATCTGCACCGAGAACACCTTAGCAAAATGGGATAGCCGAGAGAAGAAACAGATCATTTGTGGATTGTGCAAGAACCTTGATGATAGAAAAGAGGGCACCTCAAACATTTTGGAGAGAAGCAATCAGCACTGCAGTTTACACCCTGAACCGAGTTCAATTAAAGAAAGGAACTATGAATACAGCATATGAGATCTAGTATGACAAGAAACCTAATGTAAGTTACTTTAAAATCTTTGGAAGTAGATGCTATGCTCACAAAGATGACAGAAATGGAAAGTTTGATCAGAAAAGTGAAGAAGGAACATTTCTTGGTTATTCTTCTAGAAGTAAAGCATTTAAATGTCTCATCAAATCATCTAACAAAATAGTGGAAAGTGCAAATGTGAAAATTGATGAATTTAAAAAAAGAAATGATGAAGGAAATCCAAAGAACCAAAAGATTATGAAGAATTTGTTTATGTTCAACCGAGAAGTCCTACCGAGAAAGCTGTTGAAGAAAATGAAGATAATGACTAGTTACTGAGTGATGAAGAAGATCATACAGAACCTACCAAGCCTATATTAGCCAAATATGTCAAAATACATCATGCATCAAGTCAGATTATAGGAGATAAAGATGATCCAATAATGACAAGAAACAAACTGAGACAGAACACATGTCTGATTTCTGAATTTGAACCAAGAATAGTGAAAGAGGCATTTAATAGTGAAGATTGGGTAAATGCTATGACAGAAGAGATTGATCAAATCAAGAAGAATGACACATGGACACTGATCCCAAGACCAAAGGACAAAAATGTAATTAGTACTAAGTGGATTTTCAAAAACAAGCTAAATGAAAAAGGTGAGTTCATTCGCAACAAAGCAAGACTAGTTTGCAAAGGTTATGCTCAAGAAGAAGGATTAGATTATGGTGAGACTTTTGCACCTATGGCTAGACTTGAGGGAGTAAGAACATTGTTGGCATATGCTACTTTCAAAAATTTCAAGGTATATCAAATGGATGTTAAATTTGTATTTTTGAATGGTATACTAGAAGAAGAAGTTTTCATTAAACAACCTAAAGGATTTGTTGAAGACAGGAGTAAAGATCAGGTATGCAAACTAAAGAAAGCCTTATATGGTCTGAAACAAGCACCTAGAGCATGGTATGAGAGACTGCACTCTTATTTAATAAAGGTTGGTTTTATAAGGACAAGTGAAAACAACAATATATACATGAAGAAAGATGAGGACAATGAAATACTTATCTCAGCCATATTTGTTGATGACATTATATTTTGTGGTAATGACTCCTTATGCAAGAACTTTGGAAATGAAATGTGCAAAGAATTTGAGATGTCACTAATCAGTGAGATAAAGTATTTTATAGGTTTACAGATACTACAAATGAAAGATAAGATTTTCATTACTCAATCCAAGTACATAAAGGAAATCTTGAAGAAATTTGGAATGGAGGATTCTAAACTAGTAACTACTCCTATGACAACTAACTATAAATTATCAAAGAATGATGAATCTGTATCTATTGGTGAGACACTTTACCGATCTATGAATAGAAAATTGCAATATGTTGTGCATAGTAGACTGGATATAGCACATGCAGTGGGTATTGTAGCAAGATTCTCTGTAGATCCCAAGGAAACCCATATGACAGCAATCAAGAGAATTTTTAGATACCTGAGAGGCACTAAAGATTATGGCTTAGTATATGAAAAGAGGAATAATTTTGATTTAAAAGTTTCTACTGATGCTAATTGGGCAGGCAAAATAGATGATAGGAAAAGCACAAGTCGTGGAGCTTTCTTTTTGGGAGAAAGACTAGTAAGTTGGCTTAGCAAGAAACAAGGATGTATTTCTCAGTCTACAACAGATGCTAAATATGTTGCTGCAACATTGAATTGTACCAATATAGCATGGATCAAACAACTGTTGGAAGGTATAAATGAGAAAGTTACTGAGCTAGTAACTACATTATGTGATAATACTAGTGCCATTAACATTTCAAAGAATCCAGTAATGCACTCTAAGACAAAGCATATATCTATAAAGTATCACTATCTCAGAGAAGAAGTTCAAGAGAAGAAAGTTGTGCTAGAATATATCAGTTCAAAGGAGCAATTAGTAGACATCTTCACAAAGCCACTACCAAGGGACACTTTTGAGTATCTCATAAGCAAGGTAGGGGTCCTACCCCTATCTTCTACTCACTAACCGAGTTCAGTGAAAGCATCAATCAGATGAATCTATAGAAAATTATGTGTGGATTGATGTTGATTTACACACTTTAGAAGGTTTTCTAAAGGTGTGCAGGAAAACGTGAATAGAGACAAGTTGATCTAACCGAGACTGAGATGTTACACAACAAGGCCAACCACTTCACAAAGGAAGAAATCATGATTTAGTTCTTTTACTTTTTGGCATTGTTGTCAAAGGGGGAGAAGACTATAAATGGTTGGAAGACTAAATGATTGACTGAATGGTAAAGCCCTGAATGATAAAAATAATAGAAGACTAATGACAAGGGGAGTAGATTGCAAAAACAAAGAAGACTAAATGCAAGTCAATAGCTCAGAAGCCTAATGAAAAATGGAGAAGACTTTAGAAGACAATAGATCAAGGATAACAGGAGAAGTCTAACAACAATCTAAATCCAAATCAATTTGAATATCTTATTGGTATTACCATTTAATTGTTGGTTTTGACATCAATGCCAAAGGGGGAGATTGTTGGCATTACAGTAAGAAACATTGTTGGCATTTCAATATCAGGAGATTGTTGATATACAATAAGGATATTGAGAAGGTTGTTGAAGATTATTGATATAACTAAAGAAGGATGATAACTATCTTTATAACATTATTTTGTCATTGATGTCAAGAAATTGATTATCTAATTTAGTATGATGTTACCATATCTTGAGAAGATTGATTAGAAGAAAATTAAGATGTCGGTAAAAGACACAGAAAGAATGTGATGAATAAAGAGGAGGAATAAGTTATTCAATGGGCAACTATTATCGAGTTAGATAATGATGAGATCATGATGTTTAGATTGTTTTGATATCCTACATATGTTGTTGATTGTAAGGTTAATACTATACTATGTCACCGAACAAAGAACCTAGTTGATAAACCCTAAGGTTATCGATATCGGTTAATGAAGGCAAAATGTCTACCGAGTAAAGTTTAGTATTTACCGAGTTGCAATTGAGTTACGACAGTGCGCATTAGATGGATAAAAGTATTATTTAATGAAGGATAATGATTAGCTAGAGATGTATAAATGATTGGGATGTTGTGCATGAAGTTTGTTAAGGATCTATGGCAAAGGAAAATCGGCAGGAAGATCTATAGCACAGATTGAACCACAATAACCTTATGCAAGTTCCAAGAATGGAATGCAAGTCCCTTGGTAAGGTAAAACATTTTTAGATCGGAAGTATACATTGAAATTGGTCAAGTTTGAAGATCTGATGGCTAAGATTGATCATGGGAAATGTGATCAAGGAGATTTAGTGGGTAGCAATTGTTTATAAATAAGGAATTGTTAATAAACAATCTATGTGGGCAAGTGTATGCACAGGGATGCTACATAGTGATTACCAAGCATAGAAGCTTGAAGACCTATTTAAATAACTGAGTAGAGAGCCCAACAAAGGGACAAGATAAGTCCTATGACTAGATTGTTTTGAGCAAATAAGAATCTGCTTTAGCATTTTAGATGTGAAGTTGCAGATAGATTTTTATTACTATTATTTTGTAAGTAACATAAAATCTCTTAACCGAGTGAAATTAATAGTCTTATTTGTAAACCCTCTAGCAAGGTAACATTCTAAGTGAGTGTTTGAAATCCTTTGACAAGGTCACTTCTAACAAAGTGAAGATCCTAACAGATCTGAGGGAAATCCCTTAACCGGGTCACATCTAGCAATGTGTTTGTAATCTTTAATAGGATTTGTTTTTAACCGAGCATACTCTAGAAGAGTATAATTCTTAGTGGGTCCAAAATCCCATAGTGGTTTTTCCCTATTTGGGTTTTAAACCACATTAAATCTGGTGTTGTGAGTGTTATTATGATTATGTGTTCATAAGTTTGCATGTTTAGCAGTTTTGGTTAAGTTGTTAAATTATAAGTTATCGAGGTTGAATCTGTAGATTTTATGGAAGTTTAACTTTGTATGATTCACCCCCCCTCTCATCTTGTTAGCTATCGGCATCTATATTTTACATTTAGTATCAGAACTAACAATTTTCTCCTTTTCTTCTAGGCTCTCAAATACTCCAATGATTACCTGTGACAATGACCCGTCATGGGGCCCCATGGGGCTTATATGGACCCCCTTGTGAGCCCATTCTCGTTGTCCTCTCCCTTCTATTTTCCTCTCATATTTCCCCAATCATCTCTTTTTCTTTCTCATTCACTCGTCACTTCTCCTTCTTCTTTCTTTTCTTTTCAATAATTTTCCATTAATTTTTCAAAAAAAGAAAAAAAAATCTGAAAAACTCTGGAGGGGGCATACACCACCCGCGCTCTACGTCGGGGCATACTCTTTCTTCTATCTTTTACCCATCACCAAAATTTTCTGCTGCATAAAAGAGGGGCAAAATGTAGACACTCAAATTAATTATTTTAATTCATTTATCTCTCTCACAAAATTAATTTATTTAATTATGTTAATCCTTGTTCTCATCAGTATTAATTAAATTAAATTTAATTAATATTGTCATTATGGTCCTATTTATGGTGAAAGTGGAAACAACAATATTGAAAGGCTAAATGAAATCAACCACAAAACCCTAGCCTAACAACAACAAATATCCACCATAACATATGAAGATTACCTTAGACAATGCAAATCAAATGAAATCACAAAGATTATACCATCACATGTCCAATAGGGTTTGAATCTCCATTCTTCCTATCTCCATTGATCTTGCTTGATATATTTGCTCTCAGATTTTATATGTGCACAAGAGCTCAACAAAGAACAGAAATGTGGTTGCAAGTAGGCTTGATTGCATATGCAAGTTCGAAAGCGTAGTTGGGGCTGAATGCATAGTGAGTGTAATCAATTGATTAGGATGCATAGATTGATTAGGGTTGATAATGAAGGAAGCATCTCCTTATATAGAAAACACTATAAGAATTGGAGGGATAAGATTGGGAGGTGTAAAAGATAAATGATCGGCTATGATTAGAGGGTAGGTAGAGGAAATAAGAAAATAATAAGAGGGTAGGTAGAGCAGAAATTAAGAGATGAATGACATGTGTCATAGGTAGAAAAGGTTAATGAATTAATTAAATAAATATTTATTTAATTAATAGAAGAAGTGGGACCAATTAAATAAATAAGAGATTTATTTAATTTAAGAAAAGGATAATTTAAATAAATAAATGTATTTATTTAAATGAGAAATAAGGCTAGAAGAGGATAAATGAATTAATTAAATAAATAAAGATTTATTTAATTAATAGAAGAATTAGGCTAAAATAATTAAATAAATAAAGATATTTATTTAATTAGATAAGACAATTTTAGGTGTCTACAGGTCCAATAATTGATTTATTTAATAATTCAATTATCCTCCATTCTTCTAAAGTATCCTAAATTAATTAATTAACCTAGTTGATTCCTACAAATCACCTTTTTCTAATCTACCATTAGCCTAATTAATTCTTCTAGGAACCCTCATCATCATGCTTATCATTATTCTTCAATTTTCTAGTCTCCACTCATGTCATATCAACATTGAGCCTCTCAAATATATTCAAATTTATTTGAATCCCTCCATGAATCATTTATTTTAGAATTTTTAATTCCTCTCCCCTTTCCCCAGAGAATTTCATATTCATTTTTATTTTCTCAAGGCATCCTTAATCCATTACTACCATTTCAAATCAATCTCAACACTTCTTCTCAAATCAATCCTAGCCCTCCATTTCCTCCCTACCTCTTCTATAAACTGGAGACTCCACTCCTTCATCTCCAAATATTATAACTTTATGCAGCTTATTTAAATCCAAGCAACTAGTCCAAAGAATCAAAACTCTAGCCAAATCCACACCCATCCATTACTTAGCTATTTGTCCATTCACTCTATTCTCCTATCTATCATATTGTGCATGTGTTGGGGAGCCAAATACACTCAACCAAGGAGCTCATCAAATCAACTAGAGACAAGGGTACTTCTTCACTTCATCCATAGCTCAATCTAAAGGAGAAGGTAAAATGACAAGGTATAAATGATTTAGTTTATGTTTTAAATACTTTGGTTGAATACTAACCATTGAATCTTGTATTTCGTATTTTCTCATCTTCAGTAGTGTGTACGAAATTCTCCTTAGTCCATCACAAAGTGTCCTAAGGTGTCATATGTGGTCCTAAGGGGTCACACATGTGTTCTAACACATGCATGACACCTTAGAACCACATATGACCCCTTATAAAATCCTAGGGTGTATGACATACCCCTTAGTCCATCACAAAGTGTCTTAGTGTGTCATATGTGGTCCTAGGGGTCACACATGTGTTCTAACACATGCATGACCCCTTAGGACCACATATGACCCCTTATAACATCCTAGGGTGTACAACATACCCATTAAGATCACATAGTGTCGTAAGGGGTCATGAATGTGTGACCCTTTAGAACCACATATGCCCCTTATAAAATCCTAGTGTGTACAACATACCCCTTAGTCCATCACAAATTGTCCTAAGGGGTCACGCATGTGTGACCCTTAGAACCATATATGAACCCTTATAAAATCCTAGTGTGTATGAAATACCCCTTAGTCAATCACAAAGTGTCCTAAGGGGTCACGCATGTGTTCTAACACATGTGTGAACCCTTACGACCACTTATGACCCCTTATAACTATAATGTGGTGAAAAGGTGATGAGAGGAGATCAAGTGGAAATATTTACCCTCCTCAAGAAAGAAATGAAAATTTCACAAAGGATTCCCTTCTTCTCATGCACATTACATTTAAAAGAGGGGAGGTTGAGTTCACTATATCCAATCTCAATGGAAAGATATTGAATGCTAAATCGATTGACAATAAATTTGGAAAGGAAACTAACCCTCTTTTAAAATAGACAAGTTGAATTAAGTGAATTGAAACTAAGTGTAAATATGATAAGGAAATTATTATATCTTGGGATAGAGATCTGAGATAAAGTTGTGTACTTGGAATTAGCTGTAAAATGTCAAGATGAAGCTCCCCTGCAAATTTGAGCGAAAGTTGTTAGGATCAGGTTGAAAGTGTACTCGGTCCTTCAAAAAATCCACGTGCCAAAAATGGTTTTTTTATCTCTGAAAATGAAGCCTAAAGCTGCAATTACAACTGTGCACTTGTAACCTACACACAAAAAAGAGAGGAATTTTTTTTTAGATTGGGGGTTTGCCTCTAGGTCAAACCCTAGTTTGGAATTAACTAGATAATAAAAAATACTTGCAAGTAAGTGAAAGGAAATGTCTTAAGTAGAATTAACCTCAAGAGAGGATGCAATTGAAATGTTGATAGAGTTGTTTGAAAGGATATGTGGAATAGAATGTCTTAAATGTTGAAAGAGATCTCCTCTTCAATGGTTAAATCCTTGACTTGAATGCAACACCTGGCCTTGGAAGGGCGACTTGAGATTCTCAATGTATGATTGAATGCTTGAATGATTGCACTTAATTTTTCTTGTGATCAATTTCACTTACCATCGGTGTCAATAGGAGGGGAAACACTCCTTATATACTTGCCATTTAGGGTTTTTTACTAATTTTCTATCTTAGGCCGACATAGGAAAACTTTTTCCCACTCCCAATTGAAAAGCCCAATACAAGATTAGGTCAAGGGAGGCCCAGAATAGGGCAGGGATAGGAGCACCATGCCCCTTTCCTAGGGGGAACAAGGGTGCCATGCTCTGTCCTTCCCTAATTTAGGACAGACAAAGATAAAGAGCAGTGTGTGGTGCATGTTTTAGGTGTTTTGAGTGTGTCTCAGGTCTCTAGTAAGGATTAGAGATTCTTCCACCAATGCGAAGACCCAAATACAATAAAAAATTGCAAGGTCACAATTTTATGACACTACATTTAGCCCCCACTTTACCGGGGGAATAAGCATACACCAATACTATTGGTAAAGTACAAGGAAACAAGATTGAAAGAATTTCACCACATCAAGGAGGCAAGATACACCAAGCCCCTATTGGACTAAGGATCTTATGACTTTGATTAACAAAGTAAAAGGGAAGATCAAAAGGGAGGACCCATGACTAAAAGTAGTAAGGTTCCCCTCATTATGAGTCCTGAAAAAGAAAGAATACCAAAAATTACAAAATAAAGCCAAGTTCACTAAGTAACTTTAAATATCAAGAAGGAAAATATGAGTGGAGTGTATTCCCCCACATTAAAGCAATCATGGATGCCTTATCGAGAGTAATTTCTTTAAGGTAGGATACACAAAAGAGAGAAAGATAGGGAGCACTTAATCACAAGGATTTAACCCCCAATCGAGGAATAAACCCAAGGATAATGAACACAAAAAACAAAGCACGAGTGGTTTTTCTTTCCTCAGGGTCAATATGACATATGATAACTCATGTATGTCATGTATATATATGTATAGAATAGTTATCATTCCCAAAAAAAGGAAATTGCCTTGGAAGAAAGGGAACACATGTGTCGTTTGAGTCAACATGAAAGAAACCAAAAGAGATCTCAATGCTTTGCATTGCCCTCAAGTAGACATCACTAGGGAAAATAGAAGAACATGGATACACATATAAGAATGGTCACGAAAGACCAAGATAAGAGAGAGAGGTAGAGGATCTATGTTGCTAATGTACCTAGTCTAGAATGACATCCACCTCCTGATCTTGCTGATCACTATTTCGAGAAGGAGAGAAACATGCTAGAGGAGTGACATCGAGAACAAAAAATAGAGCTATCACAAGATCCAAACAAGGACTATGCTCATCTACTATGTCTCTTTGTTCGTTTCAACGAGCTAGGATTAAGGCTTTTGAAAATTCTGCAGATAAATGTTTGTCAATATCAACATATTCATAGTCACTATCAGAAGCATTAGGAGTTGTATTTACATCATGAATAACATTTTTTGCCTATTTATTAATCAAAATTTATAGAAAGAGGAGCTCAAACATGAATAGAAGTAAAACCATCACATGTTTTCTGCAACTTATGATTTGGAGATTTATTTTCAACATCTTGCTTAGGAGAAAAGGGAATCATGTCAACTATTGGAGTTTTGGGAGATTGAATATTTTGAGGAACAACTTTACGAGTTCGAGCATGATGCTTTCATTAAAGGAGGAATATTCTCATATTCGGTAGTTGGAGGTTTAGGTTGAGGTATTTTAGGTTGAGCAAGAGGAGAGGTGAGTCTCTTCTGTCTATAAGAGCAAGGAGGCAAAACTACACCATATAAAGGAGGAATGTTTTGTGTAGAAAGGAGACTAGGACCATCATGAGGGAGAGTTATAGGTCTACCATTAGGAGGAACATTATTGTTCTTTCTATTAGAAGGCATATTTTCATCCATAGGAATAGGTTGGGAATCTTACGTAGGAGGAATATTAGTTCTATCTGTCAAGGGAAGAAATTCATCATCAAGAATGATAGGAATATCAAGTGTTGGAGTGTGAGGTTGTCTTAAGGATAAGATCATATCTTTCTTCCATTTTTGATAAGATTTAAAGAGAGCATCACTTCTTGGTGGAAGAGATTTAAATTTTTGAGGACAAAAGTAATCAATAGGAACACCCGGGCTTCTTTCAGTTTGTCAAAATAAGCTATGGTTAATAGTTATGATTGTTGTTCATTTGGTGGAATTGATTATGTGTTGCATTGATGTTTGTCATTGATGCCAAAACTAGTTGTTTGGATGCTTTACCGACACCCTTCTGGTTCCAATAGGTTGAGTCATTTATAGTTGATTTAGATCTGGCATGATTTGGTAGGCTCTAGTATGATTTGGTGATGGAATTGACTTGTTCATGATACTCATGCTTATATTAAGTGAGTTAGTTTTAGTTTGGTGATTGGATGCTATCATGCTTGCTTGGAAGCTTAGCTTCTGGTTCTGGTGAGAGTTTCACTAGCAAAGGTTTTGATGAAAATTTGTGTTGAATTACATAAGTGGTATTGGTGCACCTTCTAGTGGAGCTTCAAGATGTTGTTGGTGATCATGTTCGAGACTTGGTGGATGGAGATCATTGTTGTAACATGTGGACCTATACTGGGTCTCGGTTGATCTAGGTTATGGACCAACTCTAATGTAAGGTGTGGATTCGACCTCTCGATGTGTTTTCAAGATATCTTATGTGTTGGATATTGTTTGTTTTATCTAAGGCTGACATAGTTTTTAATTATGTAATTGGTTTATTATCTGGTGGCCAACCTAATTGTTTATGGTCAAGGATTTGTATATATAGATGTAACATCTCATTGTAGATTATCATGGTTAGGAAAAAGGTCATGGTCAAGGAATGCAATGTTTGAATAATGTAATATCATTCATGTAGAGTATTTGGTCAATCATTGAAGATAAAATTGAGTTTATGTAAGAGGATTTAGTCCTCCGGTATTGAGCTTAATTGGAACTGTAATTAGGCATAGGAGATGCTATCTTTTGCAGTTCAACGTTTCTCTGGATTGTAGTCTAGAATTCTATGTAGTCAGTGAGGATCCTTTTGTGATGAGAAGTGTGTTCTAGGTTGTTGGCATTCCTACAAGTGCAATCCCCTCAATTATAATTCACATAATTACTATAGAAGTATTATCTGACTGTGGGTAGGCTTCCCATCATGGTTTTTCCATTTATTGGGTTTTCCACATATAAATCTTGGTGTCATGTGGATGGATTTTATTTTGTGATTATTGTTTATGCTTAATTGGTTTAACTGCAATTCTGGTATTGATATTTTTGGTTCTAGTATTAAAATTTTAAATTGCTAATTGTTCCAGTAGTCTATGACAACTGATTCACCCCCCCCCCCCTCTCAGTTGTCTTCTGATTATTGAACTGTGTAACAATGATTTCTCCATTTGGGGAAATTTTAAACACTTATGGATTGGGGAAGCAATAGCCTTCATGGAAGATAGCCAATGGTAGCCTAACTTCATAGGGAATTGGTGAGAGGAAGGAATGATAAAAAGTTGCCATCCATAGATTTAGAGTAAACCTCAATAGGGAGTATGATATAAGCAATGGTAGGACAATAAAATCCATCAAATAACTTAACAACCACATTAGTATCAACATAGGTTGGTTTATGTAAATGTAATGTATAAATATATTCCTTACTAATAACATTAACCATGGAAGAGGTATCAATAACCACACCACGACAAATTTTTCCTTGAATCTTTGCAACTATGTATCAGGGGCTATCAGGTGCTCTAATGGTCTCACTAGGGTCAAATGTGATACATGGATCCTTAGATGTTTCTTTTTTCTCTACCATATTCACCAAATTTTGAGCTAGAATAGTGAAATCAGAGGGAGAGAAAGAGGTATGCTCAATCTAAATCACATTAGAGGTATGAGAGGGTAAAGGATCAGTGAAAATATTAAGATTTTGATTAGGAGGAGCTACTAATTTGTTTCCCATATGATTCACACTTGTCATAGATATTGTATTATTATCAATCAGGTCTCAAATTTTAATTTTTAATGCTATGCAAAGACTCATTCAAAGGAATAATTCTCTTTCTCTTTTGAAAAATTAAGAAATAGGAGGCACACCTTTTGTAGCATTCACATTGTTGTTGATGGTGGCATTGAATTTGATGAAGCCTTTTCTTGGTTTGAACTTTGCAAATGGTTGTTGAGTACTCTCACCATTATCACTCAGAGCCATAGGAGTAGATTACTCCAGTTGACTCACAATGAGTTGATAATTGTGAAGTGTTGTGCATGTTAGGATTCCCAAAGATACTGAGAGGGGGGGTGGGGTGAATCAGTATCTGACTAGTATATCAATTTTCTTAACTTATAACATGAAAAACATATTAAAAATGTATACCAGTAAACTAGAAATAATGTAGTAAATAAGAACAATAACCACAACATGAAAAGAACACCATAACATACTATTTTAATGAGGAAACCTGGTGTAGGAAAAACCTCGATGGGATTTGTGACCCATAATATTTGCTTACTGGCCAATAAGGGAATATTACTCTTACAATAGGGGCCTGCACATGTAGGAAGGTCAAGTGCCTAGGGCTCACTGCTCAATTACAAAGGAAGTCACACTGACTTACAAAATGGATTATACAAATCCAATGTCTTGTACTACTTCAGATTAGCATCTGCTATGCCAGATTCAGTACTATTTTAAGCTATGCTACATACATAAACCCTTATCCAATAATTCACATATTAGGTCTGCTATTATCTTTCCATACTTTGCATCATAAATGATTTAAAATGATCTCATACATATATGAGTCATATTAAAATCTGCCATGTCGGCTTATAAAGATTTTACAATTAATTACAAAATATAAATACACAAAATTCCTGTCAGCCAAGGTGCTGGTAATCTTCCTTTTCAGTGTCGGTGTTTTATGTGCCAGTGTAGACTCTATCAGTGTCGATGCCTACCGGTATCATAAGATTGCAAAGTTTCCATCAATGAAAATACGTTCAATCATCTACAATTTCTCATTGGAGTATGCATTTGCCAACAATCTCTCATTAGAGTATGAAATTCAAAAATCTTGCCAAAAATTGTGCCAAAATTGTACTAGATGTGTACTCCCCTTGAGCAGATGATCTCTACTTTTAGATTTTTCTCATCTCTACTACTCCCCCTTTGACATCAATGACAAAGGTTGTCATTCACTATTAGTCGAGTCCTACCTAGATTCTTATAGCCGATGGGTTACAATTTAAAAAATATCAGCCAAAATCAAGGTTATACTGCTGCTAAAACTTTTGTTGTCCTGTATTGCCTCTTGTGTTCTCTGAACTGTACCGGTGAGTATGTGCAATTTCTCTTCCGATGTCTTAAGTCTGGGAACCAGAGCCTCAGAAATTTCTTTTCTCAAAGAAATGAGGTAATCCAGTTTTGGACCAAGTCTACATTTTAAGTCCTTTTCTTTATCCTTTATTCTCTCCTTGTCATTCTATAACTTTTTAATTTTCTCTTCTAGATCTGCAATCTTCTATTCTATCTCGAAAAATGAATCCAATGTACCTATCAGATTGTCAGCAATATTATTAATCTCATCTTGTGTTTTTCTGATTTCTTTATCTAGATCTTCTGTTAAGACATTTGTTTTAAAAGTATCTCTCTACAGTTTCTTGAAGTCAAAAATTATTTCTCCAAGTTTTGGTAATAGGGTATCCATTTTCTCTTTGTCCTTCTTCATAATATCCTCAAAGAATTTCTCTTTTTCTTTAATCATTCTTTCCTTAAATGTATCCTCATTTATTTGATCAATAGTCAATATGTTGTCGGTGATGAACTTAGACAATGTGTCTAGTTGACCTAAAGAATCCTTATTATCAACAACGCACTTTGGTGCTATCAATTTAAGAATTGGAATTTTATTATCAATAGCCTTATAGGCTTGTGCATTACATTCCGTGATCTTCTTTATTGAATCCAATAAGACCTCTATTACATTTGTAGGTCAAAATTCTACCATAGAAGTACCAGATGTCTCCCCAACTGTTCTCACAATTTTCTTGCTACCGATTGTAATAATAACCTTGCTTGACTCGACCTCTGGTAGGTCAGTCTATGTTTTCATTGCTATAAGTAAGGGTTTGGGATTTTCAGTTTGTGTCGGTGGCACTGTTTCTATCTGAACTTGTGCCTCTACCTATACCTATTCTATTTTCTCCATCTGTGTCTCAAAGGGTTTCTCTAAGCTCTTAACTATTGGTTTCTCAGATGTAGTCTTAGTTTGTACCTTTGTACTTCCCTTTGTCAGTTCTTCTAATGGTTTATCAGTTTTATCTACTAGTTTCTCTACGGATTTTCCAGTGGTATCCTCCGCTGGTTGCTCTATATGAGTAGGTTTTTCTATGTCTATATTTGCACTTTCATTTACCTTAATCTCAACATCTGTAGCTAGTGACTCAGTAGTCACACCTTTCTCCTTATCCTGAGTGGTTTCTCTATCAACCACAACATTTACTTCCTATGTGTCTACATTTACAATATACAAAATTTCAGACTTGGGATTAGTATCCTCTAATGGAGTCTCCATACTCTCTATGGTCGGTTGATTGTCAGTAGTATCTACCGATGGAGTATCTGAAGGAGGTAGGGGCACATTATTAGTTATATTAAGGCTTGGAGGTCCACCTACCTTACCTTTCCCCTTATCTTTGTCCTTTTGATATACTTTAATAGTCTTTGGTCTAAGTAATTCTTCTTGTTTTTCTTTTTCCACAAAGAATATATCCCATGCATCTGCTGTTTCCTCAGAGACTTCTTTTACTCTTCCTACCATCAGTGCTACATTCTAGTGAGCAGTGGAGAATACCGTCTGGTTTGCTTCACTGATTAGTTTATCTATTTCATTAGTTCAGTTGATTGGATGTATTGCAAGTAATTTTTCAATCTTAATTTTCTTGTCCAGCTCAATGATGGCTAACCTTCTAGCTTCAAGTCTCCTATACAGATCATTTGGTATTTCACCAACAACTTCCATCAAAAATTTCTTGTCTATATCTAAGTGTAAAATTATACTGTTCTCTATGCTTTCCTTGTCATCTGCAGATAGTGTGTTGTATATTTTATTGATGTTTTTTAGCTTACCATCCTTTATAATTTCACTAAGAAGTTTGTCTATTGGAGCAATATCTTGTTTCATCTTCTTCTTCTTTGGAGTCATTTTCTTTATTGGAGGCCTTACTGCCTGTTGTTTTTATCTGGTTCTCTTTGGTGTAGGAGAGGGTGCCGGTGTGGGTTTTCTTCTCCTTTCTACCCTTTTAAATACTGTTGGTATATCACTCTCAAAGGAAGTTCCAACCGGTGAAAGATTAGTTTCTGATTAAGGTGTTTCCAGCTAACTTTCACTTATACCAGTTTGTCTCAAAACATCTTACTTGATTGCCTTTTCCTATGGGGTTCCTTTCCTTACTATTGCTTGAACTTTCTTAACCCTTTTCCTAGACTGAATTCCACTTTCTATTGTTTCAATATTTCAAAAAACTTTCTCAGTGGGTTCCTTGGGTGCTTCAATGAGGGCTTTTGCATAAGTTTCAATAATATTGGCATCTATTTCATAGCCCATTTTAGTTACCCAGATAGTTCTAGGGATAACTGCCTCCATCCAGATTTCATCTTTCTTGATTAGAAAACAAATTTCCTTCTAATATTTGTCCACAATAGCTTGTGACAGTCTTACTCTAGTTTTCATTCGAGCCTTCAATGCTTGAAAATGTTCATTTAAGTTTTTCTCCTAGTTTTCTCCCATATTTCTCAATAGATCCAATAGTTGCTTTCCTACTGGTATATCAAAACCAAAATCTCTTGCACCAATATCGGGTACTTGTTTTGTTATGTATAGCATTAGACATACAAGAAAATTTCCAAATCTGAATGTTCCTTTCTTATCTCCTTTGATCTTCTTCAGATTATCTACTAGCTCATCTTTGAGCCATTCACATACATCTACTCTTGCATTATCATTAACCATGTCATAGGCACTTTTGATACGTAGGCTAGAGACTGAGTTCAATCTATTTGCATGTGTAGCTTTATAACCTAAGATCATATTGATAAATCTGACATTTATGTCTTTTACATCATTTACCCTTAGAGACCTTTTGTCAAATGTTGCACTGGTTAGGTTTATCACTATGTCATTTGAGACCTTCTTTGTTATGTTAGGTCCACTACGGGTGGAAGGTAACCCTGTTACAGCTTTTACCACTTCTTTTGTTAATTTATGGATTAAATCCAACCAAAATAATTCACCATGTACTCTACTTAGCACAATCCTTATAATATCCTCAGGAAAATTAGGGATGCTAAGGATGTCCACAAAACCTAGGGTTTCTACTATCTTGTGTTCCAGCTTGACATTTCCATCTGCATCACAAATCACAATCTTGTACATGTTCTTGATCTCATCATTACCCAATTCCTCAATATGACAATGTATATACATCCTAGGGTCTTTAGCATATACTACTCCCTTAGGAGTTTGAGAAAATGCACCTGTGTAGGGCAAAAAGTGAGACTAGGTTAACATGCCCTAATCCTACCTTTTGACACACATTACGGAATACGAAAGAGCCTAGAGGTATCACACAATTGGCTACTTCTTTTTGTGAAAGAGAGAGCCACAGGCTACCTATTAGGATTTCTATTCCTTTGTTGAAATTGAAAGATAAAATGATGCAAGTTCAAGTCCTAATGCATGTACAAACTAATAACAAGATTATAGAATTGAGATTAAACAATGAACAGCTGTAAACACAAGGACAAAACAAGAATGCAGATGTGTACCTAGAGTCAAAGTCTGATTGAAAATGTTTAGGACGGGGGCGCGGGTGCCATTGTCCTGATACCATGCTGGAAACTACACCTGAAACTGCTGTCTTGCACTCTGGAAACTGTTGGAAATGCTGTCTGTTAGGAGGACTAGGGCACCCAACACCTCTGTCCCAGGGACCAGAGCGCCTAGCGCCCCTGTCCTGGTAGGACCAGGGCACCCCATGCCCCTATCCAGGTCTTCTGCTCTGCAATTTGGTGTGGAGTGCTGTCTCGACTTGCTTTTCTCGGATCTGTAACCTACAACATCGTCTGAGTCTCAAAACCTGCACTTATATCTGAAAAGGGTGTGTGGGCGGCTATATAGGGTTTTGCCTTAGTCAAACCCCCACTTCAGTGATTTCCACCTCCACGAATAGCCAAGTTGTATTGTAAAATGTATTGTGTGTGTAGATCTTGTGTGTGTGCAAGATCCTAAAATGCAAGTAAGCAAACTAGAGCAACCTAGAAAGTAAACCCTAATTGCTTGTAAATGATAATGTAAATGCTCTAAATCAAGATGCAAAGTGATCTAAAGCATGAATAAATGATATATTGAAGCTTATGCAAAGACATGAAAACAACATGAAATCATACCCAACCCTCAAGGGAGGGGTACAAGCCAATCTTCAGTCGATAATCTCCTATTGTTCTTCAATGTCTTCTAAGCCCTAAATGGATGAATGAAATTGATAAATGCTTGATAGAAGGATGTTGAATGTTGTTGAAGTCTTCAAAGATTTGCTCTTTCGCTGCATATGAGGTTCCTGAAAACAAAATTCGGATCCTTTCAAATGAAGAAAGAGAGCTATTATGTATGAAACCCTAGGTCGTAATTTCATCTTTTGGCCGACCTAGAGATTGAATATCCCACCAATTACTTGGGGTTAAGCTTTATTTTATGATTGGATTGTGCTCCTAAAATTTTGGGAAAAATGTCCAGGACCATGTGCACTCTGGGCACCACGGTCCCGATGACTTTTCACCAAATTTTTAGGGCCGTCAGATATGATGATTTTAGAGAGAATCCTGAAGTTACAGGTGATTTTGAGATGTTTTGACCCCCGAAACCAAGCCCCCAAGTTCAAAATAGGACTTAATTAGGGTTTTTGATTGAATGATGCATTGGAGGAATAATGTGAAAAGGGCACACTTTAACGAAAGGGCCCAACTTTATGATGTAGAGGATGATGAAATAGGACCTTAGACCTAATTAATTTGATTAATTAAGTGCTAAAGGAGAAATGCAATGCAAAATGTAAAATGCACCAAGGCGGGTGCTAAACTAGGTGTGAAATTGTACCACCCTAGCAAGTACGTACAATTTACAATGCTACATTTAGCCCCCACTTTAGCGGTCATATGAGTACTACGTGCATATGCAAGCTAAAGTACAGAAAAGTAAACATCATTTGAAAAAGGATATATCCATAAGTTGTCAGGCGAAGCCCCCAGCGGTATCTGCAGTACACAGTTAGGAACCGCACCCTATAAAACACACGTTAGATCACAAAATCACCTAATACTTACTAAGGAAAGTAATGAAATTTGTGAGTAGCTATATGCCCCCCCTGTTTTGACTTGCTTATTAGGGACGTGAAACAGGGTAGCATGTTTACTTACGACAAATTGTGTAAGAGAGTATTGATGAGGGATGTTCACTAAATAGGCTTCATCAGAGAACTTTTTGGAACATCTTGAGAGTAGGGGAATGAAAATATGATTCCTATGCAACAAATGGTTTGAAAATCGCATCTCCCAAACTCAAGTTATGATGAAATGAGTGATAGAGGAAAATTAGGGTTTCGAAAGTAAAGGGAAAAGAATGAAAGTATATACTTTGAAAGTGACATTTGCATTTGTCACTTTGTTGATTTTTGAATACTGTTCATTGTAGTGGAGCCCACATAGCCATCATCATGCCTTCATGATGACCGGAGAGTCCCACAAGGATTGAGATCCTGCGACAGGTCGTGATCGACGACGAGCCACTGGACAAGGTGAGTTGACTGAACGTTGACTTTTGATTTTCTGCATTTGACTTTCTATGATCATTTGCGGGCCCTGGAGTCTAACCCTAGGCCCCACTTAGGGTGCCATGGTCCCTGTAGGGTGCCATGGTCTCCTCAGGGTGCCATGGTCCCTGACAGGGCGCCATGTTCCCTTTAGGGCACCATGGTCCCTAACAGGGCACCATGGTCCCTGACAGGGTGCCATGGTCCCTGACAGGGTACCATGGTCCCAATCAAGGTGCCATGGTCCCAATCAGGACTTGGTGAGAGATATCAGGGTTAGCATACGATGTTCGACAACTTGCATGAGTGATTTTGATGATTGAGTATTGATTGCAGTTATGTTTTTATGTTGCAGGGTCTCCCATACATGAGAGAGCATATGGTGGGATAGATTCTTCACAGTTTGCGAGATCAGATTCCCTGGCTGACTCAGGTAGAGAGAGACACATTGTCGATCATAGGATTATGGTATGTGATCCTCATGCCAGCCATTCAGTTCCATCCTACGATGCTGATGGCATTGATGGAGCGATGGGATCCTGACACATGCACATTCCATCTTCTAGTAGGAGAGCTGACGGTTACACTTGACGATGTGTATCGCATACTTCATCTTCCTATCAGAGGAGCTACTATGACATACATGACCAATCGGTCAGTGGAGGACCATCAGAGGGAGCAGGTATATTGCATAGGGAGAGTCATGCCGAGCGAGACGAGAGGTCGCATCATGGTCAGCTGGCTCTTACATCCTACAGGAGAGGTGCCCCTTGTGAGACGTCTTATGATCACCATCATAGCACTACCCATCTACCCTAATGGGTGAGGTACGCACATGCATGGTGGTCTCACATGGTGCATCAGAGCTATGGCGAGACACAGGAGAGTATATTCTTGGGGTTGGAGTATGCTTGCACATCTCTATCACGACCTTGAGGAGTATGTGTTTGGACAGGGTTGCAGCTTGATGACATGCACACTTCTATAGGTGTGGATATTTGAGCACTTCACATGCACCAGGCCTGTCGACTTTCTGATGAGTATGGCTAGTGAGTGACCTAGGGTGTTTTCCTATCCACTTACCAGCGAGTGGAGATTTGGGGATCTGTTATATTGGAGAGTGATATTTGATAGATTGACAGCCGAGGTGACAATATGGAGACCCTATCTGCAGATGCACAGATGGGATGGGATGGAGAGACAGTTAGCATGCTTACAAAGGAACTTCCTACTGCGGGGATGATATTCACATATCATAGTCCCATTCTACTTTGACCGAGTACGGAGGCAGTTTGGGCTAGAGCAGTGCGTTCCAACCAATGTACCCATCTATACTCGACACTCACGAGTCCTTCCCAGACCTAGAGCAGTAGCGAGACCGATGATAGATGACGTCGAGACTATAGATATAGAGGGATCCAATCAGGATGTGGTCACTAATTAGTCTACAGAGCCTGGAGCACAGCATAGGTATATCTCATGGTTTATGAGATTATACCCAGGGCCTATCTTTCTGCCAGATCACCCAACAGGCCATCCAGGCCCATGGAGACATGGAGACCGAGATGAGGACCAAGGATCTAGGTCAGAGGAGCTAGAGGAGGGAGAGGGTCATGAGGAGACAGGAGATCCTGATCCACCCATAGGAGATCAGCCTAGTGCTAAGGAGGAGGAGGAGGAGGAGGAGGAGGATAGAGATGAGGAGAACGAGGATGTAGGTGAGGATGCAGACAAGGATGAGGATGACGATGAGGATGACGATGAGGATGACAAGGAGGAGGAGGATAGAGATGTTGAGGAGGGGTCAGATGCAGCTCCCCACCATTCAGGAGATGATACCATAGCTCTGGATCCTCCTCTTATTCCCCAAAAGGGGGAACGTGAGGTGATACAGAGACCTGTTTCTAGTATGGGCTAGCCTACACCCATCGTGCATAGATTATTCGAGCGAGGGGAGCCTAGTAGTTCCTAGTCACAGATGCTACCATATCATGATCCCTACTAGCATGAGGGAGATCCAGGTATAGTAGGTTTATATTGATTGATTAATGTTTTGATGATATAGAATGGTACTAATACAAAAAAAATCTATTCTACTGCTACAGCTAATGTGCAGGAGTGGCGTTCCCTGATACAGCAAGCAGTGACAGACATTTCCATGATAGCACAGATCCCTAGTTCCTCACAGATTGCTTATAGGCCTCAGGGGAACGCAGGTCGGCATGAGGACTTATTTTCCCCATTCCGAGTATAGGTAGACATATGGAGGGAGAGAGAGATAGTCCTATGAGAGGACCTTCAGTGGGCATGACGAGATCTAGCAGTAGCTCAGACCGAGGCTACCTCCTACCGTGTGATCCTTATGGATAGGGATCGTAGGAGTTCCTCTCGGAGTCACTCGTGGTCTATATTGTGCTACACACCTATGGGTCCACCTGCACGGCCAGATCAGGAGGGAGCATCTAGTCGCCACTCTCCAGCCACCAGCCCTAGGGATAGGAGATGATTTTATGATGCAGGATAGGTCATATTTTGGATGTATAATGACCTATATTTGTATACGATCCACACATATATATATATATATACATGCGTCTTTTTTTGTCACAAATGTGTTATCTTTAATGCTTAAAACAATGTATATTTTGCTTTGATTAAATCTAATACATTTGGTAGATGTACATGTATATTCAAGATTTAATTGCCATGTGATTGATTTCTCAATGCTCCATGATTAAATTGATACATGTGTGACTTAATTAAAATATTTAATCAAGTACTACATTGATGATAGGGAAGAAATATGCATTAAGTCTAAGAATCATATAACTAATGTGATTTAATCTTGAACTTAAACACAACATGATACGATTCCACTTAACACATAAAGACATTATATAATATGCTAGCATAATGGAAATGTAAATCTTTTACGATTTACATAAATGAATTCAAGACAAACTATAAAGTAAGGAGACATGCTTGTCAAGAACGAAGCAATATAGATTAAACACCATAACATTTAATTCTATTTTGCTCTAATTAGGAGATACTAACATATTACCCAATGTTGAAGAACTGAAAAGAAGATAGATAAGGAATGAATAATTAAGCATAATATCTACGCAAGTGCATAGCATTGATAGGTTCTTTAAGAGTCGTACCATCTACATCCACTATTTTGTAAGCACCTGATCCATAATCTTCAATAACGATATATGGTCCAAGCTAATTAGGACTAAATTTTCCCTTTTCTGTAGGTAAGGCATTCACATTGCACTGATTCTCATAGAGGACTAAGTCACCTACCGAGAAGGAACATTGAATAACCTTATCATTATAGCTTCGTTGTAGAGTTTTGTGATATGCTTGAATATGCTCAAGAGCGTTTATATGTTGTTCATCAAGCATCTCAAGCTATTGAAGTCATTGTTCTCTATAAGAGTCATCATCTACTATACCTTTGAGAGAAACCCTAAGTGATGGAATCTCTAACTCTAAAGGCATAATAGCGTCAGCACCATAAACAAGATTATAAGGGGTAGTTCCTGTAGCAATTCATACACTCATTCGGTAGGCCCAAAGAGCATAGATTAGCTGATTACTCCAATCCTTACCATGCTTATTCACGGTTTTGCAAAGAATTTGTTCAATTATTTTATTGGATGATTCAGCTTGACCATTTGATTGAGGATAGTATGGTGTAGAAAATTGATGTTTGATATGATACTTCTCAAGGAATTTCTTCACGTCCTTGTTCTTAAATGATGTCCCATTATCTGAGATTATAGTGGAAGGTATCCCAAATCGAGAAATAATGTTTTCTAGAAGAAATTGACAAATCACTTCAGCAGTAGTAGAGCGAAGGGGAATAGCTTCTACCCACTTTGTAAAATAATCTGTTGCGGTTATAATGAAGGTGTGTCCTTGAGATGAAGGAGGAGAGATTTTACCAATAAGATTCAAACCCCATGCGGAGAAAGGCCAAGAAGCTACTTGAGAACGAAGTTCTTGGGCAGGAGCATGAATCAGATTATTGTGTTGTTGACATTGATGACATTTCTTAACAAATGAAAAAGAATCCTTCTGCATAGTTTGCCAATAGTATCCCATACAAAGCAATCTATGAACCAAGGATTTGCCTCCAAAATACCCCCCACAGGCACCTGAATGTGCCTCTTCAAGAGCAACGGGGATTTCTGATTTGTTAAGACAGCGGAGGAGAAGACCATCATAACCCCTTCGGTAAAGAACATTAGAAAGAATGATATATCTAGTAGATAGCTTGCGGATTCTAGCCCTAGTGTTCCTATTGGTAGAATCAGGAAAGGTACCATTGGTCAGATATCTTATGATATGTGAGTACCATTCATCTAAGTCTATAAAGTCACAACATGTTACCAAGCTAGAATCGTCTACAATAGCTGGAGAAATAAGGTTGTGAATAACGAATTTAAGATCAACCACAGGGTCCTCTAAAGATATAAGAGAAGCCACACATGCCATTGCATCCGCATGTCTATTATCTTTTCGAGGAATAGGTTCCATGGTATAAAAATCAAATTTTTGTAATAAAGAGATAGCAAGATCTTTATATTGTGATAATTTCTCTTGTTTTGCTTGATACAGTCCTGTTACTTGTCTTATAATCAATTGCGAATCTCCATAGATATGTATGTGTTTTATATTCAGAGCTAAGGCTACTTTTATTCCTCCTATAAGAGCCTCATACTCAGCAATGTTATTGGTGCACAGGAAATTTAGACGATAGGATAAGGGAATGGATTTCCTTGTAGGAGAAATTAGAACCACACCTACCCCCGATCCCGTACGACACTTAGAGCCATCAAAGTATAACTCCCAAGTTTCATCTTTCTCTGTACAAAGAATGAAATCATCAGGAAAAGACTCAAGGTTAGGGAAGGAGAAAGGTGAAGGGGCCTCAACTAAGTGGTCGGTCAATGCTTGCCCTTTAATTGCTCTTTGTAAAAAAAATTTAAGGTCAAATTCAGTTAACATCATAACCCACTTAGCTAGGCATCCTAATAAATCAGTTTTAAAGAAAAGATGCTTCAAAGGATCAAACTTTACCAGGACATGGACTTCTGAATTTAAAAGATAATGTCTCAATTTCTGAGTCGCAAACACCAAGGCCAAGCAATGTCTTTCTATCGCAGAATATCGGGTCTCATAATCGAGTAAGGTACAACTTATGTAATAAACCAGACATTCCTTACCATCTTTATCATGTTGTGCCAACAATGCTGCAAGAGCATGAGAAGAAGCGGCTGTATATAGAAGGAAGGGTTTAGAAGGTTCGGCAGGTTGAAGAATAGGAGGACTAGCCAAATACACTTTTAAATCTTCAAATGCTTGCTGACAATCTTTGTTCCATTGAAAAGTGATATCCTTTTTAAGAAGTTGAGTAAAAGGAAAGGTACGATCCGCAAGTTGAGATATGAACCTACGAATAGCTTGAATCTTTCCTTGTAAGCTTTCAAGTTGAGACACATTTCTAGGAGGTGGCATGTTGACAATAGCATCTATTTTCTTAGTGTCCACCTCAATCCCATGATGCGAAACTATGAATCCTAATAGTTTTCCACTATCCACACCAAAAACACATTTTCGGGGATTCAAGCGCATGTGATATTTACAAATTCTTTCAAAGATTTGACGAAGGATTTTAATATGATCTATGTGAAGAATGGATTTGGCTAAAATATCATCAACATACTCCTCTAAAATCTTATGCATGTAATCATGAAAGATAAGGGTCATCGCTCATTGATAAGTTGCACCAGCATTTTTAAGTCCAAAAGGCATCATTATCCAACAAAACGTACCCCAAGGAGTGGTGAAAGCGGTTTTGAATTGATCTTGAGGGTTTATGAAAATTTGATTGTATCCTGAAAAACCATCCATGAAGGACAACAAGGCATGTCTTGCCGTAGAATCCACTATCATGTCAATGTTTGGAAGAGGGAAATCATCTTTTAAAGAAGCCTTATTTAAATCTCAAAAATCAGTACACATTCTTATTTTATTATCGGGTTTAGCCACAGCAACAATATTTGAAATCCACGGGGAATAATCAATAGGGCGGATAAATCCAGCCTCCAATAATTTTTCAATCTTAGCCTTAACAAGCAGAGCCACCTTAGGATTCATTTTTCGAATCTTTTGTTTCACGGGCTTAGCATCAGGAACTAAGACAATGTTATGAGTGACAATCTTAGGATCTATACCAGGCATGTCAGAGTATGTCCAAGCAAAGATCTCGGGGAATTCATGCAATAAATCTTCATATTGTTTTTGTTCCTCTTCATCCAAACATTTTCTAATTTTAATAACTTTCTCTTTATTGCAAGGATCCATCTTAACATCAGTGGTGTCACTTATGAGAAGATTAATTTTTTGAGGAGTGTCCTTTAACTGAGGGAATTCTTTCACAATCTCATCATTATCAATCTCTTTTCCAAAATAGGCTTCAGTGTTCAAACAATAAGGGAGTCCCCTATTGTGATGATAACGAGGAAGAGTATCATAGGATCCCAAGAACTCAGCTAAAGCATCATCGGTAGGAAAGATATCCAAAGCACAGTCACACGAAGGATCCCCATCAATGTACTCAGGGTGTTGCAGTGATAAAGATGTAGAAATAGCATTAACACTAATACATGGTCTTTTAGAAGCTTTAGTGCACTTGCAGGGATTATAGCCAAGTCCAAAGGCATAATTGTGAAAGTTATTCTCTAGAGGAACCTTTATCCCTTGTTCATGAGCACCACAACCATTTCCATGATACCCATGCTTAGCAAAAATGCGAAAACCATGACCATAACGATCAGCCATTTCAGAAAGAGAAGGCGGTTTTTCATAAGACGAAGGATCAAACTCTTCAGAATTAGAGGTGTGGGGAGAAGAAGTTTGAGAAGAGGCCACAAAATTATTACTCATAGGTTCAGGTAAGATTGACTGATTTTTAGCCTCTTCCTTCTTTTCAACCTTAAGCTCTCTAGAAGGAACCTTATATTCACCTACAAAATTGGGATTAAAATCAAGAGATCCCCAATCATCTTCTGCGAGGACCTTCTCAGGATCAAAATCCTTCTTATGTGTAGTTTCAAGTCAAGAAGAATCTTCTTCAGGAGCTCCAGACTCATCCAAAGAATTTTGATCATCAAAGAGCGAGGATTCATCGATAGGTATCTTGTTCAAAGAGTCATCACTAGACGAAGATGGCTTAGAAGAACCCCCTTTGGAAGTAGATGTTTGTAAACAAGCTTGGAAATTAGTATCACCTATCAAGGTATATGTCTTATTGTTATAGATAAATTTAACTTATCTATGCAATGTAGAGGGGACAGCTTGCATACTGTGAATCCAAGGCCTCCCTAATAACAAGTTGTATGTTAAATTTCCTGACATAACATGGATAGGGGTAGGCAAAGTAACAGGTCCTACTGTGAGGGGTAAGGTGATGATGCCTAATGAATTCTTAGCCACATTGTCAAAGCCTCGAATGGGACGAGAATCAGGCTCAATGAGAGACGTATCCACATTCATTTTATGCAATAGATTAATGCTACACACATTAAGGCCATAACCATTATCTACTAGTGTTCATCTTATAGCAGTGTCTTTCATGATAACCACAATCATCAAGGGATCATATTGTTGTTGAATTTCACTAGTAGGCAACTCATCTTGGGTAAACACAATTTGAGCTTTACGATTCATCACAGAGTTAACCAAAGATGCTATATTACTAGATGTATTCGGTGGAGGAACATTCAAATCTTTCAAGGCATCTTGTAACATTTCATGATGAGTGGAAGAAGTTTGAATCAAATCCTAGAGGGATATCTGAGCAGGGGTAGCTTTAAGTTGTTCTATGAGATCATATTCCTTACCCATAACATGCGAAATACGGGGAGCTTGTGGAAGAATTGGTTGAGGATTAGGAAGAGAAACTGGAATAACAGGAAGGGGATTAGGCTGCCTATTATTTTTGGTGTGATAAGTATGGGCAACCACATGATAACTCTCTCTAGTTAATTGCTTGGCATAACTATAAGGACTTATAGGCTTTCTTCCTTGCATAGTGATGATTGGTTTATTCGGAGTACGAAAGGAATCATGATCATACCCTCCTTGGATAGTAAGGAGATGTGATTTAGGAACTTGAAAGGTGGGAGAAGGATAAGCACATTGGACTTCAAAGAGAGGCTTATTATGCTCATTCAGGTTTATCATGTTAACCAATTTAGAAGTCTTGTTCTTGTTTAAAGATTTCGATAAAGCCACAAAGTCATCAAGAGCATCATCCAACAAAGTATGATCATATCGATTAAAAGGTTTATCTTTTGATTCAAAAGGAGACATCTCCTCATAGAGGGGATTATTGAAAACAACCATGTTACTAGATTCAGGGGAAGAGTTGATAGGAATGTACCCTTGAGAGGAACCATTTGACTTATCTTTCTCATCACACCTAAATGGCATAGTAACAAGGTTTATGAGTTTTTGGTAAAATGAAGGTTTGGCATCTTTAGGGTTCAAAAACTCATCTAAAGCTTCATCTAATTCATCTTGGCTATACTCATAATAATCATCAAAAGCATGAACATTTTGCAAATAAAAATCTGACATTTTGAAATAAAGGTTGCATAAAATTTAAACACACAATGCAAAGAAAAACACTTTTTTTTTCTTTTCTTTTCTCTTTAATGAAATGAAAACACACAAAATCTAGATCTAGATCTAACAAATGCAATGCCAGAGGAAGCAATGATAGATTCACGTCAGGTTCACCAAAATGTGTAGGGAAAAAGCGAGACTAGGTTAACATGCCCTAATCCTACCTTTTGACACACATTACGGAATACGAAAGAGCCTAGAGGTATCACACAATTGGCTACTTCCTTTTGTGAAAGAGAGAGCCATGGGCTACCTATTAGGATTTCTATTCCTTTGTTGAAATTGAAAGATAAAATGATGCAAGTTCAAGTCCTAATGCATGTACAAACTAATAATAAGATTACAGAATTGAGATTAAACAATGAATAGTTGTAAACACAAGGACAAAACAAGAATGCATGTGTACCCGGAGTCAAAGTCTGATTGAAAATGTTCGGGACCGGGTCACGGGCGCCACTGTCCTGATACCGTGCCAGAAACTGCACCTGAAACTGCTATCTTGCACTCTGGAAACTGTCAGAAATGCTGTCTGTCAAGAGGACCAGGGTGCCCAGCGCCTCTGTCCTAGGGACCAGGGCACCCAGCGCCCCTGTCCTGGCAGGACCAGGGCACCCCACGCCCCTATCCAGGTCTTCTACTCTGCAATTTGGTGTGAAGTGCTATCTTGACTTGCTTTTCCTAGATCTGTAACCTGCAGCATCGTCCGAGTCTCGAAACCTGCACTTATATCTGAAAAAGGGTGTGTGGGCAGCTATATAGGGTTTTGCCTTAGTCAAACCCCCGCTTCGGTGATTTCCACCTCCACGAATAGCCAATTTGTATTGTAAAATGTATTGTGTGTGCAAGATCCTAAAATGCAAGTAAGCAAACTAGAGCAACCTAGAAAGTAAACCCTAATTGCTTGTAAATGATAATGTAAATGCTCTAAATCAAGATGCAAAGTGATCTAAAGCATGAATAAATGATATATTGAAGCTTATGCAAAGACATGAAAACAACATGAAATCATACCCAACCCTCAAGGGAGGGGTACAAGCCAATCTTCAGTCAGTAATCTCCTATTGTTCTTCAATGTCTTCCAAGCCCTAAATGGATGAATGAAATTGATAAATGCTTGATAGAAGGATGTTGAATGTTGTTGAAGTCTTCAAAGATCTACTCTTTCGCTGCATATGAGGTTCCTGAAAACAAAATTTGGATCCTTTCAAATGAAGAAAGAGAGCTCTTATGTATGAAACCCTAGGTCGTAATTTCATCTTTTGGCCGACCTAGAGATTGAATATCCCACCAATTTCTTGGGGTTAAGCTTTATTTTATGATTGGATTGTGCTCCTAAAATTTCGGGAAAAATGTCCGGGACCATGTGCACTCTGGGCGCCATGATCTTGACGACTTTTCACCAAATTTTTAGGGCCATCGGATATGATGATTTTAGAGAGAATCCCAAAGTTATAGGTGATTTCGAGATGTTTTGACCCCCAAAACCAAGCCCCCAAGTTCAAAATAGGACTTAATTAGGGTTTTTGATTGAATGATGCATTGGAGGAATAACGTGAAAAGGGCACACTTTAACAAAAGGGCCCAACTTTATGATGTAGAGGACGATGAAATAAGACCTTAGACCTAATTAATTTGATTAATTAAGTGCTAAAGGAGAAATGCAATGCAAAATGTAAAATGCACCAAGGCGGGTGCTAAACTAGGTGTGAAATTGTACCACCCTAGCAAGTGCGTACAATTTACGATGCTACAACACCTATGCTATCATCTTTCTTCACAATTTTAGGAAGCAGATTGAAGACAGGTCTAGGGTGCTTAACAACCTCAACAATAGTAGGGTTTACAATAAATTTAGGAGTGGATGAAGAAGCCATAGTTATAAATACCTCAATCTGCCTTAAGGATGAATACTTGAATGAACTTCTTTCACTTGTTCACTAAGAATGCCTTTGCTCAGGAATTTTTGCACTCTTGAAGATTTGAATGCTCGGTGAATGAAAAAGGAGCCAAAACAATTGCTTTATAATGTTATTTTCTTCAACTACTGCATTTAATGCTTGTCGGTTAAGTCACAACTTAACTCATCTGCCGATATAGAATTAATTTCAACTTCTTATCATCAACTGAGGGAATAATAGCATGTTTTTCATTTTGATTCTAAACCCCCAAAAGATTTTCTTTCAGTTAGATGAAGAGTTTCCTACCGATGGAGTGTTACTCTATTCTGCTGGTGGAGGAGTATTCCCATCAACATTCTGATCTGACTTTTTGATCCATTATTTTGAGAATTCTTACTTTACCTCTTCAACCTTTTCTTTACCTTTCAAACTAGGACCTTTGTTATTTGTCAGTGATGCCTTACTTCTACAAAATTTAGCAATATGTCCAATCTTGTTACAGACATAACAAGTCACATTGTTCTTCTGAATAGCTTTCCCATATCCTATGCCGGTATGTGTTCTACATTGATTAAATAAGTGTTCAAACCTTCCACAAATATAACATTTTACATTCATTCTACAATTTTGTGAATTATGACCAACTTTGTTGCATTTAGAACATTGACCAGTGGATGTATTAGTGTTCTGATAATTTCTAGATCTACACTGATTTTCCCTATGACCATACGTGTTATAGTTAAAGCATTTCCCATTAAATTTGTAAGTAGTAGGTTGCCTTACCGATTTTCTATGATCATGATTGTTTGTAGTACTAGAGCTTTCACCACTTTCAAAGACAAGGCCATTTGTATCACCATTCGGTTTTTGATTCTTCAGCATGTCATCAAGTTCCTCTAAACTTTTCTTGAATTTCTCCTTGTGTTGATTTGTAGTAGCCAATTCATTTTCCAAGAAGTCCTTTTATCTCATTAGTTCGGTTTTATCATGTTCTAAGTGAATTAGATCTATCTTTAGCATATCATTGTCATGATTGAGTCTGAGATTTTCATTTGCAGCATCATTTAGTCTTCTAGTCAATTCATCTTCATTTTTCTTTCTATCTTCAATTTCTTATCTTAGCTTGTTTACCAGATCATTAAGAGTTTCCTTTTCATCATTCTCATTTTGCATCTTTTAACAAAGTCCTCTTCTCTTGTTCCTTGTAATAGTAATATTTTCTTGAAGTGCTTGAATAATATCACGAGCAACCTTCAGATCATCTTCAAGTTTGATATTCTTCACCTTTTTTGCATCATAGTCTGAAAGAGATATTTCCAATTTCTTTCTCAAGTTTTCCAACCGATGACAAGATCTTCCTCAAGCTATTAGGCTTTTGAAAATAGAGGACAAGGCTCTGACACCAATTGTTAGGATTCCGAAAGATACTGAGAAGGGGGGGGGGGGTGGGGGGGTGAATTAGTATCTGACTAGTATATCAATTTTCTTAACTTATAACATGAAAAACATATTAAAACTATGTACCGGTAAACCATAAATAATGTAGTAAATAAGAACAATAACCACAACATGAAAAGCACACCATAACATAGTATTTTAATGAGGAAACTCAGTGTGGGAAAAACCTTGGTGGGATTTGTGACCCACAATATTCACTTACTAGCCAATAAGGGAATATTACTCTTACAATAGGGGCCTGCACATGCAGGAAGGCCAAGTTCCTAAAGCTCATAGCTCAATTACAAAGGAAGTCACACTGACTTACAAAATGGATTATAAAAATCCAATGTCTTGTACTGCTTCAGATTAGCATCTGCTATGCTAGATTCAATATCATTTTAAGCTCTGCTACATACATAAACCCTTATCCAATAATTCACATATTAGGTCTGCTATTATCTTTCCATACTTTGCATCATAAATGATTTACAATGATCTTATACATTTATGAGTCATATTACAATCTGCCATGTCAGCTTACAAAGATTTTACAATTAATTACAAAATATAAATACACAAAATTCCTGTCGGCCAGGGTACCGGTAATCTTCCTTTTTGTTGTCAGTGTTCTGTGTGCCGGTGTAGAGATTGTCGATGTTAGTGCCTATCGGTATCATAAGATTACAAGGTTGCCATCAATGACAATACCTTCAATCACCTACAATTTCTCATTGGAGTGTGCATTTGCCAACAGCGCATAACTACAGAAAGGAAGTAAACTCAGAAAGGAGTAGTTTTTCTCAAATGTCATTTTGCAAATTAGAAATGAAAATTCTTTGAATGTTGTTATCATGCACTAGAAAAGAAATTTGAGAACATAAATGCTTATATCTACCAATGAAATCAGTCACTTTTTCTTTAACACCTAGTTTACAATGCATTAAATCAGTCAAAGTGATTTTAAGACCTATGTTGTTTTGAAGTTATTGAATAAAACCATTTGCTAATTGTTGAAAAGAAGTAATAGAATAGGAAGGCAAAGAGAAATATTGTTGTAAAGCCTTGTCTCTTAATGTTCTAGTAAACAATTTGGAAAGAAATCTTTGATCATAAGAAAAGTCAGTACACAAAGTTTGGAATATTTTTACATGTGTTAAAGGATCACCTTTTCCATTATAGAGTTCCAATTGAGGGACTTCAACATGTTTAGGAGGGACAACTCTAAAAATATCAACAAAAAGTGGGCTTGCAACATCAAATGTGGGCACACTAAACTTGGATTTACTCGTAGAAGCGATTTGTTGTTGCAATGATGACATAGTTTGAGAAAGTTTATTAACATGGTTGATTCGATAGAAGAATTTATGTTAGACATGTTTGATTGAGAAGGTGGTGTGATGTTATTGAAATAAGGCATTGATTGAGAATAGGATGGTGGAACACTATGGTAATTAGGCATGGGTGATGATTGAGTAGGAAATGGGAGACTAAAAGGAGGAATAAAATGATTGAATTAATTGCCCCCTTGTGTCACATTGATTGGTTGGGAGACAATAGGAATATTCATTGAAGCCATAGATAAGGATGGAGGATTAATTGAGGAAGAAGGATTTCCCCCATGACTAATGGTTGTAGGTATGACATTTTGAGTTGATGTAGCCATGATGTTTGAATTGAAAGTAGGAATGCTATTCATTGAAGTGCTCAAAGGAATAGAATGATTGGTTTGTGTAGAATGTTGTGAATAACCTAAGTTCTCATCACAATGTTTTATAGGCATGACATTAGAATAAACAATATTAGAAATACCATGCAATAGATCAATTCCATTCTTATCACTTTGAATCATACATTTAAGACCTTCAATTCATGGAAGAGCTTCACTATTAGGATATTCTTGGGACATCCATTATTGGAAGTTGTTGAATTGATTGTCCAATTTTGAAAGTTGATCTATGGAAAATCTAGTCAAAGCTTCTTCTTCATCATTGGAATTATCAATTGGGTAGATAGGGATGTTACTAGGATGGGAAGAATTAGCATTATCCTCATTGTAGAAGTCACCAAGATTAGGCTCCATCTCTTCAAGAATTAAACCTTGGGAAGCCTTAATTCTAATGCTTCGTCTAATGGGGATAGTAAAGGTAAGACTAATAGTGGTAAAACTCATGCACTAGAGGGAAAATTTAAAATTTGAATTTGAATTTTGAATTTTGGGAACAAAGTTGGTAAAATTGAATAATGCAAAATTCAAGAAAATAATGATTATACAACTTGAACTTTGTGGAAAGAAGAAATGACACAATCTCCAAGAAAATTTATGATGAATAACAATATAGAAATTGAAATTTAAAACTAGGGTCGATGGGATACCACTTAATTTCAAACTTGATAAACTTAAGATTTGAAAGTCAGGGCAGATTATAATTAACCACTTAATTTTAAATGTTTCTTTGAAAGTTGTGATGTTGAAATTGGAAAATATTTTTTATTTTAGAGAGATCAAAATTTGATAAAATCAGCCAATTTTTAGGATTTAATCAATTAAATATAGTCATAACAGTCTCTCAAAATTTTAGGAAAAAAAGTCAAGGACTTGGTTCAAAGTGCACTTGGTCTGCCCAACTTTTTCGGAAATTTTTCAGCGATGAAAGCTACAGTGATTTTAGAGGTAACCCAAAAACTTGGTTAATTTTATTAATTTTAGATAAGTGAAGCTAAGGTTTGAATGTCAAAATAGGACCCTATTAGGGTTTTGAAAAAGATAAGAAATTGAATTGTAAATTTTAAAAAGGTCAAACCTAATTGATGGTGCCACCTTTAATAATATTTAAAAAACTGAAATTGATTGAAATTGACACAAAATCCAAGTGATTTTGAAAATTAGGGTTTTAGGACCTAACCAGTGAATTTTAAAATTTTGAATTTTGGAAAAAGGAGGGAAATTGAAAATTTGAATTTTAGGCAAGAGGACAAATCTGAAAATAGTTCCAAATCTGAAAATTAAATGTAAATCCAATTTTTTCACAAGTTCAAGTTGATTTTTGAAAATCAGGGTTTTGACAATTAACCACTTAATTTTGTAAATTTGATATCCAAATTGAACAAGACAATGAAGAAATTAAATTTGACAAGCAATGCAATTCTCAGATCTAAAACAATAGATAGCAATTTTTATAAAACACAAGCTCAATTTAAATTTTAACAACTAGGGTTTGATTGAATTAACCATTAAGTTTTGTAAATTGCAAGAAAATTAAACTTGTAAGTAAAAAATATGCAATAATTTTGAATGTCAAGCATGTAAGACGTTGGGTTCACCAAAATGTAATGTGGTGAAAAGGTGATGAGAGGAGATCAAGTGGAAAGATTTACTGTCCTCAAGAAAGGAGTGGAAAGTTTCACAAAGGATTCCCTTCAACTTCTCACACACATTACATTTAAAAGAGGGGTGGTTGAGTTCACTAGATCCAATCTCAATTGAAAGAGATTGAATGCTAAATGAATTGACAATGAATCTGGAAAGTAAAGTAACCCTCTTTTAAAATAGGTAAGTTGAATTAAGTGAATTGAAACTAAGTGTAAAGAGGACAAAGAAATTATTATATCTTGTGATAGAGATGCGGGATGAAGTTGTATAGCTGTAATTAGTAGTAAAATGTCGAGACGAAGCTCCCCTGCAAATTTGAGTGAAAGTTGTCGGGGCTGGGTTGAAAGTGTACTTGGTCCTTCAAAAAATCCACACACCGAAAATGATTTTTTCTTCTCCCAAAATGAAGCCCAAACTTGAAATTACAATTGCGCACTTGCAACCTACACAGAAAAAAGAGGAAATGTTGTTGGGATTAGGGGTTGTTTGCCTTCAGGTCAAACACTAGTTTGGAATTAATCAAATAATGAAAAATACTTGCAAGTAAGTGAAAGGAAATGTCTGAAGTAGAATTAACCTCAAGAGAGGATGCTATTGAAATGTTGATAAATTTGTTTGAAAGGATATGTGAAATAGAATGTCTTGAATGTTGAAAGAGATCTCCTCTTCAATGGTTGAATCATTGACTTTAATGCAACACCTAACCATGGAAGGGAGAATTGAGATGCTCAATGGATTCTTGAATGATTGAATGCTTGAATGCTTGTAGTTGATTTTTCTTGTGATCAATTTCACTCATCATTGAGTAACTTCTGTCAGTAGGAGGGGAAGATGCTCCTTATATACTTGCTAATTAGGGTTTTTAACTAATTTTCCAACTTAGGCTGACATAGGAAAACTTTTTATTGCTCGCAATTGACAAGCCTAATTCAGGATTACATCAAGGGAGGCTCAAAATAGGGCAGGGATAGGGGTACCACACCCCTATCCTCCCCTAGTTTAGGATAGGCAAAGACAAAGAGCAGTATAGGGTGCAGGTTTTAGGTTGTTTGAGCATGTCTTGGGTCTCTAGTCAGGCTTAGGAATTCGTCCACCAATGCGAAGACCTAAATGTAGTAAAAAATTGCAAGGTCACAATTTTATGATGCTACAATAACATCCTAATATTTATAATGTACCCGTTAGGACCCAATTTGACCACATACTTATCACATTGTGATTTAGTCTTTTTCTCTCAAGTCCCTTTATTTTTTCAGCATGTGTTTTAATTTAGTACATACATGTGTATATATATATATATATATATATATTTAATGATATCTCTCTCTCTATCATGAAAATGATATCCCTATCGCTCTACTTTAAAATAATTTATTTAAATTTTAATTATGCGAGAACTTTATGTATATAGATGAATTATGTGAGAAGTTCACATGTGTACATTTTAATTTAATGAGCTCAAGATTAATGAACTCTCTCTCTCTCTCTAGAATTTAACTGATTTTAATTTAATGTTTTAAATTGAATGCACTTCATGTGTGTGTGCTTATGTAAATTTTAACTTTATGATCTACCTAGATAGATGGAGGATCAGGATCCAGGTCATGAATCTATGCCTGATCAGGATCTTCATGCAGAGGCTCCTAGTCAGGATCCACCTCCACAAGCTCCTAATTAGGACCCTCTCCCTGATATCAGTATCATTTTCCATTGTAGTGACCATGAGATGAGGAAATTGAGAGGTATTTTAAATGACCCATGGACTGATGGCGTGTACAAGAGTACATGCGAATCCATTTTTAGGAGTTTACAGTATTTGAGGGATCATCTAGTTAGCCACACTTCACTTTCACCACAAGTTATTGATTCTATCTATAGACAGTTGAGGGCTGAGGTGAGGGGTCCTCATTCCTTTCTTGACATGTTGGGGGTAGTCTCGAAGGAACTATTAAGGAGAGATTTTTTCCATAGTATCAGGAGAAGAACAAGGTGATAGGATATCAAGTGACATGATGCATTGATCCACATGTTGCAGAGTTGATTTACCCATGATTCTTAGTTGTCCATGGTCATTATCCTAATAACGATTAGATACCATTATACTTTGCACAACAAGTCTATGTTGAGGTTCACTATCAGTTGAAACCCAACTACCTTGACCTTCCCGGATATTATGGACAAGGGAGGGGCATGATTGTTGATAGAGATGCATATAGTAGGCATGATAGAGCTTTGTCCAAACATAGGGAGCTTGTTGGTGAGAGATTTCTGGTGATAGTCCCAACCCTCACCCTCACAATAGATCATGTTGTGATTTCTTCTCAGAGAGAAGCAATTGATAGGATTGGAGATATTGCATCAATAATTGCTACCATATCATTAGATAGGCTAAGTAGATATATAACGAGTCAAGCACATTCCAAATCATCCATAGATGCATCTTCTAGTCACGGGGTGGCTTCAAATTTAGATCAATATGTTATTGTTGGCATCCCCTCACCAGATGATGTAGAGGTTATAGGAGGTACTAAACATGTACAGATGTCATAGCATTTATCCAAGGACCTACTAAATTCATATCAGTTCATTTCATCTCAACTTGGGATACCATTAGTTGTTGTTAGAGATGAGATTCTTAGAGACACGTAGGCTACTACATCGACTCATACGTTGAGATAGTCACAACATTCTCATCACTCTATATATTCTCTAGGTGACCCACCTACAAATCACTTTGTTGATGCAAAGGAGCATATACGAGTTGATTAGGTCCATATCACAGATGAGGGCTTGGATTCATTTGAGGATTTGTTATGAGGTTTGAGCCAAACTAGTTTTATGGATATGATACTATCATCAAACACTTCATTGATGACCAATTATATAGTTATCCCCTTACACTCCTGAATCATTCATATAGGCAGAGAGATATATACAGACACGATTGATGTAGTTGATATGATCATAGGAGATGATCAGACTATACAAGCTCCTGATAGACAAGTGTGTATATGCGCATAATTTTTAAAAGGATGTACATGTATTTTTTAGATTTAAGAAATAACTTTAAATAAGTACATCATTTATTATTCAAACAAATCCTAAAATACACATGTGTATGTACAACAGTTACCTCATGTCACTCCTAGCTTGAGCTCAAAGCCATGTGTGCGTAGGTGATATTCTTTGGATGCTACACCTGCTAGTGGACAAGTTAGTTATGGATTTTGTATGTACATGTGCATTACAATATATTTTAATTTACTCTAGTCTATTTGATTATTTAAATTTAAGATTCATACATGTCTAGATATATTTTTAATATTTAAATATAAATTCCACTTGTGCAGGGGTCTATTGGGCTTGAAAACTCTCACTCAAATGGTCTCTTTGTTCGTGGCCAACATGATGCATGCTGATTTGACACTTTATAGCTCATTTGTTTATCCTTTTATATACATATTCCAAACTTTCATCTAGACATGCACGTATTGCTACATTCAAACTTGCTTTACATTGCTATGTATTCAGAGTTACTTTATATGGAGCTTTTATTCTTAGACTTACTTTATAATGCTATGTATTCATATTATCATGTGCACATTAGATTATACTTTATATAGCTTGTGTTTGATCATACTTGCACATTTCATTATACTTTATATATATATATATATATATATAGTTATGCATGTGTTTTTTATTACATTGTACTTGAGTATAAATTATATACATGTACAAGTATAAATCATATGTGTTTGATTATACTTACATATCTAGAAGCCTCTCGACTTAATAACTTTTAAACTTAATTTGAAACTTTTATTGAACATTTTTTAAATATAAAATAAAAATAAGATGAATTTTATTTATTTATTATTTTTACACATAAACAAATTTTTTGAATACGATAGATAAACAAAACAACATTTTTTAATAGTTCATTTTTCCTCCACATCATCTAAGTATTTCTAAAGTCATGTAGAATTGTTAAAAAAACATTCTAAACAAATCTAAATTGTAAAATGACATAAATCCAGTGAAAATCATAATTGATAATATCAATTGTTTGAAAACAATTTTATTAGTAGTTAAGTCAAATACGTTTATTTTAAAATATTTAAACATAAATATTAAAGCTAAACGAATGTTAGAAATGAAAAAAATGTGAGTGTCAACATCTCATATTTATTTCCAAGATCATTACTTGGATTTCAAAATAAATTATAAAAAGAATAGAACTAAATACATTACTAAATTAGTATGAGTTAATTAAAAATATTTATTTATTATACATTGATAGATGTATCAAATAATGTCAATATAGGAAAATGAAAAGAATGGATTTCATAAATCAAATTATTATATTACATTTAATTGATTATTTCATCACATTATATTTGATCTACAACATATAACTTAAATAATTAAAAAAATTATTTTTAGTAAAAAACGAGAGTGAAATTAATGTAAATTGGTAGTTAATTTATTTATATATATTAATATATAGAGCAATACTATAAGCCAGTGACAAATATTTCACACCAAACTCCTCTTATAGCTTTTTTCACCCTCTCCACTAAAATACATCCTCTCTTATAGTGTGTATAGTCTACCTAGGCCATTATCGAGCTACATATCTTGACCATTAGCCACAACCTAGATTCTACACTAAGCCTCTAATTCTGCATTCCCAATTATCTCCATTTTGTTCAGACACATGAATTAATTTATATCTACACCAAGTAGAAGGGACATTTTTAAAATTAGATCAACTATTACATGAAGATCTTGTTGATTGATGTTCTAACAAATCTCAAATTAGATGAGAATGCAAAATAAAATTGCATCTCTCTTGACAGGTATATCAAAATTTAAAAATATAAAATGAATAACCCCAAGGGTCTTTTTAGTTAGGCCTTGACTTACATATAATCTACTTGTTCATTATTTTATTTAGATCACATATTAGAGGTACTTACAAAATTATTCATTGAAATATTAAATATATGAGGGCTAGATATATAAAAAACTTGTAAGTTTGTAGTATTCCAAACCCTTAAATGGTTTTTTGATCTCATATTTGATAACACTCTTAAGGGTAACATATATAGTTTTTTTAAACTTTTAAATATTTGTTTTGATTTTAGATTTTATTTAAAAAAAATATCAAAAGATGGGGTAAGAAAGGAATATGGTTTATAAATCCTCATCTTGAAATTCTATTGTAATAAGAGAACGCATAAGTAAATAGATCTCAATGTAACTAATTTCTTTTCTTAACTAAACACAACCATAATGCTACAAATAATTGAAATCTTCAAAGTATTATTGAATCATAAACAATAGATTGAACATCCACGTTTGGTGCAAGTTAATAAGATTTATATGTATTAAATAATAATAAATAAAAAGTTTCTTAGACTAACCACACAAGAAAGACGTTAAAAATTCTACTAGACTAGTCGATAAATATTGATGTAAATTATTATCCATATTGGCTAGTGAGTAAATATTGTGGGTCACAAGCAAGGGAAAAAGAAGTTGTAGGTAAGGGAAGATGGTGTGGTCATAGGGTAAAGTAGGGTTTTAGAGCAGGGTTGTAGATAAGGGAAGATGGCAGCAAGATGTCAGTGAATGGTTGTAGGGAGCAGTAGGATTTCAAAGTAGGGTTGTAGGAACTGGAAGATGGCGACAAGGTTTCAGTGATCTTTAGTAGGCTAGTCAAGGACAGACCAAGGGTGCCCTCCGATTCGCCCAATATTCAAATTTTGATATCAATCCCTTTGCCAAAATCTTCAGAAATAAACCCTTTATCAAACCGGTTTCAGACTTACCTCTAGGGAAATAATGGTTGAATTATTCTGTATGTCCCCAACATCAATCAGATATCCCTGACACTTTTTTCAATCGACCTTTTTCTCTACTGACCTAATCATCTCATAAACAACCTCACAAAGAAAAAGGTAATCTACAAAATTATTTGAACTTCACCAATTATGATCAGGGAGCTTCACACATCCATGGGGCTCATAAGGATTCCAAAGGACACTCAGGCCACCACCCGTCCATTCAAAAATCATTCAGGCAAGAAATTTTTTTTCAAATTCCTGTCAAAAAGTTTCCACCTTCGAAAGTGGATCGATCAAAACATCAAGAAAAATAACTGATTTTTGACATTTGTAAACCAACTTCATCTGTATCCCAACAATCTTTACTCAAGGGTTGTATTGCCGAAGGGGATAATGAAGCAGACCAACAAGTTGACCATGGAGATCCCCTCAAGTCAAAACCTGCACACTTTGTGTGGAAAAGAAAACAGGCCAATTTCAAGGAGATGGATACCCCTTTTCCCAATCTAGCTTCGGTAGAGAATGCTTCCTCCATCAAGATAACCTTTCCTGAGCATGTTCTCTCTCAGTAGGTCTCATTTCTCTAAAATTTGACTCTCATTGGTAAGTTTAGTTCTTTGATCCCTTTTCAAACTCTGCTTTCATGGGCTAATAGTCACTAGTTGGTTCTTTGAGATCTTTTCTTTATTCATACTCATTCGGGGTTTATTATTGCTCTATTTTCTTCATCTGAAGATAGAGATGTAGTTCATAAAAACAAAGGTTGGTTTTGTCAAGGCGTTGGTCTTTTTACCTTGCCCTAGATTCCAAACATTAAACTAGATACTAATCTATGTAGATTTTACCCTGACTGGATTTCTCTCCCGAGCTTGCCTTTGGAATATAGATATTTGAATGTTATTGAGATCATGGCTAATAAGCTAGGAATTTGTGTTTCTCATGATCTTATACCCTTTGAAGTAATCCAAAGAGATGTTAGAGTTTTCCTTCTTCTTGCCTCAAATAAAACCCTACCAAGGCACTTCTCTATCACATCAAAATAGGGTCTATGGTCCCAAGACATTGTTATGGAAAATGCAGAGGTCATTTGCAATTATCAACATCAACTAGGACATTTTACTAATGCCTATAGTGGTCTCAAGTGCTCAGAGCTTTTAGTCTGTAAAAAGCACTGCTTCAACCCTCTACTATGTACTGTCCACCAGCATGAGACAGTTTTGTCTTCTCACTCTGCACAACCATGTAATGACCCCTCTGAGCCTTATGATGACTCAAGTCTCCAGACATCTTATGTTCAGTTGATTATTCAGTTGACCAATCTCCAATTATGTGACAAAACATTTGATAACAGAGAAGGTATAGTTCAGGACCTAATATTTAATGAATCCTCGATTGACATTTAGAGTTTAATGCAAAATTTATCACTTTCAGGAGTAGCTATTTTAGATAAGGAAGGTCATATTCAGGAATTAACAGATGATATCATGTCCACTTTAGCTGCCACTATGATTGAGGAAATTATAGAGGTGGAAGATGTTAGTATGAAAAATGTAATGTGTCCCTTACGAAAGGCAAGGTGTTGTTGTTCATCTATTGACTTCTTAGAGAAAGAGAAACTTACCTCGGTGAATGAACCTCTTGTTTTGAGTAAACCTATTGAGTTAAATCCTCCAATAAAGATCCACCAAAATTTCTCTCTAATTTCCCCTCACTTAGATCTCCATTCACATGAAATTAGGTGGGAAGAAATGGAAATGCCCCCGCATGATGGTGGGACAAAGGAAATTTTTTTTGACTATGCACAATCCTTATCGGTTGAGAAAAGCCCCAGTTTGAAATCAGAAGTGCCCTAAAAAGAGAGGTATAAAACCGAACACTGTGAAGATTTGAGAAGAAATAGAGGCAGGTGTTCAGAGTACATTAGACAGAAAATTCAAGGTATCAAAAATAATTACAAGGAGTACAAAAGGTACTCCCTGTTCACAATGAAAATGATTTCTTAGAATGTCAGGGGCATTAATGCTCCTGACAAAAGAGGGAGAATCAAGTCACATCTTGATTCTTCAAAGGCTGACATCCTTTTACTTCAAGAAATGAAGTTATCACATGAAATGTATCACAAAATAGTGGCTAAATGGACATGATTTGGATCAGCCCGTATGCAAGGCGTTGGGGCCTCGGGCGGACTGCTTACATTATGGAATCCAAAAAAAGTTCAAGTTCACCTATTAGATCAAGATCGTAATTGGCAAATGTTTAAAGTAGTATGTTATGACATGACCTTTATGGTATTCAACATTTATGGTCCTATCCCCTCTCAGGAAAAGAAAGATCTATGGGACAAACTAACTCCTATTCTCCAATAGGAAGAAGCATGGAATTTTATCATTGGGGGAGATTTTAATGCATTCTTGTCTCATAAGGAGAAATAAGGAGGAATTTTCCCACCCCCACGAACTATGCAGGACTTCCTAAGCTTCACCATAGAAAACAACTTATTTGATGTGATTCCCAATAATGGTCTCTTCACTTGCTAATAGGAGATTAGGCTTCCTTCAGATTGCAAAGAGACTTGATAGGTTTTTTATTCCTTTGGAATGGCACCTTAATCAGTTTAGTTATTGTTTAGATATTCTTCCTATTTTAGAATCAGACCATTTCCCAGTTCAATTTGTTCTTGAATGGAAAAATTAGAACCCCATGTCGTGTTTTGGTTCTTCTTTTAAATTTGAGCGCATGTGGTTTAGATATCCACACTTTCAGGTTTTATTAAGATAGTGGTGGGTATCCACCCCTGCATGTAGTGGAACAAATATGTACCAATTATTTAGGAAACTTTAGTTTATTAAGGTTCAAGCTAAGGAGTGGAATGGAAAGGTCTTCAAGAATGTTTTTGCCCAAAAAAAAATCATTGCACAAAAATTGGAAGAAGTTAACCAAAATATAATTTCCAAGGGATTGGATCAGCTTCCGCATTCTACATTGAAGGGTCTTCAAAGCAAGTGGAAATAATTTTGTAAGAGGGAAGAAGAATACCGGAGACAAAAATTAAGAGAGCTCTGGCTAAAGTAGGGAGATAAGAACACAAAATTCTTTAATGCATCTACAAAACAAACAAAAGCATCAAATGTTATATTCTCAATCAAGCATGCGCGAATACAGGGGTAATAGTAAAAAATTTAGCAGAAATTCAACATGAAGGGGTAAAGTTTTTCAAGAATCTATTAGCCCCTCTACCTTCTAATTTAGATTCCTCTTGGAAGTATAATGTTGAGCTTCTATTGCAATCTATCCCTCCTCTAATATCCAACCAGGATAATAGAGTCTTACTGGACCCTTTCAGTTTGGAGGAAGTCCACAAAGTGGTATTCTCTCTTTCCCCAAATAAAGCTCTAGGTCCGGATGGGTTGACCACCCCCTTCTTCCAAAAATGTTGGGATTTGATAGGGTTTGACCTCTTGGTGGTCATGGAAGAATCCTAGAAAAGGGGAGCAATTTTAAAAAGTTTTAATGCAACAAATATTGTTCTCATCCCAAAAACATCTTCTCCATCAACATTCATAGAGTTCGGGCCTATTTCACTCTATAACACAATCTACAAGATTGTAACTAACGTCATTTACCTCAGACTACATTATCTCATACCTAAGATCATCTCACAAGAACAAGGGGGTTTTGTTCTAGGCAAGGAGACTATGGAAGGAGCCTTAGTAGCACATGAGGTTTTACACTCTATCCACGAAAACCATCAAGCAAATTTTGTTGTCAAACTTGATATGATGAAAGCATATGACTGGGTTAAGTGGGATTTTCTCTTTAAGGTATTATCTAAATTTGGCTTCTCAAGAAAATGGTACAAATGGATCAAAGCTTGTGTCTCAGGTGCACACTTTTTTATTATAATAAATGGACATTCTTCAGGGTTTGTTAGGGTACTCAGGGAGTAAGACAAGGTGACCCTTTATCACCTTTTCCCTTCATTCTTATGGTAGATGCCTTTAGTAGATACAACAATTTTTAGTCTTCAAAAGGGCTTTGGCTTAGAGCCAGTCTTTCAGGTACTTTAATAGCAGGAACTCACTCTCTCTTTTTTGATGATACATTGTTATTTGGTAAGTCTTCTCTAAAAGAAGCTTGACACATTAAGCAAACTTTGGAAGTCTATTTTTTCTGCTTCAAGCCAAAAAATTAATGTTGCCAAGTCTAAGATTTTCACCTTCAACACACCTCCAATCTTGTCACTAAAAATATCTAAGACTTTGGGCTTCCCAATGGATCAACTGCCATCTTCTTACCTTGGCATTCCCTTTTTTATGGGGACAAACAAATCCTCTTATTGGTCTATTGTTATTGGTGTAATCAAGGCTTGAATTTCAGCTTGGAAAGTAAGGTGGCTCTCATTATCAGGTAGAATTATTCCTATTAAGTCAGTGTTATCAACAATATCAAACTATTACATACCTGTTCTCAAAGCACCCTCATCTATCATTCAATAATTGCAGAAACTTGTTAGAGATTTCCTTTTGAATAGTAATATGACAAATGAAAGGAAACTCCCCTTAGTCTCTCTAGAAAATATGTCATGTCAAAAATCCCAAGGTGGAGTAGTTCTTCATAATCTAAAGCATTGTAACAAGGCTTTTGGAGGAAAATTGATTTGGAAAATGTACACTAATCCTGCTTCTAAATGGTGCTAGATTATGCAAGCTAATTATCTGGACAACAATCAATCATCTAGAGTTTTGACAATTTTGGATCCTCCAAAGGGGTCGGCGATTTGTAATTTTATGATGGATTCAACAAATCTAGTATATAAGCATGTCTCAAGGGAAGTCAATAATGGTCTCAGTGCTAACTTCTGGACAGACTCATAGTGTGGGCATCCTCCAATTGCTCAAATGGATAATATGGAAGATATTATGAATAAAGCTATAGCTCATTGGGGTACAAAATTGATTGACTATGTGTCCATTGTAGAAATATTTTCAGGAAAAATAATCTAGAAAGACCCATCTCTTCTCCCAATATCCACTCAACAATATTCTTCCTTGGCAACTATCTTATTGAATACAACAGTTCTCATGTCAAATAGGGAAGATGTGTTAATTTGGGCAGCCTCTAAATTGGGGCATATTCAATTAAAGAAGGTTAAAAAGCCATACAATAGGGTTGCAGCAGTAAGGTGAGTAGTCGAGCATACTCATTCTGTTGGAATGATATTGTTCTGCCAAAACAGGTTGTTTTGCATGGTTAACTTTGAACAAAAGAATCCTAACAACAGATAGACTAGTAAAATTGGGCATTTCACAAACTTTTAACTTTGTACTTTGTGTCTTAGACGAAGAATCAGTTGATCACTTATTTTTACATTGCACTTTTGCCTCCCAATGTTGACTCTTCATCATGAATAAACTCCAAGTTATGATGCCCTTCTCGAAATATTTATGGGATATGTTTAACTCCTAGCCTCTTTTATTTTTTTCATCAACTTTCTCAGGCATCTGGAAATGTGATCCTGCTCACATCATTTGGGCCATCTGGTGGGAGAGGAATAAAAGAATTTTCAGAAAAACATCCTCTTCTCTAGATCAAGTTTTGATTAAGTTGGAAAATTCGATTGCAAAAATTATAAATTCTTCTTTTACTAATTCCAAGGGCATTCAGTCATTCACCCAGTGGGATAAGGTAATTGCAAAATCATGGAATGGTATTATTTTGCCAATAGGTATTACTCTGAATTGGTCTTCAGCTCATGTTAGAGATAGGTCTTCCATAAAATGGGTACCCCCTGCACCTAATTTCTTTAAGATCAACTTCAACGACTCTTCCCATGGAAACCCAGGGAAGTCAAGAATTGAAGTTTGCATTCGAGATCATTTTGGCAAAATGTGTGCTCTCCTAGCATCTCCCATCCCCTTGGGTACCAATAACTTGGTGGAGGCAAATGCCTTACTAGCTGGCCTGGTGTTAGCAAGGAAATGCGGTCTCTCCAAAATTCATATAGAAGCGGATTCATTAGTTATCATCAATGCAATTACCTCAAAAAGATCTAAGACTTGGCAGCTATCTTATGTTTTGAAGCATATTTTGGATTTACTTGACACATTTTTGGATTTCATTGTCAGCCACACATTAAGGGAAGGCAATTATGTAGCTGAAAAATTAGCAAATATGGGTTGTGATGGCATTTCAGTTGAGTCGATTGCATCTCCCATCAAACTATCATCATTCCCCAAACTGCTTGATTTGGTACAAAAGGAAAGTACAACCTTTTAATTATAAATTACATCCTATTAATTACTCACATGTATGCTTTTAACCCAAAGCTTATGATCAGGATGATTGATAGGAAACTTGTATATGTTGGCATTATAACAGACAAGAAGAAGGTTGGCATTCCAATTACAATGAGAGATTGTTGACATTTCAATAAGGATATTGAGAAGGTTGTTGATGATTATGGTTATAATTGATTAAAGATGTTTTACTATCTTAATATTATTATTTTGTCATTGATGTCAAGAAATTGATTTTCTAATATAGTATGATGTTGCCATACCTTAAGAAGTATGATTTGATGAGTTTAAAGATGTTGGTAAAAGGCACAGAAAGAATATGATGAATAAGGTGATAAGTTATTCAATGGGCAACTATTATCGAGCTAGACAATGATGAGATCATGATGTTTAGATTATTTTGATATACTACATATGCTATTGTTTGAAATGTTAATACTATACTATGTTACCAAGCAAAGAACCTAGTCGGTAAACCCTAAGGAACCTAGTCAGTAAACCCTAAGGTTATCGCTATCGGTTAATGAAGGTGGAATGTCTACTGAGTGAAGTTTAGTATTCACCAAGTTGTTACCGAGTTACAACCAAGCTATAATAGAATGCATTCAATGTTTACATGTGATATTTAATGAAGGAAGCTATTGAGATGGAGAGGATTAAATGATTGGTAAGATGTGTATGAAGTTTGTTAATGAATCTAAGGCAATGGAAAGTCGGTAGGAAGATCTACAGCTCAAATTGAACCGCACTACCCTAACACAAGTTCCAAGGTGAAAATGCAAGTTACAAGGCAGGGTAGAACATTTTCAGATCGAAGGATGCATTGAACTTGGACAAGATTGAAGAACTGATGTCTATGATTGATCATGGGAAATGTGATCAAGGAGATTAAGTGGTTACCTAATTGTTTATAAATAGGAAACTGTTGATAAACAATGTATGCGGGCAAGTGTATGCATAGGGATACTACATAGTGATTATCGAGCACAGAAGCTTGAAGACCTGTTTGAATAACAGAGTATAGATGCCCAGCAGATAGACAAGATTAGTTCTATGTCTAGATTATATTGAACAAATAGGAATCTACTTTAGCATTTTTAGATGTGAAGTTGCAGACATATTTTATTACTGTTATTTTGAGAAGTAGCAGAAAATCTCTTAACTGAGTGGACTTAACAGTCTTATATGTAAATCCTCTAGCAAGTTGACATTCTTATTAAGTGTTTGAAATCCTTTAACAAGGTCACTTCGAACAAAGTGAAGATCCTAACAAATCTGAGGGAAATCCCTTAACCGGGTCACATCTAGCAATGTGTTTGTAATCTTTAACCGGATTTGCTTTTAACTAAGCATACTCTAGAAGAGTATATTTCTTAGTGGCTCTGAAATGCCATAGTGGTTTTTCCCTATTTGGGTTTCCAAATTAAATCTGGTGTTATATGTTTTTGATCTTATCTATTTATGGGTCTGCATGCATTACTGTTTTTCTAATAAGGTTACCGAGGTTGAATCTGATGTTTTTATGGATGATTAAGTTTGTATGATTCACCCCCCCCTCTCATCTTGTTGGCTATTGGATCTGTACTTATATTAAGTATCAGAACTATCAGTTGGTATCAGAGCTTTGAACTCTAGCAGAAAAGTTTAAAGGCACTTGAGTTAAAGATCCAAAAGATGTATCAGAGGGATGCACCGAAGCTGAATAAGTCAAGTTTCTCTACATGGTAGAAAAGGATGAAGTTGCATCTATCAAGAATTAGAGAATGTGATGTCTATTATCTGGAGAATGATTTTGTCACACCAAGCACCTATCCATTGACTATGGAAGAGATAAAGGCGAAGAAAGAACATATTCAAGCAATGATTGAAATAACATCTGCATTGACCGATTCAGAGTTTAATGATCTAGAAGGCTGCAATGATGCAAAGGCAATGTGGAATAAGATCATTTTAGTATATGGAGGAGATGAACATGTTCAAACAGCAAAAGTGGACAATTTAAGAGGACAACTTGAATCTATGAGGATGAATGAAGGTGAGAACATAACTCAGTATAGTACAAGACTAAAGGAGATTGTCAATCAAATCAAAGGAGTAGGTGGAACTATTGAAGAAAATGATATAATAATTAAGTTGTTAAGAACTCTTCTACTAGCTTATGCAATCCGAGTCTCAACAATCAATGAATTGAGGTCTATACCTAATATGCCATCTTCCTTGGATGCTACTATTGGTAAGCTACATGCATTTGAATTAAGTAATTCTTATAACAGTGGATCTTCAGTAAATAAAGTTGAATCTACATTTAGTTCTTTTCATCTTGATGAATCTAATGATTATAATGAAAGAAAGTATAAGTACTCTGAAGGAGATCACAGTTGAGCAAATGAAAGATTTTGGAAGAACATTGAGGAGGTACACAAACTGTATGAGGAAATCAGAAAGAAAGAAGAGTTTGAAGCACTATTAGACAAAAGGTTACCGAGAGGCAAAGGTAAGTATAAAGGAAAACTACCTTTGAAATATTTCAATTGTGATAAGATAGGACATATGGCTTCTAACTGTCCTGACAAAGAATCTAGTTAAAAGAGAGATTACCAAGATGATAGACATAAAGATAATCATTAAAGAGGACACCGAGACTTTAGGAGAAGAGATAAAAAGACATGCTTAATAGCTGATGAGGAATCTAATGATGATAAATCAGATGAAACTGATATAGAGAAAGTTGTTTATGTGGCTATCAAAGATGGATCAGATGAAGAAAGGTATGAAGAAAAATATTTAATATCTCATACAAATACTAATGATTCTTGGATCATAGATAGTGGTTGCTCACATCACATGATAGGTGATAAACATAAGTTTATTAAATTAGATGATTATGATGGAGGCTATGTAATTTTTGGTAATGATGCACCATGTCCGATAAGAGGTAAAGGATCCATAACACTTCTTGACAATGCTAAATGTAATGATGTTTATTGGGTTGAAAGTTTGAAATACAATTTGTTGAGTGTAGCACAACTAAACAACATAGGTTACCGAATAGAGTTTGAAAAAGGAATTGTCAAAGTTCATGACAAGGATGGAAAGTTAGCTGCTACCAGGACACAAACAAGAGGTAATACATTTCATCTTGACTCAACTTAGAATAAATGTCTATATGCAAGGATAGATGATACCTGGTTATGGCATAAAAGGTTTTGTCATGTTAATTTTGATAATATGATCAAAATAAGTAGGAAGCACTGAGTAAGAGGTCTACCAAGTCTTGAAAAACCTAAGAATGCTATGTGCCGAAGATGCCAGATGGGTAAGATGACAAGATCAAGCTTTACAAGTGGATCTTCAGAAAAAAGCTAACTGGTACAAAGTCGATCTTCAGAAACAAGCTAAATGAAAAAGGTGAGGTCATTCAGAATAAAGCAAGATAAGTTTGCAAAGGTTATGCACAAGAAGAAGGAATTGATAATGGTGAAACTTTTGCACCTGTGGTAAGACGTGAAGGAGTAAGAACATTGTTGGCATATGCTACTTACAAGAATTTGAAGGTATATCAAATGGATGTCAAATCTACATTTCTGAATGGAATATTAGAAGAAGAAGTTTTCATTGAACAACCTGAAGGTTTTTTTGAAGACAATAATAAAGACCAGGTATGTAAGTTGAACAAAGCTTTAAATGGTTTGAAACAAGCACCAAGAGCATGGTATGAAAGATTGCACTCTTATTTGATTAAGAATGGTTTTATAAGGACAAGTGAGAACAACAACATGTACATGAAGAATGGTGAAAATGGAATATTGATCTCAGCCATATTTGTTGATGATATCATCTTTAGTGGAAATGACTCTCTATGCAAGAACTTTGGAAATGAAATAAGCAAAGAATTTGAGATGTCATTAATCAGTGAGATAAAATATTTTATAAGTCTACAGATACTGCAAATGAAAAATGAGATTTTCATTACTCAATCCAAATACATAAAGGAAATCTTGAAGAAATTTGGAATGGATGATTCAAAACCAGTAAGTACTCCTATGACTACCAACTATAAATTATCAAAGAATGATGAATTTTCATTTGTTGATGAGACACCTATTGATCCATGATTAGAAAACTACAATATGTTGTTCATAGTAGACCAAACATAGCACATGCAGTAGGTATAGTTGCAATATTACCTGCAGATCCTAAGGAAACACACATGATGGCAATCAAAAGAATTTTCAGATACTTAAAAGGCACTGAAGATTATGGCTTAGTATATCAGAAAGGAAATGTTTTTGATTTAAAAGTTTATACTGATGCTGATTTCGTAGGCAACATTGATGACAGGAAAAGCACAAGTGGAGGAGCTTTCTTTTTAGGAGAAAGACTAGTGAGTTGGCTTAGCAAGAAACAAGGATGTGTTTCTCAGTCAACAACAGAAGCTGAATATGTTGCTGCAACACTGAATTGCACCAATATAGCATGGATCAAACAACTATTGGAAGGTATAAATGAGCAAGTTACCAAGCCAATAACTATATTCTATGATAACACTAGTGCCATTAACATTTCAAAGAATCCTGTTATGCACTCTAAGACAAAGCACATCTCTATCAAATATCATTATCTTAGAGAAGAAGTTCAAGAGAAGAAAGTGGTTTTGGAGTATGTTAGCACAAAGGAACAAATTGCAGACATCTTCACCAAGCCACTGCCAAAGGACACTTTTGAGTATCTTAGAAGTTAGTTAGGGATCCTACCTCTATCTTCCATTCACTGACTGAGTTTGGTGAAAGCATCAATTCGATGACTCTATAGAATATCTTTTAGGAGTTGATGCTTATTTACACACTTTAGGAGGTTTTCTAAAGGTGTGCAGGAAACAATAAACAGGGAGCAGGAATTGAAGACAAAATGCTCTGACCGAGACTGAATTGATACATAACAGCATGGAATTCACTTCTCAAAGGAAGAAATTATGTTTTTTTTTAGTTCTTTTCATTTTTGGCATTGTTATCAAAGGGGGAGAAGACTAATGTATGGGGGTGAAGTCTACTGACTGAAGGAGAAGACTAAATTTCAGAACCAGGGAGAAGACTAATGATAGAGGAAGAGCATTTCATAATTTCATAGCAATCTGAATCCGAATCTATAAGGTCAAATCAATTGGTTTTGCCATCAATACCAAAGGGGGAGATTGTTGGCATTATAACAGACAAGAAGAAGGTTGGCATTCCAATTACAATGAGAGATTGTCGACATTTCAATAAGGATATTGAGAAGGTTGTTGATGATTATGGTTATAACTAATTAAAGATGTTTTACTATCTTAATATTATTATTTTGTCATTGATGTCAGGAAATTAATTTTCCAATTCAGTATGATGTTGCCATATCTTAAGAAGTATGATTTGATGAGTTTAAAGATGTCGGTAAAAGACACAGAAAGAATATGATGAATAAGGGGATAAGTTATTCAATGGGCAACTATTACCGAGATAGATAATGATGAAATCCTGATGTTTAGATTGTTTTGATATCCTACATATGCTATTGTTTGAAAGGTTAATACTATACTATGTTACTGAGCAAAGAACCTAGTCAGTAAATCCTAAGGAACCTAGTCGGTTAAACCTAAGGAACCTAGTCGGTAAGCCCTAAGGTTATTGCTATTGGTTAATGAAGGTGGAATGTCTACCGAGTGAAGTTTAGTATTCACCAAGTTGTTAGTGAGTTACAACTGAGCTATAACAAAATGCATTAAATGTTTACATGTGATATTTAATAAAGGAAGTTGATGAGCTGGAGAGGATTAAATGATTGGTAAGACATGTATGAAGTTTGTTAATGAATCTAAGGCAATGGAAAGTCGACAGGAAGATCTATAGCTCAGATTGAACCACAATACCCTAACACAAGTTCCAAGGTGAAAATGCAAGTTCCAAGGTGGGGTAAAATGTTTTTAGATCGAAGGACACATTGAACCTGGACAAGATTGAAGATCTGATGGCTATGATTGATCATGGGAAATGTGATCAAGGAGATTAAGTGGTTACCTAATTGTTTATAAATAGGAAACTGTTGATAAATAATGTATGTGGGCAAGTGTATGCACAGGGATGCTACATAGTGATTACCAAGCACAGAAGCTTGAAGACCTGTTTGAATAATAGAGTATAGATGCCTAGCAGATAGACAAGATTAGTTCTATGTCTAGATTGTATTGAACAAATAGGAATCTACTTTAGCATTTATAGATGTGAAGTTGCAGACATATTTTATTACTATTATTTTGAGAAGTAGCAAAAATTCTCTTAACCGAGTGGACTTAACAGTCTTATATATAAATCCTCTACCAAGGTGACATTCTTATTGAGTGTTTGAAATCCTTTAACAAGGTCACTTCTAACAAAGTGAAGATCCTAATAGATCTAAGGGAAATCCCTTAATTGGGTCACATCTAGCAATGTGTTTGTAATCTTTAACCGGATTTGCTTTTAACCAAGCATACTCTAGAAGAGTATATTTCTTAGTGGGTCCAAAATCCCATAGTGGTTTTTCCCTATTTGGGTTTCCAAGTTAAATTTGGTGTTATATGTTTGTGATCTTATCTATTTATGGGTCTGCATACATTACTATTTTTCTGATAAGGTTACAGAGGTTGAATCTGATGTTTTTATGGAAGATTAAGTTTGCATGATTCACCCCCCCCTTCTCATCTTGTTGGCTATTGGATCTATACTTATATTAAGTATCAGGACTATCAGTATATATGCATTTAAATGTAGCTCGCAGATGGTATGAATGAAAGATTAGTGTGAGTACTCTGAGATTTTCTTGATGGCATCTCACATAGGGTAAATCAGATATTGCCCTCTCACACATTCTCTCGATGACATTACTATCACATGTTAATGCAATAAATGTTGAACTTGATTTTAAAGACCGACTAATTATTGCATTTCAAGATTTTAGTTTTGTTTATAAATGGAAACTTGCCTACTTTCATATACATAGTTTTCTATGGAAGTTTTCAAAGTTTTTGAATCTTGTAGTTTCTTAGTTTTTAGCAATATGGATAATGGCTCTTATGAAGGGTGCAAGATATTTCACTAGGAACACATGCCATGGAACGACCGTATTCCAGTGTGAATTATGGAACCCTCGGCAACATTCCATGGACATATCACTGATGGGGTCCTTGATCAATTGTTTCATCTACATAACCCATAACTAAGAAGAGTAGTCAAAGACTTCATTGGTGAGGAGATTTTGTCCCCTCAAGCCAAAAGAATTCTATTTCCCCACCAACTTCTTAGTTCTTTTCTGTCCAACACTCTTGACCTCTTGCAATCAATTCCTCTGCTTGAAGTAGTGTTTTTAAGTTGGTAAGGTAGAATGTGCTTTCTCCTGCCTTGTTCCATGAAGCCCTGGCCAATTATAACCTATGGCAGGGGTCAGATCTCTTAGGGGGCTTGTTTCCTCGACATTTTATACAATCTAGCCATGCATACATGGTACTTTATGACCAAATCAAGCATGCCCTTGAAAGGAAAAACTTTCATCATGTGAAGAATGGTCTGCAACAATTTGGCAGACAATTGGATGAGCATATCGTGCACAGAGTGAGAATCAAAGTTGGGGCTCTCATGGTGATCGTGGAACTAGAAAATGTTGATCCCAGCCTACCAATTTTGCAACTAGAGGAAAGGGGTTGGCCTTCACATAGGGTGCCAGATCTTAATGCACCAGTGCAGGAAGGGGCCTCGGGATGGAGTAGCTCCTCTCAGCCCAAAGTGGCAGAGGAGTGGGAAAACTTTTCATTAACTCCTTTGAGAAATGCAAGACTACAACAACACACAAAGGTCAATATCTGGGAGGTCTTTCATTGCCCTCAAGATGAAGTCAAGCTAGTGTAATGGGAGAAAGATATTCCAACCTTCAACACATCCAAAAGTCAAATCCTAGGTGGCAAAACCATGGAAGAGTAAAATGATTCTGGCTCTATGAATATGTGCCATTTTGATGTATAAGGAATTCGTTGGCAACCGATATGGCTGAAAATTTTTGCCTATTTTTTTATTATGCCAATTTTTCCCAATTTTGCAGCAGATAATATGGCCTAAATATAGAGTACTTTTAGACTACCATATCTGGTTCTTCCAAACTTCCACAACCTAACTAATATAGTTATGTTGGTATGGCTCATTTGGTTTCCTATCTGGTTTACCTTTACTAGTTTACCCCATCCGGTGTAGTCCAACTGATAACATTCAACTGATAAATGAGATCCTCAAGTTACTGTGGTCCAACATACTCACTTGCTCACCAATGTCCAGTTGTCAAGGAAGATCTACACTAAACTAGATCCTCAAGTTACTGGGATCCTCAAGTTACTAGCTACACAGTCAACTCGTAAATGGGATCCTCAAGTTACCGCGGTCCAATATACACATTTGCTCACTAGTATCCATTTGTCGAGGCAGATCTTCAATGAATCAGCATATAGAATGGCAAACTGGTGCTCAAGTTTTAGTGGTAACCATTAGTGGGGGCAGTTCTTCTTATAGCTATGATTCCCCTTTATTCATTGTAATTGAGCAAGGATATAGGGTTTTCTTTCTATTTCTTTCTCTATTGATCTCTTGAAATAGTTTTTATTAATATATATATATTCCAGTGGCTTGCCACTTTTGCTTAAAAAAAAAATATATTGACGTAAATTCTATTAAATTTTTTTCATATAGTTGTATTATGCATTTAAATTACATGTATAGTTGTAAATGCATTTAATTAAAAATGAATACATGAACTAATTTAAACTTAAATACAAAAATATACTAGAAATAATTTAAATCAAATTTCATATATGTCCTAATTTAAAGATATACATGATCCTAATTGTGCATACATTTGGGTTTAAGACATTTTCAACTCATGCACATGTCACAAATTTTTACTTTGTACATGTGTACACACACGTAAGTTATTATTTTTAACATCACAAGCTATATAAAAATCAATTCATGGGTTCAAACACATTTAATTAGGTGAACTATTTATATTTCATTCCACATCAAGTGGTTCAGACCACTCTTTAATAACACTTAATATTTTCTCATGATCTTCACTATCTAGTCTCCACTTTTGTGACTGCCCATGATGTTGAACTGTATAAAGAGTTAGGCCAACAACAATGACCAAGTGGCTATACTGATACATCTTATTGTCAATTTGATATTCTATTAAATGAATCCCATGTTGAACAATTTTAACTTGTTTGAAATATGTCCCTTGCACTACAACTGAGCCTGCATGTACATGTATTAAATATGAGAAATTAAAAATTTGTGTAAGTTGTGTATCTAAAAATTAAAACATGGGCACATGTACATGCTTAAAATAAATAAATGAATTTAAATGTTCAAATCGGTTCAAACCTATGGGAAAGGACATTCCACCACTCATTTTAGATTTTTGTTAACTTCTTTCTCTCTTCTGTGCAATGCAATAAATAATAACTAACACCTTCTATATTTCTATCTTCTACTATAACTGTAAAAATATCTCCTGCAATTCAAAACACATTATAAATTTAAAATGTACTCGATTAAAAACTTATAATTTATTTACATACGCAACATTTTTTAAAGGAAATATATATATATATATATATATATATAATAAATATGTATATCTTTTTTAATCAATTGTAAAATATGGTCATAATCAGTAGAAATCAAAGGAATGTCTTCAAAGATTCCATCCTCATTTTCCTCGTATGTGTTAGAAACATCTAGTGGCACCAATTTCCATTCCATGACATATCCAATCTCTTAGTTCTTGCAATCAACATAGTTTTGCAAAATGCAATCATAACAAAACCATGAATAATCCCTAGCGTAGAATGTACATGGGCG